>NC_092138.1:41954852-42600852 GCF_043159975.1 Macaca nemestrina
ACTTCCCCAAATATTTTTATTTAAGTGGTAAGAAATAAGACTCAAGCATTTGAATTTGTTATAAGCTTCCTGGGCTACCTATCTGAAGATAGTGCAAAATTTGTTAAGTTTGGTCACCAACAGCTCAGAGGAATAATTCTTTTTTGAGTCCATTGACCCCATTTTGTGTTAAATGTGTCCCACATTTTCCCATTTCTTGAGTTAAGAAGTAACAAAGAAATGGGCAGAGAAAAACTGGATCAATCCCACATTAGAATAGAGCAGGAGTGTTAGAATACAGCATCCTTTTATGTAAAGGCAAAAATAATGTAAGAAAAATTTCATAAGGAGAGAATTAAATCTTAATAACAGCAACAGCTCTGTCACCTAAGATTAAGTTATTTAAAATCTTTACCTAATTATATTTTACGAAATTTATTTCTCTAGGTTTTTACATTCTGAGACTTTTAGGAATACCATATTTTATTCTTTATTATTCATTAATCGAAGCCTCAAATTGTATTTACTTGGTTTTACTATGTATTAGACAGTAACTCATTTAAAGTCAATAATTCTACAAGATAGGTCTGATTACTCCCATTTCACATATGAAAAAACTGATACTCGAAAGAATGATATTTATGATAACAGCTATTAAATAAAAGAATTTCATTTCAACTTAAATGTAGTTTCACTATTTTTCTTAGTGAAAAAAAACTCAAACATTCTCAAACTAGTTCGAGTAAATATGTCACAACAATTTGTTAAACCCTTATACTTGTGAGGCATATAAATGTAACTTGATAAGATTAAACAACACTAGAAGAAAACAAAACAATAACAACAGTCAAAAAAATTAGAAATAAAAGTTAGCAAACACAGTGTGAGGGGATTGGCTGTGCACTGAGAAGAAAATAAGAAAAGGTAGAAAGTGATCAATAAGACAATATCTATTTATTGAGCACCTACATGGATGTTGTGTGTGCACACACACATACATGCATAGGTATACACATATAGTTATGTATCTATATGAGTGTATATATGTACATATATGATACATTAGAATACACACACTGATATCTATATGTGTATACATATACATTTATAAATACATGTACTGACATCTTTCAGGAACTCTAGAACAGGCGCCTTTCGGAAGTCTACTCTAGAGACCATAAAGTCACCAAATTTTGAGGGGCTGCTTCTGAGAACGTTCCATAGTTTCAACAGTATGTATAAACCCAACAAACTACCAAACATCTTAGGTTTCAGGAATCTCAATCCATTCAATGTGGTCCTATTTCCTTTACAGTTTTCCAATAGCCTGTTGGGTAGAGATTGTTTTCTAGGTACTTGGAAATTTCTGATTTTGATCCTAAATTACAAAAGCTAATAAATTCTATCTATATTTCCTCTGAATTTCATTATTATTCCATGCAATGAACTAAAAGGACCAAAGTTTCTTAAAAGGCAAGACGAAAGTAGCAACAGAAGAAAGAATACAGCACAAGTGTCCATTCTTGTAATTTATTCTGATGAAGCATTTAGTTTTTGGTAGCTATGAAAATAGGGAGAAGGTATTCAAGGTAAGGGAGAAAACACTGCCAAAATATTGAGAGACAATAATAAGTTAGCAATTAAGATTGACATGTGCTAAGACTTAAATATCTTTGACTTTTATTCACCTTTGTACATAATATTAAACATAATGGCCACTTGGGTGATAGAATACAGAGTATGACATTTTCTCCACCATTTGGTCATTTTCCTTACAGGTGGGCTATGTATGAAAGCAGAATGAGAGTTTATCATGAAAATAGTAAGGCTATATATAGACATAAACAAATATAATTGAAACCAAAGAGAATGTTACTGCTCACCAAGACCTTCCGGGATGCCATACCTACTAAAAACATAATTTTATCACCAATCAAATTCAAAAAGATACTACTGATTCACAATAACAGGATTACTCAAACTATATTTAAATCTTCAAATGTCCCGGAATTTCTTATATTAAAGGTAAGGTATAGTTTCATCACTTTAAAAAAATGTCCAAAACTTCAGTTATTTTTAAATCTAATTTTTGCCTATATGGGCCATACACCCAATGCCTTTTATGTAGATGAGGAAGTAATAAAACGTTTCCAAATTTTTCCATATGGACCCTAAGGTAAAGCACTGCATAGTGTAATGTGGAATAGTTTACCCGGAAAAAAAGCAGAGTCCTGGTTTGGTTGTTTTTTTTCCATCTTTCTTTGTGCCAGAAGCCACTTGACAAGTCTGCAGGCAGACATGTTTAACCTTTATTCTCTCTCCCTAGAGTCTCTAGTAATAGAGCAAATGTGATGCTTCCTATCAAAGATGAGCAATGTGTCTACGGGCTAGGGGGTTTGCACTTTACCTTCAGCTTGATTAGTCTTGATTGCCTGGATCTACTCATGGGTTTAGAAAACACATACTTGAACAATGCTAAATCCTTTTCTTTCTGAAAGGCGGTAAAATAATGGAGGTGGATAGAGCATTACTGTGCGTGTGTGTGTGTACAATGAGCCAAGAGTTGTTAGAAACCATTTTTATAATCTCATGTAATCATTCCAAAAACACAAGCAAGAGTTTAAGAAGATCCCTAGTGAATCTCTTGCTATTTCCAATATAACAAAAATCTTTATTTCACCGATTAAAAATTACTGTAGTAATTTTTTCTCCACTTTTCCCTTAAATCACTTTTCTACCTTTCTTGGTCCTATAATATGAGGAGAGTGTGTATAGACCACATCCCATCAGATGACTTACCTATTGAGCTTAGCCAATCAGAAGCACTGCAGGAAATCAAAATAATGAAAGAGAATGAGGCTGGGGTGTATGTTCCTCCTATCCCTTTTTCTTCTGAAGTGGTTCTGAAAGACGTTGTGTTACTCTATGAGAACAGATTCTGTCAGGAAGCTTCACTTGCTGGATCCCAGACCTCAGCCAGGCTTCAATATCACCCTTACATTAAAACTTCAAGCCAAAATATACTATTGTTAACACTATAGTGCCCCAACAATTTTTGCTTATTCCCATAACCTAGCCCACACATCTGTCAATAGTCTCTTTATTACTAAACGCTCTTTAAAAAATCCCAGCTCAATATACCATTTTATTCTTCTGAGGAATAGACTGAAACACTATTATTACAAGGCTCTGAAGGTTTCCCTTTAAAAGATAATTTATTGACAATAGAAGAAATAGGAACTACTCTAAAAAAACAAATCGACCAACCAACAATACAAAACAAAACACCACTTATATTTCTGGCTCCTCTATCCAAATAAATTATATGTATTGGCTATTTTTGAGATGTTTCCATTAGGAAATAGAGGAAGCTCTGTTTCAATTACCCCCAACAAAGTAATGTAATTACACGTTACCACTGTCAACTATCTACGTTACTGTTTGTGTTGGTTGTATTCTTTAGTCTACCATTAAGTCCAAGTTATCAAAACTAGTGATTTTTTAAAAGGTAGAATATATTATGAAAGACAGGGATTTAATTAGAATAGAATAGAAATTATCAAAATGAGTTGCATACAGCAAGGCTCTTTTGTCTAAGCTTAGCTCACTTAAAAACATATATGTGTTTATAAATTTGGACATGAATTAAAATATAGTTCTTACAACAAGTTACACTTTTAAAAGTTTAAAAATTTTTATTAAAAAATATAGGTCTGCATTTCTGTTCATCTGATAGCTGCAGGAGGCAGACAAATGCCTAATGCACTTAGGGGTGAGTCCCCAGTGAAACACCACCTACAAGCCGCAGACAGTTTAAAGCCTAGCTATAAGTCCTGGATAAATCCACAGACTGGATTGAGAACTTGTCTCCCCATTTAGCACACTTTCCTATGATTGATCCCCACCCTTCCCCTATTATACATATACGTACCCTTCCTTAATTGTTTTTTTTTTTTTTTTTTACATTGTTGTGCGCACCCTTGAGTGGTGCCTTTAACTATTTTTGCATACTCACAAATCAATCAGCATTCACTCCCCTATTCCGAGCCCATAAAAGTCCAAGACCCAGCCACACTGGGGGAGAAAACACCCAACTTCAGGTGGGGGACCACCCCGGTGTCACCTCTCTGCTGAGAGCTGCTCCATCACTCAATAAAATTCTTCTCCACCCTCCTCACTGTTCAATTGTCAGAATATCCTCATTCTTCTTGAATGCAGAACAAGAACTTGAGAACCACTGGATGTGGGTACAGCTATAACACAGGTGGACTTGGGCACTCCTGGCCCAGCCATGAGCTGAGCCAGTGCACAAGCTGGGTGTAGCCCACATGGGCCAAGTGGGCGGGCTGCCTCCCATGGCAGGCAGTGCGACTGAGTGAGGCCTGGACAGGAGATGTCACAGGCTGGAGGTCCCTGGCTGGTAAAGTGACTGAGAAAAATCCTGTGTCCCCTCTTTTAGAAGCATTTATGAAGTTGTGCTCTGTATAGTCTATATTGTGTCATGCCTTCTAAAATGGAAGAATTTACCATTCTTTAGGATTCTGATAGAAAAAAAATTTAAAGCAGTTGATAGTTGGGAAAGCAGCATGATAAAGGGCTGATTTTTACTGATTAGATTTTGTATAGAATATATATGAGGCATTGTTTAATCTCAAGGTTCTGAATCTTTAGCTCATTGTTTAATGAAAAAAAAATATATATATATATACATGTTTTCCCTTCAGAAATAGTGAGTTGGAGATTTAAGAGCTGGCAAATAAGAGACTCCTCAAACCACTGGCAAGGACTATATTTAGAAAGTAGAAATTATCCTTCATGCTTTAGAACAGATGATGGGATTTAGGGTCAGTGTAATCATCTGTACACCAAAACAAAGCCAACTTGAATGGTATCCACCATTAAATGGAAGTATAACATAATGATATATAGGATAGACTCCAGGCACAGACTTTCTGGGTTTATAGGGTTGCTATACCATGGTCTGATTATGTGATCCTGTGAAAGTTTTTCCTCAGTCTTCTTCTTACAAAGGAGATAATAATAATATCTTCTAGCACTGTATTTTAATGTATTAATTATCTCAGGATATCCAGAATATTAGTGGTATTTCCTCCACATAAAAATTTTTAGTCTTTGACGTATATTTTTCTATAAAAGTGATTGAACAATTTAAAATTATCTAAGTAATTTCCTTATAGGAAATATTGCATTCTCTGATACTGTAATTTGGGTATTATAATTCTTTCATAGGAGCAACCTTTAAATTAGAAAGAAATGCAATACATATAATACATATTTATGATTATATATGTTATATATGTTTATTATATAAAATCTTGTAATTGCTCTTGTTATGGAGATTATGTTTTGAATCTTTTTTAAATATACAAGAAATGAAAGATGATATGTTTATAAAATAAGCATTTGTATAAGCTTACCAAGAACTACAAAAAGGAAGGAATCAGGATACGGAGAATCTTAGTATAAAGAAATGTAAATGTATGTTATTTAATCATGCTGGACCTCGATGTATTCATTGGTGGAATGGAATTTTGGAACTGTATAATATCTAAGTTACTTTTCTATGATTCTCTGATTCAGTATCTTATTAGTTGTGTGACCTTAGAATAATTGTTTGAACCTCTAAGTCTTAGTTTTTTTAGATATATTCAAAAGAGATTAATAAAAGTAGTTATTTAATTTTGTGATAATATAATTTATTCATTTGATAAGTCATTGACTGAGCTCTTGCTATCTAGAAGCACTGTTCTATGTGCTCCTAGGCTACAACAGTGTGCATAATACATTTGATATTCTCATGGGCTGTGCTTCTAGGGAGAAATTCAAACAACAAACAGGCAAAAGGATGTAACATCAAAGGGCAATCACTAATGTGAAAAGATAAAGTAAGCAAAAATTAGAAAGTGATGGACCAAATATAAGAGTGTGATGGAAGATTTTTTAGATTGGTTAATTAACACTATCTGCTGGTGTAAGAAATATCCCAAAGTCTTGTCACTGTTTAAATGTACATCTTATTTATGTCTTAGTCTGATTTGGGTCAGGCTGTTCTCACAGCCAGTTCTGTGACTTGGACATTCAGATTCCTATCATATTGAGGCATTATTCTGCCTTGGTTTTGCAGTCAGAGAAGAAATTAGGCAAAATGTTTTCTGGCTGGGCTTGTAGTTGACTTGCATTCCTTATGTCCGTAATGTATTTGTCAGAAGACACTCACATAGCCCCAAATTAATTATAAAAGACATTGCGAAATATATCCTTCCTTCATACGCATGACAAAGGAAGGGAACCCCGATCTGATGGCTGCTCAGGGAGGGAGTCTCATTCCACCCTAATGGAGTACACTGCACAGGCTTTTCAGCAGAGGCACTGTGATAGAAACACTGTATTTCCAGTTTTGCTGTCATTGTAAGAATTTGGCCTCTTAATAAGGAAATAGGACTATATATATTTTTAAGGAAAAATGTAGAGTGAATACTGACAAAATAATCCAATAATTTGTTAGCTTTCCTTACCCCTGTGGTCTGACTCTTATAATTGAAACTTCATATTCAATAAACAAATTGTCTTTCATTGTCCTGCATATTAAAGTGAATTAACTAGTTTGGCAATGATTCATACTTCTTGATCCCAAAGCCATATTTCCTTTCCTTGTATTCTAAAATGATGTGCAGATCTGTATTTAATCACTTATTCTTTAATTTCTTTGGTTACATTATATTTTAATCAGTTGTATATTTAAAAATATTATTTAAATCAGCATTTTTATATTATACTAATATCAGCACAAAAATTTACAATCCATAGAGTTAATGTCAAATTCCATCTTAAAATAAGGAAAATAATTTCCCAGAATTTAAGAATACATATATATGTGGGCAGGTATGCATATGCACACCCTTCACCACACACACACAATGTAAGTTTAAGTGTACTTAAGTTCAAGACTGTTTCTATTATTTTCTTCTCAATGAAATTACTCATCCAGAACATATCCGTTGGCTTAAAGAAAGATATTTTGTAAGTAGAAGTCTATTGCCTAAAGTAATTCCCTATAGGGCTACTACCATCTGTCTAAGAAATATGCACATCAAAGTAAAGAGAAAATAGCACCTCCTAAAAGTAATTTTCTCTGAGGGTTTGCTTCCTTCCTGGTGTCCTGCCAACAGCAATCTTTAAACTCTTGGCTTTTACACAGTTAGAAGCTCTCAGTACCATTCCTAGATTAGGGAAGTTCTGATTTCTGGCAATAGCTCTGAATAAAATAAGTAATAATATTCAGGGGAACAAAAATAGAAACGAAGATTCTAAATTTACCTTATAATTGACATGCCACTGGGCTATTTGTTTCCCTACATTAATCACAGATTTCTTCTGAAATGAAACCACAAATTTCTTCTGAAAATAACTACTCTGGAATAGTGAGGCAAATCTACATATTTACTAAGTAAGGAATTCATGCTGATGGTGCTAAGATAATGTGGAATGTGAATTAATCTATGCACAGAAGTGACGTAAATGATAATGTAATGATGTAAATGATAATAGTAAATAATAATAAAACATAATGATGAAAACTATACCAGCAATTCTCATTTTGTATTTATCATATGCTAGAAACTATGCAAAACTATGAGAACAAACTATGCAAAACTCATGAGAGCAAACTGTGCAAGCTGTGCTCTCATGAGTTATATTTAAATGAGATGACAATTCTGAAGTAAGCCTTATAATGATCTCCATTTTAAAGCTATGAAAATTAAGAATGAGGTGCACATTTTTCCAAAGTTACAGGACAGCAGATATTTGATGTTGCAACATTTGCTCTTCACCACTAGGCTAACCTTCTTTCTTCAAATAGATTCATGATGCATTGAAACATCATCTACCTCTACTTTTTTTCTCCTCACTGTGTATCCTTTTTTCCCTTTATTTTATCATATATATAATCACAGGATCATTCAGCTAAACCTTTATATTGTTAATAAGTTTTCTTTGCATAAAATCAAGTTTTATTTCTCCCTAGGGACTATCAAAGGAAATTCAGTCACCCTAGGCATAATGTCCAAGTCTTCCATATATTAGTTTCAATCTGATATCTAGAACTCAAGCAGTATCATAGTTTGTTCTAATAGCAAGCGTTTTGTGTAAGATTCTCTTAAGTGTAACTCCTACCTATAATACATACTGCAAGTTGCTTGAGCCTTCACAGTATCTATTTCTTTGCTATCAAACTTTGTTTCAAATTTTACCCTTTAACTTTATGAGGAGTAAATGAGATGTAATATATATAGAGAGAGAGCAAGAAATATTTATTAAAAAGTTTTTTCTAGGTATCTACGTGCCTGTCTTTATCCTGTCCTCCAATTTTTCACATCTATATTTTGTCTTTTCTGCCTTCACATTTTGCTTCATCTCTTACTAATAAATAGAACTTTCCCTCAAATTTCATTCTATAAAAATCTTCTCTTTATATAAGAACCAACTAAAAATGACCTATTCCAAAGAGATTTCCCTGATCCTCCCAAGAAAAATTTTCTATTCAATCTCCAAATATTATAATTTTATTAGTTCTATTACATTCTGCTTTGTAAGGTAGTTAACAGGTAACTAATAAAAGAATACCTATTAATTGTACATAGGCTAATTAAATATATATTAAATATATAATAGTTTTTATAATATATATTATATACTATATAATATTTAATTATATTTTATCTAATAGATATATTACACTACATAAAACAATACAGTAGTATTTGTCTACTGCGTTGAAAACTCCAGAGCAGGAACTACATCTGAGATCTATGGATCCCGCTTATGATATTTTTCATGTAGTGAGAATTCAAACATTTCTTGAAGGTAATTCACATATCTCTTCATTAAGTTGTGCACTAAAGCAACATATGGTATAGATTTACTCACTAAGGCAACATATAGTATAGTAACTTGATGCTTTATGGGCTTTCTGCATTTGTCTTTAAATTGATATCAATGCATCTTTTGATGTCCGTTCTTTTTGACCCTAATTTACCAACTGAAAGGGATAGCTTAACTTCCTTCCCCCATTTTCTTCATGCTGCTTCTTGAGTATTGTGCTGTCTTCTTCATTGTCTCCTCCAGATAATTATCACTGTTGTCTGCTCACTTCTTGATATGGGTTGGCTCCGTGTTCCCACCCAAATCTCATGTCCAGTTGTAATTCCCAGTGTTGGAGGAGGGGTTTGGTGGGACGTGACAGAATCATGGGGGCAGACTTCTCCCTATCTGTTCTCATGATAGAATTTTCATGAGATCTGGTTGTTTGGAAGTGTGTAGCACCTCCCCTCTCTTTGTCTGTCTCCCTCTCCTGCCGGCCATGTGAATATGTGCTTGCTTCCTCTTCACCTTCTGCCAAGATTGTAATTTTCTGAGGTCTCCCCAGAAGCAGAAGCCTGTACAGCCTGCAGAACTTTGAGCCAATTAAACCTCTTTTCTTCATAAATTACCCAGTCTCAGCTATGTACAGCAGTGTGAGAACAGACTAATACACTTTTGGTATTTCCACTTCTGTAGACAATCTGAAGCAACAAATGATTTTATACTCCTGCTTTCAGCATAACCAGGAATTCACGATTTCTCACCACCTTAACTGCGTTTAACTCTCAGTGTCGCATCTGAAAAAAAGAAGTGTAATTTTTATAACATGCTAGTACTATGGCCTCAGAAATGAAATATTTATTTAACTTCTCTAAGCCTTAGTTTCTTCATCTTTAAAATGAGCACAATAATATTTTGTTCTTCCTGATCTGTAGTTTAGTTGTAATTAATAAATGTGATGATAAATACAAAAGTTGCATAATAAATTATAAGTGTTTTAAAATTATTATTATAAATGAGAACTCATTATGAAATTTTAACTTGATGTAACCTCGGTCTTAGCACAAATGTCTTTCTGGTTACTTGTGTTATCTCACTGCCCTCTTGACACCCTGTGACCCTGCTATTCACCTACATCAGGACTCAAGTAATTCATGCCTCCACAACCACAGTAAACATTTTCAACCATTCCTGTGTGGACAGATATTCCAAGCCACCTAAAATTTCACTTAAGCTCCATTTATTCATAAACATTTTTATTAGTTATGTTATGCAATAAATAATTACCAAACTCTCAGTGGTTTCACACAATAGAGTTCGTCTCTTGATTTATCAAAATCCAATCATAGGGAGCAGAAATTGGGAGAGATGCAGTGTGCTTTTCCATTCTGAGTCACTCAGAATCTCAGGCTTATGGGTTTAACAAGGTCAACTTGTGTGTGAATGTCTAACTGGCATAAGAACAAAAAGACAAAAAAGGGTCACCTGCTTTTTATTCATCTAAGCCTGGAAGTCACACACATCACTTCCACTGACCTTTCTTTGGTCAGAGCTACTCACAGTTTGTTTTAGAAATAATCTACTATGAAAACAACTAGTTCTCGGACCACAGTCACTTCCCAGAATCTGCTCAACACCATGAAAGGGAGCATGACATTTTGTTGTACGGCTAGCTACCCATGCTACACTTTTTCCTTCCCTGGTATTAGAGTTAATTCCCAATTTAGATGTTCATGCCATTTCCTTCGTTTATGGTGAGAGTCTGTAAAGCACAGCAGCTGATGGAAAACTCTAAACCGTCTAAAATTACTACATTTTTTGACATTATGACAAGACACCGATATCATCTCATGTTAATTTCTCATTGAACTTTGAAAAGCAACTTCTTCGAAGTTTATTCTTTCCACTTAAATATTTATTTCTAAATTTCTGAGTTAAATGAGGAAACTCACTATTGAAAACATATGGCTTAATTGATTCACATTTACTTTGGACCTCACATCAGTAGACATTTATTTTATTTCTTTTAATGAAGCATTCTTAAACTGTGTTATAGAAATGGCTAGTTCCACAAGTATCTCCTAGAGAAAAAGTTCATAGATATCCCTTCTTATTTGATTATTTGGCTATAGTTAACACTATTTTTCATTCTATTTTCTGTGAAAACCATTCTCCTTTTTTAGCACCTGTGTCATTATTATCTCTGATCTCTTCACCTATTATTTTACTCATTCATGTCAAATGCAGTGCAAGATTTTCCTTCCCGATTTTTCACCTCAAATTGATGTTTCATTGGTTTCTTTGCTTTTCCAATGTTCTCCTCATTCTAAAATGTATCCCTTTTATTTTTATCTGTAGATTTTACTACAAGACAGCTATCATAAACTGCAAACACACATATACAATTGTAGGCTAAACATCTCTACTATAAACTCCTACTCTATGTAAAATCAATTTAATTGAAAACTCAACCCTTTCTCTACTCCAATTCCAAAATCTAGTTTATCTTTTTGCAGTACTTTACCTTTTCACTAATTTGCTCAAGGAAATTAGCATAGTGCTAGGTAAAAGCTTTGTGTGCCATTAATAGATGTTTTATTTTTAATGATACTTAAATCTATCTGAAGTTACTATTGTCCTCTTAAAGCTATATCAAGGCACAAGAAAAGATAAGACAGAATTAGGCAACATAATCCCTGTCACTGTGTCATTTTTCTAAAGCCTAGAATATTCAATTAACATGATGGCACACAAATAGATTCTTCAAAAGCTTAAATACAGACTATTTTGATGAGCAAACACAGAGGAAATCAGATTAACTGGAAGGAAACTTAACCGCCTTGATTTTCACTGCACTAAGCAAAATTATCCAAAATTCTTTCAAATATATTCCCTCAAAGATAACACTTAAAAAAATCCCTTTTAATATAGTTGCTGAACATAAGGTCACACTCTTGACTTCTGTTTGCCTACTTTGATATGTTTTTTTTTTTTTTTTGAGACGGAGTCTCGCTCTGTCGCCCAGGCTGGAGTGCAGTGGCGCGATCTCGGCTCACTGCAAGCTCCGCCTCCCGGGTTCACGCCATTCTCCTGCCTCAGCCTCCCGAGTAGCTGGGACTACAGGCGCCCACAACCGCGCCCGGCTAATTTTTTGTATTTTTAGTAGAGACGGGGTTTCACCGTGGTCTCGATCTCCTGACCTTGTGATCCGCCCGCCTCGGCCTCCCAAAGTGCTGGGATTACAGGCGTGAGCCACCGCGCCCGGCCGATATGTTGTTTTTTAACCTCAGCCAACACTTCTGAGCTATAGATACTGGCTAGTGAGCAGCCTGATCTTATGCATCAGCAAGAAAATATTCAGTTATACTTTACTAATGATGACTATGTAAGGGGTAAAAAGATAATAGTGTGAGTCTCAAGTTCTGGATTCAGTTTGTCACACAAAACTGTAAATATGTAAATTTGCAAATAGCACACATTTTTATGAAAGGTACTGATGGAGAACAAGTATAAAACACATGGTACTTAGAATTTCTTCTCTGGCTCTAGGACTAATCTAAAGCATAAAATAATATAAAATGAAATAGAAAAATAATAAAAATCAAAGATCTACTATTCAACAAAGTCCCAAGGCATTTCTTGATGCACTCCTCTGTAGTTTACAGTTTTCAAAATTGTCTATTTGTCATAAAAGCTGCCCTCTCTAAAACTGAATATTCTTCTAATCACTTATATCCATGAAATAAAAATCATGATGGAACTATATAGAATTTGTTCATTTTTTGAATATTTTCTAAATAAAAAACCCCAAACCCCTACTTTCAGAAGTGCATTTTTAATAGCCTTAATTTATTCTGGTTTTATGAAAGTTTTAAATGAGAATTTGTCTTTATCTTATATGGCTTTAAAAGATATAGTCTCAGATATCATTTCTTTTCTATGGTTTTCAACTATTTGACTCAAAATATGGGATATCATATTGATCTTGGCATTTTAACTCACTTGTCTGGCTAATTTGCATGTAATTGAAACTAACATCATCTGAATTTAAACCAAGTTTCTCTACATAGAGAATTTGGGAGGGATAAATTTTCCACTATACATTTATTTATTTATATGTCTTTTATACATAAATATTATTCACTAAAGCATAAATTAAATTTTATCTAAAATAAGTGATCGAAAGCTATTAAACCTAAAAGATATCAGCAAGGCAGTATAATGCAGTAGAAGAGCCATCATACTTGGAGTCAAAATAAAACCAAGATCCATGGGAACCATAAAGTATATTAATATTGTAATTTTGCCCCAACTATTTGACTTCTTGATTTCATTTCACTCATGTTGAAAGCACACTACCAGCTACTTCCCTCTGAAGACTGAGGCTCTAATGAGTGTATGAATGTGAAGACAATACATTGTAACCACAAATTATTGTTTCTTAGTTATAAAAATTAAAGTTTTCTTTAGTGCTTAACAATTGACATATTTAGGTCTTTCAGCTTCTTTTTGTAGGCCAAAGTAGGGTTGTTAATGCTAGTTTTATGCATTTGGCATGTATAAAAGGATAATAATATCCAAACTTTGTTTTTATTATCCCCTTGTGGGCCCTCCCACTCACTTCTACTCACACTCTACACCCACATATATTGCTCATAGCAAACAACGAAGTATCAATGTAATTTCAGTGATTCTTACAGAAAATGTCTTGTCACAAATGCTATAGATTATTTATGTGTAGTTTAGGGTAGTTACATGATTTTCATATTAAACTGTAGAAGAAAGTAAATGTTTTAGAAATTTTCAAAAAACTTGATTAAACATAGACTATGACAGCAATGTTCATGCTCTATAAAACAGCAAACTCCTTTGACTCTACGTGTAACAATATTTAAGCTCATTACCTGAGGCTCACTCTAAGATTCATTTTAAATGGAAGGCTGTTGAGCAGTTACAACATGTCTATAAGTCCATAAAATTTTCATTTCAGTTTCTTGACCACTCTCATTTATCTTCCATGTGTTCTACATATCTGCATTATCCTTGAGGTTTTTACTTCATAAAACTCTTAATGTTTTCTGAAACATAAATCTAAATTAAATGTAACAAAACATATCCCATTAACTAATTTTCATAAATATCATATCTACTTCTGTGCTATAAAAAGATTCAGAGAGGGTAAGGCAGTTATAACATATTCAATTATTTTCTTATTACCATACACTTTGATTTTATGTAGTTGATATGAAAAGTGTGATATAGTAAGATATTATATTGTATAGGATTAATTTTATATAAGTAGAAAATATGTGTGGGTGAAGGATTAAAATTTAAAATGTGATTTAGGTTTCTTCTCCTTGTTAGTAATTTAGAATTACTGTTGTATAAGATACTACATTCTGAGTGAGACTTTGTGTTTAATGTAGGAAAAGTTTGTAGGAGCTCTACCTTGTTTTCTACAATAGGTGGATGTCATCAAAAGAAAGCAAAGTGGGAAGAGAGAGAAACTACTAAACTGAAATTGCACTTTGCAAATGTCATTGAAATTGAGTAGCAAAGATACATGACCACATAACAGTTTGTCAATGAATACAGCAGACAAACTTTAGAGAAAAATATTTATATAGTTAATGTTCATAAACAACAAAAGCATTATACAAAAAATTCAATATATGATTTTTTAAATGATGACTTAAAGGCAAATTAACCAATGCCAAAGCATCGTTTAATTAAAGGATTGAACTTTAATTGCAAAGAAAATATTATATAAGAATCCAGGCAGAAGATTCGAATTATACAAATCAAAAAAAGAAAATAAATGAGTTCAGGATAGACCTCTCCTGATCAACATTTGATGCAAAACCACCAAAGGATTGTGGATTCTGAAGGTAAATGGTAAAAGACTGTATTTCAAGTCTTTTATATGCCTTATCAATATGTTGATGAACATGAGACAAAAAATTTGCAAATGTGTTTAGTTTGGTTAACAAACACATTCAATAAGAAAACTCAATCCTGACTTGTATCTAAAAGATTACAATGAAACAGAGTGAACTATAACAATGAGAAGCGAAACAATAGGTAAAAGTATAACAAAAAATATACAGAAGAAGGAAGGAAATGGATAAATTTAGTGATACCATACAAAGTCAAATACAGGGAAAACAGCACTCAGTAACATCACAAATGTCAACTATATAAAAACAATAATAGTTGATAATGAGGGAAGGAAATGCACAATAGTATTCTAATATATAAAAATTAGGGAAATATGAATATAAGCTGACAGAGATAGTAGTGTAAGAGATTACCACATTGATGCTAGGCTAATAAAATTGACAAAATATTTAAAGATCTAGACTATCATCTATTTATACACCAGAATCTGTGCTATAAAAACAAAAATATTTTGCCTATTTTTATTGGCAAAACAATTGTAAGAGGATATTAATTTTAATTTTTCTTTTGCCATGGAAGAAAGGCCTTTCAAAAGAAGGCCTAAGGCTTACTGTCCAGTAAGCCATGCTATTATTATAAGACATATTTTGAGGCTGTTAACACATTACTAACCTAGACAATTCTTATTAGGAAGGACTAGAAGTCTGATCTGGGTGGGCTAAAGCAACTGCAGAGTAAGAATGTCTTTATAGACAATTGTCATATACTAAAGTGGAGGGATCTTTGAAGAAGACTGAGGATGCTTTCCTTCTACTTTAATTCCAGTGAGGCTGATACCAAGAGAAGCACATAGAGAATTTGGTATAGCTCTTTGGCATTTAAGGAATGCAAGGATTGAGATCCAAGTGTAAGAAACTAGCTGACAGGACCAGAAAAGGGAATACCTTGAGAACTGCCTGCACATTTCAGGTTTGCTCAAGCAGACACTTGCATGCCTTCTATGAACCAGTTCACAACACTGAAAAAAGAACCTGGACTTGAGTTATTTCAAAAAGAACTAAGGTAGAAGTCTGGCAGGATCTGTTTCCTATCACGATTCTGCTAACCAAAACAGAATCTGGTCCAGACAGAATAAAATGAAAAATCTGGAAGGAAGCAGCAAATGGCCCAGAAAGCAATCCCTAGCTGCCCTCATTGCTTATTGGCATAAGACACTCCCACCAGTGCCATGGCAGTTTACAAATGCCATGGCAAAGACCCAAAAGTTACCTTTTTTTCCATGACAATGACCTTAACGTTACCATCCCTTCCTAGAAACTGTAATTACCTTTCCACCAACCTAATAAATCAAACTGCATTTTATATATTAATATGAGATGGATGGACATCTTTCTAAAGCTCATTTTTAATAACCAAATATCACTTCGTTAAAGTTTGTATTCAATTAGTTTTAACCTACCTTAGAAGTAGAAAGATTAAATTCAATTACCCAAATGCATTTACTTAAAAATATTCAATATAAAAAGGCGTAAAAAGCTGAAAAAACTGTGCTTCTAAAGAAAAAAAAATTCAATACCAACCCCACAGATCTAAATAATCACTCTTGAGACTCCAATAAGTGGCCTGGAAGATCAAGTGTAAAACATCTAAACCCTAAGACAAAAATTAAATGATTGAGAAATAAAGAATCATTATTCCATTTTTCCTGTGAATAAATTTGAGATTTGTTATTTTTTTATTTTTTAATTCATAGGTTCTATTCTTTTTCTAGCATGTAATCAGATATATGATTTTTTATTGTAAGCAATATTTCAATTATTTCCCACAATAAGATGCATTATTCCGCTTCTATTACTTTCCAATTTCTCTATTATTTCTTCTCTTCTTTTTTTTTCCAAAAGTTAAAACATTTAGAACATAATTGCTTTTCCTTTCCCTTCCTGAACTTATGTTTTCCTACCTCCAATGAATCTGTATCATTGAAAAAAAAAAAAAAAAAAACAGAAATCACTTTTTGTATGTTGAAGAAAATCAAATTCAATGCAGAAAAATACATAAAAGGAAAAGGATAAGAGTAGTCCCAGCTGCTCGGGAGGCTGAGGCAGGAGAATGGTGTAAACCCAGGAGGCGGAGCTTGCAGTGAGCTGAAATCCGGCCACTGCAGTCCAGCCTGGGCAACAGAGCAAGACTCCGTCTCAAAAAAAAAAAAAAAAAAAAAAAAAAAAAAGAAATAGAGTGGTCGGTATCAGGAAGCTATGCATGTTGCTGTCTTGTGGAATTGACTTAAGTGATTTGATCTTTGAATGATAAATCTAGCGGTGGTTACCTCTGAATGTGTTCTGTTAATAGTCACACCTCCCCCACATTACTGGAAAACATAAATAGAAAGCTGTCCAAGCAAAGCCTGTTACACAAACTTGAGTAAATGAATCTATATGATGGAAACTTATTTGCACCCGTAAATATTACAAAGAAGGATGAGGTGATTTTGTTTTGTTTTGTTTTACCTCTGCAGCCTCTTCTGTAAATAAAAATGTACTAGAAGGAAGTAGAAGTGGATATCAAATATCAATTGGTTATATGTAACACAGTATAGGCTTTGTCTACTCAACAATTATAATACTTATCTACCCATCCATAAATTGTAACACTAAAATAATAGCAACAAACACAACATAATGCATCTTTTGCCCAAAAATAAAGCACTGCTCAATCTCTCCCCAAATTGGATGACTAAAGTCATATCAGTTTTTGTGGCTCGCTCTGCATAAGATTTATTCATTTTCTGGTTCATTACAGTCCCCCAAAATATTCTATAACCTAAGGAATAGGTTATAGAATTAATCACCAAAAATCTTTATATTAAAAAGTTGGTACAAGAAATAGGAAAACAAAATCACTAGTTTATATGCAAAATACGTGCAGACTCAGCAAGGTAAAAAATATTTGAAGTTATAGCCTACTTTGTCTTTGCAATGTGTGATGATATTATTTGTAACAGTGTTCATTTGCTGTTTATTTCATATTGTCTCACTTTTGAAACATCTCTTTCAGTCAGGGATTTTTACCTGGTGGGGTAACTCAAAGGTTTATACATGAAACATCTGAGTCGCAATGGTCCTGCGTGGATGAATTACTACAGTTGTTTATTAATTTTTATCCCTGGACATTACAGTACCCAGAATCATTCAGAAAAATTTCCTAGGTTCCAGGTATATTCCTAATGTCCCAATCCCAATTCCCCTCGATAGCACAACAACCTCCTTTTTGTCCTGTTTCTCTAATGGCACAAGAAGGCTAGATTTTTCCAGGTGGGGAGCAGCCTAAATATTGAATGACTAGAACCACTGTTGTGTGTCTTCATCCTTTCATGTTACTGTAAAGCAACACCCGAGGCTAGATAATTTAAAAGAAAAGGGGTTTATTTGACTCATTATTCTTCAGGCTATACAAAAAACTTGGTGCCAGCATCTGCTTTTGGTGAGGGTCTCAAGCTGCTTGCACTCATGGTGAAAGGTAAAAGTCAAAAGGGAGCTGTCATGCAGAGATCACACAGTGAGAGAGTGAGCAAGCGAGAGAAAGAGAGAGAGGAGAAGGCGTTAGGTTCTTTTCAACAATCAACTTCTATAGGAATTAATAGAGCACAAACTCACTCATTTCTCTTAGGACAGTACCAAGGCATTCATCAAGGATCCATTCTCATGACCCAAACACCTCCCACTAGGCCACACTTCCAACAATGGAAATCAAATTTGAGATATCAAACTTGAGATTTGATATTTGGAGACAAATATCCAAACTATATCAGTGTGTCTTCTAAATAACGCCATCTATAATTTACTAGTTTAGAACATATACTACAACATTTAAAAGAGTACTCAAACTTATGTGATATAGCTTACTGGCTGGCATTTTACTTTTTTTTCTAAAATAGTATACCAATATTTTTGAAGGTCAGCTACTTCTCAGTAAATCAACTGCATCAAAAATAAAGGAGAGGGAAAAATCATGTTACTATATCAGTAAATGCTGAAAAGGCAGTTGATACAATTCAACAGAGCTGCCTGTTAAAAAACTGTGAAGTATCAGTGGACAAGAAGGCAATTAGATAAATATAATAAAGGCCATCTATCAATATCTAGTAGGAAATATTATATAAAATGGTGACACAATGAATAATTTTGTTTTAAATCATCATCTAGACAAGGATGTCTACTGTCAGCGTTGTTTAACATTTCCTTGGAAGATTTGACAAATGCATAAGAAATGAAAATGAAGTGACTTGCATACATTTTAGAAGAGATAAAATCACCTTATTTTTCTGAATGAAAAGATGAAAATCACCTTTTCTGAATGAAAAGAAAAAAAAGGCAGGAAGTAAAAATAAAGGAAGGAAGGAAAAATAAAGGAAGGAAGGAAGATATGAAGGAAAAAGGGAGGGAGGGAGAGAGAAAGGAAGAAAGAGAAAGACTTTGAATTTATATGCAAAGATTTTAGGGTTGCTTGACTGAAGAAAATTTATTTTAGCCCAACTAAGATTAAAATGAATAAAAATATTCCATTGGTAACTGTGAAATTAAAACAATAAATACTTGAAAATACTTAAGAAATAATACCTAGAAAAGGCACAATATCTATCTGAAACAAAATAATAAATCCATTAACTGACATAAAACACCACCTAAACAAATGTAAAATTATATATAGCAAGTACTTGGATATCATTATAAAATTATCAGTTCTGTCAAAATTAATATAGGCATTTAATGTAATCTTAATGAATTTGTAAAAGACGTATTGAAAGAATTAACTAAAATAATCTTCAAAATTGTTTTGGTTTGTATTCACTTGAACAAAAATCCTAAATAAAGATTTGAGGGCAAATGGTTTATTTAGGAGATGATCTCAGAAGCCAAGAATGAAGGGACTGGGCAAATGAGAGCAGTAAACAGCACCCGTAAGAGATGCACGATCACGGTTTCTGTTTATAGGCACTAGACGCTCAATTCGCTGGGCTACCTGAGAAGTGCAAAGAATGTCTCAGGAACTGTCCATCAGGTTCTGGAAGGCCGCCAGCTTTCTTCCAGTGTTCTTTGAGCATAGCTCCAGGGTATATTCATTAACGGCTGCACTTCTACTCGGGCCAAACAGATACCAGTTTTGAAAACGTCCTGAAGTTGAAAGTGAAAAGATGCTGGATGAGACATTGACTTTGTCCAGGGAGCTGACAGTGACAGGAAGTCTGAGTTCTAAAGGAAGCATCTAATGTAGATGCTGCTTAAATTAGAGTCGGACTAAGGGAAGTAATTGAGTGTAGCAGAAGTATCTGCAACAGTGATCAAATGAGAATCAATGATAATACCCTAAAAAATTTTAGCAGAGCATTTTCTCACAAATATATTAAAATATAGGAAGCAGACACTATAATCAAAATAATTTAGTAGTGGTATAGAAATGCATAGAAACTAATGGAACACAATGGGAAAACCGTAATTAAATCCCTAAATATGACATGTTAATATATGAATATAAAAACATTGATGCAGTGGAAAATGATGTACACTACTATAAATATTACTAGAAACAACATATTCAACATGAAGGGAACATAGGTATCCCCAACTTTACCATATTCAAAATTAAAATCTAGATAGGAGAAATAGTTAACAATTTCAAAAAGAAATTAAGTTCCTGCAAGTGAATCTAGAAAACAAGATATTGAGTATAAAAAAGTCTTCTCTAATCGAGAATAAAATTGTAAAGCTATTGAAAAAAAGATGTCGATAGGAAAAGACATCATAAATTCTGTCAATGAACAATTAATAGAACCAAAATGTATCACAGTAGAAAGATAAAAATTAATTTCTATGCTGTCCAAATTACTTCTTAGAGATTAACAAGAAAAATTAATGTAATAAAAAATGGCACAACGTTTTGAATCCCCCTTCCCACCACTGGAGGACACTAGGTAAATACATGAGATAGTTCTGCATGTGAATCTACATTTAACTCAAAATAAAATGTTTACTTAAAAATGGCACACATGAATTGATGTTATTAAAAGGAATATTTTCAAAAGGCCAATGAAAAATGAAGAGATACTCAAATTCAAGAGTAATCATATAGATGTAAATTATAACTGCATTGAAATATCTCAAAAAACAAAATATATTTTAAAAAGTAAAGACCAACCAATCCATTTTGTAAATTTACTAAGTACAAAGTATTTAAATGAAATCATGTTTAGTGCTGCATTGTTCCAAGTATAGAAACAAAGTGAAGGACAATAGGGAAATTTGGAAAAACTGCAAATAGAGCATATGTGATGATGAAAGTACAGTTAAAACTAAAGAGAATTCTTACCCAACTTAGAAAAGCAAGATTTAAAAAAAGAGTGAACAATTATTACACTTTTATAAAGTTTATGACTGCTAAGTATGATAAAAATTTTGAGAAAAACATACTTGGTCATGACTATGGCTTACTTGTGTAAGGATGCAAAATTTTGCTGATGTGTGTTAGGAAGAGATGAGGTTAGATGGGGTAAATATTTAGAGAAACAGCATTTTGACATGATTTTATTAACTAAATGGTAAGATTGAAATTAATTTATATATGATTATAGGAATACAACTTTTTGCCCTGTGAAATTTTTCTTGCTGAGGAATTATTATTTTAATATGAATTTTTATATTTTTCACGTAATTATGCCTAACTTAAAGCACATATGCTAAAATCTTATAATAATTGGTGTAATATTTTTATTTTTCTACTAATATAAGCAATAAGATAAAAATTAAATAAAATGACTCTTGAGAAATAGTTCTAAATTTTATTTGGGATAATATACTTAAGAATTGAGAAAATCTGGACCAAAAAAGACATAATAAGGTGTAAATTAAAGCCTCTTTGAAAATATTATATACTTATATTTAAAACTACATGATGTTTTTAAGTAACAGGAAGATCAATGAACCAGAATAGAAAGCACAAATGTAAGTTTATGGCATATAAGGTGTGTAAACTAAAAACTATCTGAGACAACTCTTTATCAATTTAGAACTTTATTTTGCCAAGATTAAGCACATTCCTGTGCCACAATTTTAGGAGGTCTTGACAGCATGTGCCCAAGGTGGTCAGGCTACAGTTTGGTTTTATACATTTTAGGGGAACATAAGACATCAATCAATGCAAGTAAGATATACATTGGTCAGTCCAGAAAGGCAGGACAACTCTCAAAGTGGGTGGTGAGGTGGGGGTGAGGGGGTGTGTCCAGGTCATACGTGGGTTCAAATATTTTCTGATTGGTAATTGGATCAATTGACTGAAAGTCTAAAGACCTGGATCAATAGAAAGGAGTGTCTAGGTTGAGATAAGGGGTTGTGGAGACTGAAGTTCTTATTATGCAGAGGAAGCCTCCACGTAGTACGCTTCAGAGCGAAGAGATTGTAAATGTTTCTTATCAGACTTAAAAAGTCTGTTCTGTCAGTCTTAAGGTGCCTGTTTTAATGTTAAAACTGATCAGCTGTGCCTGAATTCCAAAGGGAGGAAGGTCTAATGAGGCATGTCCAACTACCCATTTTCACTATAGCCTGAACTAGTATTTCAAGTTTACTTTAGAATGCCCTTGGTGCATAGGAGGGGTCCATTCAGTTGGTTGAGAGGCTTATAAGTTTATTTTTGGTTCATGGATGTAATATATACAATAAAGGTGATAGTTTAAATCATTTTAGGAAAGATAACATATTATATGTAATGCTGAGACTTTTTGCTGGCTGTTGAAAACATGAAGCTCTGCTTCTCACTTTGCAATAAAGGAAGGAAGAAAGGGGAGCAGGAAAGAGGGGGGAATGAGAGATTGAGATGTAATAATAAAAGTGTTTAAGTAAATTATATTTTTATAATGGGGAATTTCTTTTATTATGATACCAAAATGATATATCAAAAAGGAAATTATTAATAGACTTGACTACCACAAATGTGATAAATAGGTAAACATATAAAGAACCAAAAAACATAGGAAAACATGTATAAAGTCAAAGAAACATTTTAACAAAATACAATCTGGACAGGTAAATGTTCTCACTAGCTCTGGATTTTGTAATTTTAGGTACTTTTAATTTTAAAAAATAATATTTTATAGTTTTTGTTTCTGTAGTTTTGTTTTCCAGGGTTTCCACAACAAAGAACCATAAACTGTGGCTGAAAATAATAGAAATCTATTCTCTCTCAGTTCTGGAAGCTAGCAGTCCAAAATCAAAGTGTCAGCTTTGAGAGAGAATCTGTTCGATGCCTCTCTCCTACCTTCTAGTAATTGTCAGCAATCTTTGGCCTTCCTTGGCTTTTAGACACATCACCCTAATCTCTGTCTTCATACACCTTTCTCCTTGTTTTTCTGTGTCTGTGTCTCCTTATTTAAGGACACCAGTGATTGGATTGAGGGCTCACAGTAATCCAGTATGACTTCATCTTATCTTGATTGCATCTACAAATGTCCTATTTCCAAATAGTTTATTAATAGGCATGAGGATTTTTAGGACTTCAACATACCATTTTGGGGGATACAAACACACGACATAAGGTAAATATATACAATTGATATGGTAAAATTATGTTTTTCAAAAAGCAATGTTAGCCTTCTGATTCATACGAGCATAACACTCAAAGCTTGAAGTGCAGCCTTCCTATGTAATTAATAAAGGGAAACACTGATACGTGAATTCATTAAGCCATATTTTGAAATCATTCATTTTCACTCTTGATCACTGGTTTATTATTAGTTACAGTTCTCAATGTATTAGGTAAAATACAAGGTAGATTATATCCTAGAGTCAAGAAATTGCTGTATATTGTATGCACATGTGTTTATATATAAGAAAAGAGTAAAACATATATACCATGTGTTTAATAATGCTTTAGGTTATACATTGTTATACATGATGTTTTTCTTTCAAAAGTAATTGAGAGTTTCTGAAAAAAAACTTGCATTACATTGTTTAATCTTTCATGTTGTTAACAATGCTCCCATCTCACACAGAGCACACTTCCAAACATTTTCTGCTTCTCAAGTTGTCAGGAATAAATATGGTTAATTTATTCAACATGCAACTTAAGGTGTTTTTCTCTGATACCACAATAAGTAAATGTCAATGTGCCTTGTAAGACATTATATATACCCTTATAACCTTTCAAAACATTACTTGAGTTACTCATCCCATATTCTAAAGATTTCTTTCCCTAATATTTGCCATATATGACCATGGATATTAGAATGAATTAAGTCACAGATATGTGTTTTTTTTTTTTTTTTTTTTGAGACGGAGTCTCACTCTGTCGCCCGGGCTGGAGTACAGTGGCCGGATCTCAGCTCACTGCAAGCTCCGCCTCCTGGGTTTACGTCATTCTCCTGCCTCAGCCTCCCGAGGAGCTGGGACTACAGGCGCCCGCCACCTCGCCCGGCTAGTTTTTTGTATTTTTTTTAGTAGAGACGGGGTTTCACTGTGTTAGCCAGGATGGTCTCGATCTCCTGGCCTCGTGATCCGCCCCTCTCAGCCTCCCAAAGTGCTGGGATTACAGGCTTGAGCCACCGCGCCCGGCCCAGATATTTTTTTTTAAACATTTTCTGGCATATATATGTGGGGAAATTCTTAATAAGAAGCAGGGAAGATGAAGCCTAATCAAAATAATAGGTAGAAACTCTACATGAGATGATGCCTGGTTTTTGCTAATTTTCATAAGATGATTTTTACAGAATAATAAAGGAAAAAATATTAGTAGTATCTTTTTATACCAATAATTTTAATGTAGAGATCAAAGTGTGGTCCCACTGAGGTGTCCTAGAGGTGCTGAGAAATTGCTGGTTTATTCGAAATACCCAGACAGCCGACAAGGTACAGAGGACCTCCCTCTGTGTGTGCTGGACACTGGGAGTCAGAGGAGAGGCAGAAGCCCTAGTCAATCATCCTGGTGTCTGTGTTTGGGCCGAATAGAGAGCTCTGCTCACTGAAAGCTTGAGCCCCTTTGTCACTGAAAGACATTATTTTATTGTCAAACCTTATGAAAGGGAGAGGAAAATGCAGGGAGGCCCCTTTTTAGAATTGGTTTTCAGTGCAGCTGTGCACATATTTAAAAATTATTCTATGATTTTTCAATTTACTCTCCTCTATGGCTGAGAATGCTTGAGGTTGTGCTGAAGAGAGATTAGAGTCAGGTAATGCAAACTAAAAAAGAAGTGACACTTGTTTTCTGCTGTGGTCGATATGAAAAATTATTCTACTTGAATGAATAGAAGCCTAATGTTCTGAGAAACACAGGCATGAAAAAATGTAAATTAAATGGCCCTATTATATTCAAAGGAAAATTCAAGTTATGTTTAGAATTGGGCTCTTTCCAGATGCAACTGAATGACAAGTCCTGTGTGTCCCAAAAGAGACAATTCCTATAGACAGAAAAAAAGGAATAAGGCCTATATCTTTATTTATCTTTTTATGGTGCATGGTGAAACTTTTGGAAGCTAATCATTTGTATGTATCATAACTACTGGAGTAGCATTTACCAAACACATTTCCCAAAAAAACTGTGTTCTGAGAAACCTTTGTTTTCTGATAACTATTGCTAGGATCCTCTAGCCAAAAATTGCCCCCAAAAAGCATTAATGTTAGTAACATATTTCTTCTAATAATTTTTTGACATATATGTAATTTACATACTTATTTACTTTAATTGATGAACAAGCGTCTGACAGTTCCAGATGTTAGATGAGAGATGGAGAGACAGCCCGCTGCTTTGAGGCCCAATATCTCAATAAACAAACTAATAAGAGCAACTGACATGTAACATGCAGTCACTGCCAAGCCCCTGATTTAAGCTGTTTGCATATTAATCCCTTTAATCCTTACAATTTGTGAGGTGGGTAATATAACTATCCCCACTTCACTAAAATGTGAAGCTATCCAGCCCTTGGTGAAAGGACAGAAGTTTAGATAAATGGATCAAAATAGAAAGACTAGAAATATGTTTGTACAAACATGGATTAATCATAAACAAAAAATGAAATTACCTTTTGAAATTTTTGTGCAAGTTCAAATCATTTAAGCAAGAAAATAAATAAAGAAGTATTGGATTATAACCCAAAGTAAGAATAAACATGCATGAGCCCATACTGATATAAACAAATGATTCAATGAATAACAAAAGACTTATTTCGGGGAGTAGAAAGGAGACGGGGAAAGTGAGAGTTTGGTCAATGGGTGTAAAATTACAGTTAGAAAGAATAAGTTCCAATTTTCTATTGCACCATAGGATGTCTGTATTAGTCCGTTTTCACATTGCTGATAAAGACAAACCCAAGACTGGAAAGAAAAAGAGGTTTAATTGGACTTACAGTTCCACATGGCTAGGGAAGTCTCAGAATCATGGCGGGAAGTGAAAGGCACTTCTTACAGGGCAGTGGCAAGAGAAAATGAGGAAGATGCAAAACCATCAGATCTCGTGAGACTTACTACCACGAGAACAGTATGGGGGGACCACACCCAAGATTCAAATTATCTCACACGGGGTCCCTCCCACAACATGTGGGAATTATGGGAGTACAATTCAAGGTGGGAGTACCGTTCAAGTATGAGAATACCCCCAATTCAATTATGGGAGTACAATTCAAGATGACACAGAGCCAAACCATGTCAGTAGTTCATAATAGCTAGAAGAGAGGATTTGGAATGTTGTCAACACAAGGAAATGATAAATGTTTGAGGTGATAAATTTGCTAATTACCTTGATTTAATCATACAATGTATACATGTAGGAAAACATCACATGGAACACCATCAGTATGTACAATCGTAGCAATTTAAAAAAATATAAAAGAAATAACAAATATAATTTGCAGATGTGCTTAAGGTTAAGGATCTTAAGATGGGGGATGGATTTTCCTGGATTATCAGGGTGTGTCCAATTTGTTCACATGAGTCCTATTGTTTTCATTGTCTACATTATTTATCTATAAATACATGAGGTATATTAAGTTTTTTTCCCATTATGACAGTTTTTGACACATTGTAATGCAGTCCTGTAAATGTTTTACTTTATATGATGGATTACTTAGAATCATACATGCTTAGAATTTTTGGTCTCCCTGGCAATTTGACATTTTCATCAATATGTGGAGATTCTGAATCTTCACTAATACTTTTTGTCTGAAATTCTATTTTTCAGTTATTAACATAACTTCACCCATTTTTGTGTTTTTATTTACCTGTCATATCTTTTTCTTTCAGCTTTCTGACTCTTGGTTTTGGTGACTGTCTTGTACTTCACATATATCTGGATTTTTAAAAAAACACTGAGGAACAGTACCTTTAATTGCTGTCTTTAGTCTACTTATTTCTTTTTGTACATAAAGGGGTGTGAGTTCATGCTCCTCATTACATTAAGTGGAAGGTTTACTAAACATGTTATAGTAATTGCTTATAAAAAAAGTTTACTGAAGCAATTTATATACTATTAATCATCAGATTTTGAGTACAATTTGATGACCTTTGAAAGTGTATAATCCCATGAAACTAACAACCCAATCAAGACATACAGCATTTCCATGATTCCCAGAAAGTTCCTTCATACCCCTTTCTAGTTAATTCTTCAGCATTAAGGCAATCACAATTCTGATTTCCATCACAGTGATAGCTGAAATATTATTCTAAGAATTTTATATAAATAGATTATAGAGTAAATAAACTTCTCTATCTGGCTTTGTAACATGTTTGGTTTTGAATTTCATTCATGTTTTTATACCAATAATATGTTCATTTTTATAGCTTACTGTGCTAGTAAACCACAGTTTATTTATCTACTCACCCCTTGATGGACATTTGAGTTACTTCCATATTTGGACCATTATGCAGAAGCTGCTACGAACATTTTTTACAAGGGCTTTTTTTGACACATGTTTTCCTTTTGATGGGTAAACAAATATTTAATGTTATAAGAAACTGCCATGTTGTTTTGAAAGGATGATATTAAAATCTCACCAGCAATAAATAAAATTTCTGCTCTGTACATCTTCACAAGTATTTAGTGTTGTCAGATGTCTTAATTTTAGCCATTGTAGTAGGGAATATATAATGGTATTTTACTATCATTGTAATTGATATTTCCCTCATTACTAATGGTAGCGAGCACTTTTTCATACCGTTGCTTGCCACTTATATCTTCCTTTGTAAATCCGTCTTTGAAGTTTTTTGTCTGATTATTTCTTTACTTTCTATTGGGTTATAAGCATTAATACTCTGGATACAGGTCTTTTATCAAATATAGGTGTTACAAACATTCTCTTCCAGTATATGGCTTGCCTTTTGATTTTTAAGTCATTCATATTAAAGAATACAAAGTATTAATTTTAATGGTTTCTGATTTATCTTTTTTCTTCTTACATTTAGTGTTTTCCATGTCCTGTCTAAAAAGTAATTGCCTATTCCATGTTTAAAAGATGTTCTGCTTTTTTTTCAAAATGTTTATAGTGTTAACTTTTGTACTTAAGACTAGGAACCATTTCGGACAGGCACAGTGGCTCACACCCGTAATCCCAGCACTTTGGGAGGCCAAGGTGGGCAGATCACCTGAGGTCAAGAGTTCAAGACCAGCCTGGCCAACATGACCAAACTCCATCTCTACTAAAAATAGAAAAATTAGTTGGGCGTGGTGGTATGTGTCTGTAATCCCAGCTACCCAGGAGGCTGAGGCAGGAGAATATCTGGAAACTTTGATCACGCCATTGCACTCCAGCCTGGGAAACAGAGCAAGACTCTGTCTCAAAAAAAATAAAATAAAAAGATTAGGAACCATTTCAAATTAACTTTTCTTTATGAAATACAGTAGGATTTGAGTGGTTTTCCTCTCTTTTATGAATATCCTAACAATCCAGCATACTTGCTTTAAAAAAGCTTTTCTGTTTCTATTTAACTACCCTGGAAATTCTGTGTACATTTATTGATAACATACCTGTCATTCTATATCGGAACTTTCTGTGTATTCTATTGATCATTTTTTCTGTCCTTATACCAAAACCATAATGCTTTGGTTACTATAGCTTTACAGACAGTATTCAAGTCAAGAAGTCTAAATAATCTTCCAACTTTGTTATTCTTTAAGGTTGTTTAGGCTGCACTACACCTTTTGCCTTTCCATATAAATTTTAAAATTGACTTTTTAATTTCTACCAAAAATAAAAGCCAACTTGCATTTATTTGAGTAGTGTTGAATGGGAAGGTCAATTTGAGGAAAATTGCTATCTTTCACATTTGGAGACCCCCAAACTATGAAAATCTGTCTATTTAGCCCTTTTTAAATTTTTCAATGCTAGGTTTAAGTTTTACTGTAGAGGTATTTTAATTTTATTTTTAAATAATGTTAGGCTAGTATATAGAAATATAATTATTTTTTTCTTATTGATCTTGTATATTGCAAACTTGTTAAATTTTTCTAATGTCATTTTTAATAGTGTCAAGAATTTTTTAATAAAAAATCACATCTTCTGCAAATAGATTTTTCTCCTTACTTTAAGCAATTATAATAGTATTTATTTTCTTTGCATTACAGGTCTGCCAAAAACTTCCAGTAAAACAGTAAGTGATGAGAATATATACCCTTTCCTTGTTCCCAATCTTTTTGGTATAATGTTCAGTATTTCACTAGTAGCATAATGCAAGCTGTACTTGTCTATGAATGTTTTTATAAGACTGGAAAACTTTTCTTCTATATCCTAGCTTGCTATGACTTTTAGTTTTTTAAAAATGAATTGGTGTTACATTTTATCAAGTTGATTTTTTTTGTTTTTAAACTGAGATGATTATGCTATTTTATCTTGTTTTCTATTATTGTGTTCTATTATTATGGATTGACTTTCAAATGTATAACTTTATGTTTCTGGGATAAACCAAACTTGGTCATGATAAATTTCTGTATATGTTAACACTTTGTTAAAAGTTTTACATCTATCTTAATAATAAATACAGGTCTGTAATTTTCTATTGTGTTCTATCTTTTCAACATTTTTTATTAAGGTTATTTTGCTAGCCTTAAAAACTGACTTGGGAAAATAGACCCTTTCTTCTCTATTTTATAAAGGTGATTTGGCAAAGTTAATATTCTTTCTTTGTAAGGTTGACAGATATAACCAGCGAAGCCAACTGGCCCCAGAGCTTTTTCTGTTAAAATGTAATTAATCACAAATTTAATTCATTTATGAGATGTAAGAAAAATAATTTTTCCTTATTTTTTATAAGTTGGATTTTTCAAAACATCATTTCATCAGTTATTAAATGTATTGTCATAAATATGTTCTTAATGTTATTCTATGGTTTTTCTTTTAATACCTAAGGGTTGTAATGATATTCATTTCTTTCTTTGTTAGTAAAACTATGAATTTATTGAACGTATTATTCTTTTTAAAGGACTTTTTACTTTTCTCTATTGTTTATGTGTTTTCAGTTTCATTGATTTTCACTCAAATATTCATATTCATTATTTGGGGGTTGTTTCTTTTGCAGTTTAATTAAATTCTTTTCATTAATTTATTCTTTTTTGGCATCTTATTATGGAAGTTTAAAACATTGACTTGAAACTCTAAATTTTTATTAAGGTGTTAAGGTGATTAATTTTCCTGTAAAACTTGATGTAACTAAGTTCCCTAAATTATGATTTATTTGTTTTTTATTGTCATGCAGTCAGAAGTATTTTCTAATTTCCCTTGGGATTATTTTACTCATATTTCTTAAAATATTTTTGTTTCATTCATTTTTTCTTCTATTGTGACTGTGCACTTAGTTTCCAACTGACTCTCTTCATGAAATGAGGCTTTCCAAAGTTCTTTTACCTTATGAGGGATTTTTGATGGTAAATTCATATAGCATTTTCTGGAATTTTCATTATTTTATATTTTTGTCCCTGATAGATCAGTTCACTGAGTGTGCAATTCTAAACTGAGTTTTGTGGACTTTTGTCCTCTCATGTTGAAAACATGATTTAATTTTAATCTAGAGTCAATTGATCTTATTGAGAAGTTGTCAAGTTGTCATTCATTAATAACTAATATTTCCTTTTTATTTAGCTTCTTTTGTTTCTAGGTATGGGTTTTTGTTTGTTTTTGTTTTGTTTTGTTTTTTTGAGACGGAGTCTCACTCTGTTGCCCAGGCTGGAGTGCAGTGGTGTGCTCTCGGCTCCCTGCACCCTCCACCTCCCTGGTTCAAGTAATTCTTCTGCCTCAGCCTCCTGAGTAGCTGGGATTACAGACATGTGCCACAATGCCTGGTTAATTTTTGTATTTGTAGTAGAGAGGGGGTTTCACCACGTTAGTCAGGCTGGACTCCAACTCCTGACCTCATGATCTGCCCGCCTCAGCCTCCCAAAGTGCTGGAATTACCTAGATATGGGATTTTTACTTGCTTCAGATTCCCTAGTATCTCTGAATTGAGAAGTTTGATTTGATCATTTAAAGACAGCCTCTCCAATTGTAACAGTATCTTCAATTGTCGCATTTTCATGGTCCTCTTTTTATCTCTTTAAGTATATAAGTATCTTATAGTTTATATGATTATATTAATTGCAACCTGTGATTAGCTGTTTGATTGTAGTAGAAGCTATTCATTTCCCTCCCCCATTTCCTCATATTTCTCACATCTGTCAGATCCTACTATTTCTATGTGCTCCAGATACTTAATATCTACAAATCTATGTCTGAGTTGTTTATTTTGCTAAACAACAAAAACAACAAACAAACAAAAACAGAGAAGAAAGACTATCTGCTCTGCTCACTTAATCGCAGGCCTATGGTGGGGGAGTTGAGACTACCTAGATACAACACCCAATAACTTTTAAATAGTAATTTTTATTTAAATACCCCAAAGCATCTCATCTCTCACATGAGATAATTCTTTGATGTGAGTTTTATTCTATTTTTAAGATTTTCCCATGGGATTAATTTTAATTTTGATTAATTTTTTTTATTTCCATAAGTTATTGGGGAACAGGTGGTTGGGTTACATGAGTAAGTTCTTTAGTGGTGATTTGTAAGCCCATTGTGTCATTCTTATGCTTTCGCATCCTCATAGCTTAGCTCCCACTTATGAATGAGAACATACAATGTTTGATTTCCCATTCATGGGTTACTTCACTTAGAATAATAGTCTCAAATCTCATCCAGGTTCTTGTGAATCCCATTAATTCATTCCTTTTTATGGCTGAGTCATATTCTATAATGTATGTACTTGTATATATATATATCTCTCTCTCTCACAGTTTTTTAAATCCACTTGTTGACTGATGGGCATTTAAGTTGGTTCCACATTTTGCAATTGCAAATTGTGTCCTTTTCATATAATGATTTCTTTTCCTCTGGGTGGATACCCGACAGTGAGATTGCTGGATCAAATGGTAGCTCTACCTTTAGTTCTTTAAGAAATCTTCACACTGTTTTTGGAATAGAAAACCAAACACCGCATATTCTCACTCATAAGTGGGAGTTGAACAATGAGAACACATGGACACAGGGAGGGAAACATCACACACTGGGGCCTGTCAGGGGGTCAGGGGCAAACTCTTCAATTAGGACAAATACCTAAAGCATGCAGGCTGATAGGTGCAGCAAACCACCATGGTACATGTATACTTACCTCACAAACCTGCATGTTCTGCATATGTATTCCAGAACTTAAAGTAAAATTTAAAAAAAGAAAGAAAGAAAGAAAGAAATCGCCACACTATTTTTCACAGTGGTTGTACTAGTTTACGTTCCCACCAACAGTGTAGAAGTGTTCCCTGATCACCGCATCCATGCCAACATCTATTTTTTTTTATTTTTTGTTGTTGTAGTTATGGCCATTCTTGCAGGAGTAAGGTGATATCACATTGTGGTTTTGATTTGCGTTGCCCTCATTATTAGTGATATAGAGCACTTTTTGTATGTTTGTTGGCCATTTGTATACCTTCTTTTGAGAATTGTCCATTCGTGTCCTTAGCCCACTTTTTGATGGGAGTGTTTGTTTTTTTCTTGCCTATTTGTTTGAGTTTGTTGTAGATTTTGGATATTAGTCCTTTGTCAGATGTGTAGATTGTGAAGGTTTTTTTCACTCCCTGCGTTTGTTGGCTGTACCCCCACCTTTTTCTGTAACAGTTTCTCCAAGCCAATCAATATTCTCTGCACTTTACAAATCTACTACTTGGTTGCCTGCAAATTATTTCCCAGTTTCTGCTTCTGGGGGTATGTAAACTAACAAATTGAGTTCATATTACCATGCTTAACACATCACATCTAATTTTCCAGATATGTATCAGGACTTAGCTTCTGAGAAGTTAGTGTACATATAGTCTTCTGATATGTTTTGATTGTGGAATAGATGTTCAACTTTAATTTGCATACGTTTTGGTGTAAAGTTCTGTTAATTCCCATGTATTCATATTTTACTTGTCCTCTCCATGGTTATTCAGAACTCCCCAAGGTGTAGTGTTCTTTTTCTTCCCTAAACTGCGTTTATAGAGCTGATAATCATTGATCAAATTTCTGGAATTATTTGACTAGCCTACGATTTTCTAGTGGATGAGTAAGATTAAAAAAATAAAAAGCAGACTTTCTACACAGCTTTATTTGTCCCCAGACTCTTCAATAAATAAGAGTTGAAAAATGATTAATAGGTGTATGTTTTTCTCAACTTGACTCTGAAATTTAATATTTTAGAATGATATTTTTGCAATCATTTTGCATGTTTACACTATTTTCCCATCAGTACAGAAAAATAAAATATTTAAATATTCAATTATATCTGGCCTTGTTTTCAAAGGCATTTTTGAAAATTTCTAAGGAAACAAAATAAAACAAGATAAGGTAACTAGAAACAGGCCTTGAAAGAGGAAGTGAGATATGAAAGTGAACGAACATAAAGACAAAATGTATACTTTCAAGGCCCATGGCTCATTTATTTTCTGTGGCTCAGAAATTTAGCTGTAATGTATCTTTAGCAAATTTAGAGAAGATTACCCAGTTAAGTATTGTTATTCCTGATAAGCAAAATGGAATATTTAGAAAGAGAATATTTGTTAATGTATGCAAACTTACTTCTACAACATTTTATATACACAGCAATAAGTTTCATACATTCTTTCACACAAACAGTTGGAATTTTCTAAAAACACAGAGATTAAATAGTTTACTATATAATATAGTTTAGTCATATATTTCATTCCTATAATGGCATAATTTAGCAAAAGATTTAGAACTTATTAAGGAACATTTTCATTGCTTTTAATATATTAATTATCTTTAGATTTTATCAAAAATTATTTCACCATATTTGATTTTCATCCAAAAGTGATGGAGAATATATAAACATGTAATTGACAAACAGAAATGTTTTATTGGCTTTGGCCAATATAAACTACTAAATACTAAAATATATAGTATTTTAATAGTCAGGAAGGGCCAGGCCCAGTGGCTCAAGCCTGTAATGCCAGCATTTGGGAGCCCAAGACCAGAGGATAACTTTAGTTCAGGAGTTTGAGATCAGCCTAGGAAACATAGCAAGACCTTGCTTCCCCAAAAATAAAAATTCAAAAATTAGCAGTCATGGTGACGTGTATCTGTAGTCTTAGCTATTCAGGAGGCTGAGGGGGAAGGATTGCTTGAACCTAGGAGTTTAAGGTTTCAGTGAGCTGTGAGCACTAGCATGCCACTGCACTTCAACCTGGGCAGCAGAGTGACCCTGACTTAAGAAAAAAAAAAGATTATTAACTAATTATTAACTAAATTATTTTGTATACATGGAATGTCAGCAGACTTTAAACATCATCTCTGTGATTTATCTGCTTTGCAAATTGAAATGAAAATGATTATTTCATTATGACAATTTATAGTTGATAAATAAGGAGGTGGTTTTCTGCTAGGAAAAAGTCAGAATGTACAAATTCAAACCAAAAGTCATTTCTAAAACATTGATTTTTAAGCACCCAGCATTATTTACTCATCCCTACTCTGATTTCTGTTCTCTGTTGGGAACGTTTGAAAATGTCTAATTTTTTTCCCAGTAATGTAGCAGGGTGCCCTTTATAACTCCTCAGTAAATATGCTTTATGTACAATAGCTAATATGAGAGCCAAGGAAGCAAATAGCTGATTGAAACGCCTTACAAAATCCTCAATTCTATTGTAAGAAATAAAATGAACCAAGAAGAAAACTCCCTGTGGTGTAACATACGGATCAGCTACTCATTTGATTAGAGTAAACTGGCAGGAATGGCATTATTTGGTGGGAAGATTTTGTTTATATGATTGAAAGAACAAAAAGGAATCAAACAACCTGAATAAAAAGAATTTCTTTACACAGCAGACTTATGAAATATACCCTGTGTTCTCAGTCAGGAAAAAATAATCTCATTAATATATATTCATGGGATTTTATTTTTTCTCTCTCTCTATTTCCCAAAAAGAAGAAGTTTCAGCCTGATTATTCTAAATAAGTAATTAAGATATAAAGTCTTTTGGTTGCATTTTTTTCCACAAAATATTTTGTGCTTTTTAGTTGATATATGAAGACATAAAATAAAGACCTTAATTATAAAGTAACCCAGAAACCAAACAAAATGAAATTCAACAAGGAAAATCTCTTTAGCAGTATCTCACCTTTTAAAATGACGACTTTTTGTGTATAACATGTTATACATATTCATTTTAGAAAATCATTAAAAAATATAAGTAAATTAAATTTACCCATAATGTTCCAAGACGTTGTTTGCATTTAGATTTAGGTCTCTAGTCTCTTACTCTAGTCTCATTAAACTGGAGTTTTCCAAAAATTTATCTCTACCCTCTGTCTCTCTCTCCATTTAAAAATTTCTTCACATTATCAAAATGCATATAAAACATGGCTTAACTAACCACATATTATTACTTCCTGTGGACTTATTCTAATTTAATCTATTAGAAATATATGTATTTCCAAATTTTCACTCTTACATAATACATAACATTTTATTCATCACTTATTTTATAGAATAAATTCCTAAAATTAAATTTGGGACAAAAACATGTATGTCGTTATTATTTTAATATTGACAAAAGAAGCTCAAAACTGTATGCAAAATTATAATCACTACTGCCCAACAGTAATTTAATGACATATGTTTATAAATTAATAGATGAAAGATAATCTTTGTTAACTCAGTACAAAAATATAATTTCATAATTGCTTTAATTTTTAAATAAAGCCTATTGATTTCAAACTTTAACATTTAAGGAATTTTAACAGTTTTCCATGTTGTTAGAAAAATGAGTATTATTCCTGTAATCCCAGCACTTTGGGAGGCCGAGACGGGCGGATCACGAGGTCAGGAGATCGAGACCATCCTGGCTAACACAGTGAAACCCCGTCTCTACTAAAAAATACAAAAAACTTGCCGGGCGAGGTGGCGGGCGCCTGTAGTCCCAGCTCCTCGGGAGGCTGAGGCAGGAGAATGGCGTAGACCCGGGAGGCGGAGCTTGCAGTGAGCTGAGATCCGGCCACTGCACTCCAGCCTGGGCGACAGAGCGAGACTCCGTCTCCAAAAAAAAAAAAAAGAGTATTATTCTAAGCAGTTTGTTGATGCATTTTTTATTGGAATGCTTCTTTTTCCCTTTATGATTTGAAAGCACTATTTCATTTACAAAATCTCAACATTTTTGTTGCAAAATATTATAATTTTCTAAAAAACCCATCATTTTAATTGTGCTTTATTACATCTATTGTGAGGTACAGAAATGCATATGTGATTAATGAAGTTGCCTTATTTTTCCTATTTATTCCTTCATTGCTTCAAAAGGTCTACTATGTTTAGAAATAATGCAATCGTCAATTATGGTTTATATGTGTTCATATATGTGTGTGTGTGTATATATACGCATATACATATATATACACACATACCATTGTAATTCATTGAAATAGCTAGTGTTCTCATTATACTTACTTTTTAAATGATATATCAATTGAGTTTTGCTTTTACTTGGGTCCAACATTTATTCATCTAATTTTACATGTTAGTAATTTCTAGGATTTTTGTGTGTGTGCATGTCCAGAGATAAATTTTTTCAAAAGTAAATATTTTATTTGTTGTTAATCATAGAATCTATATTCATATAACATTTGCAAAGCTGATTCAGTTATTATGTTATGCACATTATCTAACACATTTCTATTTGATCTCCCAAAGTCTCAGTAACGTGTGTTGAAAACTCCTGTTAATATTTTGTTTTCTACACCTAAAATATTTTGACATAGTTTGTAACTATCATAACACAATAGTAAGTTAATTATAACATTACAATAAAGTCTTGTTTTACTTATGAGAATATCAAAAAATTTGGATACATTATAAAGTACAGTTAATTTAATTTTACATGGAAGGGAAATAATTCTGTAGAAATATGTTGTCTAATATTAGAAAATCCATCACTAAAACACTGTAGAAGTAGACAAAGGATACAAATATATATATATATATATATATATATGATTATTCCAATTGATGGAGAAATACAATTTGGTGCATTTTAATACCTCCTGATTATAGGTATTTTCATTTGGAGTTCTCAAAAGTAGAGTCTTAGGCAGGACTTGAAGACAGGACATTTATTTGGGAGGTGATCCTAGGAAGGTAGAATGAGAGAGTGGAGGAAGTGAAACACCAAAAAGAAAAAAACTAATAAAAAATGTGTGATGGAGCTGATTAACATCATGTGCAACTGGGAATTTCAGACCATTTCGGAGGAGCCTCATAAAGTAAAGACCATAATAGTTCCTCCAAATGATGAGGCACTTTGAAAGATCAGCTATTTAAGCTTCTAATAATTGTTCATGCTACTAATGTATGAAAAATATTCTATTATCAAGTTGAAACTAATACAACTAAAAATGAAATCTATGGAATTACATAGCACATTATAATACAGAAAAGCAACAATTTCAAGTGATCTCTGACTGTCTTACTCCACTTGTGTTACTATAAAAAATACCTGAGGCTGGATAATTTATAAAGAAAAGATGTTTATTTGACTCACAATTTTGCAGGCTGTGCAAGAAGCATGATGTCAACATCTGCTTCTGGTGAGGGCTTCAGAGAACTTCCATTCTTGGAGGAAGGAAGGTGAAGGGGAGTAGTGTGTGCAGATCACATGGTGAGAGAGGAAGCAAGAAGGAGAGAGAAGGAAGTACCAGGTTCTTTTCAATAATTAGTTCTCACAGCAACTAACATCCAGAACTCACTCACTGCTGTGAAAATGGACCCAAACTATTCATGAAAGATCTGCTACCTGAACCAAACACCTCCCACCAGTCCCCACCTCCAACATTGGGAATCAGATTTCAGCATGAGACTTGGTGAGGACAAACAAACCATATTCAAACCAAAGCACTGACCATGAGAAGAATCCTCTAATTGAAAATGGTCTTATGTTCTCAAGAGAAAATAGGACCTTTTTATACCGTTGCATGTTTGTTTTACACAGAACTAATTATGCAAAGTACTAAAGTACTTTGATATTTCTTTTTTTTTTAATTATTATACTTTAAGTTCTAGGGTACATGTGCATAACGTGCAGGTTTGTTATATATGCATACTTGTGCCATGTTGGTGTGCTGCACCCATCAACTCGTCATTTACATCAGGTATAACTCCCAATACAATCCCTCCCCTCTCCCGCTCCCTGTGATAGGCCCTGATGTGTGATGTTCCCCTTCCCGAGTCCAAGTGATCTCATTGTTCAGTTCCCACCTATGAGTGAGAACATGCGGTGTTTGGTTTTCTGTTCTTGTGATAGTTTGCTAAGAATGATGGTTTCCAGCTGCATCCATGTCCCTACAAAGGACACAAACTCATCCTTTTTTATGGTTGCATAGTATTCCATGGTGTATATGTGCCACATTTTCTTAATCCAGTCTGTCACTGATGGACATTTGGGTTGATTCCAAGTCTTTGCTATTGTGAATAGTGCCGCAATAAACATACGTGTGCATGTGTCTTTATAGCAGCATGATTTATAATCCTCTGGGTCTATACCCAGTAATGGGATGGCTGGGTCATATGGTACTTCTAGTTCTAGATCCTTGAGGAATCGCCATACTGTTTTCCATAATGGTTGAACTAGTTTACAATCCCACCAACAGTGTAAAAGTGTTCCTATTTCTCCACATCCTCTCCAGCACCTGTTGTTTCCTGACTTTTTAATGATTGCCATTCTAACTGGTGTGAGATGGTATCTCATTGTGGTTTGGATTTGCATTTCTCTGATGGCCAGTGATGATGAGCATTTTTTCATGTGTCTGTTGGCTGTATGAATGTCCTCTTTTGAGAAATGTCTGTTCATATCCTTTGCCCACTTTTTGATGGGGTTGTTTGTTTCTTTCTTGTAAATTTGTTTGAGTTCTTTGTAGGTTCTGGATATCAGCCCTTTGTCAGATGAGTAGATTGCAAAAATTTTCTCCCATTCTGTAGGTTGCCTGTTCACTCTGATGGTAGTTTCTTTTGCTGTGCAGAAGCTCTTTAGTTTAATGAGATCCCATTTGTCAATTTTGGCTTTTGTTGCCGTTGCTTTTGGTGTTTTAGACCTCTGATATTTCTAATGTCATACAAGCTAGATTTCATCAATAGTTGAACTGAGATTATTTATATGAAATTGATACAGTTTATTAAAGAGAAAATATTGGCATAGCTATCTACAAAAAATAAGCATCCTATTCTCAGTTAATTCTTGTGATGAAAGAAAACAGATTACATAAATATGTCCATGAAATTTATGTAAAACATAATATAGACTGTAAACAAGTACAATAATTTGCAAATATGATCAATATGTAATACTTTTTTTAGGTTTTATTAATACATGCCCTTGGCTTCTGAAAATTTGTTCATTTGAAATAAAATGCTTTGGATAAACTGAAAGTATACGAATTTTTTTTCTGAGAATAATTTTAACTTTTCCCTATCCATTTTCATTTCTCTGCCTATAAACAGTCTTTTTTTTTTTTTGTTCTGGAACATGTATCCACTTGCAAATGTCCTTCTTTCTTTTAAGTCCAATCCTAGTCTGATCCTCCAATCTTTAAATCCACTTTAATGAATTAATAAATTTGAAAATGCTTTGAAGATATTCTCAGAGAATAATTTCCAAAATAGTGTTTAAAAAAGGTACAGGAATTATGCATACTACAGGAAATCCAAAAGGATCTGCAGACAAACTCTTAGAATTAATAAATAATTTTACCAAAGTTTCTGGACACAAGATTAATTTTCAAAACATAATTTTGCCAAAAAACTAGCAAATATAATTTTAAAATATAATTTTTATAGCATAAAAATATTTTATATCTTGAACTAAATGTAAAAAAATAATACTCTTTACTGTATATTTTTATTTTTATTGTATGCTATAGATTTTTTGATATTGCATTATAGAATACACATAGGTGTATTCACTTTTCTGAAAATGTATCCATCTGTACCCTAATGAACTGTGTGCTTTTCAATAAAAGAGTTTATATAAAAAATAATTTTTATTACAGGTTTTTTTCGAAAAGCTTAGATGGAATTGTAATTTATGCTTATAATAAAATCGGCAAACATTTGTCATAAACAAAAAATTGTCATCTGTTTACTGTGAGGCTCAAGATAATGTGGAAGTGCATTAAAAATAAAAAGTAAGGTCATATTTCTATTTATGCTGCTCTAAATATTTCCTGTTTTTATTTTTACAAAATCAAAAGGTAACTCAACCACTATTTTGCATTTTTCAAAAACTAAAATTGAATAATTGAATTATACATGTGTATTCCATACTTATACATTTTGAGGCATCTTGGTAGTAATTATTATTATTTTGATCAGTCACAAGTTTTACCTATATAGCTTCACTAGCACCTGAATAAGTTAATTATTTTGCAGTGTTTAGAATTTTAAATGTCTGTTTAAGAAAGCGGTTGGTTGCTTAACGTAATGCCACTGGCTTTGTACTTTTGTAAGCAGAAAATTAAATTTAAAGAGACAACTACTCCTTGTGTTTACTTAATAGCACCTCAAGTTTATTTTATTATTTCAAGACTATTCTTTGTGTCTGTTTGTGAGACATGTAATAGAAAGAAGACAGAGGTTCTGTTTCATTTGCCCTGCATAAAGATTTGTCAGCTGAAACTTAGCAATGAATTCTGTAATGTCTACCACTTTGATAGGCGCTTTGAAACACATCTTAGGATTCTAGAATTTTTATTTTTATACTAGTTCTCTGACAAAGATTTTTTTTAAAAAGTCTAAATTCAGATTAGAAGCCAGTATAATTATATAGGGATATTCTAACTATACTGCTTATACTTATCTGTGACCTTAGTGGATTGTCACTGTATATGCCCATGCCAATTTATTTTCTATTCTCTCTCTCTCCCATCATGGAAAATATAAACATACACAGTTCTCAGTGCTACCATAATAAGATTCCACAAACTAAGTTGCCTTAAACATTAGAAATGTATTCTGTCATGGTTTTGGATGCTACAAGTCCAAAGTCCAAGTGTGGGCAGGGCCAGGCTGTGGTAGGCCAGGTCTTACTAACAGTTGGACAGGCAGGCCTCCATGACAACTGTTTCAGCACTGAGTGGTTAAGTTAAATATTAAAAGCTGAAAGAGTCAGTGCCCGTATACAAAGGCTGGAGTGTAATAAAAGCCCACCAAGGGTTTTGCCTAGGACTTTCCTGAGCCTTGAAGCATGAAAGATAATGAAGAAATTCTTAACAGGACCCATTTAGGATTAAACAAGCTTTAATGGGATTCTGAAGAAATTCCCCAGACCTCCATGAGCAAGTTTTATTGGGGGTCTAAAGGGACTCCCCAAACCTCCATGATTTAGCAGAAAGCAAGATAGTGGTGATCACCCATTGCATCTGGACTCATTTAGATTAAATAAATTTACTGAGGCTTCAGAGGAAGGTCTTTAAGACTTAGACTTTAGTTATAGATTAGAAGAAGTTGATCACTTATGTCTTTAGAAGAATGCACACTTACACGTAGACACACAGCTGAGAAGGTAGACAAGCTCTGGAAAACTTTGTAATTTTGAGTTGGTATGGCAATATTTTCCTGGCTTTCTCTGTGTACCCACTCAGAGAAATAAACTCTCTTCTTTCCCGGATCATCTGCATCTCGTTATTGGACCATGAGAATAAGCAGTCCAAACCTTGATTTGGTCTGGGAACAAATTTGGTGAGCCAGGCAGCAGATGGCTAGGTTGGTGCTGCATTCAGCGGCCAGTGGCTTGCGAGGAGACAGTCTTCAGGAAGATCCCAGCAGCTGACAGTTGAGATTTTCCTGGGGACCCCTCCTAAGACCATTCCATGCACAAAATCCCACGTCCTCTCACTGCTAGGGAAGAACAGAGATCAGGAGCAGATGCACTTGAAGGGTGGGTAAAACCAGATCATATGCTGGGAGCCTATTGTTTCTCTATCTGGGCTTGTTAAGACATTTTTCTTGTACCACCAGGTGTACCACTAGGGAAGCAATAGGGCTCGCATATACACCTACTTTGCGTTAGGTTAAAATTGGGTTTTGAGTTGGTTTTGAGTCTGTTCTGCCTGAGTACACTCCCCATTGCTTTTGTCTGAAATCTGTCTCTACTTGTTTGTATATTTGTCTTGTCTCTTTTGATACTGTTTTAGCTTGAAAAGGGCGTTGTTGAGTCCATTCCCTTTAGGAGACCACTGGGAAAGATCTTGTTGGATTGGAAACAGTTTGGGTATGCTCCCCTGACTAAAAGGAAATTAGTTTACTATTGTTAACAAGATTTGGCCAACGTACATTTAGAATCTGAGGGGAGATGGCTAATTTGTAGGACCCTGAACTATTTCGTTATTTTTGAGCTAGAGTTATTTTGTTAAGTGTTCGGGAAGATGGGAAGAAAAACCATATGTTGAGTCATTTATGTTATTACATAATAAGAATGTCAAAGAGAAACGAGATAAGCTGATGGTGCAGTGTGCAATCAAAGTTTGCCCCAATTCTTAGAGAGACGAAGATAGACTCAGAGAGGCAACAATTAATAAATGTACTCAACCCAGTTGAGTTGGGGGCTAAAGCCCCACCCAACCCAGTGGGATATAACACTCCATGTAACCTGGCAGGGGCTAATGCTCCACCACGTAGCCAGGAAAGGGGAGAATCACCACCCCCAGAGTATGGGGAAACAGCACCCCCAGAGCACGGGGGGCATTGGGCGGGGGGCAGCAAAACTCATCTCTCCCTCTCAGACAAGGCAAGGCACGCATTTCATCTGGGGAACTATCGAACCTAGCCCGTCTGAGCAACAGTGCCAGGATAATACTGTTAAAACTTTAAACCACCTGGCAGCTTGCAGGTTAAGGTTTCAAGCAAAAAGGCCAAGGTATGTAAGCAAACTGTAGAATATTTAGGATTTCCCCTACAGAAAGGAAGCAGAACCCTGACTGTGGAGAGGTGGAATGCAATTGTAAAGGCGGAATTCTATTGCCATGTCCACCACCAGAAACCAGCTAATGGACTTCCTAGGTATGGCCAGATTTTGTCAGATTTGGATTCCTAAATAGGGACTAATGGTAAGCCCTTATATGAACTGTTAGAGGCACCTGACCATGATCCTTTTCAGTGGGAAGCAAGACACCAACATTTGTTGAAGGAACTGATGTGTAAGTTAATCTCCACCCCACCTTAGGGCTTTCAAATCCTCATAAGCTCTTCTAAATTTATGTATAGGAAAGACTGGGCTTAGCACTTGGAGTCCTGACACAAAAGTTAGGTGAAGTATTACAACCCATAGCATACCTTTCAAAGCAGCTTGACACAGTAGCCAAGGGCTGGCCCCCTTGTCTTAGAGCAGTCGCTGCCACTTGTCTGCTACTCAAGGAAGCTGAAAAGCTGACCTTGGAGTAGCCTGTCACAATATATGTGCCCCATCAAGTGTTAGCATTACTGAAACAAAAAGGAGGCTACTATCAAGCCATACTTTTGGAAGACCCCACAGTAAAGCTGCAAACTGCCAGAACTCTAAACCCTGCTACACTATTATCTCTCAACGAGGAGCTGAAGGAACCCCTACATAATTGTCTAGAGGTCATAGACCAAGTGTTTTCCGGCCGCTCAGACCTAAAGGACATATGCCTTCCATCCACAGACTGGACATTGTTTGTAGATGGGAGTAGCCTGGTCACCGACAGGAAGATAAATGTTGCTGTGGTGACCCCCTCAGAGGTAACAGAGGCAAAACTTTGTCATCAGTACCTCAGCCCAGAAGGCGGAGTTAATTGCCCTCATGAGAGTCTTGCAATTGTTCCAATGTAAAAGCACCAACATATCCACTGACTTCAGGCAGGCATTCATGATAGTTCACACACTCAGAGGTCTCTGGAGGGAAAGAGGACTGCTAAGGGAATGGTGGATAACACCAAAGTTAAATATGCTAAGCAAAGTGTTAGAATTGTTAGAAGTGACAAAGAACTCATGCGAAATTAATGCAGTAATTCCAGAGTAGCAAGGGCAATGCTTTTTCAGATCACACCACCAGGAATTTAGCCAGTGCCACCATTGAAATCCAGGCACCCTTAATTCCCCAAGTAGACTTAATGGCCTTCAAGCCCAAGAACACTTCTGAAGATGAGGAAGCCACAGAAGATAAGGGATTCAAACTAAACAAAGAAGGGTGAAGAGTAAACAGTGCAGGCCTGGTTTGGGCACCAGTGCATCTTGCTTGCCCACTGCTAAAGTACATTCACAATAATATGCATTTTGGGGAGAGATGCTTTGCTGGCCTTCGCATGAATTTATTTGAAAGGGAAAGAACTAAAAGCCCACTTAGAGGATGTAATTGAGCATTGCCATCTTTGCACCAGGAATGAGCCTAATAATCATAGCCAAGGGCAGCCTGGACAACAAGAAAGAGGAAGGTACCCACTAGAAAACTGGCAAATAGACTTTACACAGATGCCACCAGCCCCTGGGGGATACAAATACATCCTCGTTCTAGTGGACACTTTTTCTGGCTGGATGGAAACATACCCATGCCACACAGAATGAGCAACCAAAGTAGTTAAAGTTTTGCTAAAAAAAAGAATAATACCACAATACAGGCTCCCTGATGTAATTCAAAGCGATAATGGGCCTTCATTCACCTCTAAGATAACTCAACAAGTAAATAAAGCATTGGGAAGAAAGTGGAAACTAAACTCAGCATAGAGACCTCAATCTTCTGGACAAACGGAGAGAATGAATCACACCTTAAAAAAGTCATTGCCAAGTTGTGTCAAGAGACTCAATTGAAATGGATTCAGGTACTTAGTATTGCACTGCTCTGGGTAAGAATAACCCCCAGAAGCAGGATTAAAATAAGCCCCTACGAAATTGTCTTTGAGAGACCCTTTGCAGCTAATCTGTCTCAGGTTACTGAAGTGCCTCTGCATAGGCAGTCAGCTGTTAAGAATTATGTTGCTCACTTAGGGCAAACTCTTAACGTTTTGCATAAGTTTGCTTCCAACAGGAATGCTGTGAATTCTGTAGAAGCCTGCCACCTGCTGCAACCTGGGGATCAAGTGCTGCTAAAGGACTGGAAGGAAGCCGATTCTGCCCAGCAACTACAGGAGAAATGGAAGGACCCTAGGATGTGCTACTGATCATGGACACGGCACTGTAATCGGCAGGCATCAAGCCCTGGGTCCATCGCACGCGAGTGAAAAGAATCTTGCCAGCCAAGAGCCCTGTGGCAGAGAAGTCCCGGCCAAGAGATGGGAGGTGGAACCCCTAGAAGACCTGAAGTTTCTATTCAGGAAAAGATAAGACTTTCTCTTATAATCCTTTTCCTCGTCATGCTTCTCATTGTTTCTGCTCTCACCTCTAAGTTTTTCTTATACTGGGCACAGGATTATGTAGATAACCTGCAACAAAGCTCCTGCTGGGTCTATGACCTATTACCCCTCTGTAACACCACAAGGTTGCCTTGGTGGGTGTTGCCCATCCAAGGGAAGGACTGGATTTACCTGCAAACTTTTCTGGGAAATCTAAGACCTTGGACTGTGTCACAAATGACAGGAGTAACCAGGGTGAATGTCTCAGAGTGGCCCATAAACAAAACTTTAGAAGACCCAGGGCACAAAAAGCCATTCTCAGTAAACAAAACAAGGGATGATGTAATAGGTTTAGCTACTTCCTTGCTGAATCTGAAGGTATATGTCCAGACTATTATAATAGAAAATGTCTGTTATAAAAATGCTTTCTTCAAATTTGGGACAGATGTATTTGGCTAACTGCATCCAATGGACATTTAAACCAAGTTTCCCCCTTATACTGGCCGCAATGAAACCACTCCCTTGATCACTGGCCTAGCGTAACTTAAGTCTTGAGATGAGTTGCACATGAACAGCAACAACATACTATAGTGCTTCAACAAAGAGATTTGTTTGCCACCGACTGGTCCCAGTGACTCGGCCTGAATTGGTATGTCCCTGACAGAACCCATTGGCTTTGTGGCACCAATTTATGGCCATGGCTGCCCTTGGACAGGCTGGGGCTCTGCACTCTAGGTCTCCCATGGGCACAAGGATGCTGGGTAAAAACCATCCAAAACCCTGCTAATCTCCCACTTACGCTTAACAGATGGACCAGGTCAGTACAATCATCTGGCTGCAATCTTTATGCCCTCAATAGGCTTAGAAACTGTCTTATGGCACATAGAGGCACTAGCTAATTTTACACAGTGAGCTTTGAACGAGGATCTTCAAAGTATGTCCCTTATGAATGCTGAACTGTACCGTATGCAGAAAGCTAGCTTGCAAAATCAGATGGCCTTAGACGTTCTAACAGCAGCCCAGAGGAGAACCTGCACCCTCATCAGAACCAAATGTTGCGTGTATATATCTGACAATTCCGGGAATATTTCTCTGGTATTAAAGTATATGCACCAGCAGATTCAGGCAATCTCCAGTCCCAGGTTATCACTTCATGACTGGATCACATCATGGTTTAGTGGAGGACCATCCTGGTGACCATCCTTGTAGGCATGGGCATAATGTTATGTTGCAGAATGTATTGCTGTTACATATTGTTCCAAAACATTCGTAGAGCTCATACTACTATGTTTCAAAAGACACTGCCTCTAAGACCCTGCAACAGAACATACCACTGGGAACAAATCCACCACTTCCACTCCAATGCTGCCTTCGGTGTCCCATAACAACGACCTCCTCTCAGCAGGAAGTAACCAGAAAGACTGAGACACCCAATCTCCCTACAATTCTCATAATAAACAAATATACAAGCATATGGAAATCATGCTCAAATTGACAGTGGGGCTTGTGGCAGACTAGATCTTACTATCAGCTGAACAGCAGGCCTCCATGACAACTGTTTTAGCACTGACTGGGTGGTTAAGTTTTGCCTAGGCCTTTCCTGGGCCTTGAAGCATGACAAGATAATGAAGGAATTCTTAACAGGACCCATTTAGGATTAAACAAGTTTTAATGGGTGTCTAAAGAAATTCCCCAGACCTCCATGAACAAGTTTTATTGGAGGTCTAAAGGAACTTCCCAAACCTCCATGATTTAGCAGAAGACAAGATAAGGGTAATTACCCCTGGCACCTGTACCCATTTAAATTAAGTAAATTTACTGAGTCTCCAGAGGAAGATCTTCAAGACTCAGACTTTAGTTATAGATTGGATGAAGTTAATCACTTACGTCTGGAGATGAATGCACACTTACACACAGACAGACATACGGCTTAGAAGGTATATAAGCTCTGAAAAACTTCGTAATTTTGAGTTGGTCTGGTGATATTTTCCTGGCCTTCTCCCTGTATCTGGTTATGGAAATAAACTCTCTTCTTCCCCAGTTCATCTGTGTCTTATTATTGGGCCTCAACATTAAGCATCCTGACTCTCAATTTGGTCTGGGCACAATGATTCCTCTGAAACCTTTAAGGAAGAATCCTTCCTTGCCTCTTTCTAGCTTCTGGTGGCGGCCACCAATCCTTAGTGTTCCTTGGCTTGTGGCAGCATTAACTCCAATTAGAGGCCCACTCTCTCTAGTGTGACATCATTTTTACTTAACTAATTACACTTGTAACAAATTCGTTTCCAAAAAAGGTCACATTCTAAGAAACCAGGGGTTCGGGTTTTCATGTATATTTTTGGCAGAGGGTCACAATTTAATTTATAACAACAGTGTAATACATGTTAGAAAAAATATGAATACTCAGACATCAAGATTGAAAATAAGTTGCACTGTATTTCTGCAGAAAAACAGGGGGAGAATGCAGGATCTTTCCCCTCTATCTGAACTTCAAATGTTAGCATGCCTCAGAACTCAGCTCTTAGTCCTCATTTCATTCCTATCTATGCTCTTTCCCCAGGTAATCTCATTCTTAAATACCATCTCCATGCTGTTGATGACTCCTGGTCTGACATCTTTCTGTTCCATGTGTCTAATTGTGTATTCAACTTCATTTTCCACTTGGATATCTAATAAGTATCTTACACTAAAATTTTCAAAATAGTGATTTATTCTATCATTCTCAAAATAAAACAAACAGAAAAACAATAACAACAGCAAACACATGCACCTTGCACCTCTCCTGTATTTTTCTTTATTTAATGGGCTCACTATTTCATCATTTTGTCCAACCACAAAACTTGTTATCATTGCTTCCCGTCTTTCCCTTCTACTTATATTGAATTCATTCGAAAGACCTCATGACACCAGATAAAATTAAAATCCCTAAGCTTACTAATTCTCACCATTTCCATAGATCCACATTCTTGTTTGGTTTCTTAAAATATATTCCAAAATTTTCTACTTGTTTCTACCTTTTATGTATACCTTATTTATATTTATTTTATACATATATTTATTATTTATATATACTTTATATATACTTGTTTATACCCAAGTGTAGACTCTACACTTAGCCAATGATATATGTTTAAAACACAGCTCAAATAATATAATCCTATTTGCTATTTTTCTCTGACTTCACATTCAAATTAGGATAAACCCAAGCATCTTGCATTCTACAAGGTCTTATGTGATCTTGCAGCAAGTTACTTCTCCAACCTCATTTCCAGCTACTCTCACCCCAGTTCACTATACTCACTGCACACTGGCCTTGTGCTTCTTACTTTCCCAGGGAAACTTGTACATGCTGTTCCCTCTATTCTGCAGATCATTTCTTGATTTGTTCCTTGTCATCATTCAAATTGTACCTCAAATGTACTCTTGAAGGTCTTACTCAACTGGTATGACTAAATTAGAATCCTCAAATCCTTTAACAATGCTAATTATTTTTTATCCATTTCACTGTTTTACTTGTCTCTAAAATATTTAACATTGTATGAAAATGTCTGAAGTGGATAAGGAATTACCTTATTTTTGTTCCTTTTCTCTAGAATCTGAGTGCTGTGAGGACAATGATTTGTTTCGTTAATAATTATATTTCCAGTCATTATCCCTTGCCACTGGCTCTATTGTTTGAGGAAATTGATTTTCTGGTTTCAAGATTATTTCACATTAAGTATGTTATAAGAAAAACAAAATTCCAGGTGCGGTGGCTCACGCCTGTAATCCCAGCACTTTGGGAGGTCCCAGCACAAGGTCAGGAGATCGAGACCATGGTGAAACCCCGTCTCTACTAAAAATACAAAAAACTAGCCGGGCGTGGTGGCGGGCGCCTATAGTCCCAGCTACTCAGGAGGCTGAGGCAGGGGAATGGCTGATCCCGGGAGGCGGAGCTTGCAGTGAGCCGAGATCATGCCACTGCACTCCAGCCTGGGGGACAGAGCGAGACCCTGTCTCGAAAAAAAATAAAAATAAAAATAAAATTATTTCTTCAACTAGATACTACAAGTATATTATTAATATAATTTATCTTCTATTCTGAAAGAGTTTTTATATTAATTTTTTGTGTCAAATTTTGTTTCTGCTAAAAGTTTTTTTCCTGTCTATGAATAGAAAACATTTAGAAATTGCATTCGTGCTAGTTTTGAATCTGACTTCGCTCTTTTCTGAATGTGTCGCCTTGAGCAAGTCATTAAACCTGTTTGCGTCTTAGTTTTGTCATGTGTAAAATGGGGGCAAAAGTAGTATTTACTTCTATAGATTACTTTTAAGGTTAAATGAGTGAACATCTGTGGAGCTTTTTGCTATAAGTACTAGGTGAAGTTGGCTGATTATTACTTTTTAGTATGAAAATTATTAATTTATGACATTTTAAAAATAAAATTCAAAGAACCTTTTCTATGAATTCAGATTTAATTGGGATTTCTCACATTCTCATATCTTGTCTTTTAAATAAATTTAGTGTAAAAAAAGTTTTCCGTGAACTAGATAGGTGTCACTTTATGTGACAAAATAAACAACACTAACAGAAGTGATATTCACCAAAAAAAGCAAAGCATGAGTCATCCATTTCAAGAGATAGAAAATTAGGATACAGTATCAGTGCTTTATAAAAATAGTAATAACTAAGAAGAAAAGAAAATGAAGTTTTCTGAGAAAATTCTTTAATGCCTTACAACCCATGAACTTTCTAATCAGTAATTCTATTGGTAAGGGAAGAGCTTTTGTCTCTCCTTGTGGTTGGATTTTTTTTTTTTTTTTCCACCAATTAGCAACTAGGCTAGCATACAGTTTGAATTTTATGTTGACCATATACTTCCCCCTCCCTCACATACACACAGTTTGACTTTGGAACTAATTGAACATTTGATATGTATATAAGTTTTGTTATTAAAAGTTGTGGAAAGGAGAATGTTGAATGACAGGAGGTAAACCCTGGTTAGGAAAGAGCTCCTGAGGGAAAGTCTCACCTGCATAGTAAGAGACTTAATGAAGGTCTTGTTTCATACTATAGGGGCAAAAGAGAGAGACAGCAAGGAGAGGGAAGTGCAAGAAAGTGAGAGGAATAATAGGTGGAGAGATACTAGAGGAAGAGTGAAGAGAAATATGAAACACAGTTTTGAATACATCAACTCCACCTTATTGTAATATGTGGTCAACAACTTAAAGACTGATTTATATTTCTCAGTGTAAATAATTTAAATGTTTCACTCATTCTCCAGTGAGGTTTTAGAGCAAAAATAAAAAATGCTATTGTTATTCTAATAAAATCTACTTAAGGGCACATGAGGAAGTGAAATAAACTTCCCTCTCAATATATATCATCAAATGTGTTACAGACAAATTTTGAGAATTGTCTTGTTTCAATTAAGAAGAAAAAGATGAAGAAAAACAAACACACAAAATTTCCGGCTACACCTGTCATAATAATGATGCATAATATGCCAAATGTCTTCTAAAATTACCAGTTGTCTAATGAACTACAGCAAAAGTAAACTTAAATGGACGAACTAAATTATAAATTGCAATGTATCTCTGCTTTGCCCTTTAAACAAAATAACTGTCCAAGTTACAAAACTGTTTAAACTGTTTATTTATAATTAGGAAGAAAATTCTTACAAAACATATTTATTTGTCTACATTGTATATTTCATAGATAAACATGGCCATACCATACAAATTATATTGCTTAAAGTCTCACACTTTATAAAGTTGATCCTTTTAAGATGCTTGTCTCACAGAATTCAGTAAAATAAAGATATTTCAATATTCTGATTTAAATATTAGGTAATTAGGTCTTAGTGAGTTTATATAACTTAAAATCAGGTAAAAAAATTTTAAGTTCTAGAACATAATCACAATTTTGTTTGGTTTTTCCCCATTAACCAGAGTCTCCGTGTGTGTGTATGTGAGTGAGAGAGAGAGAGAGAGAGAGAGAGAAACAGAGACAGAGAGAGAGAGAGAGAGAAAACCTGTTTTCATGTGTATAAAAGAGAGAGAAATAAATAATAAATTTTGGCTAACCTAAGAAGAGGTTAGAATGATGATTATGGGCCCAATGATGACAAGAAGTAGTGTATGACTGAAATATTATGTAAATCTAAGTGGATGCACCCAGGCTGGATGAGCAATCTATTCTCAGAGAAGAAACTTATAATGTGCTACCCATCCTAACAAAATGGAGAAACAAATATCTTCTGTGCAAAGCAACGTAAGTCAGAAAATATGCAGAAGACAAGGAGAATAACTTCTATCTCTGGAGTATGACGTACATAGATTAAGAATATAGTATGTGTTGATAGACAGATAGATAAGAACCATTCCTGGATTAGTGAGGAAGTGTTATCTTACAGAGAATGTAAAGGCACATGCCAGGTAACAATGTTAGTACCTACTCCAAGATATGTGTCCAGGTCATATTGGATTGCCCAGCCCACCAGAACTTCCAACTTAATAGTAACTTATAAAGATGTATCTTTTTTTTTTTTTTTTTTGAGATGGAGTCTCGCTCTGTCGCCCAGGCTGGAGTGCAGTGGCTGGATCTCAGCTCACTGCAAGCTCCGCCTCCTGGGTTCACGCCATTCTCCTGCCTCAGCCTCCGGAGTAGCTGGGACTACAGGCGCCCGCCACCTCACCCGGCTAGTTTTTTGTATTTTTTTAGTAGAGACGGGGTTTCACCGTGTTAGCCAGGATGGTCTCGATCTCCTGACCTCGTGATCCGCCGGTCTCGGCCTCCCAAAGTGCTGGGATTACAGGCTTGAGCCACCGCGCCTGGCCAAAGATGTATCTTTTAATAAATTTACGTTGACCTTCTATATTCATTGTTATCATCACTGATTATATAACAGTATGTAATAGAACACAGATGGTTCCTGCTCTTATAGAGTCCATATGCTTACTAAAAATGAAACCCAAACCAAAAAACACTAAACTGAAATTTATGCTGATTGTATTAGCCTGTCTCATACTGCTATGAAGAACTACTTGAAACTGGGTAATTTAAGAAGAAAAGAGTTTTAATTGGCTCACATTTCCACAAGCTTAACAGGAAGCATGTAGGAGACCTCAGGAAACTTAGAATCATTGTGGAAGGTGAATGGGACGCAAACATCTTCTTCACATGGTGGCAGGAGACAAAGACAGAGCAAAGGGGAAAGCTTCACACACTTTTAAGCCATAAGAATTCATGAGAACATACTATCATGACAACAGCATGAGGGGAATCCACTCCCATGATCCAATCACCTCTGATCAGGTTCCTACCCCAAAATTGGAGACTACAATTCAACATGTGATTTGGGTGGAACAAGAGACCCAAACCATATCATTCTGCCCCAGCCCCTCTGAAATTTTGTGTCCTTTTCACATTTTAAACCCAGTTATAACTTCCCAACAGTACCTCAAAGTCTTACCTCCTACCAGTACTAATCCAAAAGTCCAAGTCTAAAGTCTAACCTGAGGCAGGACAAGTCCCTTCTGACTATTAGCCTGTAAAATCAAAAACATATTAGTTACTTCCAAGATGCAATGGTGGTACAGGCATTGGGTAAATGCTCCAGTTTCAAAAGAGAGAAATGGGCCAAAACAAAGAAGCTATAGGCTTCATGCAAGTCCAAAATCCAGCAGGGCAGTCATTAAACCTTAAAGCTACAACATAATCTCCTTTGACTCCATGTCTCACATCCAGGCCACACTCATGCAAGGGATAATCTCTCAAAGCCTTGGGCCGCTCTGTGACTTTTCAGGGTACAGCATCTGTAGCTGCTTTCATGGGCTGCCATTGAGTGCCTGTGGCTTTTCCAGGTGGATGGTGCAAGCTGTTGGTGTATCTACCATTCTAGGGTCTGGAGGATGGTGGCCCTTTTCTTACAGCTTCACTAAGCATTGCCCCAGTGGGGACTGTGTGTAGGGCTCCTAACCTCACATTTTCTCTCTGCACTACCCTAGCAGAGGTTCTCCATGAGTGCTCCACCCCTGCAGGAGACTTCTGCCTGAACATACAGGTATTTCCATACATCCTCTGAAATCTAGTCGGAGGTTCCCAAACCTCAACTCTTACCTTCTGTGCACCCACAGACTCAACACCACATGGAAGCTGCCAAAGCTTATGGCTTGCCCCCCTCTGAAGCAACAGCTTGAGCTGTACCTTGGCCCCTTTCAGCCGTGGCTAGAGCTGGAGCAGCTGGAACACAGGGTGCCATGTCCTGTGGCTGCACAGAGCATCAGAGCCCTAACTGTGGCCCATGAAACCATTTTTTCTCCCTAGGCCTCTAGGCCTATGATGGGAGGTGCTGACATAAGGGTCTCCAAAATGTCCTGGAGGCATTTTCCCCATTGTTTTTGCTATTAACATTCAGCTCCTCTTTACTTATGCAAATTTCTGCAACCAGCTTGAGTCCCTTCCTAGAAAATGGGATTTACTTTTTTAGTGCATGGTCACAATGCAAATGTTTAAAACTTTTATGCCATACTTCCCTTTTAAATACAAGTTCCAGTTTCAGATTATTTATTTGTTCGTGTATATGAGTATACACTTTTAGAAACAGCCAGGTCACCTCTTGAATACTTTACTGCTTAGAAACTTCTTCCACCAGATATCCTAAATCATTTCTCTCAAGTTCAAAGTTCCACAGATTGCTAGGCCAGGGACAAAATGCCACCAGTCTGCTTGTTAAAAGCAAAGCAAGAGTGACCTTTATTTTAGTTCCCAATAAGTTCCCCATCTCCATCAGAGACTTCTTCAGCCTGGACTTCATTGTTCTTGTCATTATCAGCATTTTGGTCACAACCATTCAACAAGTCTCCAGGAAGTTTTTAAACTTTCTCCCCTCTTCCTGTCTTTTTCTCAGCATTCCAACTGTTCCAACCTCTGCCCATTACCCAGTTCCAAAGTTGCTTCCATATTTTCAGGTATCTTTATAGCATTACCCCATTCCTGGTACCAATTTTCTGTGTAGTTTGTTCTCATACTGTTATAAAAAACTAGATGAGACTTGGTAACTTATGAAGAAAAGATGCTTAATTGGCTCACAGTTCTGCAGGCTTAATAGGAGGCATAACTAGGAGGCCCAAGGAAACTTACAATCATGGCATAGGGCAAAGGGGTGTAAAGCACTTTCTTTACATGGTGGCAGGACAGACAAAGTGAGAGAGTGAAAGGGAAGGGCCATACACTTTTAAACTATCAGATTTTGTGAGAACTCACTCACGATCACAGGAACTACATGGGGGAAACCTGCCCTCATGATCAAATCACCTCTCCCACTAGGTCCTTCCTCCAACACTGGGGATTATGATTCAACATGAGACTTGGGTAGGAACAATGAGCCAACACATACCACTTATATAAATGCAAGTTTTTGAACTAAGGTTTCTAAGAACGAAGAAATTAAAAAATCTTAATCTACATACTATCACTGTTTTTTTTGTTGTTGTAAATAATTTTATTCAGTTAACTGCTATGGTTAGGATGCTTTTGGTTTCAAGATGAAGAAGAATAAAAGCTTAAACAGTAAGACTTTTTAATTGTCTTACTTAATGAGATGCCTGGATGTAGACAATTTCAGGATTTGTTCAGCTATCTTTTACATGAGAATAGATACTTCTTTTATTCTGCAGTCCTTACCACATTGGCTTTTTCTACCCACACTCAGTATTGTATGTTTTCAGATGACTCTGTTGCATATCCTCCCACAAGCACACTTCAAGAGAGAAAATGTGAAACATAAATATGACTGGTACCTTCATGTGCTATACTCCTTTAATATAGGAGCAAAATTGCTTGCAGAATCCTCTGGCTAACTTATTCTGATGTATCTGTGAATGGAATGGAGGCAGGTAGCTACCCCTTAATTCAGAGTAACTGAAAAACTAGCATCTTGCATTGAATCCTTTATGGTTAGAAGTAGGCAAAAACCAAGACAGTTGAAAATATCTGTTTGGATGACAATTGTATTAATCATTATTGCAGTTCATCAATACTCTGGTACTCTTCCTTCCTGGACTTTATCCCCTGCAAGTTAGGCAACATGACTTACTTTATCAAATAAAATATTAGCCTAGTGATGTGTGGGTGTGACCTATAAATTGAAACAATAAGAATTGCTAGGAAATCCGTTATGTCCTTTTCCATCGGCTATAGATATTCAGTGTTCCAACTGCATTTGAGATTGAGAGGAAATTGAGATATTAAGGTTGCTTCTTACTGTATCATAATCCAGCATACCTTGACTGATTCAGAAATTTCTCTAACAGCAATGATACTAGTGGCCTGGGGGAGGTTCCCAAATTGAAGTGGAACCTCGATCCCAGCTAGTATTCAGGGTCTTGACACCATCTCAAGAAGTAATTTAAGGATAGTCATAAAATAAAGTATATATATTTATTGCAAAGTGAAAAGTATACACCTGAGAAAGGGTATTGCAGACATACTCAAAAGAGAGTTGCACCCTAGGTGGTTTGAGGTTGGGTTGTTACCTTTATGGGTTTCTTTAACCAAGGCATGAAATATTCATGAAAATTCCTCAAGAAAGTAGAGATTTCTCAGAACTGTAGTGTTATTCACTTTTACACCAAATATGGTGTTTTTGGAGCAGTCATAGTGCTGTTGGGTGTGTGATTTAGTATGCTAATGAGTATATAATTAGGTCCTAGGTGAAACCCAAGTCAAATTCAGTACCATGTTGGGTCTAGTCAATCTTAGCCAGCTTGGTTCACACCTTGTTTTGGAAGGTCTTATCAGCCCATAGCCTCTGCAGCTATTTCAACAGCTTCCTTTTGTTTATTCATGTGAAATTGCTGCCTGAAATTTTCTATTCTCTTGTGACCAGTCTGTATTATTCCTGTCTTAGCAAGAAGAAAAAAATAAAAATATGTGGTTTTGCTTAAATGGCAGGCAGTGGGTAGTAAGGCAACTGTTAGAGGGTGGACAGATGGAGACCCATTTCATGTAGTGGCCAAATTCTGGTAAAACAGTAACTCAGAAGGCAGATCATATAATAATGGACATGAAGGCTCAGAGGAACAAGTCGGGAAAACAAGTGTTAGCAGTTGTGTGTGGGTTTTTGTTGGCTGGTTTTGGTAAGGTATTTTAAGAAGGCAACAAGTTCAGAAAAGAAATGATAGTCTTGCAAACACAGATAAGAGGGCATTGAATTCAGAAATTCAGGGCCTTGAATGTTAGAAAAGCTGTATACATTTCAGAACCAAACGATGGAAGATAGAAGTGAGAAGCCTTTGAGCAACAAAGGCTAATTTAAAATCAGCCACGTGGCATGTGTAAAATTAAACATATAGATGTCCCATCATGGTTATCAATATATGAATGGATTGAGGGTGTCAAAGACATATCCAGACTTAATAAAGACAGACTTTACTCAAATGGACTTGTAGTAGAGAAAACTTTTATTTCAGAAATCTGCATAAGTTACACAAGGAAACAGAAAAAGACTTTTCTTTCATCGGAAAAGGTCACCAGGGTCAGCAGAAACGTTTAAGGGGAAATTGGGCAAGAAAGTATGGATGAGCAGACAGCATAAGCAGAGTGATCTGACAGGAAGCACGCCTCCCAGTGGTCAGCTGACTCTCAGGATACACTACTAAGAGGGGCATGTTCTGCATTTTAATGCTTGCTCAAGCTTGGGGGCAATCCCAGATTCAAAGGCCTGTGGGAAAGAGATAAGCCTTTCCAAATTTTAGTCAAGACATGGCCAAGGGTAAGAAATGAGCAATTGTGAACATAGGTCAGTCCCTCCCTGCTCACCTGCACCCCCGCGTCCCCATTGTTTAAGACAAACTACCTTTGTCTTTAAACACTACTAGGGACGGAATAGGAATCATGAACTGAGATTGGTCAAAGTAGTTTTTAGGGGTTGAGCGAGCCTTCACATTCTTGTTGGCATTAAAGGACTAGCTGTATCATCTGCCAACTTGTAGTTCGACTGTTGTTGAAGGGTCTTAGAGATCAGGTTTTTAATGAGAGCTATGGCTAGGAATATTGTAGAAAAATAACTATTAAACATGAAATAGAGGAGTAATGCCAAGGTTTGCGGTTCAGATGGTGGCAGTTAAGGAGATTCTAGGACATTGAAAATATCCTTAAATAGTGGGTAGTTTGATGAATTTCCAAGTTTGTGGTCTCGATATTTTTAGTTTTAGCATGTATATTAGAGAGGTTTCAGGGAACATATGCACAACAATTGAGAAGCCAGAATCATGCCCAAATCTAGATCATTGTAGACAGCCATTCACTGGAGTTTCTGGAATACTTTGGCAATGATGTTGGTGGCTTTGGTAAGACTTTCTGCAGTCTTGGTTATTTCAGGAGCGAACAACTGAATATGTACAAATTCCAGCAAACTTCCTGACCAGTCCACAGCAATTGTAGGCAGAAAGTTTGCTCATATGTGATCTGCTGCAGTAGTCTTTTAACTTTACTCTCAATCTCTTATCCTCTTGTTCCAAGGCTTCTTAAGAACCTGGAGGAAAAATAAATAAATAAATAAAGGTCATAGCCTCCTTCTAGGATTGGGATTCTGTACCTAACCTTGCAGCTATAACATGGTTTACAGATATTTTTGATTGCCCAGTGCCTAGGAAACTTAGATGTAGTAGATTAGTTAAAGTGAGAAAAGAAAGCAATTTAATTAAAAGTCTGATAATGGCTAGTAAGATTAGCCAGATAACAGGATCTAGTGCAATTATCAAGCAGACATCAGTAAGCACCATTACCTTAATACAATGTGTCTCATTAGGGACTGAACAGGATTCATAGGTGTGATTGTACCATGGATTTGCACCTTAGAGCTCACATGAGCTGTTTTGATAAGGATGTTATTCTGTCCAAATGGGAAATTTTCAGATTGAGGAAAGTCATGTTTGTTGTTCACAAGACAGTCCCAATCATACCAGGCACAATTATGCTTAGGATCACCAGGATCATCTTTAAGATTCATATAACAAGGCAATGTACTCTTATCACCCATAATAATACTGTAGTATTTGTACTGATGGAAAATTAGGGGCAATTGCAAATACTTAAGCCCACGAAAAGGCCTTTGGTGATGTGGTGGAAGCATAGATTGCCCTATTGAAAACTATTGATATTGAAGAAGACTCCTTTTGAAGTCTAAAGGAAAAAGCTAAAGGGCTCCAAAGTGATAATATAAAAAATAGAGGATTATCTTGCTAGGACTTCTGTGACAAAATGCTGCATAATGAGTGCCTTAACCAACAGAAATTTATTTTCTCACAGGTCTAGAGGCTAGAAGTCTGAGATCAGAATGTTGGCAGAGTTGGTTTCTTCTCAGGACCATGAAAGAAATACCTGTTCCAGGCTTCTCTCCTAGGTTTATAGATGCTGTCTTCTCCTTGCGTCTCTACATAGTCTTTCCTCTGCACATATCCCTGTCCAACTTTCCTCTCTTATAAAGATACCAGTCACAGTGTATTCGAGTCCATTTCACAACTTTATTTTCACTTAATTACTTCTGTAAAAATTCTATAATATCTTCATGTACAATCATACTCTAAAATGCTGAGAGTTAGAACGTCAGCATGTGAATTTTTGGAACAGAGTAAAATTCAGCCCATAACAAATGCCCATTAGCCTAATAGTGGTATAGGAATTTGGAATAAACTAGAGGCTTCCAAAGGAAAAAAGAGTATATAATCAGCAATTAAAAGTAAGGTTTTGAGATTGTGCTACACATGGAGTAAAAGAATACCCATAGATTCTGGGGTTCTCATAGAGTACTGAGATGGAATAATTATTAAAGAAGCTTTTGTGAAGAGGAGACAGAAATACTACAAGGACTCATTATGAAAGTCTGCAGTTACAATGAGGAAAGTTATATGGACAGCAAAGGTGACAATGGAGGAACATAGGAGAAAGAAAATGGTAAAAATATATGTATAGGAAGGAAAATCTCACAGTGTTTTGTTCCAATGTTGTTGGTAGAGCTACATTGGTAAAGCTGTCATCTGCTTGGTGGGAAGTTTTTGGGAAAGCTGTCTAATTTGCTGTGTAGACATTGTATTCTAGAGGTCTGAAAAAACAGAGCATGGATTACCTTAAGATCTCCAATTGAGTTGAACTTCCATTCAGAGTAGCTTTTACATCCTTTTAGTTGAGAGCCATAAACTCAAGGTTGGAATTCCTGGAGTTTGCAAGAAGACTGTTTCAGATAGGAGTAAAACTTCCTCATCAATGTTGGCAGAAGACATGATTTAGTCTCTTTCTCCCATGTTGAATGATCTTGTAAAGGCCAGTGACTAAATTTCAGGTGAGAGAGCCAAGTGGCCATCTGGGTGTCTCCAAAGTACATCTAGGAAGGTAAAGCATCCAACTTGTTTCCAATTGTTCTTTCATGTTAGGCGGCTTTAAATGGGGGAGATTCTAAGCTCTTTTGTTAGGGGCTCAGTTGGTAAGTGTAGTCAGTTTAAGATTTTTTCTGGTTGTGTTGAAATTGGAATAGATTTGTAAGCTGCCACCAGGTAAACATATTGTCAGGCAGTGACTTTTTTTTTTTTTTTGCTTTGGGGTTTTATCATCCATGTGAGCTTCTACTTTAAGTATGTCTAACTCCTCTGACCATCACAAAGCTACTAAGGGGACAGACACTTGTGTCCATTTTTAGTTGGTGTCCTCAAAGTTGTTATAAATCCTCTCGTTTTCCATACAATACTAAAATCATGTAGTATCCAAAAAGCGTGTTTACTCTCTGTGTAGATATTAACTCTTTTCTCTTTGGCCAAAAATCAAGCTGTTAAGAGAGCTAAAAGTTTAGTGATCTGAGGTGCCTTGTGCCAGGTAGAAGTTTATGTTCTATGGAGTTTTAAAAATCGTAATGACATAACTTGCCTGGATTTTTTTTTCTGAGGGGCAGAGATATAAACCATCAGCACAGAAGACAAAGTCTGGATTTTTAAGAGGGATCTCTGAGTGGTCAATATTGCTGAGGATTGAGGCTTGAATTTCACAATGCAATCATGTAATTTCTCTTCAATTGGAAGAGGGAAGATAGTGGCAGGATTGAGATTTTGAGAGCAGTCAATGGTAATATAAGAAGAGAACAGAAGAATTTCGTAAGAAGTGAAACTAAAAAATGCTGGGTATTTTCCATTAGGATAAGGGCCGGAGCTGCATAAAATAAATAGATGTTCAAGATACAATCCAAACAAGGTCAGCTGTGGTTTGAACTCATTTTACAGTTGCTGCAACTGCTTTCAAGCAAGAAGGGAAACCTTGAGTTATAGTATCTAGGATGGGGTTAAAGTATCCCATTGGCCTCTGATTTTCATTATGTTTTTGAGATGTCTAAGGCATGTCCTTCTCTTTCATAAACACATAGGGAGAAAAGCAAAAGGAAGTTACGAAGGTTTAAAGTGGGCATGGAGGAAAGAAAGGTCTTTAGAGATTCAAATTATTTTAAAGAGGGTGAGTCCCCCTGAGGTTGGGAGTTTGAGACCAGCCTGACCAATATGGAGAAACCCCTTCTCTACTAAAAATCCAAATTTAGCAGGGCATGGTGGTGCATGCCTGTAGTCCCAGCTACTTGGGAGGCTGAGGCAGGAGAATCACTTGAACCCAGGAGGCAGAGGTTGTGGTGAGCCGAGATGCCAAGATTGTGCCATTGCACTCCAGCCTGGGCAACAAGAATGAAACTCTTCCTCCCCCGACCAAAAAAAAAAAAAAAAAAAAAAAAAAAAAAAAAAAAGGTGAGTCCCATTGTAGAGATTCAGATACAAGCTCTTCAGTTACACCATATAAAAGGGATGCTATAGCAGAAAAGCTAAGAATTTATTCTACAATAACTAAGCAGCCCCCCCAAAGTCCCTAAACTATCCCTTGGTTTTGGGGCAAGGTATAGTTACGAAATGTCTTGATAAGATATGGGGATAAACATTTTTCCCTGAGGATAAATAATCATTGCTTAAATTGTACACTTGAGGGCACAGAAACAGAACTTTTGAGACTTTATGTCTCTTCCTAGCCAAGACTTTTAATAAGTACTGGGTATCTTGCAAATAATTATTGAGTGCCTTAGAACAAAGATGAAAAGTATCTACATATTATATTGAGTACTAAAGTGCAAGGGAAGATCGAATTCTTTAAATTTGCAGTTAATGTCTGGGAAAATTAAGCGAGGGCTTCTATAAGTCCTGAGGCATAAATAACTAAGCATATTCTTGATTTTCTCATGTAAAAGAAAATAGGGAAATAGGCTAAAGGGGCTGTGAGAAGCAGAGCACAATGACAACAGCAAAATGAGTGGTGTTGGAAGGTATGGAAATAAGGATAGCAATAGTGTATTTGAGACCAAAGGGAATCTTGATTTACCTTCCTCTTTATGACTTGCAAATCTTGGACCAACTAGTGATATTTTCTGCTTTTTTTTTTTTTAACAGGAAATTGGTGCATTGAGGGACTACGGGGTGGAAATCATGAGTGCTTTGTCAGCTTGGATAGTAGGTTTTGAGACCTTCAATTGCCTCGGGTTGTAGAGGATACCAGGGCAGTTTACAAAGGGTGCATACTAGGGTCTCTCCTCACCTTTAAGGTACCCTACAGTTGTGCCCTACATCTGGCAAACCCATGGCAAAATTGAGCCAGGAAGGAATGTGATGAGGAATTTTGAATGTGGGGATTTTTAACGGCTTGGGGAGCAGTGAACTGGGCAAGAAAACTGATCTATCAGAGATATCAGAGGTTAAAGGCAATTTGAAGAAAAGTTCAGGACTTCAGGGTTAGTTCCTTAGGTGAACATAAAATATTAACATTCCAATGAGAGAGTAGATCTCTGATTAACAGATTAACAGATTAACAGATTAACAGGGGTTATAGAATTTAATAAAATGCTGTGTTTGGCATTATAGGATCCAGAGGACACGGAAGGGAACTTGGAAAGGAGAAAATCTTATAGTAAGTTGTCTAACTTAATCTTGCAGATAGTTTGTGCACTCTACTGTTTAGAGAAAATTTTGAACTGTTGGATTCAAGGGCTCGTAAGAGATGAACATATTTGGGTAGATCTCAAGAAATTTAGAGAGGCGATTATAGTTTCAAATTATACTTTGTGAAAATGCCATTTTTGAAGAAATTAGACTGAAAGAGTGCCCAGTGGCAGAGCATAGGGGCAGAGGAGACCGAACGCCATGGAAGTGAGAATTACCCATGAGATTAGGCTGGTATACAGATAACCAAAGAGATCTCACAAAAAGCCAGAAAAAAACTAAGCACATAGCAGGAAAAAAGCTAAGAAGAGTCCTGCTCAACGAGAGTCAGGGATTAAATCTCCACTTGGAAGGAACCAAGAAGACCTATACCTAGGAAAGGTCTTGCTCAACAGAAATGAACTGGGAAGAGCCTCATTTAACAGTATAAAAATAACTTCTTATCCCGCTACAAAAGACAATTATCTGGAATACTGAATTAAGGTTTGCTACTCACCAGCATAGATCCGGATTTGTCCAGCTAGGAAGGATGCACAGGGTCAGAGAAGCCAGCATCAAAACCTCGGTGCAGATGGTATAGTCCTAGGGGCAATCAGCAATCAACCTGACTCAGCACCAGACTCTGCCAAAGAAAAACTAATTCAGACTTAGGTGAGAAAGACTTTATTCAAAATAATTATTGTAATATTGAGAGTGCTCCAGTCTCAGAAATCTGCTAGTATCTCAAAATCAAACAGAACATGTCTTTCCTCTTATAGGAAAAAGTAACCAGGGAGAGCAAAAATTTTTAAGAGGAAATTGGGCAAGCAATGGGGAGTGAGTAGAAGGCATGACAGAGGAGTCTGATAGGCCAATTCTCTTGATAGCTGTTAAAGAGAGTAAATTCTGCATTTTAGTCCTAGATCAGGACTGAGTACAGGACAAATACAGGGGCCTATGGGGAGAAGAGAAGCCTAACCAAAGTTTAATACAAGGCAAAGGGGGAAAAATGTGCAATTTTGAACTCTTGGTCGGGGTCTTAGAGTAAAGGGAACTAGAGATATGGTGGCTGTAATTCCTTTAAATTAAAAAAGAAAGCTCAGGGAAAGGGGACAAAGGGAATAACTGTCCCACTTGAATAGAATTAGCTCAAACAGCTATAATTAAATCAAGAAAAGAGAAATGGGAGGAGGGATGAGAGAGTAAGAAAAGATAGCAGTCTGGAAGGAAATTATAGTTAGTGATTGTTAATTCATATATTTTGTCCATCATGATTTACCTATCAAAATTTCCATTTAGTATTTAAAACTCTGTGCATATTTTATCTCATCTGGAAACTTATTCCTTAAATTTAAGGATTAGCTTTTTTTCTTTCCATAGAACATTTATAGCTGTGAATAATTCTGTCCATAGCATTTAAAATAATATATTATATTTACTGGGTTCCTTTAAATGAGAAATCTTTATTTTCTCAACTGTAATCACCAATTACATTGATTCAATATATGCCAGTTTTTATTATTAATATTATTATTATTTTATTTATTTATTTATTTATTTATTGAGATGGAGTCTTGCTCTGTCGCCCAGGCTGGAGTGCAGTAGCGTGATCTCGGCTCACTGCAAGTTCCGCCTCTCAGGTTCACGCCATTCTCCTACCTCAGTCTCCCGAGTAGCTGGGACTATAGGCACCTGCCACCACGTCTGGCTAACTTTTTTGTATTTTTTTAGTAGAGACGGAGTTTCACCATGTTAGCCAGGATGGTCTTGATCTCCTGACCTCGTGATCCGCCTGCCTGGGCCTCCCAAAGTGCTGGGGATACAGGCATGAGCCACCTTGCCGGCCCAGTTTTTGTTAGTTTTTATTGACATCCTTATATTATATTTACAAAGTCTTTAGGAAATCATATTGTTATTGAAAATATCCGTACAGGGGAACACTATAGGAAAACATTTTTATATACAGTATCAGGTAAGAAATATACTTTTAGCTCGTGATTTTAATAGGAAGATTTCTATCTGGGTATTATATTTTAAATGTTAAAAATCTACTAAGGCAATTATTCTCTACTTTTTGCTATTACCAAACCAAATGTAAGAGAGTAGCCAGAGAACTAGTTTTGGTACTAAAAAATCAACCTTTTTCTTTTGCAGAAATAACACATTCTTGGCTCTAGTGTAGCCTGATGGCCTTTGTGAATGCTTGGTTACTTGCAGATGGATGCACAAAGAGAGCACATAAGTAGGCTGGTTTTAGCAGTTCAACTGTGGCCATTCCTTATCTAAGGTTTTCTTCCTTTACAAAGAGTTTCAAGGATTCTGGATCCTGTGCTTGTGAACCTACCAATGAGCACAAGGCTGAGCACAAAAGATAACACCAATGAATAGGTTTGGAATTGCAGAAATGATTGCAACTTTACTACTTATACCTAAGAGTTAAATCTGTTCCCAAGTATCTATACTTTACATGGGGCATAAATTACTATGGATGAGGTTTTGTAAATTCAAGCCTAGTAGCCCATCAAGAACTTATAGATTTCTCCTTTTATCCTTATATTATGCCTATATGACAGAGCTATAAATGATTATTAATAAATATTATGAATTTTAGATAAAATAAAATACTTTATTTTATTCCATCTTGAATAATTGTAGCATATGGGACTATATTATTAGATGCTATTTTCCTTTTTGCCCATCACTGTAAGTTTTGCTTCTGTGGGCTTTTCCTTCTAATTCCTCTTCCTTAAAGGGACACTTTGAAAATTAGTTCTGTTTCTGTAAATACAATTTAGATTCCTCAGGGAGCAAGCACAAGGAAAATGAAAAGTGTAATATGTTCAATAAATTGCTATATTAAATCATAATATACAGAGATGTTTATTGAGTTTGCAAAGTATAGAAATCACAAATATATCATCTTAAAATGAAATCTTATAAAAACAATTTAGGAGGAAATTGGCTACCATTAATATTACCTTTTTAAATCCTCTACCTTTAGCAGATGTCCATTTATATTTGCAATTCCAGTAATATAAGTTATATTCAATTTATTATATCTGAATTTTGTTATATTGGTTATTTCCCTTAATAAAGATTATATGGGGAGTAATATGTCTTTCCTTTCACAAACACAATTATTATAATTTTTTAGCTTTATAGACACTTCCAATTTATGATACCTGACTAAATAGAATGGGTTCCCTTACTCCTCAAATTGAAATTATAGAATAAATTTAAGTATGCACTGTAGCATTAAAAAACTGAATATTATCATGAGCAAACTATAGACATGATAATTTTCCCATACATAAGACTCATAGAATCAGATAAAACAATAAACCCAATAGAGCTGATTAATTTACAACCTCATGTTATCCAAAGACCACAGAATAAAGTTGTGTGTATCCTGAGCAGTGGCCAGAATAACTCAGGGTCTGAGATGGGACATGGTCCCTGGCGTAGTAGTGCAATTACTCGGCTAATTAATTAAATGGCTTTAAAGTAACTGATTCAGACTCTATGCTTAGAATTTCCAGTACCCAGTGTTTTATAAAGGGCTGAAGCCACAAGGGCTAATGCTACAAGCTACTTCCTAAAGAGACAATTTCATTTTATTTATTTATTTATTTATTTATTTTTGAGACGGAGTCTCGCTGTGTCACCCAGGCTAGAGTTCAGTGGCTGGATCTCAGCTCACTGCAAGCTCTGCCTCCCAGGTTCACGCCATTCTCCTGCCTTAGCCTCCGGAGTAGCTGGGACTACAGGAGCCCGCCACCGCTCCCGGGTGATTTTTTATATTTTTTAGTAGAGATGGGGTTTCACCGTGTTAGCCAGGATGGTCTCGATCTCCTGACCTCGTGATCCGCCCGCCTCGGCCTCCCAAAGTGCTGGCATTACAGGCGTGAGCCACCGTGCCCGGCCAAGAGACAATTTTTAAATAAGACGTGTTGCTGTCAGAGAAGAAGTGCAGTGCCTCAAGTAGCACAAACCACTGTCAAAGTAAAGAAACTCCATGTCTAGAATATCATCTCACTAACAGAAAATTTGCTTAGCCACACATATTTGTCCTCAGGGGGACAAAAATTATCATCTGCAAGGCCTCGCACAGTGACTCACGCCTGTAATCCCAGCACTTTGGGAGGCCAAGGCTGTGGATCACAGGGTCAGGAGTTCAAGAGCAGCCTGGCCAAGATGGTGAAATCCTGTCTCTATTAAAACTACAAAAATTAGCCGGGCGTGATGGTGGGCTCCTGTAATCCCAGCTGCTCCGGAGGCTGAGGCGGGGAATGGCTTGAACCCAGGAGGCAGAGGTTGCAGTGAGCCAATATCGTGCCACTGCACTCCAGCCTAGGCCACAGAGTGAGACTCTGTCTCAAAAAAAAAAAAAAAAAAAAAAAGTACCATCTACAGGTAAATAAACATAATTAAATTAGCAGTACTAGATAAATTCGATCATAAATAAAAGTAATGTAACCAGTGTAGTTTGGGAAAATATATACAAATATATAAAATATAAATGTATATGCATATAACTATATTTATATCTGATCATTTAAATAAGATTAAACTACAAAATTGTTTATTTAATACAAAACATACATAATCACAGTCTTACTGTTTTTACCTTTTCCATGAGAAAGAAAATATGTTAATAATCTCCTGATTTTTAAAAAAACTTCATAATTGCTTAAACTTTTCAGAAAATAGAGATTTCAATTTAATTTTTAAAATATATTTATTTATTGTTATTTTAGAGACTTTGTCATACTGTGTTGCCCGGGACAGAATGAAGTGGCTATTCACAGGCACGATCATAGCTCATTGCAGCCTGGAACTACTGGACTCAAATGATCTTCACGCCTCAGCCTTCAAAGTAGCCAGGACTACAGGCATGTGCCACAGCAACTGGCTTCAACTTAGTTTTTAATAGGACAACATATTATGAAGATAACAAATACTAGTTATAGACTTCTTATTAGAGCTTAAAAATTAATCCAGAAACAAATAGTCTCTATAATTTGGGTGTGGTTTCACAAGGTTCTGTCATTAGAAATAACTTTTGGAAGAAAAGCTTTGTAATGCTGAATAGTATCTACCCTTCCTCAGCTGTAAGGAAAGGAGCAATTTATCACTTTTGTCTTACTGAGATTTCCTTCACAAGGAGGTAAGAGAGCCTGTGGCTTTCAAAGCTGTGAAGTGCTGATATTCAATTAGTTGGCAATGAGAGTCAAATATACTTTGACTAGGAAACTGAAAACCTAAAATATGGACAGACAAGGGGCAGAATCAGGATACAAACTAATGGGTGACAGAGATGGAATATTTTATATACATAGCTTCAAAAGCCTACTAAGATTTAAGTAGGCAGACTGTATTCTTATGCGGATTAACTTTAAGCATCAGCCTAGTCATTGAATATTCAAATAGAGACTTTTTAAAAACACTTTATTTTTTTAGAGCAGTTTAAGATTCACAGCAAAACTGAGAGGAAGGTACAGAAATATGTCATTTATCTCCTGCACCCACACAATAACCTTCACTATTATCAACATCCCCCACCAAAATTGTGTATTTTTACAATTGATCAGCCTACATTGACACATCATATTTAAACTTAAAACATGATAGTAGGAGCTGGAGAAAACAGAGTTTCTAAGTTAACATTTTGGGATAATATGTTGGGAGGGGTGGCTTTTGATTTTACTCCTGAAAGGAAGGACTTGGAAATCAGAAATAGAGGAAGAGTCAGAGGAGGAAAGAATGGAAAGCTGAGAAATGAGAAAAGAAACTTGAACTTGATTTTTGAAATTATCATTAGCAAACCATGACTTTCTAAATGCTATTCAATGGTAAATGATTACAGTAAAACTTAATGGTAAAATCAGTTGTTTCTTGCCTAAAGATCTTTCTGGCTGGGCATAGTGGCTTAAGCCTATAATCCCACCCCTTTGGAAGGCCCAGGCAGGAGGATCGCTTGAGGCCAGGAGTTCGAGATCAGCTTAGGCAACACAATGAGACCTCATCTCTACAAAAAATACTTTTTAAAACATTAGCTGGGCGTAGTGGTGCACAACTGTAATTCTAACTACCTGGGAGGCTGAGGCAGAAGTATCACTTGAGCCCAGGAGGTCAAGATTGCAATGAACCATGATCACACCCACTGCACTCCAGCCTGGGTGACAGAGCGATACACTGTCTCTTAAAAATAAAAATAAAAAAGATATTTCTGATGTTGAAGTGTCTGGTAATTGTGAAACCCTGGTTTCAAACTCAAGCTCTGTGACATATTAGCTGTATGATCCTAGGAGAGCTCCTTAAGCTCTCTCTGTTTACTCTTTTTATATATAAAGTGGTAGTACTACTAGAACATACTTTCATAAGATTGTTGTATGAACTAATGGATCTAATAGTTTTAAAAATCGAAAATCGATGCCCTCAAACATTGAGAGGAAATGCATACTGCTTTTACTTCCGTATATGTTTTTGAATTGAGAGCTTGCAGAGCAACCACTCTTTTAAACAGTTGAACTGGGGGATACTTTGCAGTGGGTTTGGAGAGAGGAGATTGCCATCTTATCTTCCCCTTGGCATCACTACTGGGAAGGGAGGATCCTAAGCCTCTGACTACTTTCAAAGCCTTGTTTAATGGCTCTTCTTCTTAGATTTATACATATTCTGTAGCACTATGCTAAACTTTTTTCAAAATAACTTGAGTGGTTCCTCTTCCTTGCATGCAAAATGTTGTGACTACAACAGTTATCTTGTAATGATAACTTGTAGCCATGATGTCCTCTTTCAAAAATCTAAGCCTGAAATATTAACTTACTGTGTGATAATTTTAGCAATTTGATATGGAAATATAGACAATTCATAAGTCTGACAAATTTTTCTGTGATGTTTCAATAGGAAGAGGAGAAAATGTAAAATTTTGCAACACAGATGTCCCAAGTATTGCTTTTCTGTTTATCTCTGTTTTTGTACAGAAACAGACCCCATCAGCAGATTTGTATTGATCACTCTGGTTTCTGCTGACAATGTCTGTGACTGAGCCAAATGCAGCTAATACCAAGCTAATACATGCAGTAGAAACAACTGATACCCATCTAGAAATTTATTTTAGAAGACACGTTATTTAAGATTTTGCTTAAGTGCTTTCTGTTCTTTAGTTTTTAAAAAGTGAGGGATGGGCTAAATACGGAGTTGGCTGTAATATTAATAATCACACTACAGAATTTACTTTTGGCACCAAAATATTAAGGATTCTGACACGCAAAGTCTAAGAAAACTAAATATTATCTCCTATCTGGTTTGAATAATAATTCTATGTACTGGTTAATATCCAAGTAGTCCTGACAAAATGAGAACAAATATTACATATATTATGCTGATTTTCATAGCCTGGGGAATTTGCATGTACCTTACTATGGTGAATTTTAGGACAGATAAATAGTTAGGTAGATAGTAGAGAGGTAGGTAGGTAGTTGGTAGGTAGTAGAGAGAAAGAGCGCAAGAGAGATGATAGATGAATACAATTAAAAATAAGATATTCAGAGTGAAAGGAAAAGAGAGAAGTCAAGGATAATGTGTTATGAGAAGATCTGTGCATAAAAAAGGGAATTGAATCTCAAAGTTTAAAGTTTTACATAACATTTCAAGGATCTTAGATGCTATTCCACTCTGGCCTTTCTGTGGATCACCTTGGAATAACCACTATAATATTGAGCTTCCTGCATCTAACTCTTTGAAAGTTATTTAATTGTGGATGTTACAAACCTGAAAAACCTTTGTTCTAATGCTATGTTACCATTAAATACTAAGTATGATGTATACATCAATTGTGAACATTGGATGTTGTGAGTATCATTTTTTCCTCTGAAAAAGTGGAACCCCCTCAGGGAAAGAACCTGAATTAAAACTGGTTCATATGGGAGTAAATTGAGGGATTATAGATTCAAAGAAACACCAGTGGATAATTTTTGCTTTTCTCATTATGTACAATTTAATTGATGATCAAGCTTTATCTCAGTACACATTAGCTTGGAAAGTAATTAAAGCACAGATGGCCCAATGACCTGAAGTAATTAATAAAGACTCTCTGGGTGTCTAATCCCGGCGATTTTTACCATTTCAGGTGCAGTGACTGTAATGTGTGACTAGGTAAATAAAGATTTTGCTTTATAGAATTATAAGGTTACAAACCAGTAAAAAATTGGGACACGTGGCCGTGTTGGAAAAGTCTGGTAACTTCTTGTAAGGTTAAATGTACATTTGGCATAAGATCTAGCAATTACACTCTCGAATATTTATTACAAGAAAATGAAAAATTATGCTCCCACAAACACCTGTATGTAAATTTTCACAGAAGTTTCATTTGTAATAGTTAAAACCTGGAAACCACCCAACTGACTCCAAAGGGTGAACATATAAACAAACATTAATGATATATCCCTGAAACAGGATGCTCAGTAATTAAAAGGAACAAATTATAGTTACATGTAACAACTTGCATTGATCTCAAGGACTTTATGTTGAGTGAAGAAAAAGACAATCTGAAAAGGTTATATGCTATATGATTCCATTTATATATTATTACCCATAATATTATATATTATTATCCATTATTAATACAAAATTAATAATGATGGAGAAAAAATCAGTGGTTGCCAGAAGTTAAGAGAAGGAAGATGTTTACAGAGTAGTAACATGAACGCTGAAGTCTCTATCCTGATTATGGTGATGGCTACATGAATTAACATATGTAATAAAAGTTCATATAAGTATAAATTCTACTTAAAAAATTAGTTCTTATGATACTAGTGAAATCCAGTTGAGTTAATAGCAGTGTACTAATGTAAATTTCCTGGTTTTTATAATATGCTGTAGTAAGGTAAGATACTTATCGTTAGGGGAAGCTGAATGAGAAGTACAAATGAACTCTCTGTATGTGTCTTTTAAATCTCTTAGAAGAAGGAACTATTTTAAAATAAAATGAAGTATACATATTTTGAATATATCTTCCAAAAACAATTTTATTTTGAAATAATTGGTCTGAAAATTATTTTTTCTAGCTCTAACTAGATTTTGGTATTGGTAATGGACACAATTTCAAGTTTCAGGTAATAAAAACAGGTCATAAGTACATGAGATTTTTTTTTTCATTTTGTTTTTCATAAATAGGTGGCAAAAGTAGGATGGAAGACACCAAATGCTGTATAATACTTATGTACTATCAAGTTGTTCAGATAATGAAATAGATACTTCCTGTGTGCTTCCTATATCTAATAGATTACAGCATGAAAGTATTATAGGGAAAAATTTTGGCATCATCAAAATATTGATAGGTACCCAAAAAAAGGAATTTTTAGATAATTTCCCAAAATCATCCTGGTGTATCTCAAATTTTGTATCTGATTGTTGATTGATTTTAAATGGGCTTTCACTGAAATTTTTTCAAGATTTCAAAGGTCGTACTTTCCAAGTAAGAATTATCTGATGTACATCTTTATGGTTATAACAGTAGTCTTTGTCTAGGACCATACTGTTTTTGTGTGTGTGTGTGTGTGTGTGTCTGTGTGTGTATGTGTGTGTGGGGGGGGTGCGAATGTGTCCAGATCTGTCTAATCAACTATTATAGTAAGATGGAATGTAATTCTGCGTTGATACTAGCTCTATGGAAATCATCAAAAATTTCTCATTGCATATGCTTATGAGAAGATATTTGTAACATCATCCATTCTTTGTATAATAGAAAAGTACTCGAATGTGTTTCAGGAAATGTGTTCATAAGCTCTTCTTGCTTTTTCTCCTCCAATAAACAGTATCACATCACTGGCAAATCATTTTCGGTCTCATTCCTTTATCTGACTTAAGAAAGTTTTAGGCAATTTCTAATATCATTTGCATCTCTAACATTACGCATCTTGTAACTTTAATGCAAGACAGTAATATGTTTAAAAGTATGTGTTTTACTAACAAATAGTTCAAGTCTTAGCACTATTATTCACTATGTGACCTTCCTTAGGAAAGGTATTCAGCCTCTTTATATCTCTGCTCCTTGGTCTTTCTAACACAGGGAAAATAATGTTTATCTCAAAGGTTTCTTGTGAGAATTAAATGACATTATGTATTTAAAGTGTTTTGCAACTGGGTGTGGTGGTTCATGCCTGTAATCCCAGCACTTTTGGTGGCCGAGGCTGGTGGATCACCCAAGGTCAGGAATTTGACACCAGCCTGGCCAACATGGTGAAACACCATCTCTACTAAAAATACAAATATTAGCCAGGCGTGGTGGTGGATGCCTGTAATCCTAGCTATTTGGAAGGCTGAGACACGAGAATCACTTGAATCTGGAAGGTGGAGGTTGCACTGAGCCTAGATCCTGCCACTGACTCCAGTCTGGGTGACAGAGTGAGACTTTGTCTCAAAAAATAAGTAAATAAATAAATAAATACTAAAAAATAAAGTGTTTTTCATATAGTAAATATCCTTTATGCATTATTATTATAAATTAAAAGTAGATAACTGGTACCCAAATAGTGCATAACAAGGCAAGTTTAGTCCATTCATTCACTCAGTGAATCTTTGAGGAAAGAAGTAGAAAAATGAATGCAGCTGCCAGCAAAAGAAAATCTGTTCTTCACCAGGGGAGAAAAATGGGAGGAATTATAAGCTGTCCCTTCACTCATTTGACATATATTATTGAATTCCTAAAATTTACTAGCAACTGATCTAAACTCTGAAGTGATAACAGGAACTACTTCCTGCCTTCATAGGGCTTACACTCTAGTGGGGCATGCAAACAAAAAACTGAATCAATAAGGAAAATACATGACATAGTTGATAATGATATATGCTAAGGAGAAAAACAATGCAAGGGAAAGGAATAGGATAAGAAGTGAGGGCAATTATTATAAGTAGGGGGTCAGAAAAGACTTCTCTGAGAATGCTACATTTGAGTAAAAAATTGAAGGAATTGAGGGTGGATTCCTAAAACAGGAAAAAGTCACACAAATAGCTAAGTACCCTGTTCTTGTGCCATGATTGTTGAATGATAAAAGCCACTTGAAAATGGTTAACAAGTGATTTTATTATGTTGCAAATTATTGCTTAGGGAAAGCAAGTGAGGAACTACTGGAGCATAGGAATCATTGCCTGGACATATAAGATGAAGATTAAAAAGTGTGTAAGAAAGAATTCCATAGCTTTGTCTTCAGGGGCCATCAATTGCCTCATAGAGAAAATAAAATTATCCAATCCACTAGCATTTTATTTTTGTATTCATGAATTCATATTCTGTTATAGAATAACTGGAAATAAAAATGGATTTTTTTTTCATTTTTTCAACTGGGGTCCATAAAAACCTAAAAGATCCACCAAAAATCGTTTAGCACTGATAAAACATTCAGTAAAATCGCAGGATATGAAATCAACATATAAAAATCAGTAGCATTGCAATACACCACCAAAAACTAGCAGAAAAAAAAATCAAGAAAGCCATCCTATTTACAACAGATTATCTGAAAAAGAAAAATGACTGGAATACGTTTAACCAAGAAGGCAAAATAACTTTCTAACAGGAAAAGTATAAAAAAAAAATGGAAAAACAGTTCATGTTCATATATTGGAAGAATTAATACTGTGAAAATCATTATATCACCCAAAGTGATCTGAATATCTAATCAACTCCTACCACAAAACAAATAACATTCTTCAAAGAAACAAGAAAAAATTATGGCACGGCATCTTAAAAAATAAAATAATAAGATGAAGAATATAAAGTACTCCATGAATTAAATGACTAGATATAAGATATTTCTGATCTTTAAACTGTCACAGCTAGGATACTTCACAAAGCGTTTCATTATTTAGGGCCTATTTGGCCAAAAACATCAGTTCATTAGATTGAAAATTATTTTAAGTTATGAGTCTTATCATATTTATCTTTATATCCACAATGATTTGCATTCCCCTGATAATGTAGTGATGTTGAGCATTTTTTCATATACCTATTGCCATTTGTGTGTCTTATTTTTGAAAAATGTCCGTTCAGCTAATTTGCCCATTTAATCAGATTATTGTTTGTTTGTAAATATTCACTAGATGAATTTGGTCTTTGGTGCCATCGAGAGCTAATGTTTCTTTATTGGTTTTCTGTCTAGATGATCTCTCCAATGCTGAAAATGGGGTGTTGAAGTCCCTAAATGTGATTTTATTGGAATGTTTATCTCCCTTTAGATCTAATACTATTTTATTTGTATATCTGGATGCTCCAGTGTTGGGCACATATATATTTATAATTGTTATGTCATTTTTGCTGAATCAAATTTTATTATATAATAACTTTCTCTGTCTCTTTGCTGTTTTTTTACTAAAACTCTGTTTTATCTGAGATAAGTATAGATACTCCCATTCACTTTTGAATTCATTGCATGGAATATATTTTGTCATTTTTTAACTTTTGGTCTATGTGTGTCTTTAGAGGTGAAGTAAAGTTCTTGTAGGTATTATATAATTGTGACATAGTTTATTATCCATTTATCTACTCTGTGTTTTTTAAGTGGGGGAGATTAATCTCTTTACAGTCAAAGTTATTACTGATAGGCAACGACTTACTCCTGTCATTTTGTTAATTGTTTTCTGGTTGTTTTGTATATCCACTGTCCATTTATTTCTCTCTTATTGTTTATCAGTGCAATTTGGTGGTTTTCTCTAGTGATATAGAATAATTATTTTCTCTTTCTCATTTGTGTATCTGCTCTTCCAGTGAGATTTCTGCATTTGCATGTTTTTATGATGGTGATTATTATCTTTTCACTTCCAGATGTAGGGTTTTTTTTTGAGCATTTCTTTTTAGGTTGATCTAGTGGCCAGGAATTCTCTCAGTGTTTGCTTGTATTGGAAAGAATTTATTTCTTCCTCATTCTGAAGAATAGCTATACTGAATATAGTATTCATGGCTGGTAATTTTTTTCTTTCAGCACTTTGAATATCTTCCCTTTCTCTCTTGGCCTCTAAGGTTTCTGCTGTGAAGTCTGTTGTTAGTCTAATAAAGATTCCTTTATATCAGGAATAGATTTGATGTTGTTCTCCTGATGTTTTTAGAATTCTTTCTTCATCATTTAACTTTTGACAATTTGATTATAATATGCCTTACAGAGCACGTTCTTGAGTTGAATGTATTTGCAGACTTTTCAGCTTCTTAGATCTGGATTTTCATATCTCTTCCCAGATGTGGAAATTTTTCAGAAATATTTCATTAAATAGGTTAATTTTGCATGCTTTGCCTATCTTTTCACCTATGGAAGCTTTCACAATATGAATATTGTTTCACTTAAAGGTGGCCTGTAAGTCTTGTAAGCTTTATTCCCTTCTTTTTATTATCTCTTTTTTTTTTCTTTGACTGTGTAATTTCAAATAACCTATCTTTATTCTGCTCAATTAAGTCTGCTTTGAAGCTCTCTATTGTTATTTCATTCATTGAAGTTTTAGATGAAGTTTTGGTTCTTTTTTATGATATCTATTTCTTTGTTCATTTTCTCACTTATATTGTGAATTGTTTTCCTGATTTTGTTGAATTGTCTACCTGCATTTTCTTTGTCTTGTTGAGTTTCCTTAGGATCATTATTTTGAATTTTTCTTCTGACAATTTGTTGTTTTCCTTTCCACTGGGGCCTTTTTCAGAGAGTTACTGTGTTACTTTGGTGCTATCATAATTCCACGATTTTTCATGTTTCTTGTGTTCCTGCTTTGGTACCTGTGCTTCTACTAGAACAATTGCCTCCTCCGAGCTCTGTAGCGTAGATTTCATAGGGAAAGATCTTCATCTGCAGTTGAGTCTCGTTGTGTCTTTTAGGAAGGGTGTGGTGATTATTTTTAGGTAGATGTAGTGCTATAGTCATTATACAGCTTCTTCACCTGCATTCAACATGAGCAATAACTGCAGGTACCTCGGTAGCCTAGGCAGTTGAAGTTCATGGAAGTGGTGGTGACAGTATACGTTGTTAAAATCCTTGGTGACAAGGGCTTTTGGGGTCTTCCCATTATTTTTCTCATAGTGGGGAGACTTAGCTAAAGGACGTTTTTGGGAGTCAGGTTTGTTTATTGGTGTGCTTCTTTTTTGGTGTCAGGTGTGTTTATTGGGAGGCAGAATGCTGCTTTAACATAGGCACCAGGCCTATGTGTTTTTGGAGCAGCTCTGCCAAGGCATCATTTCAACAGGACTCAGTATGCAGCTTCAGCTCAGACTTTTAGGGGCAGGGTTCATCAGTGACTGGGAAGGGCATATGGAACAACTATGACAAGGCACCATTACCTCAGGAGGAAATATATAGCTTTAGCTGAGGCCACAAGAGGCAGGATGCAGCAGTAGCAATTGTGAAAAGTAGATGGAGCAGCTCCACTAAGCACACTTTCCCCGGGAGGTATTGGGCAGCTTCAGTTCTGACACAAGGGTGCAGAGCACCGTAATTGGTAGAGACAGATGAGACGGTTCTCCCAAAGCCTAATTTCTCTAGGAGGAGGAATGCAGTTTCAGCTCAATAGCACTTGGAAGGGGTAGATGGAGGAGTTCTGCCAAGACACTTTTTTCCCAGGAGGCAGCATTCAGATTCAGCTTAGGCCCTTAGAGACTGGGCACAGTCACATCTAAGAGAGGTAAATGAAACAGTTACGCCAAGCACACTTTCCCCAGAAGAGTGTACATCTTCAGCCCCAACCTCAGGGATCTGGGTACAGCTGTGCCTGGGGATTAAGAGGGGTAAATAGGTGTAGCAGTTCCACTGCCACTTGGCCCCATGTAAAAGCAGGTTGCAGCTTAGTTTGGGGATATCACACCACTGAATGGGGTGGTTTGGCAGCAGCCTTGCCTCAAGGATTAAGGGGTGCTATGGGCACTTGCCCACTTAGCACAACACACTCCAGCAGTAGTTCTATCGCCACGATGGCAGAGCACAATAGCTGCACAGGCCACAGGGGGCGGGACCCAGGATTGGTTGCTTCTCTGTTGGGAGCTCAGTTGTGTAGACCTCAGGCAGCTCCCTCAGGGGCCTTAGTACCTGTGAGGGCTGCAGCGGACCTCAGTGGCGAGGACTGTAGTTGTCCATGATATTGATGTGGGCAGCTGGGTTCCTCTTGCTTATCTTTTCTCTATAAAAAATGCCTCCTGGTTCCCAGCTGATCCTGGTTGGGGAATGGGGTACTGGAGGCCAGATGTCTTCTTCTGTTCTCTATGTGGCTGTCCTGAATTTCTGTGTACACCAGGGTTTCTATTACTCGTTTGACATACTCTCATGTTCTCTAATTATTTTTGTTAAAATGTAGTTGTTTATTAGCTGTTTTGGCTGTTTTTGTTGCGGGGAGAAGCACTAAAGGCTTCCAGTCAACTATTTTGCTGATGTCATTTCTGTTCATAGAATCTTTATTCACTATTTCTCCAAATTGGAAATAATCCAGATATTCTTGACCCAAATGTCCTTAAACCAAATTGTGGTATATTCATACAATGGAATACTATTCAGCAATAAAAAGAAATGACCCAACTTAAATGAGCACAACTTGACAACACAACTTGAACACAAATAAACACAATTTGAATGAATCTCAAGGTGTTATGCTGAATGAAAGAAGCCAGTTTTAAAGAATTACCTCTTTATGAGTTCAGTTATATGGCATTCACTAAGCAACAAACTGTAGTGATGAAGGATAGTGACAACCAGAGTTTAGGTATTGAGGAATGGTGTGACTATATCAGAGAGTAGGAGGGAATGTTTGGAGTGATGCAACTGCCCTGTATATGGTGGTGGCTACCCAAATTTAGATGTGTGCTAAAACATATAGAACTGTATACACAAAGAAAAAGGTCAAATTACTATGCAATGATATAAAACATGTACATACATACACACATACATGCAAATATATGTGATTGTCTTTGATTTTTTGATGATCTATCCTCATTTAATCAACCTCTAAAGCCCAACTTTCATGTCAGAAATTATTTTTGAACAAATTCTACCGGTATGTAATGTGGACTGTATATTTGATGAACCTGTAAAGAGAAGAAAAGTATGCCAAGGGTTATGCAATATATTGGCTTAGTACATAGGGATATTAATTTTGTCAGTAAGCCAAAAGGAAAAATCTGATAGAAACATGCAAGTAAGAAAATATAATGAAATATTGATCTATGTACCTATTTTTTGTACCAATAACTTGCTATTTTGGTGACTATGGCATTACAGTATAGTTTAAAATCAGGTAGTGTGATGCCTCCAGATTTGTTCTTTTTGCTTACTCTATTTTGGCTATGAGGTCTCTTTTTTATGATTCCATATGAATTTTAGAATTGTTTTTTCTAATTCTGTGAAGAATGATGGTGGTATTTTCATGGGGATCACGTTGAATTTGTAGATTGCTTTTGGCAGTATGGTCATTTTCATATAGACCAATGGAACAGAATAGAGAACCCAGAAATAAACCCAAATACTTACAGCCAACTGATCTTCAACAAAGCAAACAGAAGCATAAAGTGGGGAAAGGACAACCTTTTCAACAAATGGTACAGAGATAATTGGTTAGCCACATGTAGGAGAATGAAACTTTATCCTCATCTCTCAACTTATAAAAAAGTCAACACAAAATGGATTAAAAACTTAAACCTAAAACCTGAAACTTTAAACATTCTAGAAGATAACGTTGGAAAAATCCTTCTAGACATTGGCTTAGGCAAGGATTTCATGATGAAGATCACAAAAGGAAATGCAATAGAAACAAAGATAAATAGCTGGAACTCAGTTAAACTAAAGAGCTTTTGCACAGCAAAAGGAACAGTCAGCAGAGTAAACAGACAACCCAAAGGGTGGGAGAAAATCTTCACAATCTATCCATCTAACAAAGGATTAATATCCAGAATCTACAATGAACTCAAATCAGTAAGAGAAAAACAATCCCATCAAAAAGTGAGCTAAGGACGTGAATAGACAATTCTAGAAAGAATATATACAAATGACCAACAAGTAGAAGAATAAATGCTCAATATCACTAACGATCAGGGAAATGCAAATCAAAACCACAATGGGATGCCACCTCACTCCTGCAAGAATAGCCATAATGAAAATATCATAAAACAGTAGATGTTGGCGTGGATATGATGAATAGGGAATACTTCTACACTGCTGGTGGGAATGTAAACTATTCCAGCTGCTATGGAAAACAATGTGAAGATTCCTTAAAGAACTAAAAGTAGAACTACTATTTGATCCAGCAATCCCACTACTGAGTATCTATCCAGAGGAAAAGAAGTCATTATTCGAGAAAGACACTTGCATACACATATTTATAGGAGTACAATTCACAATTGAGAAATCATGGAATCAACCCAAATGCCCATCAATCAACGAGAGGATAAAGAAACTGTGATAACTCAAGAATGCAAAACCAAACATCGTATGTTCTCGCTGATACATGGGAGCTAAGCTATGAGGATAAAAAGGCATAAAAATGATAGAATGGACTTTGGGGACTTGCCGTGAAGAGTGGGAAGGGGGTGAGGGATAAAAGACTACAAATGTGGTGCAGCGTATACTGATCAAGTGATGGGTGCACCAAAATTTCACAAATCACCACTAAAGGACTTACTCATGTAACCAAATACCACCTGTACCCAAATAACTTATGGAAAAACAAAAATAATAACGTAAAAGAAAATAGAAAATATAATGAAACATTGAGCATTGAGGCAATAAATAAAGCTTTTTTTTTCTTTTTTTTGGGGGGGACAGAGTCTCGCTTTGTCACCCAGGCCGGACTGCAGTGGCATAATCTCGGTTCACTGTAGCCTCTGCCTCTTAGGTTCAAGCAACTCTTCTGCCTCAGCTTCCTGAGTAGCTTGGATTACAGGTGCGTACCACCATGCCCAGCTAATTTTTGTACTTTTTATTTTTTAGTAGAGGCGGGGTTTCACCATATTGGCAGGGCTGGTCTTGAACTCCTGACCTCATGATCTGCCCTCGTTCGCCTCCCAAAGTGCTGGGATTACAGACATGAGCCACCGCGCCTGACCATAAGGCATTCTTCATTTTTCCATTGGCTTCTTTCTCTACAGAAGCTAAACAAGATGGAGAGAAAGTGAAATATCTCAGGCACTACCATAAAAATTATATGAATCAGAACATTGTTTTATCTAAGCAAAAACCAACTCATAGTACAGTGATCAAAGAAGGTAGAAGGGGTCAGAGAAAAGTATAGTTAAAATTAATTATTAAGGTGTATGTTATAGAGCTATTTTGGTGTTGCTGCTTTTTTGTTTTTCCTTCAATATCTCCTAGCCCCCATAAGTATTCTCAGTAATCAAATGGTTCCTGAAGAACTCTCCAACGATTTATAAAGTACAATGATTTTGAAAGAAGCAGTCTAAAGGCCATGAAATAAATTTCCCAAGGCTATATTATTTTGTTCTCTATTAATGTGACTTTAAGTGTGGCTCAGAATTTCACCTATGTGCAACATTAATGGGAAAATATCTATTCAAGAGAGGCAATTGGATTAAAATGCTTGTTTAAGAAACCTGATTGGCCGGGCGCGGTGGCTCAAGCCTGTAATCCCAGCACTTTGGGAGGCCGAGACGGGCGGATCACGAGGCCAGGAGATCGAGAGACGATCCCGGCTAACACGGTGAAACCCCGTCTCTACTAAAAAATACAAAAAAACTAGCCGGGCGAGGTGGCGGGCGCCTGTAGTCCCAGCTACTCGGGAGGCTGAGGCAGGAGAATGGCGTAAACCCGGGAGGCGGAGCTTGCAGTGAGCTGAGATCCGGCCACTGCACTCCAGCCTGGGTGACAGAGCAAGACTCCGTCTCAAAAAAAAAAAAAAAAAAAAAGAAACCTGATTATTAGACTTCCTGCAGTTAATACAAAATTATACCTGGCTGTTGCAAGTGACTTAAATGTTTAGGAAAAAACGTATTTCTGATTCCACTGACATTTCCACTGCATTTTATCTTTATTCAAATCAAAAGGACATTGTAGAATGAGAAAAAAATGACAAGGATATAGACCCAGCCTTTGACCTTTAGCACAGTTTATCTACAGTTGGATTTGCATTAGAGCAATAACATTAACTACCTATCAAGGTCATGTTAGGTGAGTGATTTAACAGCTTTGCATCTCAGTTTGCTTATCTCTACCAGAGAACGTACATTGTCAAATACCATTTCAGAACTTACTGTGTGCTGGCTGCCTGTTAAGCATTTTCACAGTATTCTGGTGAGGTAGGAATTATGTTCTGGCCTCCTCCACTCTCCCACAACACTTATCATGTTTATCAGAAAACCCTGTTGGCTCTTCCTTCCAAACGTCTAGAATCTCACCGTTTCTCACCTGTATCACTGCCGTCATTCTTGTCCAAACTAACATCATTTCTTACCTGGAGTCTCCGTGTCCTTGCCCCATTGGGTTTATTCTAAACATAACAGCCAAAATGATCTTGTTAAAAGATATCAGAAATTGTCACTCCCCTGTTCCAAATCCTCACATGATTTCTCAGATCACTTTGTGTAAAAGTCAAATATCTTGCACAAAAATTGTCAACCTAGATTCGTTTTGAGTAGATTTTATATATCCTAGGCCCTCTGTATCTGTGGTTTCTCTATCTCTGGATTCAACTAACCATGGATAGAAAATACAAGGAAAAAAAACAACCAAGCCAGTACTGAACATGTATAGACATTTTTCTCTTTATTTCCTAAACAATACTGTATAGCAACTATGAATACCAAGGAATGATGTATATAAATTATATATGTGTGTCTCAAAAAGCAACTTGTCAAATTATAGACTTCTTAATTATATAAGAAATTCCTTACCCCAAATTCTTATAAGGAAAATGCGCATATTATTTACATAACAAAAATATTCAACATTCTATAATTTGCCTTTAAAATCTTTCCAATGATGAATACCTTACTTATTCAAGCAAATTCTGCCTGGTACATTATGTCAGTTGGTTTCAGTATAGTATGTGGTAAGAATAGGGCTCCAGAGTTCTCAGCTCTAGAGGTTGACAATGTCAGGAAAGAGTAAAATATTACATGAGAAATTTCTAACCCAAAATTAGTATAGGAAAAACAGTATATAATTTACACACACACACACAAAAATGTGCAACATTTTGTAATTTGCCTCTAAATTCTAAAGTGAGCCAAGTTACAGAGGCAAGGAGAGTTTGTTGAGTGATTCATGGATATTTATGTACTAATATGTCTGCTATTTAATGACTTTCTCATCTTACGCAAATCACAGGATCTCCCTAAATGACATTTCTTTCCTTAATATAGGGGTAATAATAGTACTTCTTATCTCACAATGTTGTTAAGAAAATCAGAGATAATTAACAGGAAAGCCTTAGCAATTATAAATAAAATAAATGTTTTACTTTTCCTTTTTTAAAAGAAACCTTACTGTTTAAAGAGATATGAACAGTGTATATAATCAACAGCAATTCTGATTATAATACAATAATCAAGAACATACAAAAACACACAATAATGGATAATAAACTTTCATTGTTTATATATAAATGCAGGTATCTATATTAAGCAAAATGTTGTAATTAGGAGGTGCCTTAGATAAAATTAATTAACATAATAGATTCTTCACTCAAATCTTCAAGGATTTCCAGCTAACAAGATCATCTCAAAGATAAAATGATAAAGCAACTTACCTTTCAAAAACTGACCAAAACAACTAGGATAGGAAGAAGGTATTCAAGAAAATTGTGGTATTTCTCTGAGTATTTTATTAAATGCCAAGTAAACAAAGTAAAAACATTTTAGAAAGAGCTAATTTAACACATATTCTGATATTATTATTCACAAAAGCATTTAATATGTATTTTTTCTCTTAAATCCTATGTGGTAATGATTATGATTTAGTTTCTTGTCTTCATTTACTAAATAAAGATTCCAAATTTCCAACCAAACATAATTTTCCAGTTAAAAATGTTAATCAAATTAAATGCAAAATGCAATCAACTAGTAATTATGAAGCATTCATATATATGGTGAACTAGGTTTCCAGAGGATAAAACAAAAGGAAAAATAATAAATTATTGCCTCAAATAATAATATATGAGTGGGCTTAATATGAAAATAAGCTCAGAAAGTTGCATAGAAGAAGGTTGCTAAACTTAGTCAATAGAAATAGATAGGCCAAGAGTACAGTGAACACATTATCAGCTTCAGTGAATGGTATAAACTTTTCTGCCTTTATCTCAAAGGCAGAAAAATATAACATTTACTGAGACGGGAGTTGAATAAATGAATTAGGCTAGCTTAATGACTTTGAGAAAGGCAGTGATGAGAGGTGAATCACAGCAGGTTGCTTGGGACAACATTGTTTAGAATTTGGAGTATAAGGTTTAGATGTTTTAACTTTATGCTGTTGTCAAAATGGAAAGTCACTTAAACATTCTGAGAAGGGTTAAAATTTTATTACAGTAATAGTGAAAAATTTGAGACAGAAATGTCACTTAAATGAATTTTTTTCTTTTTTAAGAATGTGAACAAAATATACCCAACCTGTGTCATAACTATAGTGGTATTAGCAGAAAGAAAAGAAAATATGCACGTAAGAAATCCTGAGGAAATGGACTCATTAGGATTTGGGAACATAGACATTAAAAGGGAAGACAGAATTCGCCATTAATGAATGAAAGCTTTCAACCTCAGGCAGTTTTGAGAGTTATCAAAGAATATAAAGACTTTGAGTATGTAATGGGGTCTAGGAGAGTGTTTTACAAACTTGTTGGGTTTAAAGTAGCGGAACATTTAAGTGGAAATATTCGAGAGTCATTACAAATACAGAAAATACAGACTAAATCTCCAGAAAGAAGCTAGACTAAAAAGAATAATTTAAGCATCCTGGGCACAGAAGTGAGACTTGAGGCTGTGAACCTGACTGATTTCTAAAGGAAGGCCAACAAAGAAAATCTCACCCAACGAAAACTTGGAGAACATCTAATCATTGTCTATGGAAATTTGGAGATAAATCAAGTAGAGTTAAATATTTATTATAAATTGAGGGGAAGCAATATTTTTAAAAAGAATGAAACGACCAGTTGTGTTATACACTACAAGGAAGTAAAAGAGGGTAGGACAAAGAAGAGAGAACTGGATTGACAATCAGAACGACTCTGTTAATAGATTATGTCCAAAGATGACATCCAGAAGAAACCAGAAGAAAACCAGATTATAAGGTGTTAAGGAATTGGTAACTGATAATCAAATGGAGGAAGAAAATAATGCATTATGCTTTCTAGAATGTTTGCAAATAAACCTTTTAATTAATCAGAAACTTATTAAATCACTTATATTTAACCAGAAATTGGAAATGTCACTGAAGCCTGGATTACATACAGCCAACCATAACAGAGTTATGCTCTGGCTGCTGGAGTAGGGTTGAGGAGAGAGAATCGGAGTAACAAATGCCATGAGAGTCCATGTAAGAAGATCCAGCCTAGTATCTGAAGGTCAGGGTAGGCTTCTCAGAGGTAGTGACTGTCGAGAAATGGAGGCAGATATAAGAAAAGAAGAAGAACTGGGGAAGACAGACAGCTCAGGTAAGAGAGAAAGAATATCAAGTAGCTGGAATATGGCCCACATCAGGATCCTGGAAAGGAAAATGTTGTGAGGGAGTTGGTGAGAAATCAGGAAAGTGATGAAAGGTAGGAATTAAAAGGAAATCATGGCCTTGAAAGTGTTGCTAACAAATTACAACTTTCCCTTGAGTACACTGACTAATGGGGTTCTAAGTAGGGGGTTGATGTTTATCCTAATCACAAGAGTAGCCTTTCTATTCCCTTAGTTTATGGAAAAAGGCAAAGGCAAAGAAAAGGAACCAAATCAAATGGCAATCAAGGGGCAACAATCAATGTTAATTTCTTCTAGTTTTGAGATTTTCCATGCTTCCAAGCATGAAAATTATGAACCTTGTAAACATGCTAAACTTTAGGTTCATGTTACTGCCTACCTTTAATGAATTAGGAAAAAAAAAAAAATCTGAGTGGTCTCTATAATTAAAATTTGAACAACTTTAAAACTTCTGGGATGATTATTCATCATGCAAAGAACTTTATTTGGATGCAAGGCCTTAACCAGTATGACTATGAGCAAGCCAATGGGAACAAAAAGGAGCTTTGCTCAACAAAAAGATTAACAACTAATAGTAACTTCCAATCACATAGATGCTAAAGGTGACTCTTCTATGCATTTGAAGATACCAAATAATTTCTCCACAGCAGTAGAAAAAATTCTATTGCTAGAATATATCACAAGTAAAAATTGACTATGGTGCAAAATAACCAATCACTTGGAAATCAATTGCCTATACAGCTAGCTAATAAAAACAGAGGAAATAACACATGTTTTCCATTTAATTATGTCATTGGCTTATGCTTCAGAGTTCTAAAAAAGCATCTTTAAATCTTGTATAACAAAAATAAACACATCAGTGTACCCATGCTATATTTTACTGGTACATTCTAGACAATGTACTAATACCCATAATTTTCAAAAATGACTGGCTAGGGATGGAGAAAGGGAGAGGGACATCAGTGGTTCAAATAAAAACTTGAACAAACAAAACAACTATTTTTGAAATTACTGAGAGCTGGTTATTAGGGACATGGTTTCTTGAACTGAATTGTCACATTTAAAATTCATGACCCAAAACTGTTGCTCTTCTCAGCTGTGCAATTGACACCCACCAGCATGGTGTGTGTTGGAAGTAGAGATGCCTTTTTTAAGATCTGTTAATTTAACTTATGTAAATTAATTGGCTGAAACAGAATTTTACCATTTGGATGTCTTTATTAACTGAAAAGTCAGGTGTTGAAATACTTTTAAATCCTATTATTCTGTTCTTCTGCTGGTGTAATGTGGGCAGATTCTCACTTGTTAATTATATTGTGTATAAAAATAAAAAAATTCAATTGAAAGAAATAAAATATTCTATATCAGTACTTCTTTGCATGTAAACCTATTCTGCCCACAGAGAAATACAGCATTTGCTATCACAAAACCAGCCTTGTCCTGGTCATAATCCCAGAGTCACAAGTTATTATGACAGAACTATTTTCTTTTGCAAGATACTGCTTTCTACTGTAAGTAAATAAAATATCTTGTTACTCTACCATCAGCACTCACCATTATGCAAATACTGCTTAAAGATATCTACACAGAAACTCTCTAGAAAAATCATAACAGAACTCAATTCTTGTCATTTTAGAGTAACTTTCCAAAATAATGTTCTGATATCATTTAATGTGCAATTCAGAATTCCTGTTTTTTAGATTACACATCGCTGCAAATTATTTCTTTAGAAATATTCCCTCCCAACCCCTTAACTTACTGTAATAATGTAAAATTAAAAGACTTAGTTTCAACTCACAAGTTATTCCTAAAATTTATAACAATATTTACTTGTGAGAAAATGTGGTATCACAAATAATATTTCACAGACCTGAGTCTTCAAATATGTTAGAGATAGAAAACTCTACACTCTAGTTACATACCCCATTTATGTATCTCTATCTTTGCTATGGATTTTAAACACCAAAAGAGGTTTCTACAATTTCTATTCTTATTTATAGTTATCAAACTAATGTTGAAAATCACTATATATATATATTTTTGCAAATTAGATGTATCATCTTATACTTTTTTATTTCTGGATTCTAATGTTCTTGAGAATCTTTTGGGCATTGTAAAAGTGAATATGAATTTTGCTTGAAAGTACAGTTTGTTGAAAGCTGAAATGAAGATATTAATTCTTATCTCACATATAAGCAATTGGAAAAATACAAATAATATTTATGAAGTAAATAATTATGATTCAGTAAGTGTCTTAATAAATAACAAGGACAAAAAACCAACACTATAAGGTAAAGAACATTCTGATTTAAATTGATTGAAGGGTCTTTAGAAAATATTTAAGGACTGAACAAAAACAAATTCAATAAAAATATAAGAAATAGCCATTTAGGAATTAAGTGAGGGAAGAATGGCACAAAAGGGAAGGCTGGTGATCAGTCTGCAGCTGAACTGTCACTGCTGAGTGTTAGTGACTTGAGTCACAGTCATCAATAAGGCAGACTATTTGGTGCATGCCTGAAATAGAGGCAAGGTACAATCAAGACAAACAAGACATCCATCATGTTTTCAATACCCAGAGACTCTATGCTGTAAGTTACCTCTGTCTCAAACTGCAAGGATAAAAAAGCTTAACAGCCCTAGGAGAAGATATTGCCACATGTGGAAATGGTTTAGGAAAAAGACTCCACTTGCCGGAGGCATTGGCAAAATGCTTGCAACTCATGCAGATGAGGAACAAGAGGAAGGTAGGGAAGTCTTAAAAATGGAAACTGTAGCAAGATGAAAAGAATTCAGGATAATGCATTGGAAAACAAAGAGGGTTTGTCTTTTGATGAAAAACATGAACTCTACACAAATTTTAAGAAAAGGCTTATGGGCCCTTCAAAATGGACCCAGGGATCCTAGTGCCTGGAAACCCTAACTTGCTAACACTGTTGTCCACCAAACACAGTTTTATGAGTAAGTGGATTAACTAGTAGCCAATGAAGAGGAACATGAAGGAGAATTTGTCTGAGATTTTTTTTTTATTCCTTCTAACGTCATGCTAATATATTAGAAAGCTCCACAGATGGGGGTAGCATTACAAGTTAAGGGTAATTAACTGAATTACATTATCTCTTATATATATTTATCTTTCTCTTAAATCTATATTCAAATTCCCATGTAAGTTGTTATCTCCCAGCACCCATTTTAGACATTAAGTAATTTTACACAAAAGTTAATTAATTTATTTATGTAACAACTAGTGATTTCTCTGTGCCAGAGACTGTATCAGCACCCCAGACAATGAGTAGTCACTTAAAGAAACAGGAAGCCTTTTTTATTGAAGTTTAATGATCATGACAGATATTTGTCCAATAAATACAGAATAAAGTAATTTGAAATTTCAGTTTATTTGAAGTAACAGATAGGAAGATATAAGGGTGAAAGCAAAGGAATCTGATGAAGTATCAGGGCATATGGCATGTAAATGGGGAAGAGATGTATGATGAGGAGTTAAACTGGCGAAGATATGAAGTGGAATTAAATTCTAGACAGGAGGATGGGCAGGCCTAATACCCTGAGATTGGGGAAAACATGCCAGGTAGAACACGATGCAGATAGTACAGGTAGTAACAAGAAGAACATTTGCAGATGAGCCCTCCTTCAGGAGCTTACAGGTCATGAGATCTAAGTAAGGTCTTTGAGCATTAGCTAAATTACTGACAAATGGTTTTAAGCAGAAAGGTAACATGACTGGACTATAGCTGTACTTGATGAAGATAATTCTGGCTTGACAGGCAAATGGATAAAGAAAGCTTGGGGTTGCAGTGGGGTCATCAGTAATATTGTCAGTAAGAATGCTTAGGAGGTTGTTACACTAGAGTGATACTTATGGCTATGCACATCCTTTTCTTCGTTTCCCCAAGCTTCGAACATTGAGTAACCCAGACACGCATCCAGTGCCCTCTTTTCTTCTTTTTGTGTGCTTACTATATGGGCACTCCTCAACTATCATGGTTTAAAAATCATCTAGATCTCGATTTTTCCAAATTCATGTCTCTGTCTTGAACCTAACACTTGAACTCCTGAAATTAGCTCCATTTTAACTTCCAATATGCATTTACAATTTAACATGTCCAATTCAATTCTTGATTTGGAAACCTCCACATTTGGTCTTCCTACACTTTTTCCACCTGAGTAACTGGGAGCTTTATTTTCCAAGTTGCTCAGCCAATGTTGTTAGTAGACTAATCTCTTTTTCTCACAACCTGCATCGAATTCATCAGCAAATCTCAATGTCAGTAAATGCACAATCCAATCTAATTTTGCCATCTTCACTCCCAACACCCTAGCCAAAGCCATTAAATTAATTCCTTACACTTTGATTATTTTGATAGTTCCTTTTTTTTTTTTTTTTTTTTTTGAGATGCAGTCTCACTCTGTTGCCAGGGTGGAGTGCACTGGCGGATCTTGGCTCACTACAACTTCTGCCTCCTGGGTTCAAGTGATTCTCCTGCCTCAGCCTCCTGAGTAGCTGGGACTATAGGCGCGTGCCACCACACCCACCTAATTTTTGTATTTTTAGTAGAGGTGGGGTTTCACCATGTTGGCCAGGATGATCTCAATTGCTCGACCTCATGATCTGCCTGCCTCGGCCTCCCAAAGTGCTGAGATTACAGGCGTGAGCGACTGCGCCTGGCCGATAGCTTCTTAAGCAATCTCATTTTTTCTAATTTGCACCACTAAATTCTTTCTCAACAAAAAGACTCTAAGTCATACAATAGGATATATTTTCTCTTCTCAAAACCCTCCAGTACCTTTATAATATATTCCTAATGGAATCCAATATTCTTACTGTGGCAACTTACATTTCCAAAATGTGTCTGCAACAGCACTTACCATTTCACATGCTCTTCAGTAATACGATCTTGCCTCTTCTCCATTAAGAGATTGAGTTTATCTCTACATTCCTTTGCTTCTGAGGGGCTTTGTGACTGCTTTGAGAAATAGAATATGGCAGAAATGTTGCTGTGTCAGTTTTAGACACAGCCTTAACTAAATTGGCAACTTCCCCTTCTTACTTCTTGGAATGCTCAATTTTAAAGTTTATTCTTGGGGCACTGTCTCTTAAAAACCCAGGCCCCATTTTATAATAAGCTCAAGACACATAAATAAGCCACACATGGGCTCTTTGTCTGACAGCCCTAAAAAGCATCAAACAGATAACCAACACCAACTCAGACAAGTGACATGGACATAAAGCCCATTGAATCCTCATATGACTGCAGACCCAGCTGAAATCTGACTTACATCCTAAGAAACTACAAGCAAGAACCTCACTCTCAGTTGACTCAGCTTATGGAACCAGAGAAGATAACGATAAATTATTTAAGGTAATTTATTGATAAATCATAACGGATAACAGAATATTTATCATGACCTACAAAACCTTACTTTATATGGCCCATCTATAACTACACAATTTCATCTCTTATCATTTTTCTCCTTATTTACCTCATTCCAATCACACATCAGACTGCGCTCCTTAACATTCTTTAGACATGCCACGCATCTGTGTTTACCTCAGGACCTTTGAATTTGCTCTTCTCTAATTATAAGTGTTCCTTCAGATAGTTATTCTTATGGCTGGCTTCTCTACCCTTTTCACTGATCTGTTCAGATATCGCCTTATTAAAAAATTTTCTGGCCTGGTGCAGTGGCTTATGCCTGTAATCCCAGGACTTTGGGAGGCTGAGGTGGGTGGATCAACTGAGGTCAGGAGTTTGAGACCAGCCTTGTCAGCATGGCGAAACCCCATCTTTACTAAAAATACAAAAATTAGCCAGGCGTAGTGGTGGGCGCCTATATTCCCAGCTACTTGGAAGGCCAAGGCCCGAGAATCCCTTGAACATGGGAGGCGGAGTTTGCAGTGAGCCGAGATCGTGCCACTACACTCCAGCCTGGGTGACAGAGTGAGACTCCGTCTCAAAAACAAACAAACAAACAAACCAACAACAACAAACAAAAAACAAACAAACAAAAAACCTTTTCCTTAACCAATCTTAAAAGAACAACAACAAAAAATAGGTCCATTTACCTTCAGCACTTCTTTTGCTTTTGCTTCTTAATTTGTTTTAGCCTTCCTTTTCGCTGCAGATTTATTGGAGTATACTTGACAAATAAAAATTGTATGTTTTTCATGTGTGCAATGTGATGTTTTGCTTTTCTGTAGTGAAAATACTTAAGGTCTACTCTCTTAGCAAATTTCAAGTATGTATAATACAGTATTATTCACTATAGTCACCATGCTGCATATTAAATGTCCAGAAATTATTCATCTTGCAAAAATAAAACTTTTTACCCTTTGACCAACATCTCCCCATTTTCCCCACTGCTCAGGTTTATCCTTTTTATAGGGTTTATTATTATATTGCATGTTATATTTTCCTTTGCTTGTTTTTATTAATTGTTTATGCATTAAAATGCAAGTACTCTGAGGGCAGAACCATTTTGTTTTACGTTTTTACTGCTGTAGCTCTAGCACCTAAAAAACTAAGCTGGAAGCTCAATACTAATTTTTTCAATGAGCAAATTAATATTAATGGAGGATGGTTGGGTGAATGGAAAGATAAGTGGATGGATGATGAATGAATGGGTACATGGATAGATGAATGAGTGAATGAATATGAAGTGGTGGTAATAAAATGGTAAATTACATGATTTAATCTTAAAAAGCCATTAAATAAGCCGGGCGCGGTGGCTCAAGCCTGTAATCCCAGCACTTTGGGAGGCCGAGACGGGCGGATCACGAGGTCGGGAGATCGAGACCATCCTGGCTAACACGGTGAAACCCCGTCTCTACTAAAAAATACAAAACACTAGCCGGGCGAGGTGGTGGGCGCCTGTAGTCCCAGCTACTCGGGAGGCTGAGGCAGGAGAATGGCGTGAACCCGGGAGGCGGAGCTTGCAGTGAGCTGAGATCCGGCCACTGCACTCCAGCCTGGGCGACAGAGCGAGACTCCGTCTCAAAAAAAAAAAAAAAAAAAAAAAAAAAGCCATTAAATAAAATGATAGCATTTTGCTGAATTGCAGTGGTTCTTACGCCATGCTTGATATTCTTTTTACATTCAGACAAGTGTTTCTGTAGTTAAATAGATGACCACAGTGAGATTTTATAAACTAATGTAATGACACTTGTGAAGAGCAAGGACTGACATAGCTTATCACTCAGAAGAGGTAAGTTTTAATGGGAGAGAGAGAGAGAAATGTGAAAACTCTGGGCATAGCTTCCCAGGAGGCCTGCCTCAAATTATTCAATGACCAAGGGAAAAAGACTAGGTGACTATGATGCAAAATGATATATTTAGTGGGAGATACCAGAAGACTTTCAAACAGATTGGGAGGGGTGCCAAAAACAGCAAAAATATTGTATTTTGAATAGTGAAGCTGTTATGTCCAGAAAGGTTGAATGAAATAGATTATTTTCGTGTATAGAATCAAACTCAATATCCGGAGTACAAAAGGCTTAATTTACCTTTTTGTGCCTCCAACGTCAGGCAATTAGTTGAAACCAAAATCAATTTGCTGAGAGCTGGGCTTTGACTCAAAGAAACCACAAGTTTTGGCTTGGTAGTTGCAGCTGCATTCACTCTGTTGCTAGGAAAATCAGGAGAAACAAGTTATGCAAAAGGGTTCCAAGGTTCTGTCCCTTGCATTTTCCTTACAAAAACAAATGGTCCTCATCTTTCTGTTGTTATTGTTTCTTGGTTTTGATTTGTTTTGTTTTTTGTTCAGTCAGCATTGTGTTCTTAAGCAACAGAAATCTTTTTTCTCTTGAGAAGCCAAAAACAAAGTCCTTGAAAGGTGTTATTTTAGTGTGTGTGTGCGTGTGTGTGTGTGTGTGTGTGTGTGTGTCTGCCATAATGGTGCTTTTTGACTTTTGGAATTCTGGAGATTTTAAGAAAAAAGCAAATGCAAAATATCAAATGACTTAGACATTATTACCAAGAATCGCAGTTATTGTCACATTTTATAAATGTTTCATTGCCTGCCACAGGCTTTTAAGGTTGGCATGATTTCTGAGGACTTCAGTTCAAAATTTAGGTAAGGCTTCAAAATTCGAGAAAACATCTGTAATTATACAGTTCATGGTCATATTTCTTTCACAAAAAATAAAGTTAACTCTTACTTCTTTTTGGTAACACTTATCTGTAGTTAGTACATAGACACTAAATAGTTTATGTTGCTTTGTGTAGTAATTAAGGTCTGTACAACAAAATATAGTGACAATAACAGATTTGGTAACTAGCTTAACCTGAATTAGCAACCCATATCTACCACTTACTAGCTGTATTCCCTTGGGAGTGTTATTTTTAGTTTTCTCATTTGTAAAATGGAGATAACATTGTATATCCTCTGGGAGTATTAAGATTAATGACATGTCAAATGCTTAGCACAGTACATGCCACACAGTTCTCAGTTGTTATTCTTAAAAGTCAATTCTGTTTCTGCCTACTATTCATGCTTATGATTCCAAGTAAATAATAATTCATATGTGCATTCCACTGCAATTCCTTGTTTCTTAAAGCCTTCAAAGAGTTGCTTTTATATACAAGGACATAGAAATCTGCATTAAAATAAGAATCAGCAAAGCATGAGGTTTTTGCTAAGAGATGAAGGTCACGGGTTTTTCTTTTAGCACAGATTTAAGAGAAACAGCTCTAAGCCAGAAGAACTCCACTGCTTTCCCCTCTGCTTTGAGTTTAGAGGCAGGCAGGCTTGTAATACAGAACCCTGTGCACCACAGGGTTGGTTTGGCAGGCAAGCCATTTGCTATTTCTGAAACATATATGTTGCTTTCTGTTTCTAACACGCCAGAGGCTCTTCTCATTGCCAAAATTTCTCCTTTGTCAAGCTCCATAGGAAACTGATGTAGTCCATGCTCAAAAGACATCCAATAAAAAGCTATGAAGCTGCCACTGATTCACATCTCCACTGGAGGGAAAAAAAAGGAGTTGCAGGATGTCAGGTCAGTCTTAAAAAGTTGTGCTTATGTTATTACAAAAGGCTAAGGATTCAGCTTTTAAAATATCCCTCTAGGGATGGTAGCTCTGTGAGGGAATGGAAGACGCCATTGAAAAAAGGCTACTATCTCTGTCTTGCTTTTATAAACCCTTTATAGTTTTCCTGAAAGGTAATATCATGCTGTTGTGAGATCTTCTGGCAGAATGTGGGTTTCCATTTGTGATTTCTCATCAATCATTTTATCCCAATAAATAAGAGCAGATAGGGTTCCATTTCCCACCCCCACCAAAGACCACAGACACATCCATTTTAACCACCCCACATGTAAAAGCCTTGGAAGCAACAATACTCCAAGAAATCACTGTCTTTACTGTGAAAACATTTCAGTGCTCATGAGCCTGATCTTATCAAAGCAGTATGTAGAAGTTTACGAATTGTTCATGGTCATTTTTTCTTCATATTTGGGAGGAAAATGCATCTACCCTTTTTAAATGCATTTTGTATTAGTTACTGTACAGGAAAATCTGCTACAATAAAAATACTTCAAAATGCTGAGGTTTAAATGAGATTGGAAAATATTTCTCTTTTATTAAGAGTTCATGGGTGAGAAGGCTACAGTGGCAGGGGCCCATACCCTTCTGTCTTCCTCCCCTACCATTGCCCAGGGTGTCAGACACACCTGTGCGGTTGAAGCTGGAAGCCCCCATGATTGGGTTCCAATAACATAGGGTAGGAAAAGGTATACCACAGCAAGCATTTATATCCATAAAACTAGGAAGTTACCTCCATCGTTTTCACTCACACCCCTTCTTGCCCTAACTTATTCACATCTCCTCAGCAAGGTGCAATGGAGTCTGGGAAATAAAATCTTAGGTGGACAGCCACATTCTCAGCCAAATCCTGATCAGGAAATAAGAAAGGAATGTTGGATTACTGAAAATAAGAAGATGAGAATTGGTATTGTTGGATATTTGACCGTCTCTACTGTGACTACGGTCTGGGAGACTATGCTAGAAATTTCCCCCTGGTAAATTTAATTGCAGTCCTAGGAATATCTGCTTGTAGAATATCAAGTTGCCTTAGTCTGGAATGTTGAAGGAGGCAAACTTTTGGATTAATGATCTGACAAACTATAGGGGTTTGATATGCTTCTTGCAAAGTTTCCTCTTCCACACACACACACACACATACACACATGCACATGCACACAATGAGGGAGGGGAGAAAAAAGGTTTGTGCTGTTGTAACTAATTAAAGAAGAAAAAAGAACATAGGTAAATTTTCAATCAGATTTTAAATAAATGCCATTGTTAATAGAGATGGATTTAAAAGTATTAAAAGTCTATCTATGAACCACATGTCATATGCAACCGCAGTCATATGAAGGAGACTAAGTAACCAAAAACAAAACAGGAAAGGATTATGTACCCTTAACATACTACATTCAACTACAGTCTTAACAAACCAGAACATTTGCCAAAAAAAGGAAAAAGAAGAAAAGACTATGACAACCCATCTGACTTTGCCAGACTGAGAACTAGATGCAAAAATGATGGGGGGGGGGGCGGGGGGGAAAGCAGCTTTCCCTCAAGTGCAGAGAAGTTACAATTTTATCCAGGCAGAGTGAAAATTCTGTCCCCAGCCTTTGTCAACAGCTCTTTCTCACTTGTACTGGGAGACTCTGCCAGCCTGCGTCACTACAGGGTATAGGCATGTGCAGGGCTTCCTCACTCCCTGGAGTGCTTACACATCTTAGGAAAGCACTGAGAAAAGTGCTAAGACAAGGCTTACCATGCTGAGAGTGAGGGTGTTCATGGACTATAGTGTTAAAAGAAGGACTTCAAACTGCACCTGACTCTATAGTTCAATCAGAAAATTCAAAGGGATAGAAGATGAGACCTAATTTCAGGCCCATAAAACATTATCAAAGAACTTTGAACATAATTTGCAAATTGACCGACAGGTAAGGATTTTTTATATCAACCTGACCCTCTTATTGAAATCTGGAAGAAGACTTACTAGTGCCCACGTGGATGGTGGTAATTATGTATATGGACTAGTTTTGAACTGGAGAGATCTTCTGAACTCAAACATAAAAACAGAAGCAACAACAGGCCTATTAATAGAAGCTATAGAAAAGGGGATGATGCCTTGATGATTTTGAAGATGTACATATCTTTAGAAAAAGTCTCTGTTAATACCATTAGGGAGCTACAAAGAAAGAACACCTTGAATCAAAAACAGAGATACAATGGGAATTGACAGGAGAGTGGGAAAGGAGGAAGGGAGGAAGAAACAGAAGAGAGAAAACCTAAAATACAAAATAAACATTAAAATCTTTGGAGGCTATGAAAGGTTGAGATAGATAAAATGACCACTTAGATAATACATTTAATATTTTTACTCATAACGCACAGGAAAATATTTTTAAAGAGGAAAATAATAGATAAATAATTTTTAAAAGGTAACAGGCATTCAATCTAACAGGAAGATTATAGAAATTCTATCAAAGACTTATCAGTTTTCAGTGGAAGAAACCATGAATATAGAAATAAAGCAATAATGACAAATAACTAACATATATGAATTATTTACCATTTACTAAGTGGCATACTCCATTCCTGCTGCTCTAAAAAATATACCTGGGACTGCGTAATTTATAAAAAACTAAAATTTATTTCGCATAGTTCTAAAGCTTAGGAAGTTTAAGATCAAGGCACTGGCAGGTTTGGTGTTTGGTGGGGCCGTTCTATCAATGGTGTCCTTGTGGCAACTTCCCCACATTGTGGAAGAGCTGGAAGGGCAAAAGTGATGAACACCGTATCCTCATATGGCAGAGGAGATAAAATGGGGCTAAACTCACCCCCTCAAACTCTTTTATAAATCAAATCACTAATCCCATCCATGATAACAGAGCCCTGGTCTCCTAATTACCTCCTGAAGACCCCACTTCTTAATACTGTTACATTGGACATTAAGTTTCAACATGACTTTTGGAGGAAACACAAACATTCAAACCAAAGCCCTAAGTATCTACCGTTATCTCATTTAATCTCCAGGAAAATCTGATTAAATATATTCTTACCTCTATTTAATAACTGATGTGAAGAAGTTTGCACAGAATTTTAAATAACTCATCAGAGTCAGTAGGTGGCAGACCCTGCAAATCTGGTCTGTCCACTTCTAGAGGTTCACTTCTAGAACTTTATATCTACTTCACTTGACTTCATTATGGAAATGAAGAAAAATCTGAGTCTAACATTTGAAAGGGTTTTGTGCATTCCAGTGGAAAAATAAAATAAAAAGCAGTTCTCTGTAGATATATCCTAAGGCTGAAAAATGTTTGAATTTCAGCAAGTAGAAAAAAAAAATCCTGAAGGCATTTATAAAGAAAAAAAAAAAATAGGTTAGCTACAAAGAAAAAAAAAAAGACCAGTTTCAGAAGTCTATTTCTTGACATGAAACACAAAGAAGACATAGGAATTTTGAGGGATAAAGTTTAGGATCTAAGAGGTCCCTGCCTGAACAAGTTGTCATTCATATGTAAGAAACTCCGAGAAAAATGCTCAGTTACACAAGGACTCTTGAGATACTCTCTCCTTTGTAAGAAGATTATTGCCTAATCTAACTGGGTAATGTAACTAATAAATGTCAAAAATGAAGTATTCAAGTGGGAAAACTGTTGTGACAGAGTAGGCTTAAAACAATGGATTGAGAACATGAATTAATGTGAACTATCTCTCCGTGTTTAAAGGACAGTGACATGCAGTTAACCTGCTTTGGCTCTTAGACCTTTTCCTGGTTCTCCCTGATTAGTATTTTCATGGTTTCCTCTTGCTGGTATGGTTTCCTCTTTCCTATGATGGTAGTTCATCAACAAGCTCAAAATAAATGATGATAGATAGATAGATAGATAGATAGATAGATAGATAGATAGATGGATAAAATTAATAAGGCATTGAATTTCCTTATCTGAGTACTAACCTAGGCTCTCAACCATGTGAATTTCCATTTTTACTTTGAATGCTTATAAGAAATTCTTCTTTGTATGCATCATATATTAACTATGGTTTCAAATCATCAGGATCCTTGAATTCATATAGGGGCTTTAAGACACTATTTGGTTGACAGGTATCAAGGGCCAGGACATCAATGGACCAGACCTCTAAAAACTGGCCTCCATGAAAACAATTATTTTTGACTTGAATTTGAAAGTTTTTGAAACTGTAGGTGCTCTCCATTAGTCCTTCTTGATGATGTTAATCATGTCTGGAATGAGATGTATGTTGTTTGGTGAAGGCTGGTAGTTGGAGAGAGGAGGCTGACAGTGGGGAAGACTGAGCAATCTATATGCAGTATAAGGTGAAAATATGTACATGTACATTGTACAGTTTTGCTTCTTGCTATGGAGTGTAAGAACTGGAATGATCCCATGTCACTGCCAGACACCACAAGAACAATGAATTTTCCTAAAGTTTTCTAGCCATACTAATCACTATTCTTCTGTCATTCACTAGAATACAGAACACATCACAACTATTAATGTAGCAGTGAACGGTCTAGCATTGGGTGGGGGAGGTAAAAGAAGTAAATGGTATAAAATGACTGACAATGAGTACTAAAAGTACATATTAAAATTACTGTATAGTTATGTGCAAAATAATATTTAGTTATTGATTATAAACTGAATGGAAAAATAAGTTTGAAGATTTCATATGGTATGTAAAATTTTAGAATTCAAATTAATAAAATTCTCATAATCTAGGTCTATAATTGGCTAGATCTGTGTTAACTTAGACTTACAAATAAGGAAGGTATTAGCAGAAGAAATTAGGCTAAGTACATTATTTTGAAAAGGATAACTTTACATTGTCTTTTATCATTAGCGATATATAGATATACATTTGTATTTAATATACTGAAAGACAACTATGGCTAGTTTACAAAACATTTATAACTTCCACATAACCTACATGAAACACCAGAAAACAAAACATAGTTTCTCTGAAGAAAGTCAAAAGAGAAGGAAATGGGAAAAATAGTATAAGATGAGAAAAATGATTGACAAACCACTTGTAAATATTAAACAATAAATATAAAAGAGTTGACAATGTTGGAATTTTCCCCAGTCCTGTGCTCCTGGAAAATAGCACCAGTTAAGAAATCCCTGACAGTGTTTTATGAAAATGGTTTACAGCAAAGAACCGCTTTTCCCCACATAACTTAGCTAACAGTCTAAGTTATCTTTCCCCATACAATTTAGATAACAGTATGACCCCCTTGTTGTCCATGGCAAGGCCAGATATAGACCCTTTAAATTCCCATTGTTTATCTTATAAATGATTAGCTGAACTATTTATCCTCAAAACTATCTAAACATAGATATAAACATGTACTGGTTGGTTAAAAATCACCTGTCACCTGTAAAAGCACACCACCTATAACTTCTCTGTTCCTCTCTATAAAGTCAAAGGCAAAACCAAGCTGTGAGACCCCCTGATCTTTGGATCTGGGGTTCTGTTCCTGTTTCAGCAGCCTGACTAAGACCAAGTCCCTTAGTTGTTTGTTTTTTGTCTTTGTGTTGTGCCGTAACCTGGATAGGACTGGAAGCCCACCTCTGGACTCCCATCTTCTCCCCTCAGTGACTGAGGTCTCTCCAGCCAGTTGTGCCCCACAATTTGGGCATCCCACAGTGAAAGCAGTGCCTGAGTCCTGTGCTCCGGACATTGTTCATGACAATATGGTAAAGATTCGACGTTAATTCTTTGTTTTACTGTTCTTTTGGTTTCGTTGCCAGCTTTTGTTTAACCTTGTTACTGGAGGAAACTCCAATGCATACCTTGACCCCCTTCAAAATCCCTGTGAATTATGTGTTTTGCCATTATAGCCACAATTCAGTTCATTATCTCCATTTGGCATAGTTTTACTAAGGATTATGTCACTCACCACCAGTTAATTCCTCCTGCTCCTTCTTTATCTCCAGCAAACTCACACAATTTCCTCACTCGAAACCATCCTTGAATACCGTCACTGCCATTTTTCTTACCAACGATTCCTCCTTATTCTGTGTTTTTCTTTGTTCACTTTTGGACCTTACTCCTCCTCTTTACCCTACCCTGGTTTCATTAAATTCTCCTGCTTCCCAGTTTTCCATTCCAACCCATATTATTGGCCTTTCCCTACCTGTAATAAAAAATCAATGACCTGAATACCCATTTGAATAAGTACACTTTAAGCCTTTGTCTCACTTAGATTTACATAGTACTGTCAATGACTTTAAAGACACCTGTAACAACAGGGAAGAATTTAGTAACAATTCAGTCCCGTCATCAGCACATGTTCTCCCAGGCTCCACTGATTTATATCCACTTGTGCAGCTGCTTGTGGGCCTGGGAAATGGACTATGAAAAAAGTCAGAACAGTCCTGAGGCTTACATGCATGCTAAAGCCATCGGAGGAACAGCTTATTAGACAGAGATGCAACATATCATAAGATGGAGAGATGAATCCAGCGTTAATTACAGATGTAGATTAGAATATGTTTGAAAGAGTCAGGCGCGGTGGCTCATGCCTGTAATCCCAGCATTTTGGGAGGCCAAGGCAGGCAGATCACGAGGTCAGGAGATCAAGACCATCCTGGCTAACACAGTGAAACTCCGTTTCTACTAAAAATACAAAAAATTGGCAGGGCGTGGTGGCGGGCGCCTGTAGTCCCAGCTACTCGGGAGGCTGAGGCAGGAGAATGGCGTGAACCTGGGAGGCAGAGCTTGCAGTGAGTGGAGATCACACCACTGCACTCCAGCCTGGGCAGCAGAGCGAGACTTCATCTCAAAAAAACAAACAAACAAACAAACAAAAAGTGTTTGAAAGAACAACTCTGGTGTTCTTGAGGGCTGAATCATCTCTGCCGTTGGTGTTAGGTTTCTTAAGGTCTTACAACAAAGATTATAAATGTTATTTAAAAACGAAGTGGTGGAAGACTACTATCTCTGAAATACAGTCACCAGCTCAAAAACCTAAGGGCTCCATTGCAGACAAAGCCTAGTCAACACAATTCAATCTCAAGGCTTTATAATTCAAACAATTAGAATGAAAGGTGCTAGAGCAATCAGATCCCTAAAAAATCATTTTATGTAGGGACACTTGCAGATAGTATAAAGAAACATATAACCTGGCCTTAAGATGCAAAAGGGAGCAAGAGTCAAAAATTCATCTTTCTAGTGGTATTCCTTCACACAACCATTACCCTTGTGCAAAAGGAGATGCAAAAATCATCCCATGAATGGATTCCCCTTCATCTTCCCAGTGAACACAAAAGCAAACTTTCCTCCTATTCCCCACCCACCCTCACTTGGAGCAGGCAAACCATACCTGTGGTGGGACTTGATCTACCTTATGACTTGAGTTTATCTAAACAATCTTTTGTCTCAGTAGGACTTCTCATTAACCTGTATAGCTTTATGCTTAATTTCACTAATCCAGTAAACCTGGAAAAATATATTATTTCCAATTGGAATATCAGTATTCTTTGTTTTCTTCAACTTCCCTGGCTCTATACCTATGCTCCTTTGCACATGAACAGTTCTTATTAGCCATGAGGCAATGGTTGCTCTTGTCAACACGTTCCACCCATCCCTTTAGTGAAGCAGCCCTCAACCTTTTTGACACCAGGGACAGGTTTCATCGAAGACAATTTTTTCCATGGGGGACATGATTTTGGGATGAAACTATTACACCTTAAATCATCAGGCATTAGTTTCTCAACAGGAGTGTACAACCTAGATCCCTCACATGCACAGTTCACAATAGGGTTCACGCTCCTATGGGAATCTACTGTGAGTGCTGATCTGGCAGGAGGTGGCGCTCAGGCGGTAATGCTCACTGGCCTGTTGTTCACCTCCTGCTGTGTGGCCTGGTTCCTAACAGCCCACAGACTGGTAATGGTCCACAGCCTGGGGTTTGGGGACCCCTACTTTAGTGGAAACAAAGGGGTTCAGGACAACTGCAGAAATATCCATAAAAAAGAAACCCAAATCCCTACCCCATTAGGGTCTTTACTCAAGGAATTAGTAATTACCCCTCAAAGCTAATGAAACTCCTTGACTGACAAATGTGTTAACATAGCTGCTTTCCAAGTATTCTTCCCCTTTTCGATCTCCTTTAGAGTCAGAACTCTACTTAAATTCAAGAGATAACAATTGCTAGCACCTGAGGCTGAAAAAACTAATGGAACAGGCTGAATTTTTTTTTAATTCAGATGGTCTTTGGAGACACCTAGACAGCTGCCTGATTTCTCCTCAGTCTTTCATCTGCAGTGCAGTTCAGTCTCCACAGTATTATATATCATGGCACAGAAAAAAAGTCTCCTTCACAAATATTGGTGCAGATGCTTCAGCAGTCATTCTAAGCAGGTAATCTCAACTTCCCCCATTTAACAGAAACATAATCCTGCCAAAAATATAAAGGTAGGGCAAGAACAAGAGCTCGTTTTTATGAGTGAGTGAACCAAAATTTTAGAATGAAAGCTGGAAGCTCTCTATTTCTATCTCTGTATGTTCACATGTGTGTGTATGTGTTCCATGAATGGGACATATATGCAAAGCAGCCCCCAAATGCAGAAGGAACCGAGACATCAAAGAACAAGGCAGACAAATCCAGTTTATCAGTAAAGTGTGAATTATTCAGGAACTAACAAAGGGAAGCATGGTCTTGGGTGGCAAGACAGGTAGATCTCCACAGCATTACATTCCAAACTCAGGGCTTATATACCATGGGGAAAAGGGGAACATGCTTGATAGGGTCTACTAAAGGTAACTCCAGAACAGGCAAGAATGCTATGTGCATTGTACACTATAATTTGTGCAATAACAGCAAGGTTGTATTGATTTAAAGGCAAGATGTATAGTGAGTACACATTTTTATACTAAGGACAGTAAATAAAGTAGGAATAAGGAGGCACTCATGCAACTATGGTTAATCGGAAGTCTACATGGTGAATTAGCATCAGAATGGGGTAACTTTGATCTCTATAGTGTACATGAATGTATGTAAGTTATATGTGTAATATTATCCTACCTTCAAATAGTATTATCAAATTATATTATAAATCTCTAAAAGGAGATCTATTCCGACTAGTTTACAGATAAATAAGCACTTATATAAACTGAATATTCTTAAGATTCTTAGAAATTAAGGAAATTGAATTTCTAATACTTTCAGTATGGAAAAAAGTATTCTTATATAAACTACTAAACTCAATGTTTAGTAGTTTCTATAAACTCAAATGTTTATAACTCAAATGTTTTCAAGAATTCAAGTACACATAAATTAGGTAAGTCTTTGGCAGCAAGACTCATTTAATATTGTTCTTTTATCAAAAACAGGGATGTGTTCTGAGTTATTTGTGTTAACACATGTTTTTATTCTACTTGGGCATGTTCACCCTAAACTTGTACAGGTTTACTCATCAAATAAGCTGCATTACATATAATAGATATCTAAGATGATTATGAAATGTTTAATCAAATTGAATCATTATTCTGACAAACTTTAATTCAACAGTTACTCTGTTTTGTAGCATGACAATTGGTTTGAAGATATTTTCCAAGATATTTAGTAACTTAAAACCTTAGACTTATGTTAATGACTTATGAAGTCATTAAATATCTCGATTATTTCTAGTAAAAAAGGATACTGAAGCATAATTATGAGCTTTATAATTTTTCTCTTATTTTGATGGTACAGAGAGACTGTATACATATCTGAAGGAAGTGTATGGCTATAAAAAGTTTTAACATGTAAGTTGTAAGACTAGCTCTGCTAGTCTGTTACAAAATGCTGGTATATAAAAGATAGTTCATACTTATCCACCTCATAGATTTTCTGGGAAGTAGAAGCTACTGTGGTTAAAAATTATAACCAATGTAGGTAAGAGAGACTTTACTAGGAGCAATTGTGGCCAAGAGGAACAATTTTATATGCAATGTATGGAAAAATAGGACAACTTTGTTCTAAAGTAAAATGACTGGTTTATCCAGAATAAGAAAGAGGAGAGTGTGTGAAAAAATCTAAATGGATATAGAAAGTTGTAGAAGGTTCATGGAAAAAGAATTTCATATGTCAGGCTAAGGCTCGATGGATTTATTTAAGGTTGTTTAAGAAGAGCTTTTGTATTAAAATTATACTAATACAAAATTAGATTAGATTTGATTTTCTTTCTGTAAAAATGACAAAATTTACATGGATTATTGGTCTTCTCTTAAGAGTTTAGAAAAGGTTTTTCTTTAACTTCTGAGTAATCTGACAAAAATACAAAGATACTGTGTCTTACCAGAATAGTTAACTGTGTTGTGTGTTGACTGTATCATGTCCTTCATTAATTAAAAGAACAAAGTCTTCCTACTTTTGATCAAATTTCATGATAATTTCTAACACTTTGCTGTCCCCAAATCAAATTCTAAATGATATGTTTTGCATCTAAAACTGTCTTTAGGATTTCACGGGGTACATGGAAAATCACAAAGAATTTATTTTTTTCACTTTATACAAGGAGAAATGCTAAAAATAATTACGTTTATTTCACATTTTGAATTACATAGGAAGAATTGTAAAATCAGAAGGGATGCTTTGCCTTCCCTGGGTTAAATCAAGATGGGTAAAATATTATTATTATAAAAATTCCAGAAACTACATGCTGTGTGGGAAATTCCCAGGGAATCATCAATATCCTTACTGTCCATGTATTTTTTTCTATTTATGAGAGTCCCATTAATGCTTTGCCTGATTTTAGATAAAAACAATATGGTGTTTTTCAGTCATAATTTCAGTAAATGTTTTAAAAATATTAACCTGATTGTAATTGTATCCTTTAACAAATTAAAGAATTCAAAATTCAATAAGTTCTAGGGCAGTGGTTCAATTGAGGATTCATATCATTTAACCTATGAAGTTTAATTCATATGTTTAGGACTTACTCCAGGCTTACAAAATCTTTTACTTTATAATCTTGATATATTCTAACTTGATATATTCTAAAATTGATATAATCTTCATATATTCTAATTTATAATATTGATATAATCTTTATAATCTTGATATACCATGTTGGATATATTCATGGTACATTACATTTAGGGAAATTTGATGTTATATCTGAATATTGTTTTCTCTATAAAGATATGGCCATCCATTTTCATATATTAGAATTGTATTCATTCTTTGAATGAATACAAATTATGTTTGCAGATATTTTATCTAAAACTTTTTTGGATTGACCATTTTGTTTTCCATGCCATAGAAAAAACCACTTATCCTTATTAGTTGAGTTTTTTGTGTAATTAAGTCACATCAGATCTTTCACTTTTAAAAATTGTTAGTAATAACTTGACTACAGATGCTTTAATCTACAAGTTATTTTATTTTACTCTGATCCCTCCTTGGAAGCCCTTGCAAATCTGTCTTAGAGATCCAGGACTCTATGTCAGGTATATGTTTCTTATGGCATTGCTTAAAACACCATTGAAATCATACCAATGAATTGAATCAGGATTTCCAGCTCCAGTGAAGAAGCAGATGTGTTCAGAAAACTGCTAATCTAAGATCAAGCAAATTAAAAATTAATTACATATGAAGGAAAGAAGGAAGGAAGGAAGGAAGGAAGGAAGGAAGGAAGGAAGGAAGGAAGGAATGATAATTATGGGCTCTGCATGGGATATTGCTAATATGTTAATATTTTATTTTCTGGATATTAATAATCCCTTTATATTTTCTCTTAATTGACCTATAATTCATACCAAGTTATTAAATTGTGCTTTTATAGAGAAATGAAACGTTCATTTTTTCCTTCCTTCCTGACCCCTCTGGAATTCAGAAACTTATAAGGTATTCTCATTTTCATGGCAATGTAATTATTTTTATAGGATCAATAAGAATCTACTCTTCTTATTAACAATACATAATCAGAAAAATTGATTATGAACCCAGATGTTTACTTGAATGTTTTTTTGAGAATGATACTCATTTTATCAGATTGCCCAGACACTTACATGGAGTGACCAAGTTGGCCTTAACATTTCTTTCCACTTGACTCAACTTTAGACTGATGTTTTCCTGACTCTAGGCTCCTGGTTTCCCTATTCTTAGAGCATTGTCTTTACAAAAACTTATGTTGAGATTCAAAAGATGATATCCAAAAGACTGGCACTTTGACATGCTGAGAAGCCTTAGCAGCTGCCTCAGCATCAAGGTCCCCCTAACCTAGTCTTATTCTCCCACCCCAAGAGCACGAAGGGACTCTAAAATGTTATCTGCATCCACTGAGGAATGCAAACACACCTGGATGGACGTTTACACAAGATATTACCTGCCTCTTGGGCTCATTCAAGTTCCAAAGATAATCCTTTGCAAGTACACTTCTGTCTCCTGAGTCAATTTATTCTCCCTAATAATTATTTACTAGGTGGTCAGTCTGAAAGGGCTAAGAACACTGGGAAACATAAGATATTAAGCAGCCCACTCTCACTTTGAATGAATCAAACTCTCAGGGGGAGTTTCTCTTAATAACTCCCATGCATAAGAGGCTTTGCTTGTCTCAATCTTTGTTGTCTGGTTAGTTCTGGGAAAGTTTAATTCCAGGAGGGACTAACTGGTGTCACAGATTAACAGGGCTGACTGGTGGTCTGTCACAAACTTGTGGGATACTGGAGGCACTGTACATGCAAACACCATCCTTAACCATCTGTGGCAACAACAGTCTTTTGCTATCTCAGTCTTTTTCTCAGAGTAAATTTTTGGGGGGATCAGAAGAGACTACATATTCTGCCCCCATTTTATAAATGACACTTAAATCCATGGTATTCTAAGCCTGGAATGAATACCACCTCTGCGGCTTTCTAAACAAATTGGCTGTATTTAAAAGAAAAAAGATACTTGGAGCACTCTCAGCTTAAACAACTATCTTATTGGACCTATGAAAAGAAAGATATAGCCTTAGAAATTCCATTGGCAAACCAAAACTAAAACTAAAGGAAGAAAAATACCCAGAACTCAGATTTTAAACGGAATTAAAATCCTGCCTGCTTTGGATCCTCTTTGGTATTTACAAAGAAGACATTCCAGCTTGGAGTCTAGTGGCTAAGATGGCCAAGATTCCACACTTTCACTGATGTGGCCGGGGTGTGATTCCCAGTCTGAGAACCAGTCCCTTGAAAATGTAAATCTTCTAACTCAAAATTTTTAAAGAAAATATTCATTAAAAAATTGTGGTACCCATTTGTTTTGTAATCCTTTCTATCCTTATAGATTTTATTTCATGTTTTACTAAGTATCTTTTAAATCTTCAACTGTGGGACACTCAAGTTGTAGTAGGCCTTTGTGCGTAGGTGGTCAGCTGAGAAGTGGGCAGATGAGAACACATGAACACAGTGGAGAACAACACACACTGGGGCCTTTTGGAGGGTGGAGGGTGGGAGAAGGGAGAGTATCAGTGAAAATAAATAATGGGTACTAGGCTTAATAGCTGATGATGAAATAATCTGTACAACAAATCCCCATAACACAGTTAACCTATGTAACAAACCTGCAGTTGTACCCCTGAACTTAAAATAAAAATATAAAAAAGAAAGAAAGAAATATGGATTGTATTTCATTTGCAACCAGTGAAACATGCTAATTTATGAGCTGTCCTTGGGGGGGTCTGGATCTTGAGAGGTATGCAGCTTTTGCTCCCTCTTTGGAGGCATTGGTTAAAGCCATAAAGGGCTTCTTGGTTTTATTTTCTTGTGTGATTGTTTTTGTTTTCAGTCATCTGTTTAGGTGTACCTTTGATCTAAAACTTTGGTTTATATCTACAGTGTGATAGTACTTTTTTTTCAGTTTGCCTTGTTTCTTCCACTGGGCCAGAGAGACAGCCTAGCTCCATCACTGGACATTGATCCTGTGAGAGGAGGAGGAGGGCCCATCACAGGTGACAAGGGGAGGCACAGCTCTGCAGCAGCTGTTCTCTGGGCTTCAGTGAAAGGCTGACTGCTCCCAAGATGGAAAGCTTGCTACTTTATATTTAAAAGGATTTTTAAAAAGCCATTCCTTGATCTGCTTAATTAGAAGTAGATCTAATTTAGATCTAATTTTAAAAGTACGCTTAATTAGAAGTTGATATTCAGATGGCCTGGATGTCCAGGTGCTGTGGCCAGTTTTGCTGATCCCAGAGCTTCTTGGGGGAAACCTACAGGTGGCCATTGGCATGCCTTGAACTTTTTCATGGGAAGATCTTATGTAAAAATGGGTCAACTGAAATGTCTGGAGAATGTGACTTGTGCCAAAGACGGACAGAGAACAAATGCACAGAAATACTGTCAGCCTTCCATGGTATCTCCAGAACTTCACAATTATCTCTACATTGAATTTATTGGTATTCTTCCTCTTGTTTTAAGTTGGTTCTTTATTGAATGGTACTTGGGGGGAAAAAAAAGTTCTAGTGCATTTTTTCAACACATCACTGGATTATTTGAATCCAGTATGGCAGCCATTATCACCTTGCTTGTAAGTGATCCAGTTGGTGTTCTTTATATCTGCTCATTCATGTTGAGTATTGACACTTTCAGATTGGTACACGATGCTTTACCACCCAAGTCCAGATTATGTTACCACAGTGCACAGTACTCAGGAAGCTGTCTACCCACTACATATCATTGTATTTATCTACTATGCATTCTGCTTGGTATTAATGATGCTGCTCCCAACTTTCCGGTGAAGAAGATTGCATGTGAGTTAGGGACGTCTGACTGATTTAAAAGTATTTATGCTGCACTTTACTTTTTCCTAATATTAATCATGCTTCAGGTGGTTGGTGGAGGCCTTTTACATTATGCCTTCCCATACCCTATATTAGTGTCATCTTTGGTTACTCTAGATGTGTATGTATCGGCTTCGGGGAAATAGAGAACTATTATGATCTTCTGGTCAGAAAGAAAAGACTTATTCTCTTCAGCCACTAGTTACTTCATGCTTATAGAAAAAGAAAAATCTTCATTTCCAGAGTGAATAAACTTGAGCAATATTTGCCCCTTTGGACTTTGGCACATACACCATCCATTTATTGCTTGTTCACTGCAAAAGATACTGAACTTTCACAGATACTCTCAGAAGGAGCCAATAGACACTGATATGGTTTGGCTCTGTGTCCCCACCCAAATCTCATGTTGAATTGTAATCCTCAATGTTGAAGGAGGGACCTGGTGAGAGTTGATTGGATCATAGGGGCAGTTGTCCCCTTGCTATTCTCATGATAGTGAGTTCTCATGAGATCTGGTTGTTTAAAACTGTGTAGCATTTCCCCCTTCACTCTTTCTCTCCTGCTACCATGAGAAGATGTGCTTGCTTCCCCTTCACCCTTCCACCATGATTATGGTTTCCTGAGGCCTCCCCAGCCATACCTCCTGTACAGCCTGTGGAATTGTGAGTCAATTAAACCTCTTTTGTTTATAAATTACCCACTCTCAGGCAGTTCATTATAGAAGTGTGAGAATGGGCTAATACAGACACTGAAGGTAAATATGCAAAATGCCAAAAAAAACCTAAGAAGTGTTCCTAATTTAAAAAGTAAATAAACATAAAAAAGGAATTAATGAAATTCTGCCATTCATGAGAACAAGATTGTCAATATATCTTAATGCTTGGAGTTTTTTTGTTTTGTTTTTGTTTTACTTAATAGACTTTATAGATGGACTTATAGACTAGAAAAATACAAAATACCATAATATTCTGTTACATAGCGTAATATTATCTATTACATTAGTAGCCCATTAGGAATTACTTGCTTCTCTTAACTGTTCAGTTTTTCTTTAAAGCAAAATTATTTCTATGTACCTAGCAATGTGTTGTTCCCATTTCATTAAGAAAAACTTTAACAAATATAATCTGATATCATTAGCAGGGGCATAATTGTGCATATCTTTTCTGTTTCTATTTGTTTTTCACCAGTAATAAATTACAAAGACAGATATACTTGGGGTCTGATTGCAAACATATAAAGTATATTTTTTTATCTGTTTATTTTAACCAATCCAGTATTTTCACATATTATAACAAATTAAGCATATTTTACATATAGGTTTTCTGTTTATAGATAGTTTAATTTTATTGTTCCTACAAAGAAAATAAATAATAAAAAGCTTAACTACAAAGAAAGCTGATTTCCCTTTAATTAAAAAAATAACTCCATTACAGATTTAATCTTATTACTCATAATTTGTCTGCTTTCTGTTTCTTCTTAATTCAATTTCAGTAGGTTGTATATGTTCAGGAATTTATTTAATTTCACAAGGTTTTATAGTTGTTCATAATAGTCTCTAATGATCTTTTGTATTTCTGTAATATCAGTTGTAATGTCTCTTCTTTTATTTTTGGTGTTATTTACTCAAGTCGATTTTTTTTCTTAATCTAGCTACAGGATTGCCAATTTTGTTTATGTTTTAAAAAAAATTTTGTTGATGTCTGCATTGATTTCTTAGTCTCAATTTTGTTTATTTCTGGTCTAATTTTTATCGTTTATTTTCTTCCACTAATTTTGGTAGATTTAATTAACTTCCTCTCCCACTCTGAAGGTCAAGTTTTGTTACCTACCTACATATTGAACTAGATTCTGTCGTATTGCAAAAATGTAAACATTGTGGAAATAAACAAAGATCACCACAATGAGAACAAAGCCTATTTATTTTGATCTTGTTATATCAGAGTTTACTATAATAAAGGATACAGACTGTCATTTGCATTTGCCAGAGACTCAAAGGCAGGCAAATGAATAGGGAAGCTTTATAAGGAAAGAAAGAAAAGCTTTTGGTATCTCCTGATTGTAGGCTGCTAACATGGGGAAAATGTAGTGGGGGCTAACTAGAGGGACATCCTATATCATTAATGAGGAGTATATATTTGCTTTCTCTGGTTGGTCCTAAATTAAAAGCAAGAACAAAAAATTTGGCAAACTTAAAATTATTAATCAAGTCCTTCTCTTTCTTTGGGCCAGGTTTTATGAAAGTTAGTGTTTGGATTTCTGGAATGATTGTTAGAGATTCTAGTCTGATTTCCATAAATCTGATTTGTCGATAGTAGGCTGGTTTTCTGGGCTGGTTACTGCAGAGAGCCTGTTTGCCATAGCTTGTGGGTCATATCAATGGCTGCAGCCATTCCAGACAGCCTGCCACTGCCATTACACCAGTAGTTGCAGTGGGGAGCAGCTTGGGATGCATGCTCCATATAGCCAGTGGGAGCTGGGAACAAGTAGGAGCCCCACCCCTTCTGAGTTGGGGCAGGAGCTCCCCAGATGCACTGCAGCTGTCCAAACCACGGCTGCAGTCCTGGTCCTCCCAATCCACAGATCAGGCTGGAGCCCTGCCCCACTGGATGCAGCTGCAGCTGCCCAAACCATGACTGTAGGCTCAGGCATCCCTGCACTATCTGGGGCCTGGGAAGGCTCCTACCCCTGCCCTTGCAGGCTCAGAAGTGCCTGCTTCCACTGTCTGCCCTTTTCTGGCTGTTGGCGCCTGCTCCAATTTTGAAGCAAAGTCGAGCCAAGCCTGGAACCATGAATGGCAGTAGGAGGCATCCAGATTCCTGGGTGGAAGGGGTGGGTCCCCAGTGATGCCCCACCTTCAGGCCAGAGAGGTCCCACCTTCAGGCCTCAGGCTCAGCCAGAGTAGAGGACAGAATGGAGAGATGACCAACTGCAGAGAGGAGCTACCCTCTAACTCTCCATGGCCTCCTGCCTGCTGAGAGCTGAACACTCGATGAGACAACCTGCCTAAAGAGAGAAGCTACCCACTGTGGGTCTCCCCTAAGCTGTTGTAACACTCAGTAAAGCTCTTCATTTTGCTCACGCTCCACTTGTCTGTGTATCTCATTCTTCCTCATTCTTCCTGGATGCAGGACAACAACTTGGGTAAAGGTGCCACCAGCCACAGAAGTTTATGGACAGAAAAGCAACATCCCAAAGATCCCATAACAATAGTTCTATTATTATATACGGCATGGCCATTATTTGTTTGTATATTCAGTCTTTCAACCCATACCAAATTTTCAAGTTTTTCAGTTTTCTTTAGTATCTTGTGTCACTTTCCAAACTAATACTTCCTGGTTTTCTCTTTTCTTAACTTGACTTCATTGAAATCTAAAATCTGATACCTAGATCCTTATGAGGACTTTACTTTGCCTTATAGCAGGCCGTTTCCCCCAGGATCTGAAGAAGACTGTAAACTACAGCCAAATGATTTGATATTATAGGGTTAAATATAATTTTTTCCTCATGCCAAAAGGAAAAAGAAACTCCCCAACTATAGCATTTTCTTTAGAAAATTTAAATTTTTAAATAGGTTCACTATTGTTTTCAGATGTGTTTCTATATTTTAAAAGATCCATAAGTCTTTATGCTAGGTGCCTGGCTCCAAGTTATAATTTCCTGCTATTTGTAAAGATAGAGAAAACTTTGTATTTCTTTTGGATAAAGAGAATTAGCATATATGTAACACACTGCATCTTTGTTGCTTATAAAAAGGTGATATTTCTTTATGTTTTTTATAATATCTTTAATAAATTTTCTGTGATGTGTATCACAGTATGTCTTAATGCTTTTTCAATATTAACACTGATTTGTTTTCTCCATTTGTTTAAGAAATTTGGTTAAAAGGAGATTTTATTGTATTTCACAAAGGAGAAAGCAAAATTTCTTCTTTCCCTTCTTAGGTTCTTTTGAGGCACAGTCCTGAAAACAAAAGAAATATTAGTAAAGGAAAACAAGTGGTCTTAGTTTATAAAATATACTGTACTCATCACATAGGACAGGCCTCAGTTCAAAAGTATTTCTCTCTCAAGGCAGTGGCTTAGGGCCTTTGCTGAAATAGTACTTTAACAAGGAGTCATAAATCCTACATAGTGACAACAAAGGAGAGAGCAGTTCTAGTCTTTTAAAAGGTGGGAAAATGTGAGAAGATACTAAAAGTTGTTCCCAGATTGCTCTGATGCTGGCTGGTCCTTCTCTGGGCTGATACGCAAGTTCTGTCTCCAGTAAGAAAGGATTTGTTTCCTGGCATTAGGCAAAAAGAGGCTGAGGCTGACTTTCCAGTGTCTTTACCTTAACAACCCTCAACATGTCTGGGAAAAATATTTTGGTTTTCTTCCATTTATTTCCCCAGCAATATATACTGTGAAGGACTCATCATTCTAGCAGACAACACAATGGCAAGATTTCTCCCTGAATGAGTCACTGGCTGGGACACTAAGAGATTGTGGCAAAATCCTCAGATCATAAATGTCCTTATACAAGTTTCAATCAAGACTGTGGATATCATGAAAAGCAGCAACATCTTATCTTTAAGAAACTCAATGAACAGTACTACGAAATAAAAATATGTTTATCGCTGACCTCTTGGAATCTGCTGAGCTGGATATCTTCAGGGTTTAACTCTTAGCTCTTTACTTTAATACAGCTGTTTATCTTAATATTGCTTTTTTAAATTGTATGCATCCCTCTTTTAAAATGCTTGGTCTGAAAGATCCTAAAACAACTGAATTTTATGGCTAGCTTTCAATAGATAGTTCAACTGATTATTTTGCAGGCACAACACCAATAAGAGAGTCTTCAGAAGATGACTTCTTCTCTCTCTCTCTCTCTCTCTTTTTTTTTTTTTTTCTTTGGACAAAGTCACTTTGAGACCCAGGCTAGAGTGCAGTGGCCTAACCTCAGCTCACCGCAGCTTCAACTTTCTGGGCTCAAGCAATCCTTTCTCCTCAGCCCCTCAAGTACCTGAAACTAAAGGCACACACCACAATGCCCGGCTAATTTTTAAAATTTATTGTAGAAATGGGATTTCCTCGTGTTGCCCAGGCTGGTCCTGAACTCCCAAGCTCAAGCAATCTGCCCACCTTAGCCTCCCAAAGTGCTAGGATTATAGGTGTGAGTCACCGCATCCAGCCAGACTGCTTCTTAAACCGTGACTCATCCCACTCAAAATATTAATGATTGCCTCTGAACTGATAGTCATTCATCTTGAACAACAGAGGACACCGACAATGTTTAATTTTACCTGAGCCCTCTCCGCCAAGAAAGCAGCAATAGTTAAGAAATCCCTCCACTCTTTTCTTTTCCAGGAAACATATACTGAAGAGAACACCCATATGACTTAGATCAGACTCCCACATGATCCTCTTTGTGTATCTATGACAAAGCAAGGCACAGATTCTCGAAATTCTCATTTTTTATCTCAAACATAATTACATACAGCGTTTGTTCCCCCAGAAATAGCTAGATGAAAGGTTGGCATTGTTGGCTGGCTGACTGACTGAGATTCCCTTAACTACAAAAATAAGATTAAAGAATTCTACCTACAACTTGTCTACGGCTCCCTATAAATGTGTAAGGTGCAACCTCCATACTGAAACACTCTGGTCTTCAGATATGAGGTGCTTTCTGTATTTCAATAGGCTGGATAAAATTGTTCCTACTTGTTTTTTGTTTTTGATGGGGTTAAACTCTGTGATTAAAGATGAAGAGTCGCAGATTGAGGGACTGATTCTAATCTAATCATATAGTGTCAAAAAATTTACTAACAAATTGAAACAAAAAGGGCAGAATTATGAGATGACAAAGAAATATCAAATGTTGAAAAATAGAAAAACTACAACTTATAGGAAAAGTTGGACAATCAAAAAATTAGATGAATATCTTTCAAAATTTTTTTTACATTTTCATTAGAATATCATACTCAAAGCCCATATTAACTTATTATTTTCTAATTATGGACACTAGATTGATTAATATAAAAGTTCGTTCTTTGGGTACAATGTCTTAAAAAAACATAATGAAACCAATATCATGCAGTAGTTAAAAACTAAGCACAAATGTTATCATGCTTAAATTATGAATATAATTAAATTATAGTAATTTAATTTGAAAATATGAGTATTATTTGTGTTTAATTGAGTCACTTTAAAAATTGCTACAATTGTGGCCAGTCTTTTCATGAAAGAAATCCTCTGAAGCAGCCTGAAACGAGAGGACACTGACTTTGATCTAGGATCTCATTATATTGCTAGAAAATGTTTACAGATGGGATGAACACTGTGATTTTGAATAGCCACAGGTTTCTTGGGATGGCACATCATTAACTTAGCAATTGCTCCTCCAAATGCCCACAGAAATAGGCTGGGAAACCCTTGTTCTCCCAGTGACTATGGATCATCTTCTTATCTACTGTGTCTAGGAGTGACAAAAATATGAACAAAAAAACCTTACTTTATTTATGTATCTTAAGTTTTTCTTCATGTTAAACTAAATTATAAGAAATAACCTAATCTTTAGTTTCATTTTCAAAAAAATGAAGACAATAAAGTTAAATATGCAAGTAATTATAAAATACATTTTATTATTTGCTTCTTATTTTTAAGAAACATGAATAACTTTTTCATTATACAATGACAAAATATTGAAGAATTGATAGTATTTCTAGAATATAAATGTATAACGAAAGTAACACATAGGATGGGTATGGTCAAATTCCCAGCTTCTGCTCATGTCTGGTAATTTTATCCTATGGTGAATATTGGGGATGCTACTGTCATAATTCTGTTGTTGTCTGCCTTTCAAAAGTTTTAAGTTTGTCTTAGTTAGAAGGTGACAGTTTAATAAACTTAACTTTAAATAATGCTATTTAAGACTTCTACCTCATGCTTTCTTTTTAAATTTTTATTAGATGGCTTTCTCGTTTGGGAAGCAGAATATAATGACATAGGATTACCTATGCACCTATACAAGTCCAAACTCACTGTTTCATTTTTGGAGCAAATAATAATTAATAACCATAATGTTGGCTTTGAAAATATAAATCAACCTATAAACATATCTTGGAAGATTTGATTATATTTACCAGAGTATAAATTCTATGAATCTTGCAATATAGAATAAATAGTACAGTGGGTAGATATGGGGAATAAGGAATGTTGAAATAATGTTTGGAGTGGATATGTTGCTCTCTTCATATTCAAAGATAGAAACCTGGAACACAGTGTAAAACTAGCAGTTTGTGAAAAACAGTGATAAAAATATCATGTAAGGCCATAAAAAGAACAGGAATGGAAGAGAGGGAAGTGTCAGTGACATAAATTCTTCAAGTCATAGTGGTAAATACACTTTGTTTATAACCAACAAATAAAAAACTACATATAAAATTATAGTATTTAAAATTATATTGATAACCACCATCACAGAAGCAGAAATCAAAATCCTTATTTCCACCACTACCCAAGGACTCATTCCTCAGAGGAGGTGATATCTATTATCTAAAGAACATCTATAATTTTTTTTTTTTTTTTTTTTGAGACGGAGTCTCGCTCTGTCGCCCAGGCTGGAGTGTAGTGGCCGGATCTCAGCTCACTGCAAGCTCTGCCTCCCGGGTTCACGCCATTCTCCTGCCTCAGCCTCCTGAGTAGCTGGGACTACAGGCGCCCGCCACCTCGCCCGTCTAGTTTTTTTGTATTTTTAGTAGAGACGGGGTTTCACCGTGTTAGCCAGGATGGTCGCGATCTCCTGACCTCGTGATCCACCCGTCTCGGCCTCCCAAAGTGCTGGGATTACAGGCTTGAGCCACCGCGCCCGGCCTAAACATCTATAATTTTTGAATACCACAGTGAATTAATAAAAACAAATCAGTGCAGAGATACTTCCTGGTAAAATTTCAGAAGCCTCAGGATAAAAAGTTATAAACCTCTATAGAGTAAGAGAAAGAAAATAGAGAAAAAAGAAAAACATTAATTTACAAGAGTCAGGTTGATGCCAGACTTTTAATCACCAAAATCCTGAAAACTAAAATAAAAAGGAGCAATGTTTCAATCTAATGATTGAAAAATTAATGTCATAGTATTTAATCTTCTTGAGTTATCTAATCGAGTGATATTTTATTGGGAGATATGTTTGTTTCTAAACTGCTAGTTTATTACAAATGAAAAATAGCTTTATACTAAAAAATAATTTTTCTTGTCACTCGAAGCAATTATTGAACAATTCCATTGCTGAAGAATAAAATTTAGGGGGAGGTGGAAGGGAGCTGAAATATTTATGTGTCTCAAAGTGCAACCAAGAAAATGAGTAAGATGTGAAACAAAAGGTATTTTAAAACAATGCAACAGTATTGTGCTAGAACAAGCATGCCAAGAAATAACTGTTAAAAGATTCTTGTGTATATAAGCATAAGAAACAGCATCCAGAATTTAGTCATTATAATTTATTCAGAAGTATCTCTGAGACCCAAAAGTATTACTAGTTCTCTAAATACCAGGATTCACAGTGAACAATAGAAAAATAAAAATAATTCTATCAATAAGTACTTACATAAAAACTCCTTTAGAATATATATGAAACATACAGGAACTTAGAGAATTTCCACAAAACAAGTGCACATTTAGCCATATACACTTTTGAACTTAAAATGTATTTTCAATAAAGTTCTCTTATTATCAAATTCTATTGTACTCTAAACATATATATATATATATATCTCGTATCCCTCTACACACTGAAACCTTTCTCTGTCAATTAGTAACCTAGCTCAGAAAAGTAAATAAAAGCAGTGAACTATACAACTCAATATTTTGGTAATTACCCACTGTATAACTATCAAATGTTTGTGACTATATTTAGAATGCTTTCTTCTGAAATACATTAAATGTCAGAAATATGTACTTGTAATATTATTTCTAATTAACTCTTCATAACTGCAAATGCTAAGAAATATTTTGAGACACATATTCTATTTTATGCATTTTAATAGTGTTCATTGAAATTAATTTTCTACTAATATCAGTCAGAAAGACTGAATGCATGTATACTGATCTTGCTTAGGAACACAGATGTATATATGTCTTTACTATGGAGCTGAAGATCCCAAAAAAGAACCTTGGAATGAAAATCTTTTATAGACTTTTATAATTAATTTTAACAGATTGTTTTATAACTAATTTCTCTGACAATAGAAGAAATAAGCACAATAAGAGAAACTGATCAATTTTAAGAATATGTTGGAAATGTATTGCTAAGACAAAAACAATCCCATTTTACTGAACTTTGGTTGCATACCTAAAATTTGTACTAATGTTGTCAAAATTATTAAGAGGCAGTTAAAAACGGAAATTTAAAAAGCTTTGTTACCTATTTCTGCTACTATACATTTCGCTGTCAACATTTTATTTTATTTTACTTTATTTTAGACTTTATTGTTTCTAGGGCATTTTTAGGTTCACAGCAAAATTTAGAGATTGCTATATATCTCCCACTTTTACACATGTACTTACAACATCCCCAATCCCCTATTGTCAACATCCCTAAACAGAATGATATTTAGTTATAACTGGTGAACATTCATTAGCATATCATTATCACCCAGAGTCAATAGTTTACTTTAGGGTTTACTCTTGGTGGTGTACATTCTATGGGTTTTGACAAATGTATAATAATGTGTATATATTATAGTACCATAAATGGTATTATTACCACCCTAAAACCCTGTGTTTCCACTATTTATCCATTATTCTATTCTTAACCCCCTCCAACCCTTGGCAAACACCAATTCTTTTACTGTCACCATGGTTTGGCCTTTTCCAAAATGTCATATTTGGAATCATACAGTATGTAGCCTGTGATGGTTGATACTATCAACTCCATTGGATTGAAGGATGCAAAGTATTGATCCTGGGTGTGTCTGTGAAGGTGTTGCCAAAGGAGATTAACATTTGAGTTAGCGGGCTAGGAAAGGCAGACACACCCTTAATCTGGGTGGGCACCATCTAATCAATTGCCAGTGTGGCCAGGATATAAAGCAGGCAGGAAACCCTGAAAAGTCTACACTAGCTTAGCCTCCCAGGCTTCATCTTTTTCCTGTGCTGGATGCTTCCTGCCCTCCAACATTGGACTCCATGTTCTACATCTTTGGGACGCAGACTGGCTTCCTTGCTCCTCAGCTTGCAGACAGCCTGTGTGGGACTTTGTGATCATGTGAGTTAATACTACTTAATAAATTCCATATATAGATATACATATATAGATCCTATTAGTTCTGTCCCTCTAGAGAACCCTGACTAATACATAGGCTTTTCAAATTAAGTTATTTCCCTTAGTAATATGCATTTAAGATTTCTCTGTGTCTTTCTATGGCTTGATAGCTCATTTCTTCATAGCACTAAATAATATTTTATTGCCTGGATGTACCAGAGTTTATCCACTTACCTACTAAAGAACATCTTGATTGTTTCCAAATTTTGGCAATAATAAATAAGGACTTACCTCTGTGTATGGATTTTTGTGTAGACATATGTTTTCAACTTCTTTAGATAAATATCAAAAAGCACAAGTATTAGATCATATGGTAATAGTACGTTTAGTTTTGTAAAATACTGCCAAACTGTCTTCTAAAGTGTCTGTGCCATTTTGCATTCTCATTGTCAATGAACGAGAGTTCCTATTGCTCTGCATCTTTACTAGCTTTTGGTTTTGTCGGTATTTTGGATTTTGGTGATTTAAATAGGCATGTAGTAATATTCCTTCAGATTGCAGTTCCCTGATGTGGAGCATCTCTTTAAATGCTTACTTTCCATCTGCATATGCTTTTGGTGAGGTGTTTTGTTAAGGCCTTTGGTCTATTTTTAATCTTTTTAAGTTTTTCTTATGTTATTTTATTTTTATTTTTATTTTTTTCTATTTTTTTTATTATTATTATACTTTAAGTTCTAGGGTACATGTGCATAACGTGCAGGTTTGTTACATATGTATACTTGTGCCATGTTACTGTGCTGCACCCATCAACTCGTCAGCACCCATCAACTCGTCATTTACATCAGGTATAACTCCCAATACAATCCCTCCCCCCTCCCGCTCCCCGTGATAGGCCCTGGTGTGTGATGTTCCCCTTCCCGAGTCCAAGTGATCTCATTGTTCAGTTCCCACCTATGAGTGAGAACATGCGGTGTTTGGTTTTCTGTTCTTGTGATAGTTCGCTGAGAATGATGGTTTCCAGCTGCATCCATGTCCCTACAAAGGACACAAACTCATCCTTTTTTATGGTTGCATAGTATTCCATGGTGTATATGTGCCACATTTTCTTAATCCAGTCTGTCACTGATGGACATTTGGGTTGATTCCAAGTCTTTGCTATTGTGAATAGTGCCGCAATAAACATACGTGTGCATGTGTCTTTATAGCAGCATGATTTATAATCCTTTGGGTCTATACCCAGTAATGGGATGGCTGGGTCATATGGTACTTCTAGTTCTAGATCCTTGAGGAATCGCCATACTGTTTTCCATAATGGTTGAACTAGTTTACAATCCCACCAACAGTGTAAAAGTGTTCCTATTTCTCCACATCCTCTCCAGCACCTGTTGTTTCCTGACTTTTGAATGATCGCCATTCTAACTGGTGTGAGATGGTATCTCATTGTGGTTTTGATTTGCATTTCTCTGATGGCCAGTGATGATGAGCCTTTTTTCATGTGTCTGTTGGCTGTATGAATGTCTTCTTTTGAGAAATGTCTGTTCATATCCTTTGCCCACTTTTTGATGGGGTTGTTTGTTTTTTTCTTGTAAATTTGTTTGAGTTCTTTGTAGGTTCTGGATATTAGCCCTTTGTCAGATGAGTAGATTGCAAAAATTTTCTCCCATTCTGTAGGTTGCCTGTTCACTCTGATGGTAGTTTCTTTTGCTGTGCAGAAGCTCTTTAGTTTAATGAGATCCCATTTGTCAATTTTGGCTTTTGCTGCCATTGCTTTTTAAGAAAGGGTCTTTCTCTGTTGCCCAGGCTGGAATGCCATGGCACAATCATGGCTCACTTTAGCCTCAACCTCCCAGGCTCAAGTGATCGTCCCACCTCAGCCTTCTGAGTAGCTGGGACCACAGGCACCTGCCACCATACCTGGATAAATTTTTGACCCACTTCATAAATGAGATGTTTATTTTCTTAAGTTTTAAAAGTTCTTTGTATATTTTGGATAATACTCCTTTAACAGTTGTGTCTTTTTCAACTATTATCTCCCAACCTATGACTTATCTTCTCATTTTCTTGAGATTATCTTTTACAGAGCAGAAGTTTTTAATTTGAGTGAAGTCCAGCTTATTAATTATTTTTAAATATATTTTGCCTTTGGTGTTATATCTAAGAAGTCATCACCGTGTCCAAGGTCATCTAAGTTTTCTTCTCTGTCATCTCTTAGGAGTTCTATAGTTTTACATTTTACATTTGGGTCTATAATCCATTTTAATTTTTGTGACGGATGTAAGAGTTGTGTCTAATTTAATTTTTGCTGCATGTTATGTCCAGTTCTTTCAGCACCATATGTTGAAATGACTATCTTTCCCTTATTGTATTACCTCTTTTTTAATAATTTGACTATATTTATGTAGCACTATTTCTGAGTTCTCTTTTCTATTTATGACCGATTTGTCTACCTTTTTGCCTATCACATTGTCTTGATTACTGTAGGTTTAAATTAAATCTTGAAGTCAAGTATATCAGTATTCCAAATTCTTCTTCATATTTTGTTGGCTCTACTGAATTTTTTGCCTCTTCATATAAAATTTAGAGTCACTTTATCAATATCCACAAAATAATTTTCTGGGATTTTTACTGGCATTCTACTATATCTATAAAGTTGGAAAAAACTGACGTTTTGACAGTATTTTTTCTTCTTATCCATGAACATGGGATACCTTTCCATTTACTTAATTTATCTTTCATTTCTTTTATCAGTTTTGTAGTTTTTCTCATATAGATCTTACACATACTTGGTTATATTTGTACCTAAGTTTTTCATGTTAGAAGGAGCTAATGTCAATGGTATTGTGTTTTTAATTTCAAACATTACTTGTTCATTGTTAGTATATTAAAAAAAGCAATTGGCTTTTGTATATTAGCTTTGTATCATACAACCTTGCTATATTCATTTATAAGTTCCAGGTTTTTTTATTTTTATTTTTTTATTTATTTATTTTTGAGACAGAGTCTCTCTGTCGCAACTGTTTTTATTTTTTATATAGATAATCATGTCATCTTTGAGCAGATATTCTCATTTCTGCCTTCTCAATCTCTATATATTTTACTTTCTTTTTCTGTATTACTGCATTGGATAGGACTTGCAGTATAATGTTGAAAATTAGTGGTGGCAAAGGTCATCCTTACCTTGGTCTTTTCTTAGTGAGAAAAGTTTAAATTCCTCACCATTAAGTATAATGTTAACTGTAGTTTTTGTTGTGAATACACATTGAAGAATTTCTTCTTCATTACTAGGTTACTTAGAGGTTTTTTGTTTTATCATGAATAGATATTGAATTTTTCAAGTACTTTTTCTGTATCTATTGATATGATTTTTTTTCTTCTTTAGTCTGTTGATGTGATGGATTATTAATTGATTTTTGAATGTTTAAGCAGCCTTGCCTTCCTGGATATATCTCAGTTGGTTGTGATGTATAATTCATTCTATATATTATTTGGCTTAAATTTTTCGTGTTGTGTAGGGAATTCTTGTATCTATGTTTATGAAAAATATTGGTCGGTAGTCATATTTCTTTGTAATGTTTTTGCCTGGTTTGGGCATTAGATTAATGCTGGCCTCATAAAATTTATTAGGAAGCATTCACTTTGATTCTATAATCTGAAAGGCATTGCAAGAATTTGGTGTATTTTTTTTTTCTAAATTCCATATTAGAATTCACCAATAAAGCCATTTAGGCTTCATACGTTCTGTTTTTACACATTATTAATTATTCATTATAAAATCATTATAAGTCTATTTAGATGGTTAATTTCCTCTTGTCTAAATTTTGGCAGATTGTGTCTTTCAAAAAATTGGCCCATTTCATTTAGGTTTTCAAATTTGTGATCATAGAGTTGTTCATAGTATACCTTTATTATTTTTCAGTGTTCATGAATTCTGTACTAATAAGCCTTCTTTCATTTCAGATGTAATTTGTTTCCTTTCTCTCTTTTTTTCTTATTAAAGTGGCAAAAGGGTTATTAATTTTATTGATTTTTTTCAAAGAAGCAGTTTGGGGTTTTATTGATTTTTTTTCTATTGAATGTCTGTCTTTTATTGAGTTCTACTTTAATATTTGTTTTCTTCTGCTCATTGTAGATTTAATTTACTATCATTTTGCTAGTTTCCTAAGGGAAGTCCTTCTATTATTGATTTTAGAACTTTATTATTTCTATTTTATATTCAAATCTAGAAGTTTCTAAGCATCATTTTATTATAGTCCATGAATTTTGATATATATATATTTTTTATTTATTATTATTATACTTTAAGTTGTAGGGTACATGTGCATAACGTGCAGGTTTGTTACATATGTATACTTGTGCCATGTTGGTGTGCTGCACCCATCAACTCGTCATTTACATCAGGTATAACTCCCAATGCAATCCCTCCCCCTCCCCCCCCCATGATAGGCCCCAGTGTGTGATGTTCCCCTTCCTGAGTCCAAGTGATCTCATTGTTCAGTTCCCACCAATGAGTGAGAACATGCGGTGTTTGGTTTTCTGTTCTTGTGATAGTTTGCTAAGAATGATGGTTTCCAGCTGCATCCATGTCCCTACAAAGGACACAAACTCATCCTTTTTGATGGCTGCATAGTATTCCATGGTGTATATGTGCCACATTTTCTTAATCCAGTCTGTCACTGATGGACATTTGGGTTGATTCCAAGTCTTTGCTATTGTGAATAGTGCTGCAATAAACATACGTGTGCATGTGTCTTTATAGCAGCATAATTTATAATCCTTTGGGTATATACCCAGTAATGGGATGGCTGGGTCGTATGGTACATCTAGTTCTAGATCCTTGAGGAATCGCCATACTGTTTTCCATAATGGTTGAACTAGTTTACAATCCCACCAACAGTGTAAAAGTGTTCCTATTTCTCCACATCCTCTCCAGCACCTGTTGTTTCCTGACTTTTGAATGATCGCCATTCTAACTGGTGTGAGATGGTATCTCATTGTGGTTTTGATTTGCATTTCTCTGATGGCCAGTGATGATGAGCACTTTTTCATGTGTCTGTTGGCTGTATGAATGTCTTCTTTTGAGAAATGTCTGTTCATATCCTTTGCCCACTTTTTGATGGGGTTGTTTGTTTTTTTCTTGTAAATTTGTTTGAGTTCTTTGTAGGTTCTGGATATTAGCCCTTTGTCAGATGAGTAGATTGCAAAAATTTTCTCCCATTCTGTAGGTTGCCTGTTCACTCTGATGGTAGTTTCTTTTGCTGTGCAGAAGCTCTTTAGTTTAATGAGATCCCATTTGTCAATTTTGGCTTTTGCTGCCATTGCTTTTGGTGTTTTAGACATGAATTCTTTGCCCATGCCTATGTCCTGAATGGTACTACCTAGGTTTTCCTCTAGGATTTTTATGGTATTAGGTCTAACATTTAAGTCTCTAATCCATCTTGAATTAATTTTCGTATAAGGAGTAAGGAAAGGATCCAGTTTCAGCTTTCTACTTATGGCTAGCCAATTTTCCCAGCACCATTTATTAAATAGGGAATCCTTTCCCCATTTCTTGTTTCTCTCAGGTTTGTCAAAGATCAGATGGCTGTAGATGTGTTGTATTATTTCTGAGGACTCTGTTCTGTTCCATTGGTCTATATCTCTGTTTTGGTACCAGTACCATGCTGTTTTGGTTACTGTAGCCTTGTAGTATTGTTTGAAGTCAGGTAGCGTGATGCCTCCAGCTTTGTTCTTTTGACTTAGGATTGTCTTGGAGATGCGGGCTCTTTTTTGGTTCCATATGAACTTCAAAGCAGTTTTTTCCAATTCTGTGAAGAAACTCATTGGTAGCTTGATGGGGATGGCATTGAATCTATAAATAACCTTGGGCAGTATGGCCATTTTCACGATATTGATTCTTCCTATCCATGAGCATGGTATGTTCTTCCATTGGTTTGTGTCCTCTTTGATTTCACTGAGCAGTGGTTTGTAGTTCTCCTTGAAGAGGTCCTTTACATCCCTTGTAAGTTGGATTCCTAGGTATTTGATTCTCTTTGAAGCAATTGTGAATGGAAGTTCATTCCTGATTTGGCTCTCTGTTTGTCTGTTACTGGTGTATAAGAATGCTTGTGATTTTTGCACATTAATTTTGTATCCTGAGACTTTGCTGAAGTTGCTTATCAGCTTAAGGTGATTTTGGGCTGAGACAATGGGGTTTTCTAAATATACAATCATGTCATCTGCAAACAGGGACAATTTGACTTCTTCTTTTCCTAACTGAATACCCTTGATTTCTTTCTCTTGCCTAATTGCCCTAGCCAGAACTTCCAAACTATGTTGAATAGGAGTGGTGAGAGAGGGCATCCCTGTCTTGTGCCAGTTTTCAAAGGGAATTTTTCCAGTTTTTGCCCATTCAATATGATATTGGCTGTGGGTTTGTCATAAATAGCTCTTATTATTTTGAGGTACATTCCATCAATACCGAATTTCTTGAGCGTTTTTAGCATGAAGGGCTGTTGAATTTTGTCAAAAGCCTTTTCTGCATCTATTGAGATAATCATGTGGTTCTTGTCTTTGGTTCTGTTTATATGCTGGATTATGTTTATTGATTTGCGAATGTTGAACCAGCCTTGCATCCCAGGGATGAAGCCCACTTGATCATGGTGGATAAGCTTTTTGATGTGTTGCTGAATCCGGTTTGCCAGTATTTTATTGAGGATTTTTGCATCGATGTTCATCAGGGATATTGGTCTAAAATTCTCTTTTTTTGTTGTGTCTCTGCCAGGCTTTGGTATCAGGATGATGTCGGCCTCATAAAATGAGTTAGGGAGGATTCCCTCTTTTCCTATTGATTGGAATAGTTTCAGAAGGAATGGTACCAACTCCTCCTTGTACCTCTGGTAGAATTCAGCTGTGAATCCATCTGGTCCTGGACTTTTTTTGGTTGGTAGGCTATTAATTATTGCCTCAATTTCAGAGCCTGCTATTGGTCTATTCAGGGATTCAACTTCTTCCTGGTTTAGTCTTGGAAGAGTGTAAGTGTCCAGGAAATTATCCATTTCTTCTAGATTTTCCAGTTTATTTGCGTAGAGGTGTTTATAGTATTCTCTGATGGTAGTTTGTATTTCTGTGGGGTCGGTGGTGATATCCCCTTTATCATTTTTAATTGTGTCGATTTGATTCTTCTCTCTTTTCTTCTTTATTAGTCTTGCTAGTGGTCTGTCAATTTTGTTGATCTTTTCAAAAAACCAACTCCTGGATTCATTGATTTTTTTGGAGGGTTTTTTGTGTCTCTATCTCCTTCAGTTCTGCTCTGATCTTAGTTATTTCTTCCCTTCTGCTAGCTTTCGAATGTGTTTGCTCTTGCTTCTCTAGTTCTTTTAATTGCGATGTTAGAGTGTCAATTTTAGATCTTTCCTGCTTTCTCTTGTGGGCATTTAGTGCTATAAATTTCCCTCTACACACTGCTTTAAATGTGTCCCAGAGATTCTGGTATGTTGTATCTTTGTTCTCATTGGTTTCAAAGAACATCTTTATTTCTGCCTTCATTTCGTTATGTACCCAGTAGTCATTCAGGAGCAGGTTGTTCAGTTTCCATGTAGTTGAGCGGTTTTGATTGAGTTTCTTAGTCCTGAGTTCTAGTTTGATTGCACTGTGGTCTGAGAGACAGTTTGTTATAATTTCTGTTCTTGTACATTTGCTGAGGAGTGCTTTACTTCCAATTACGTGGTCAATTTTGGAGTAAGTACGATGTGGTGCTGAGAAGAATGTATATTCTGTTGATTTGGGGTGGAGAGTTCTATAGATGTCTATTAGGTCTGCTTGCTGCAGAGATGAGTTCAATTCCTGGATATCCTTGTTAACTTTCTGTCTGGTTGATCTGTCTAATGTTGACAGTGGAGTGTTGAAGTCTCCCATTATTATTGTATGGGAGTCTAAGTCTCTTTGTAAGTCTCTAAGGACTTGCTTTATGAATCTGGGTGCTCCTGTATTGGGTGCATATATATTTATGATAGTTAGGTCTTCCTGTTGAATTGATCCTTTTACCATTATGTAATGGCCTTCTTTGTCTCTTTTGATCTTTGATGGTTTAAAGTCTGTTTTATCAGAGACTAGTATTGCAACCCCTGCTTTTTTTTGTTCTCCATTTGCTTGGTAAATCTTCCTCCATCCCTTTATTTTAAGCCTATGTATGTGTCTGCGTGTGAGATGGGTCTCCTTAATACAGCAGACTGATGGGTCTTGACTCTTTATCCAGTTTGCCAGTCTGTGTCTTTTAATTGGAGCATTTAGTCCATTTACATTTAAGGTTAATATTGTTATGTGAGAACTTGATCCTGCCATTATGATATTAACTGGTTATTTTGCTCGTTAGTTGATGCAGTTTCTTCCTAGCCTAAATGGTCTTTACATTTTGGCATGTTTTTGCAATGGCTGGTATCGGTTGTTCCTTTCCATGTTTAGTGCTTCCTTCAGGGTCTCTTGTAAGGCAGGCCTAGTGGTGACAAAATCTCTAAGCATTTGCTTATCTGTAAAGGATTTTATTTCTCCTTCACTTATGAAACTTAGTTTGGCTGGATATGAAATTCTGGGTTTAAAATTCTTTTCTTTAAGGATGTTGAATATTGGCCCCCACTCTCTTCTGGCTTGGAGAGTTTCTGCCGAGAGATCTGCTGTTAGTCTGATGGGCTTCCCTTTGTGGGTAACCCGACCTTTTTCTCTGGCTGCCCTTAAGATTTTTTCCTTCATTTCAACTTTGGTGAATCTGGCAATTATGTGTCTTGGAGTTGCTCTTCTCGAGGAGTATCTTTGTGGCGTTCTCTGTATTTCCTGGATTTGAATGTTGGCCTGCCCTACTAGGTTGGGGAAGTTCTCCTGGATGATATCCTGAAGAGTGTTTTCCAACTTGGTTCCATTTTCCCCCTCACTTTCAGGCACCCCAATCAGATGTAGATTTGGTCTTTTTACATAATCCCATACTTCTTGAAAGCTTTGTTCATCTCTTTTTCTTCTTTTTTCTTTTGGTTTCTCTTCTCGCTTCATTTCACTCATTTGATCCTCAATCGCTGATACTCTTTCTTCCAGTTGATCGAGTCGGTTACTGAAGCTTGTGCATTTGTCACGTATTTCTCGTGTCATGGTTTTCATCTCTTTCATTTCGTTTATGACCTTCTCTGCATTAATTACTCTAGCCATCAATTCTTCCACTTTTTTTTCAAGATTTTTAGTTTCTTTGCGCTGGGTACGTAATTCCTCCTTTAGCTCTGAGAAATTTGATGGACTGAAGCCTTCTTCTCTCATCTCGTCAAAGTCATTCTCCGTCCAGCTTTGATCCGTTGCTGGCGATGAGCTGCGCTCCTTTGCCAGGGGAGATGCTCTCTTATTTTTTGAATTTCCAGCTTTTCTGCCCTGCTTTTTCCCCATCTTTGTGGTTTTATCTGCCTCTGGTCTTTGATGATGGTGATGTACTGATGGGGTTTTGGTGTAGGTGTCCTTCCTGTTTGATAGTTTTCCTTCTAACAGTCAGGACCCTCAGCTGTGGGTCTGTTGGAGATTGCTTGAGGTCCACTCCAGACCCTGTTTGCCTGGGTATCAGCAGCAGAGGCTGCAGAAGATAGAATATTTCTGAGCAGCGAGTGTACCTGTCTGATTCTTGCTCTGGAAGCTTCCTCTCAGGGGTGTACTCCACCCTGTGAGGTGTGGGGTGTCAGACTGCCCCTAGTGGGGGATGTCTCCCAGTTAGGCTACTCAGGGGTCAGGGACCCACTTGAGCAGGGAGTCTGTCCCTTCTCAGATCTCAACCTCCGTGTTGGGAGATCCACTGCTCTCTTCAAAGCTGTCAGACAGAGTTGTTTGCGTCTGCAGAGGTTTCTGCTGCGTTTGTTATTGTTTACTGTGCCCTGTCCCCAGAGGTGGAGTCTACAGAGACAGGCAGGTTTCCTTGAGCTGCTGTGAGCTCCACCCAGTTCGAGCTTCCCAGCAGCTTTGTTTACCTACTTAAGCCTCAGCAATGGCGGGCGCCCCTCCCCCAGCCTCGCTACTGCCTTGCCGGTAGATCACAGACTGCTGTGCTAGCAATGAGGGAGGCTCCGTGGGTGTGGGACCCTCCCAGCCAGGTGTGGGATATGATCTCCTGGTGTGCCTGTTTGCTTAAAGCGCAGTATTGGGGTGGGAGTTACCCAATTTTCCAGGTGTTGTGTGTCTCAGTTCCCCTGGCTAGGAAAAGGGATTCCCTTCCCCCTTGCACTTCCCAGGTGAGGCAATGCCTCGCCCTGCTTCAGCTCTCGCTGGTCGGGCTGCAGCAGCTAACCAGCACCGATCGTCCGGCACTCCCCAGTGAGATGAACCCAGTACCTCAGTTGAAAATGCAGAAATCACCGGTCTTCTGTGTCGCTTGCGCTGGGAGTTGGAGACTGGAGCTGTTCCTATTCGGCCATCTTGCTCCGCCCCCTCGAATTTTGATATATTTTACTTTCATTTTCATTTAGTTCAAAATATTTTCAAATTTCTCTTAACAGTTTTTCTTTGACCCATGTGTTATGTAGAAGTGTGTTGTTTAATATACATGCATTTTTCAATTTTTTCTCTTATCTCTCCTGTATTGATTTCTAATTTTATCCCATTGTGGTCTAAAAATTGACATTGTTTGTTTAATGAATTATCTTAAAACTTGTAACAATGTTGGTTCTCAAGAGTTTACAAGATTTGTCTATATTGTTCTTTAATTTACATTTACTGCCTTCACAATGCATGCAGCTTAGAAATTAAGTAACAGAAGAGCAAAACATTCAGTTATTGAACTTCAGTTTGTATTATTAGCAGTGAAAATGTGTAATACACAGTGCATAGAAGACAAAAACTATATAGGACAATAGTATTGTTTTGTTATTGTATAGATGTGCATGTATGTGTTATTGCAAAGGGTCAACCTAGAATTCTATATTTAACAGAAACAAAGATATCTATAGCATCTGACCTCTATTATTTTCTTCTTTATTTACTCTCTTTCTGGTTGGAAGAAAAAAAAGGCAGCATTTTTTTCCCAGAAGACAACAGTATGCCTATTTACAAATGAAGGTGTTTTTACCATTGGGTCAGAAACTATCAGATATTCACTGATGCCTGTTTCCTCTTTTCTCTGGGCATGTAGCATTTCCTCCATTACCTGTAGATAAAGAATCTGAGTTACAATTGTAGTGATATCATCTGCCTGGTAGTGATTATTTTTTTCTTTTTGCTTCTTTGCCTAAACTTTTTCTTTCTCCTTTTTCTTTCTCTTTCCTTCCTTCCTTCCTTCCTTCCTTCCTTCCTTCCTTCCCTCCTTCTTTCTCTCTTTTCTTTCTTTCTTTCTTTTCTTTCTTTCTTCCTTGTTTCTTTCTGTCTTTTTTCCTTCTTTTTTTTCTTTCTTTCATTCTTTCTCTCTTTCTCTCTCTCTTTTTTCTTCTGTCTCTTCCTAGCAGTACTGCAGTGCCAGGTTAATGTATGGAGTAGACAAAACAAACTTATGTTCCATTTGCTATTTCAAACAATCCATTTAATATTGTCCTGAGAACAGGAACATATAAGATATTTAACTGATAAGAACAGATACTATACTTGATCTTAATCGAAAGGCTGAGAAGTGATTTCTTTCTTTTGCTTGATGCAGTCTCTAATGACAAGGTTCTAAGAGGTGGTGGACTCTCAGAGATAAATAGCCAAGGTCTTTAAGTTACTACTTACAGGAAAGGGAGAGATTGTCAGCCAGTCTGAACCGTAAGTTAGGACAATTACATGAGAAAAGTATACAATTATATTTGATTAAGCCACTAAAATTTTGGAGATTTTTAGATAATTAAGTCAAGACTCCTAAACAATACAACCATAATATGCTTAGCTACACAGAATTGAACAATCATAGCTATACATATATCTAATCAAGATTATATTAAGTGTGATCTTTGAACAAATGTGAGATGTCACCTATATTATAATTAGCATGTCTGGCCAGATATAGCTAATAAAACATTGTGATGATTCTGACATGACTATATCATCAGCCTTCAGCAACTATAATACATAGAAGACAATAAATGATAATCCAGATGCTGATGATATAAGCACAATTCAGAGAAAAACATTTTTCTAAGCCCTTTATCATAAACCATTTCATGCATGTTTATGTGTATTAAGGCCTAACTTAATTATTTTTTAAATGTTTGTAAGTTAAACATAGCTTTTACTTATTCCTTGGTTTAGGAAAAAAACAGTTTGTAGTAAAGTCATGCTTGCAGATACTCATATAGAGAAATGGAGACCTAAGTAATTTGGACCAACCTCCCTGCTAAGAAAAGCTAGAAATTCAGGAAATATTTTTGTTTTGTTTTGTTTTTTAAACTCATTAGGTAGTAACAGGAAACTAATAAGGCAGTAAAGGAGCATATAAATAAAAAAAGGAGTAGTACTGGTATTTAGCTACTTTCCCCCTAGAAGCATCTAGTAATTCCAGAAGAGGAGGCTGATATATAAAAAAAGTTAAACAGATACTTTGACAGCCTAGAGGAAATAGGGAACAAAAAAAATGGAGTCCAGAAAAATGGCAAGTAGAAGAAGCTTTTAAACCCCCTACACTTTATCTTAAGACCATAAAATGATAATTTACACTGGTGAGAATGAATCAGAAATATACTAGCATGTTCAAAAACTGCAGCCTTGCTCTAAATAATCTAAGCTTTTCTGAACAGATTAAGGTTATCATACGTTGCTATTGCCCTTGACATACAATAAAAGTAAACAAACATCCTCTTTACAGGGATGTAAATTAATTCTACTCCTTGAAATATCTCTATAATTCTTATATATGGTATTCACTATACTTTACACCTTACTTGGAAGGAAACAAAACTCATTATTTTTACAAAGCAAAACACAATAAAAAATAAAAATAGACCTGGAAGAGGTCCAGAAAATGTAATTATGTAGATAATGCTTAACATGTTCTAAAAGATAGAAGATAAGATAGGCAAATATGGCAGAGAACTGAAAAGTATATAAATCAATAAAATAAATGTGTTTAACAAAAGAATACACTAAGCTGAAGAGTGAATAATGAGCTGGAAGATAGGTTTGAAGAAAATATCCAGAATGAATATAAGAAGTAAAACATGAATAACAATTAAGGGATAGAGGATAATACGTAGTTACAGTTATGTGGTCTAATCTGGGTAACTGGAGACTGAAAAATAAGAGAGAGAAAATAAGGCTGAATAGTTGAAGAAACAATGCCTGAGGATTATTCAAACAGATGAAAGATAGCCAGCTAAAGCCTTAGAATCCAAATAAGAATGAGGCGAAAACAAACTAATGTAGATTTATCACAATTCAGCTACCAAATAAAGGCATAGAAGAGTATACAAGGCAGCCAGGAATTGAAAAATAAGGATATCAGAGACAATAAGAATAGACTAAGTGAGCTCAATCTTCGCTGAATATTTTTTCTTCAATTTATACCTAATTTTCAGTGGACTGAGCAACTAAATAGAATTCTTTAACCAGAGTCTTTGGAAGATTCATGTGAATCAGAAAGTAAAGTCGAAGTTTAGCTATACTAAGACAGTCACAACTTGAGGGAACAAGATCATGTAGAAAAAAGAACTTCAGAGAAATGATGTCAAAATCTGGTCTGCGTCAACACACTCATGGATTTTTTTTTCTTAGACTGTGCATGAGGCTAAGAAGCTATGAAACTAAGAACATTCAATAATCCCTTTGTACTAGGAATACAAAGATTAGAGTTCAAAGACCATGAGGTCATTATTTGAGACCTCATATGGGGCACATTTTAAGAGTAAGGGCAAACCACAAATAATAAACCTTAATAAAATTAAATGCAGCCCCTAATTATTACTATCTCTACTTCAAATAATGTAATCAGACTATATATAACCTTTCATTGTAGAAAGATAAAATCAAGATAAAATCAATGAAACCCATTAGAACAGCACTTTCCAATAAAACTATGGTTTATGGTAGAAGCTGTACTGTCAAAAAGTGTAGCCACTAGCCATACAGATTATGGAGTTTTCAGATACAAGTAACTTGATTTATTACAGAAGTTATCCAGAGAGAAATAGAGAAGAGCAGTGAAGAAGCAGGTTAAGAAAGAGAAAGGAGCCAAGCAAGGGTGTTATTTCAAGTAAAATTCCCATGTCACCCTGATGCCACAGGAAACTTTGACACATAAATTGCACCAAGGAATTTGTCCTACTTCAAAGAAGACCCTACAATGTTCTATTTATTTATCAATCTGTCATTGAATATAGACTCCTCTAAAGGAGCAAAATTTCCTAGGAAATCTTGGTTCTTTCCATGCCTAAGTAGAGTCATCTGAGGAAACTGTGATGTGAATGATAAGGATTGAAGTACAGGGAAGCTAGAGAATGGACAGAGGAATGAATACCCTGGTGTGCAAGTGCTGACAGCAGCCTCCACAGCAGAAAGGTAACGCACACAATGACAGCGATTTCTCACATAAATTGTAGCAGCAACACCTAGGAACTTGTTAGAAGTGCGAATTCTCAGATCAACGTTCTCCATCTTGTCATTTATCTCTTTTTACATATTACTATTTTAAGTATTATTTAAAAATTTATCATGTGGAATTTTGTTATCTGAAGCTCCCACAAATTATTATCTATGGTATTTTAAAAGTATTCTTTCAATCAGTATGTTTTTAATGTGCCAATAAATTTTTAATTCAATGTTGGTTTTTTGACATCACATTATTTTGGTCCTTTCTGTCTTACTTAGGATTTTTCATTTATACATGAGCCACTCTATGTGTTTCAGGGAAGAATTTGAATCTTACACTATAATTATAATATAAGAACTGGGAGACCAAAGAATAGGGAGCGTGTTTCTGTTTTTCAGAAAAATGGAACGTGCAGGAATTTCAAGGGAGGCATCACAGGTGACAGCAGCTTCTGAAAAACAGAGTGTGTGGTTCTCATAGAGATGCGTGAACAGTCCTGGCAAAACCCCACGTCTGTCATATACAAATGCCACATGCCTATTCTAAGCTTTTGCCAAAGAATAGTAATTTTGCTCATTTTGCTTTCCATCTCATCCAAGTTCTTCTCATTAGCTAACCCTAACTAAAACTCTGCTGGAAGACAAGGAGGGAAAAGTAATTTCTAGTCTTTCAACCCTTTGACACAGAGGGAATTTTAGAAGTTGGAATAAAACTTCATATCAAATAAAGTTTCTGGACACATTTTCCAATTATATCGTTTACTTTTTTGCTGTTTGCCTGATGGATTTCTCTTCATCTTCTGAACCCTAACTGTGGGTTTGAAAATAAATAATACAGTGTATTTTTTGTAGCATCTCCTAATAAATGTAAACCTTGCTTAAGGAGGACTCTTAAAGGAAAGGGATGCTGTGGAAATGTAGTATAGTTTAGAAATACCAATTTTGAAAAATAAAAAAAAAATCCCAGCTCTTCAGGAATTAGTCATGTCACATAGAACAAGTTTTTAAATCTCCTTAGCATGCTGCCATGCACAGACATATTTCTTAATAAATGTTATGGTTATATCTATTATCCTCTTCATCAATATCCAAGTTTAACTTGTCTGTGAAAGAGACCCTTGATTTAATATATAGATTTGAGTCATTGAGTTCAAATAGCTCAATTTAATACCACATGGATTCTTTCTTTAGTCAGAACTTTGTAAAGATAACAGAGAGATTTCCTGAGAATAACTGAACCCATACTCTCTCTTAAAAGAGCTATAAATATTTTATTTTACATGCTGTTGGCCTTTAGATAAAAGAAAGTACTATCTCTATCTGCACTGATACATTTTTTCCTACTCTTAGAAATAAGTCAGTACAAATTTATTTTTCTTCAGTCCCAAGAAGAGTCCCCTGTTATAGCTCATCAAGTAAAGGGTATTTCACAAAGAAGGGATGGTTTTAATCTCTCCTATTGTTCCAAATAATCTAAATTCCAGATGGCATAATTTTGCTTCCATGATGCTATATTTTTAACTGAAATTAGAAATCTTCCACATCCTTCTCCAACAAAATGTTTCATTTCTACAAAGCATAAGAGGTGACTTGGAATTTTCTTGACCCAGTCTTATTTGCAATCCATTGTAAAATTAAAAAAAAATAGTTAAGAGCTCAGTGAAAAAGATAAACACACATCTTCCTTAGTTTCTTTGTAGCTTTGGTTAAAGGACTTGTCCTCATGATCCATTTAGTCTCATTGAATCTTACCCCAAGCTTTGGGGCCAACATTTATTAATACAAAATGTACTTTTAGAATGTATGGTTCTATTTTATGTATTCCTGTCAGACTCTGAAAGAAAAAGTAACATTCGGAGATACTCAAATATTTTTGATGTCCTTTGGCCAAATAACTTTAGTGCTGGTTTCCTAGGGCTACTCTAAGGACTGTAACTGATTGACTTAAAATAATATAAATTTATTGTCTCACAGTTTTGGGTGCTAAAAGTTCGACATCATGGTCCAACAGGGTTGTTTGCTTCTGAAGGCTGTGAGGGAGAATCTATTTCATTTCCCCTTTCTAGCTCCTGGTGTTTTGCTGGCAATTTTTGATGTTCTTTGGTTTGTAGATGCCTCTCTTCAATCTCTTCCTTCATAATCCCTTGACATTGCCCCTGCAATTGTTTGTCTCAGTGATCAAGTTTCCCCTTTTTGTAAGAACACAATCATAATGGATCAGGACACACCTTAATGACATCACGTTAACTTGATCATCTGCAACAACCAAAAGTTTAAGACAGATGTTTTGTTGAATATGATCCTACTACCCATCTTTCAGTTTACTCCTTTTGTCCTTCATATAGTAAAGGCGGGATCTTAAATACCCAGTTTAATTTCAAGATAGAAACAAAATGTCCAAAAAGAAATAGATTAATAATAATAATAATATATACTTATTTAACTATATCAAATAAATAAACAGCTTAATTTTAGAAAGAAAGGTACCTCCCCACACTGTAGCAGACAACAAGAGTTCTAGCACCTCCGTAGAGACAATAAATGTGGCAGTGAGCCAGACTCCCATCGGGAACTACAGAAGAAATCCTTGTGGAATTCTTAGGCATGGAAAGGGCTGCCTCTTCATTAGAGGAGATTAGAAAATCTCTGTGCACCACTCCTATCCCCGTGCACAAAATTGTGTCTTCTTCCTAAGGTGCCATGTATGAAAACAATTGACATTTCCCTGGTAGAAAAAAACCTGACTGCAAATGAACACAGAATTGTCACTATAGTAAAATTATAAGTCAAATGAGGGAATCAATAATGGAAGAAAACTGTCAGACTCTCCCAAAAAGAAAAGCAACTCCTCAAGAACTGACGATAATAAAATATTTTATATAATCTAAAAAAAATTGTTAGCAAGTATGCCTACAATAATGAGAGGAGGAACTGAAACCATAATAAAATAAAACACACTAAGAGATGACTTGGGAGACAAACTGCCCAGGTTTAATTCCCAATTCCACCATTTGTGTGTTATTAGGAACTTTTCTTACCTGCTATGTTTCTCAGTTTTCCCCATCTGTGAAGTAGGGATAATTATAGAACCTGTCTCATTAGATTGTTGTCAACAAGCATTGAAGATCTAATATATGGGTAATCATTTATGTTCATAAAAAAATAAACTTAGGAATGAATAACTAGAGCCAAAAATATTACATACTTTTAAAATTGTTTAAAAATGCAAACTATTATATAATCTATATGTAAAAATGCAATTATTATAAAAACAAACTTTTTAAACTGAGAAATAAGAAAATAAAAATATATATAGATGTGTGTGATACAGCTATATTCATAGTCATATGAAAATGTATAGTTTTAGATATTTCTATTAGAAAAGAAGAAGATGAAAAATGAGTTAAGGTTCTGAATCTAAAAATTAGAAAAGACATAAAAAAATAAGTCCAAATAAAGTGGAAGGAAGGAAGTAATAGAATTAAAAGCAGAGCTATGTGAAAACAAAGAAACAGTAGAAAACATCAAGAAGAACAAAAGATGCATTTTTAAAAGAAAAAATGTATAAATTAGTAATATTAGACATTAGAAGACACAACTGAAAACAGGTGAATAATGTAACAACAATTTATAAGCAAATACATAACTTTCTAACAAAATATACAGTTAAAGTATGTTCTTTAAAGTAGGGTAACTATAGCTTGCAAGAACGTATAGCATATTTAAAAGTAGCAAGAAAAGAAGATTTGGTATGTTCCCAGGACAAAGAAATAATAAATGTTTGAGGTGACAAATATCCCAATTATCCTGATACAACGTAGGCATGTTGTATTAGCAAAATTAATTAATTAATTAGCAAAATGAATTTAAAAGGAAATCTGGTTCAAATTACTACTGTTTAAGGGTTCAAACGCATAGTCTAAAATTAAAGTAAAAATATCAATTATTAGGCTACATTTAATAAAGTTAATAAACTTCAAGAAGCAAAAGAAATTAATAAAGAAAAAGAAATGAAGAAAGAAAAATTATTTCTCATATAAACTTCCAGATACCGTTTAGATTCATTTTATGAAAATAATTTGAACTAGCTAAAAATCAGGACATTGAATATATGGACAGAAATGTATGAATGTTTCCCAAGGATAGGAAAAGAGAAGAAAACTGGATTCAAAGTCATGTTTAAATAGAAGTAAGAAAATAAATAAATAAAAAATTGGAGGCAATATCATTCATAAATTAATAATATATCCAATACGGGATTACTCAGGAAGTACAAAGATCATTTAGTATTAGAATGCTCTCTAATGCAATTTATCACATTAACAGTTAAAGAAGCTATCGCATGTATTTTTTTTCATTGAATATTTATTTATTTAATTTTATTTTACTTTAAATTCTGGGATACAAGTGCAGAACATGTAGGTTTGATACACAGTATATGTGTGTCATGGTGGTTTGCTACACCTATCAACCCATCATCTAGGTGTTAGATGCATTAGCTATTTGTCCTAATGCTCTCTCTCTCCTCGCCCACTTCATCCCCTGGCTGGTCCCGGTGTGTGATTTTCCCCTCCCTGTGTTCATGTGTTCTAATTGTTCAACTCCCACTTCAGAGTGAGAACATGCAGTTTTTGGTTTTCTGTTCTTGTGTTAGTTTGCTGAGGATGATGGCTTCCAGCTTCATCCATGTCCCTGAAAGGACATAATCTCATTTCTTTATATGGCTACATAGTATTCCATGGTGTAGCTGTACCATATTTTCTTTATCCAGTCTATCATTGATGGGCATTTGGGTTGGTACCATGTCTTTGCTATTGTAAATAGTGCTACAATAAACATACATATCCATGTGTCTTTACACAAGCATTTATATTTCTTTGGGTATATACCCAGTAATGGGATTGCTGGGTCAAATGGTATTTCTGGTTCTAGATCCTTGAGGAATTCCCACACTGTCTTCCACATTGGTTGAACTAATTTACATTCCCACCAACAGTGTAAAAGCATTCCTATAGCTCTGCAGCATCATCAGCATCTATTGTTTTTTGACTTTTTAGTAATCACCATTCTGTTTGGCATGAGATGGTATCTCATTGTGGTTTTTATTTGCATTTCTCTAATGATTAGTAATGAGTTTTTTTTTTCCATATGTTTGTTGGCCACATAAATTCTTCTTTTAAGAAGTGTCTGTTCATATCCTTTGCCCACTTTTTGATGTTTTTTTTTTTTTTCTTGTAAATTTGTTTAAGTTCCTTATAGGTTCTGGATATTAGATCTTTGTCAGCTGGGTAGATTGCAAAATTTTTCTCCCATTCTGTAGGTTGCCTGTTCCCTCTGATGACAGTTTCTTTTGCTGTGCAGGTCATTAGTTGAGTTAGATCTCATTTGTCAATTTTGGCTTTTGTTGCAATTGTTTTTGGTGTTTTTGTGAGGAAGTATTTGCCTGTGCCTATGTCCTGAATAGTATTGCCTAAGTTTGTTTGTTTGTTTGTTTTTTTCCTAGAGTTCTTGTGGTTTTGGGTTTTACATTTAAGTCTTTAATCTATCTTAAGTTAATTTTTGTGTAAGGTTTAAGGAAAGGGTTCAGTTTCAGTTTTCTGCATATGACTAGCCAGTTTTCCCAGCACCATTTACTAAATAGGAGATCTTATCCCCATTGTTTGTTTTTATCAGGTTTATCAAAGACCAGATGGTTGTTGATGTGTGGTGTTATTTCTGAGGTCTCTGTTCTGTTCTATTGGTCTATATATTTGTTTTGGTACCAATACCATGCTGTTTTGGTTACTGTAGCCTTGCAGTATAGTTTGAAGTCACGTAGCATGATGCCTCCAGCTTTGTTCTTTTTGCTTAGGATTGTCTTGGCTATATGGGTTCTTTTTGGCTCTGTATGAAATTTCAAGTAGTTTTTTTTCTAATTCTGTGAAGAAAGTCAAGGGTAGTTTGATGAGAATAGCACAAATTACTTTTGGCAGTATGGCCATTTTCACAATATTAATTCTTCCTATCCGTAAGAATGGAAAGTTCTCCCATTTGTTTGTGTCCTCTCTTATTTCCTTGAGCAGTGGTTTGTAGTTCTCCTTGAAGAGGTCCTTCATATCCCTTTTTAGCTGTATTCCTAGGTATTTTATTCTCTTTGTAGCAATTGTGAATGGGAGTTCACTCATGATCTGGCTCTCTGCTTGTCTATTGCTGGCGTATAGGAATGCTTATGATTTTTGCACATTGATTTTGTATCCTGAGACTTTGCTGAAGTTGCTTAACAGCTTAAGGATTGTTTGGGCTGAGATGATGGGGTTTTCTAAATATAGAATCCTGTCATCTGCCATCAGAGACAATTTGACTTCCTCTCTTTCTATATGAATACTCCTTATTTATTTCTCTTGCCTGATTGCCCTATCCAGAACTTTCAATATTATGTTAAATAGGAATGGTGAGAGAGAGCATCTTTGTCTTGTGCCAGTTTTCAAAGGGACTGTTTCCAGCTTTTGCCCGTTCAGTATGATATTGGCTGTGTGTTTGTCATAAATAGCTCTTATTATTTTGCGACATGTTCGATCAATACCTAGTTTATTGAGAATGTTTAACATGAAGGGATGTTGAATTTTATTGGAAGCCTTTTCTGCATCTATTGAGATAATCATGTGCTTTTTGTCATGTGATGGGTTACATTTATAGATTTGCATATGTTGAACCAGCCTTGCATCCCAGGAATGAAACTGATGTAATCATGGTGGATAAGCTTTTCAGTATGCTGCTGAATTTGGTTTGCCAATATTTTAATGAGAACTTTCACATCAATGGTCATTAGGGATATTGGTGTGAAGTTTTCATTTTTTGTGGTGTTTCTGCCAGGTTTTGTTACCAGGATGATGCTGACCTCACAAAATAAGTTAGGGAGGAGTCCCTCCTTTTCAATTGTTTGTAATATTTTCAGAAGAAATGGTACCAGATCCTCTTTGTACTTCTCATAGAATTTGGCTGTGAATCTATCTTGTCCTGGGCTTTTTTGGTTGATATACTATTGATTACTGCCTCAATTTCAGAAATTGTTATTGATCTATTCAGAGATTTGACTTCTTCCTGGTTTAGTCTTGGGAGGGTGTATGTGTCCAGGTATTTATCCAATTCTTCTAGATTTTCTAGTTTATTTTTGTAGAGGTGTTTACAGTATTCTCTGATGGTAGTTTGTATTTCTGTGAGGTCAGTCGTAATATGCCCTTTATGTATTGTGTCTATTTGATTCTTCTCTTTTCTTCTTTATTAGTCTAGCTAGTGGTCTATCTATTTTGTTAATTTTTTCAAAAAACCAGCTCCTGGATTCACTGATTTTTTTAAAGAGATTTTCATGTCTCCACCTCCTTCAGTTCTGCTCTGATCTTAGGTATTTCTTGTCTTCTGCTAGCTTTTGGATTTGTTTGCTCTTGTTTCTCTAGCTCTTTTAATTGTGATGTTAGGATGTCGATTTGAGAATTTTCTAATTTTCTGATGTGGGCATTTAGTGCTATGAATTTCCCTGTTAACACTTCTTCAGCTGTGTCCCAGATATTCTGGTACGTTTTCTCTTTGTTTTCATTGGTTTCAAAAAACATTTATCTCTGCCTTAATTTCATTATTTACCCAGTAATCATTCAGGACCAGGCTGTTCAATTTCCATGTAGGTGTGTGGTTTTGGCTGAGTTTCTTTTTTTTTTTTTTTTTTTTTGAGACAGAGTCTCGCTCTGTCGCCCAGGCTGGAGTGCAGTGGCGCGATCTCGGCTCACTGCAAGCTCCGCCTCCCGGGTTCACGCCATTCTCCTGCCTCAGCCTCCCGAGTAGCTGGGACTACAGGCGCCCACAACCGCGCCCGGCTAATTTTTTGTATTTTTAGTAGAGACGGGGTTTCACCGTGGTCTCGATCTCCTGACCTTGTGATCCGCCCGCCTCGGCCTCCCAAAGTGCTGGGATTACAGGCGTGAGCCACCGTGCCCGGCCTTGGCTGAGTTTCTTAATCCTGAGTTCTAATTTGATTGCACAGTGGTCTGGGAGATTGTTTGTTATGACTTCAGTTATTTCTCACTTACTGAAAAGTGTCTTACTTCCTTATGTGGTCAATTTTAGAATAAGTGCCATGTGGCACCGGGGAGAATGTATATTCTGTTGATTTGGGGTGGAGAGTTCTGTAGATGTCTATTAGGTCCACTTGATTCAGAGCTGCGTTCAAGTCCTGAATATTCTTGTTAATTTTCTGTCTCAATCTGTCTAATATTGACAATGGCTGTTAAAGTCTCTCAGTATTATTGTGTTGCAGTCTAAGCCTCTTTGTAGGTCTCTAAGAACTTGTTTTATGAACCTGGGTGCTCCTGTACTGGGTGCATATATATCTAGGATAGTTAGCACTTCTCGTTGAATTGATTCCTTTACCATTATGTAATGCCCTTCTTTGTCTTTTTTGATCTTTGTTGGTTTAAAGTCTGTTTTGTCAAAGAGTAGGACTTCAACTCCTGATTTTTTTCTTTCTATTTACTTGGTAGATTTTCCTCCATCTCTTGATTTTGAGCCTATATGTGTCTTTGCACGTGACATGGGTCTCCTGAATACAGCACACCAATGGGTCTTGAATCTTTATCCAATTTGCCAGTCTGTGTCTGTTAACTGGGTTGTTTAGCCCATTTACATTTAAGGTTAATATTGTTATGTGTGAACTGGATCCTCTCATTATAATGCTATCTGGTTATTTTGCACACTACTTGATGAAGTTTTTTTGTTGCACCATTGGTGTTTATATTTTGGTATGTTTTTATAGTGGCTGGTATTGGTTTTTCCTTTCCATATTTACTGCTTCCTTCAGGAGCTCTTGCAAGGAAGGCCTGGTGGTGACAAAATCCCTCAGCATTTGCTTGTCTGGAAAGGATTTTATTTCTCCTTTGCTTATGAAGCTTAGTTTGGCTGGATATGAAATTCTGGGTTGCAAATGATTTTATTTAAGAATGTTGAATATTGACCCCCACTCTCTTCTGGCTTGTAGGGTTTCTGCTGAGAGATCTGCTGTTAGTCTGATGGGCTTCCCTTTGTAGGTGACCTGGCCTTTCTCTCTGGCTGCCTTAACATTTTTTCATTCATTTTGACTTTGGAGAAACTGATGATTATGTGTCTTGGGTTTGATCTACTTGTGGGGTATATTAGTGGTGTTCTTTGTATTTCCTGAATTTGCATGTTGGCCTGTCTTGCTAGGCTGGGGGAGTTCTCTTGGATAATATCCTGAAGTGTGTTTTCCAACTTGGTTTCATGCTCCCCATTTCTTTCAGGTACTCCAATCAATCATAGGTTTGGTCCTTTTTCATAGTTCCATATTTCTCTGAGGTTTTGTTCATTCCTTTTTGTTCTTTTTACTCTAATCTTGTCTGCATGCCTTATTTCAGCATGATGGTCTTGAAAGTCTGATATCCTCTCTTCTGCTTGGTCGATTTAGCTATTGATACTTGTGTATGTATTACAAAGTTTCTGTGCTGTGCTTTTCAGCTCCATCAGGTCATTTATGTTCCTCTCTAAACCGGTTATTCTAATTAGCAGCTCCTGTAAATTTTTATCAAGTTTCTTAGCTTCTTTGCATTGGGTTAGAACGTGTTCCTTTAGCTCAGTGGAGTTTGTTATTACCCACTTTCTGAAGCCTATTTCTGTCAGTTCATCTACTTAATCCTCCTTCCAGTTCTTGCCCTTGCTAGAAATGTGTTGCAATCATTTGGAGGAGAAAAGGCACTCTGGCCTTTTGGGTTTTAGCATTTTTTTGTTGATTTTTTTCTCGTCTTCCTGAGTTTGTCTAGTTTCAATCTTTGAAGCTGCTGACCCTTGGATGGGGTTTTTGTAGGGATTTTTTTTCACCTATGCTGTTGTTGTTGCTTTCTGTTTGTTTGTTTGTTTTTCTTTCGATGGTTAGGTCCCTCTTCTTTAGGCTGCCTAAATCTGGTTCACTCCCGTGCCCGGAGATGTCACTCAATTCTGCAGATGTCACTGCAGAATAGCAAAAATAGGTGCCTGCTCTTTCCTTTGGGATCTATGACCTTGAAGGACATCAACCTGATGCCAGTAGGAATGCTCCTATATAGGGTGTCTGACAACCCTATTGGAGGGTTTCACCCAGTTGGGTGGCACAGGGAGCAGGACTCATCTAATGAAACAGTTTGACTATCCCTTGGTGGAGGGGTGTGCTTCACTTTAGGGAAACCCATTTGTCTGGGCTCCCCAGATTCCTCAGAACTAGCAGGAGGAAAGACTAAGTCTGCTGGTTGGTGGAGACTGTGGCCGACCCTCCCCTAGGGACTCAGGCCCTGGGAGATCAGTCTTGTCCTTGAGCCTTTGGCTGAACTTATTGGAGTTCTTGCAAGGAGAACCTGGCCAGTGAGGAGGGATGAGTCAGGGTCAGGCCTCAAGAGGCACTCTAGCTACAGTCTGTCACAGCCAGTGTGTTGTACTGAGGGGGATACCTCTTGGGAACAAGCTGTCCAGCCTCCCTCGCTCCAGCAGGGGAAAAGCTCAGCCTGGAGCTATGGAGATGGCTGCCGCCCTTCCCCCGCCCTGGCAGCTTAGTGTGTTAGGCAGCTATCAGTCCCAGTGTTGGTTTCTGCCTCTCTCTCAAGGAGCTCTAATGGCTTAAACAGCAGGTAGCCACAGCTGTGGTACTGGCTTCCCCTCCCTACAGGAGCTCAGCAGGCTTAAGCAGATTGTAGCTGAGTGATTGTTGAGAATCTGCATGACTCCATAGTTGGGACCCTAGACCCCAGTGGCACCGGCTCACAAGTAAAACCTAATTTGTGGGTTGCACAGTTCCATAGAAAAAGCATGGTTTCCCAGGCTGGGTGGCATGCTCACTCACCGCCTCCCTTGGTTGTGGGGCGGGAACTCCCCTGCCCCACGTGGCTCTCCGGTGGGCTGCCGCACCACAGTGCTCTTCCTTCCTCTCCATGGGTCATACTGTTTGCCTAGTCAGCTCCGATGACAGAACCTGGATACCTTGGTAGCCAGTGCAGGATTCGCACTCTGTTACGGTTCTTTTTGATGGGAGCCTCTGATTGCTGCTACTTCTAGTTGAACATCTTTGTAAATTTATATTTGAATACAAAAACCATAACTGATATAAAGATAAACTCATCATAGAACATAAACAGTCAGCAAGGTAGTTACAGAAATTACCAAAACCAAATAAAAAACTAGTAGAAACCTAAAACACACACAATACCTAAAAGTGAAATATTAAAATACCCTCTTTAAAATCCATAATGTTATATGATTATATGATACCAAAGTTCAAAATCAATATTTACTTGAGATTCTACTGATTAGAATAAGACAAAAAAGTACATACAAGTACACTATAAATAAAAATATTTGTAGACAATGTGCATATCAATATTAAAAAACATTAAAATATATAAAGACAATATTCAAACTAATAAAATTTTCAAGAAAATTGTTGGATACAATATCAATATGAAAATATCAAGAGCATGCCTACAAGCCATTTGGGATGCATCAGTTGAAATAAAAGACAAAAGTGTATTTTGGGGGACATTACATTCAGAAAACACAATTAGAAATGCCCAATGACAGCACACAATGTATTGAATTATTTCAATTACTTGATAACCTCCAGTCATGTTTTGCACTTTTAAATATATAATCCTCACATAATTCACCATAAAACTCAAGTATATACTTCAGCAGCTTTTAGTATATTCACAAGGTTGTGCAGCCATCACCACTATCTAATTCCAGAACATTTTTCTAGAGAAAAATGAGATTCCCATAAAGAGAGCCCATCTCCATAGCAGTAATACCTTATTGCCCTCATTTCTCAACACTTGGTAATCATTAATCTATTTTCTGTCTCTAAAATTGTTATATTCTGGACATTTGACTTAAATGGAATTATACAGTACATGACTGTTAGTGTGTGGATTCTTTCACTGAACATAATGTGTTGGCAAGGATGAAGAATAATTTGAACCTTGTACTTTGCCAGTGGAAATGTAAAATAGTATTGTCATTTGTGAAACAGTTTGAAAGTTTCTCAAAAAGTTATACATGAGTTGCCATGTGACCTAGCATCTCTGCCTTTTATGATCAATCTTCAAATAACCAACTTGGCCAATATTAGCCAGCCACTCCCCCTCCATCACTTGCAGTTGTTCTATAGATTGAAAGAAGGCATAGTGATGCAGTGCTTCAATACCAAGACTCTGAAATCAGGAGCATCTACAATTGAGTTCTCGTTCACCACCTTACTTGGTATTGACTTTTGTAATGTCAATAACATTGCCATCTTTATTTATTCATTCACCAAATACTGTTGAACTTCAACTACATGCTTTACACTATCATAAGTGACATAGATACAGTGATAAAGAGGGAAAGCAGTATTTTTCATTCTGTTGGAGAAAGCATAAAATCATTACTTTAATGTTACTATATTTATTTATATTAAATATATTAACATATTAAATATGTTTATATGTTTATAATGAATTCAGATATTGATAAAGTTCATTAAAAATAGAAACAAAGCAATAGAGACAGTGTGATATATGTAAGTTTGTGCAATATTACAGTGTAGTTATAGACAATAGCTGTGTTAAGGTGACACTCCTGCAGAGATGTGAATGAAGTGACACAGAGGGTCAAGCAGATATTTGCAGGCACAGCTTTAGAGCATTAGAGACCAAAGTAAAGAAAACATGCAAATACTCTAACAGTATTAGTTGTAGTGGTCCAGACACAGCATGGAGACCAGCATGGCATGAGCCGAGTGACTGAGGTGTGGGATAAAAGAAAATGAGATCACAAAAGTAGAATCCACCAAAACAGTGGGCTATGATGCAGGAAAAAGAATATGACTTTTGGGTTCCTTAAAGCAAGTTAAGAAAGCAGTTTAAAATGGAGGAGTTGACTGACTGTCCCATTTTACTGAAACTTTCCTGGTTTCACTACTGGCACCCTGTGTCCAGAAAAACTATCAGTCCCAGGTCAGCCAGGACATCTGGTCACTCACTGATGAAATCTTACAATTGCATTAGAATTGGCAACATGGAAACCTTTCCTGGCCTTGAAAAGAACATAAGTAAAGTGGTAAATAAAAGCTGATATTTTGTGCATTCAAGAAAAAATAGGAGTAACTGCCAGAATAAGGTTCATGAAGAATATGTACATGAGTCTTTTGGACACTATCTATAAAAGAAAACTAAAAGTGGAAAAGTAGATCAATGGTTTGGGGGTTGTTTACTTATGTTTTTGTTAAAAAAATAGATTCCCTACCCCACTCTCACCATCCAGTGACTTTCTTGATTCAGCAGGTATGGCATGGGATATCTATCTATCTATCTATCTATCTATCTATCTATCTATCTATCTATCTATGTCTCACTTCTTACATTCCCTCCAAGCACTTGTTGCTATTAGGGAGTTCTGGAAATTCCGTTAATATTGGATAATCTCATGGGAAATTTCCCTTTTTCTCTTCTTTCTAATAATTTGGCTCCTACGTTTTCTTCAAGGCCTATTTAAAATTCTACATTTTACATAACACAGATTCCGACATGCTTTCTAATTCTTTTGTTTTCATGCTGCCTTTAATTGACATCTCTGTACATCACATTCCTGGGCGCTTGGTATATTTTAAAGTTCCCTTGGTAATCAACACATTTCTATTTCTTCCTTCTTTGTGCTCAGTATATGATTATGTATATATTGCGTATTTGCTAAATGCTTGCTAGCTTGATTCAATTTGGGGATGCAATTCTAGTACAGCTGCAGTAGTTTGCCATGAGGTTTTGGAGACTAAGAAGGTCTCAGTTTTAACTGTAATTTTCTATGAAGATACATTGTGTTCTGGGTCACTTAATAAATTTATAACATAAAATCATCTAAAGGGTATGTGCAAATTCTCTCTACTCACTTCACTGACCAGGTACAGCATACGAGTTCACTGCACTGCTCTGAGAGATGCCATGCTGCCAATACCCAATTCATTATTATTTATCTCAAAGTAATAGGAATACATTCTTCTCTCATTTCTGCAGTGATGTCCAAATAGTCAAACCACAATTGCAATGCTCTCTTCTTCTCCCAGAGGTGTAATTTAAATTCCAAGATACTCAGAATGAGAAATTAGAATGCCTTTTGCTCCATTTATAAAACCTGACAGCTTAATTCCAAAGACGCCGGACATTTAATTAATGAGAAGTGAATCAACTCTTCAACATTAAAAAGAAAATCTATAATTTGGCCTCTTCTAGCAAACAGAGTGAAATGTCAAATTATTTTACGTCTTCAGACAGGATTTTTTTTTTATAACTTTTACGATGTGTTTCATAATAATGTCAAAATTCTGCTCTATTAAGCCAGAATGCAACTGATCCAATACAAATTGCCTATGACACTAAATTGTATTGATGCCTTTCTACAGAGATAAACTTCGCTGTGGGAAGTGAGCCATGCCGCATCAGCAGCAAAAGAAAGATATCTTGGAAATGGCATGACCAAGCTACTTACCACTCCTGGAATTGCTCGTCTGTAGCAGCAGCTCTGAGGTGGACCTGCTTAACCCTGAGTAACCAGGAGTAGAAGGATCTAAATTGGAACTGACAGTCCAGTTTTGTATGGTAATTCTCCATTTGCTCCAGCTTCTCTTTTTACTCAGCTGTCAAATATATACAGTATGTTCATTAAAGGCCCTCTTAGTGGCAAATTCTGTAGGATCCAATATCTGGCCAGGACAGCAAATGAAAATGTTGACAGATATTATTTCCACAAGTTAGTGCACTTGCAGTACTTTTCAAAACATGTAAATCTCCTCCAAGTGCCAGGACTGATTAACAGCTACAAATAATTTGAAAATACTTTACATGATAATACTGTGTACACACATCTGCAATTGTAGAAGATTCCTGTAGATACTAGAGAGCCTTTAGTTTGTAAATCATGACAGCTTCTTCTCCAATTATATATTTATAGATTCTAGGAAAAACAAAAGTGTAGGAATACTGGATATGAGAATGCTTTGTTCCTCTTAGTGGGCAAATGAAATACAAACACTTACCCACGGTAAGATGATGTTGAAAATAACTTTTATTTATGATGTATTCTGATATTTACTATTTTACAGTTTCCTCAAGTGTAAAATGGGCCTCAATTCTATATGGTTGTTGTGAAACTTAAGCCATAAGCCAGAGCCATACACATGAATATATATACACACACACACACACATTCCACATGTATGTATGTGTACATATGTATGTTATATATTATTAGATTTATTATATTACATTTTATTTATTATATATACACTATATTGTATGTATTATATACATTACTTAATGTATATATGTATTATACATATAAGCATTATACATATATAAATATTATATATGTATTATGTATATATGTAATATATAACATTATATAATATTACATATATACATATTTTATATTTATTATGATGTATATATACATTGTATTTATATTATATACATGCATCCACATATATGCATGTATACATATATACATTATATATACACACATACATTAGATATGTATGTATATGCATAATCTATATATACACACATAATCAATACATATACACATACGAATGAGCTATATAATCAATACATATACACATACGAATGAGCTATATACACATAACAATGCACACATCATATATACATATATGTATATAAGATATATCAATAGATATGTAGATATTTTAAGAATTTCTTGAAACTTCCTAAGAGGAGCCTAAGGCAAACAAAATGTAATATGATATCCTGGGTGGACTCTTGCAACAGAAAAATAGGACAGGTAAAAATTTGAGGAAATATGAATATAGGATAAACTTCAGTTAATAATAATGTATCAATATTGGCTCATCAACTGTGACAAATGTACTAAACTAATGTAAAATGTTAACAGTAGGGGAAATTGAGTGTAGGGTAAATAAGAACTCTATACTATTTTTGAATTGTTCTTGTAAATCTTTAAAAAACTCTAAAATTCAAAGTTGATTAAAAACAAATAGTGCCTACAAAAAATAAAATGTTAACAATAAGAGAAATTGTGCATAGGGTATATGGGAACTCTATACGATCTACATAATGTTTTTGAAAATCTAAAAATGTTCTAATATTAAAAATTTACTAAAAATATCATGTGGAAAAAATAACATAATACAACTAAGTAGTGTATATGTATATATATATGTATATGTATATATACACACATATTTCATCAACTACTCATAAAAGGTGTAGAATTCTGAAAAGTTTTTCTCAACTTTTGAAAATTTCCAACATTCTTGGAAGTTTACATGAAGTAGAATAGAATGAGGAGATATTTAATATTTTGTTTGCTTCTATTTAATTTTTAATTTTCATAACAGATTTAGCTAGGCTTTCTTGAGTTACTGAACTTTCATCAATTACATGGATATGGTTTATATAAATTTGCACTAAAACAGAGACTAAGTGATCTTTCTGATGATGATAAAAATTTAGGTTCTAACGAGATCGTAGATTTACTAATAACAAACAAAGGGACTCAACTAAAGACCAGCATAGATAACTCAACTTAATTGGTTATTAGTAAGTTCACACTGTTGATATTGTGGTTCAGACTCCTCCACACTTATGTGAGAGTTAACTACCATTTGACATTAAGGCTAATTTTATCTCACATTTTCTTCCTTAGGCCTCAAATTATTACTTTGAATCATCAGGTTTGCATTTAGTAATATAATTTATGTAGATAAATTTATAATATTGGAATATTGAAAAATATCCACTTAATTATATAACCTGACATCTCTTTCCTAAGTTTGAATAATACACCCTGGCATTTCTTTCCTAACACCAAAAGTACAAAATAGCTTTCTCAACTTCACCTGGCCTTTCCCAACACAGGCACTCGACAGATGTCACATTATTAGGAGCTTACACATGGGAATTATAAGTGAGGTGAGGTACTGACCCTACCGCATTGTTTGTATGGGCTTTGATTTCTCCACCTGGGGTAAGTAAGGATATGAAATCCTGTATTTCTACAAAGAATAAACAACTATATTGAGATCATATGGCCTCAGCCTGACACTGTCTTAAGCTTCACCAACACCTTCCCAGATCTATTCATGACTGAATTTCATCCATAGCTCGGACAACCTTCTCTCTTTCCTAGATTTCTGTAATCAACGCACTGGCTTTCCATTGTTTCTAAAAATTTATGTTTGGAAATATGAAAACTAAACTCCCATCCCACCCTGCAACCAATGTTTATTTGCTGATTAAAGGTTTAGATTACTAGGTATATTACTTGATGTATCTGGCAAAGGTTTATGCTTTAACCAACGAAATCAGAACCATTCTGATTTTAAAAGTTAATAAATTTATCTCAATTTTTCTTTGCTTCATCTTTTTATGCGACTATTTCATTTTGTCTCCTGGTTGGTTAAATGGCTGAACTGCAATGATTGAGAGGCATTAGGATGGGGAACTGATTTTACGTTTATTTCCCATCAAAATTAACTGCACAACTATCATGTTTTAATACTTCTTAGTGAAATTTGAAGATCACTTTACTATCATTGAACCTGAAAATTCTTCAACTGAAGCAATGCAGTAATTTGTGAGATTTTATGATGGCTATAGTTATGAAGTACTGCATTGTCACTTATAATTTTACCCACATAGCAAGAAAAAACATCTTCTGCTACAGAAATAAATACGTAAAGAAGAGCAATTTTGAAAAGTTAAGGTAGCAGATTTGTCCAATATGAAATTAATTGTTTTCTTAGTGGTAGTTTAGTCATGGAAGAATGATAGGCGCCTCCTGAAGAGGGGAGATAGGGTTATATGTTTTGAAGGTAGATGCTTATTAACCTTACAAGAGTTATGAGGGTTTTATTTCCTAAAACTTCGTCCCTTATTGCAATTAAGTAGACTCTGAAAGGAGAAGCAAGAAAGATGCAAGCTTTGAGAAATTGAAAAAAAAAAGAAGAAGAAGAAGAAGAAAATCTTATGTGTTGGATCATTTCTCTGAGGTTGGAAATGAGAATGCAGCTATGAGTTTCAACTGGAGGGAGAGATCTGAACTTCTTTTAGATGTAGTGAATTCTCCAGAGACATTGAATCAAAGTAGGCTCGTAGGAACCCAGTAGAATTCACATCTACGTGTGCAGCCTTAACTCATCAGTGAAAATCTCCATGGCCCAATGTGGTGGTAACAGAGAGCATAAGCATGGTCAAACTATGCCATAAATTTGCATCCAATAAAGAGTGAAACAAAATGAGGTTAGCCACACAGTTATGTTGTTAAAGAAGCAAAAGTCTGAGGGCAGCAACCCTAGTTTCCTTTATCATTTTTTCTAGGATCATAAAGGCCTGGTAATCCTCTAACATCTTTTGGATGACAGAAAAGTCACAGTAATGCCTGGCATTAAAAATTATGGCTTATTTACTGATTTGTATTTGGAACCAGATTTGACAATATTTTGAGCATTAAAGATGTGATATTTCTTCCCTTTCAACTGTTGCAGTGAAATTTATATTTGTTTCGTAAGTTTGCTATTTTGTTTTAGTTTTACCTTTAGTTTGTAGCAATTTATCATCATATCTTAGTCAGGCTCACACATTTTATATATTATTATAAAACTTTTTGGAACATATATTCCAAATAAATTATGATCATCTTTGATCCCTTTCTCTAGGTACAGAATTTCTCTGATTGTCAAGGATTTTCTACATCTATGAATCTTTTTATAATGTACCACTTTTCTTACTCTTGGTTTGAGGGACATAAACTTTTGTCAATAGATCATGAGAATTCTGTCAGATAAAATGTGACGACGTCATTGTAAATTAACAATCCATTGGTACTTGGATATAGTAAAATCATATTTTAGTCTATTTAAAATCTGTGTAAAATAAGTAAGTTTCTTAACTATAAAATGATCTTGGTACTTTAAAGTAAGTAAAAAGGGATATTATAACAAGACAGCAAGCAAGTCAATTTAAATGTTAATCATTTTGAGTATAAAAAATTAAAATATACCATTCGAAGCTTAAGTTATTTACTTACTTGTAATTTACTTACTTGTTTCTATTTACTGATCATTTGATTTGTAATAATTGGAACCCTCCTTTATCTTTGCATTCTTAAAATCAAGTTATCTATGGAAAACCTATATCACTTTTCATGATATAAACATTAGTGGAAAACAAAACTCAAGAAGGTGATAATAAAATAGAAGACTAGAATATTAGGACAGAATATTTAAGAGAAAATAGAATACTAAAATATATGCCATCCAAAAAATATAGGAGAATTAAAATAAAGTGAACAAAGAACATGTGAGACAATATAACATAAGTAGCAAGGAGGCTGACTTAAACCATCCATATTGATAATTCCAGTAAGTTTACATTATTTTAGAAGGCTAAATGCTAGACAGAGATAATCAAAATGAATGAAAGTATGAGTCAACCTTATGTGTCTATATATAAAAAATAAGATCAAATATAGGTTAAAAGCAAAAAGATGAAAAAAAATATGTCATGGAAACACCAATTACGGGCAAGCTGGGATGACAGTTTGATAAATATAAAACAATAGACTTTTGGACAGAGTACTTATTACCATGAATAAAGAAGAACATTTCAAAATGATAGAAATATTAATTCCTATCAGAAAAATTTAACAAATATATTGAAATAATAAAAAAGTATCAAGCGAAAATCTTGGAGTTTAAAAATCCAATTGTCATACTGAGGAATGCATCAGAGTCTCTTACCAGGAGAACTGATGAAGCAGAAGAAAAAAGCAATGAGCTTGAAGACAGGATATTTGAAAATACATGGTCAGAGGAGACAAACATAAAAATAACAAAAGAGTATAAACACACATGCAAAACCTAGAAAATAGCTTCAAAGAGGAAAATTTAAGAAATATTGGCCTTAAAGGGGAGGTGGAGAGAGAGATCTGGGTAGAAAGTTTATTCAAAGGGATAATCACAGAAAATTTCCCAAACCTAGAGAAAAATATCATTATTAAAGTACCAGAAGTTTACAGAACATCAAGTAGATTTAACCCAAAGAAGACTACCTCAAAACATTTAATAATGAAACTCCCAAAAATCAAGGACAAGGAAAGGATACTAAAAGCAGCAAGAGAAAAATAAACAAATAATATACAATGGAGCTCCGATATACCTGACAGCAGACTTTTCAGTGGAAATCTTACAGACCAGAAGAGAGTAGAATGGCATACTGAAAGTGCTAAAGGAAAAAAGTTTTTTTTTGTTGTTAGAACAGTATATCCAGTGAAAATATTCTTCAAACATAAAGGAGAAATAGACTTTCCCAGTCAAAAAATCAACACTAGATCTCTGCTAAAATAAATACTAAAGGGAGTTATTAAATCTGAAAGAAAATTATGATAATGAGCAATAAGAAATCATCTGAAGATGCAAAACTCACTAGTAATAGTAAATATACAGAAAAACAGATTATATCACTGTAATTGTAGTACGTAAACTATTCATACACTGAATAGAGAGGCAAAAAATAAACTGATCAAAACAAATAACTACAACAACTTTTCAAAACATGGACAGTACAATAACATATAAATAAAAAAGTTAAAAAGCACAGGGACAAAGTTAAAGTGTAGAATGTTTACAAGTTTCTCTTTGTTTCTTTGTTAGATTGTTTATACAATCAGTGTTAAGTTGTCATCAATTTAAAATAATGGCTTATAAGATGTTATTTGCCAGCATCATCGTAAACTCAAATCAACAAAACATACAACAGATACAAAAAAAAAAAAAAAAAAGGAAGAAATTAAAACATACCACTTGAGAAAATCACCTTCACTAACTGAAAGACAAGAAGGGAAGAAGGAAAGAAAGAAGACCAGAAAACAAATAACAAAATGGCAGAAGTAAGTCCTTATTTGCCAATAATTATATTAAATATAAATAGACTGCACGCTCCAATCAAAATATATAGAGTGGCTGAATGGATAAAGAAAACAAGATCCAGTGATCTTTTTCCTACAAGAAACACATAATAAAATAGAATACCAGAATATTAGGACAGAATATTTAAAAGAAAATAGAATACCAAAAGATATGCAGTCCAAAAAACATAGGAGAATAAAAATAAAGTGAACAAAGAACATGTAAGACAATATAACATAAGTAGCAAGGAGGCTGACTTAAACCCATCCATATCAATAATTCTGGTAAGTTTATATTATTTTAGAAGGCTAAATGCTAGTCAGAAAAACACATGTAGAATGAAAATAAAAAGATGGAAAAAGATATTCCATGTAAATGGGAACCAAAAAAGAGCCGGAGTAACTATACTTATATCCGAATAAGATTCTTGTAGATTTCAATACAAAAACTATACAAAAGAGACCAAAAAGGTCATTATATAATGATAAAGGGTAAATCCAGCAAGAGGATCTAAAAATTATAAACATATATGCACCCAACATTGGAGAACCCAGATATATAAAACAAAGTTTTAAAGCTAAAGAGATAGATCCCAGTACAACTGTATCTGGAGACTTCACTCCCTAATTTCAGCATTAGATAGATCATCAAGATAGGTAATCAACAAAGAAATACTGGACTTAATTTCCACTGTAGGCCAAGTGGATCTAATAGATACTTACAGAACATTTCATCCAACATCTGCAGAATATACATTGTTTTCCTCAGCACATCAATCATTCTCAAGGACAGACAATATGTTAGGCCACAAAACAAGTCTTAAAACATTCAAAAAACTGAAATGATATAACGTATCTTCTTTGGCCACAATGGGATAATGCTAAAAAATAATAGTTAGGAATTTTATAAACTATACAAACACATGGGAATTAAGCAATATGCTCCTGAATTACCAGAGGGTCAATGAGTAAATAAAGCAGAAAATTTAAAAGATTCTTATAACAAATGACAATGGAAATACAACATAACAAAACCTATGGTATACAGAGAAAGCAATACTAAGAGAAGGGCTTATAGCTATAAATGCCTACATCAAAAAAGTAGAAAACCTTCAAATAAACAACCTAACAATGTATCTCAAAGAAGAAAAGCAAGAGCAATGCAAACCCAAAACTAGTAGAAGAAATAATAAAGATTAGAGCAGAAATAAAATTGAAAGAAGTAAACAATACAAAAGTTTAATCAAATAAAAAGTTTTTTTTAAAGATAAATAAAATCAACACACCCTTAGCCAGACTAAGAAAAAAAAAAAGACTCAAATAAATAAAAACAAAGATAAAAAAGAAGACATTAAAACCGATACTACAGAAATTCAAAGGATCATTAGAATTTATTATAGGCAACTGTATATCAATAAATTGGAAACCAAGAAGTAGATAAATTCCAAGATACATACAACCTACCAAAATTGAACTCTGAAGAAATCCAAAACCTGAACAGACAAATGACAAGTAATGAGATTGAAGCCATAACAAAAAAATCTCGCAGCAAAGAAGAGCCCAGGACCTATTCGCTTCACTGCTGCATTTTGCCTAACATTTAAAGAAGAATTAATACCAATACAACTCAAAATATTCTGAAAAATAAATGAGGAGGTAATAGTTCCAAATTGTTCTATGAGCCGGTATTACTCTGACACCCAAACAAGAAAAAGACACATTAAACAAAAAGAAAACTACAGGCCAACATCCCTGATAAATATTAATGCAAAACCTCAGCAAAATATTAGCAAACCAAATTCAACAACACATCAGAAAGACTATTCATGACCAAGTGATATTTATCCCAGGAATACAAGGATTATTCAACAAATACAAATCAATCTATGTGATACATCATATCAACAAATGAAGGACAAAAACCATATGATTATTTCAACTGATGCCCAAAACAAACTTGGTAAAATCAACATCCCTTCATGACAAAAACCCTAAAAAATCCTGCAGATAGAAGGAACACACATCATCATAATAAAAGCCATATAAGACAGAACCACAGCTAGTTTCATACTGAATGGGGAGAAACTGAATGCCTTTCTTCTAAGATCTGGAACATGATAAGGATGCCCACTTTCACCACTGTTATTCAACATAATACTGAAAGTCCTAGCTAGATAAATCAGACAAGAGAAAAATATAAACAGCACCCAAATTGGAAAATAAGAAGTCAAATTATCCTTGTTGGCAGCTGAAACAATCTTATATATGGAAACACTTAAAGACTCCACAAGAAAACTGTTAGAACTGATAAATCTAGTAAAGTTGTGAAATACAAAATCAACATACAAAAACCAGTAGCATTTTTATATGCCAAAAGGAAACAGTCTGAAAAAGTATCAAAAAAGTAATCACATTTATAATAGCTACAAATAAGATAAAATACCTAGGAATTAACCAAAGAAGTGAAGCATCCCTACAATGAAAATATAAAACACTGCTAAAAGAAATTGAAGAGGACACACACAAAAAAGGGAAGGAAGATATTCCATGTTCATGGATTAGAAGAATAGATAGTGTTAAGTGTCTATACTACCTAAAGCAATCTACAGATTCAGTGCAACCACTATCAAAATACCAATGATATTCTTCACAGAACTAAAAAAAGAACCTAAGATTTACATGCAACAAAAGACCCAGATTAGTCAATACCACCTTAAACAAAACAAAACAAAATCACCCAAAAATGAGGAATCACATTACCTGACTTCAAATTATACTACAGAAGTAATGTAATTAAAACAGCGTGTTACAGACATAAAACAGAAACATAGACCAATGGAGCAGAACAGAGAACCCAGAAACAAATTGATACACCTACTGTGAACTCATTTTTGACAAAGGTGCCAAGAACATACATTGGGAAAAGTATAGTCTCTTCAATAAATTGTGCTGATAAAACTGAATATTCATATGCAGATGAGTGAAATTAGACCCCTATCTCTCACCATATGCAAAATCAAAATGGATTAAAGACTTAAATCTAAGACCTCAAACTATGAAACTACTAAAAGAAAACTAAAGAGACAATCCACAAAATGGAAAAAAATTTGCAAACTGTTCATCTGGTAAATAATAACCAGTATATATAAGGAGATCAAACAACTATATTGGAAAAGGTATAATAATCCAATTAAAAATGGGCAACAGATCTGAATAGACATTTCTCAAAAGAATAACATATTAATGGCAAGTAGTCATATGAAAAAGTGCTCAACATTATTGATAATCAGATAAATGCAATCAAGACTACAATGAGATATCCTCTCAAGTCAGTTAAAACGGCTTTTATTAAAGGCAGGCAATAATAAATGCTAGTGAGGATCTGAAGAAAAGGGAACCCTAATACACTGTTGGTAGGAATGTAAATTAGTACTACCACTACAGAGAACAATTTGGAGTTTTCTCAAAAACTAAAAATAGACTTACCATATAATCCAGCAATTCCACTGCTACGTAAATACCCCAAACAAAGTGAATCAGTTTATCAAAGAGGTATTTACACTCCCGTGTTTATTTCAACACTATTTGCAATAGCAAAATATTGGAAGCAACCTAAATATCCATCAAGAGACAACTGGATAAAGAAAATGTGGTACTTGAACACAATGGAGTATTATTCTGTCGTAAAAAAGAATGAGATCTTGTAATTTGAAACAACATGACTGGAACCGTAAGTCATCATGTTAAGTGAAATAAGCAAGGCACAGAAAAACAAACGTCACATGTTCTCACTTATTTGTGGGAGCTGAAAATTATAACAATTGAACTTACAGAGACAGAGAGCAGAATAATGGTTACCAGAGGCTGGGATGGTAGTGGATAGTGGGATATGAGGAGGTGGTTAATGGGCACAAAAATACAGTTAGATGAAATGAATAATATCTAGTATTTGATGGCACAACAGGTTGATTGCAGTTAACAATAACTTATCGTACATTTAAAAGTAACTTAAAAAGTATAGTTGGATTGTTTGTAACACAAAGAAATAATTAATGCTTGAGGTGATGGATATCCCATTTACCCTGATGTGATTACTATGTGTTGTGTTTCCGTATCAAAATATCTCATATACCCTAGGAACATGTGTATCAAATATATACCCACAATTTTTAACAAAAACCAAATAAGTAAAAACAATAATATGAAAATAAAGGAAAACTAGCAAAATAAAATAAATAATAAACAGGTAAATTTATTATGAACACCAAAGAAGGCTAAAAGTGTATGCATCTAATAATAGAATTCCAAAATGCATTAAAAAAAAAAAACTAGCAGACCTCTTTGTTTCTTTGTCATCTCTCTGTTTCTCTGTCTTGTCATGAAAAGCAAAGCAAATATCTTTATTAGACTGTTTTCACAGTGCTATAAAGAACTACCTGAGACTGGTTAATTTATGAAGAAAAGACATTTAGTTGATTCACAGTTCCACATGCTTAATAGGAAACATGACTGGGAGACCTCAGAAAACTCACAATCAAAGCAGAAGGCAAATGGGAAGTAAGGACCTTCTTCACATGGTGGCAGGGGAGAGCAAGAATGAGAGGGGAAGCTCTACATGCTTTTAAAAAACCAGATGTCATGAGAGCTCACTCACTATCATGAGAACAGTAAGGGGGAAATCCGTCCCCATGATTCAATCTCCTCCCACCAGGTCTCTTCCCTCCTGACACCTGGAGATTACAATTTGACATGAAATTTGGGTGGGGACACAGAAACAAACCATATTAGTACCTGAACTCCATTTGTTCCTGAATCATTTTATAATGCCGGTAAAAGCGATCTGTTACTCATTTTCACAACCATTTGTGTACATTTATCCCACAGGTAATACAAAGTCAAATTTCCTAAGAGCTTTAGTTTTTTGTTTTGTTTTGTCTTTGTTTTTGCAATCTATGCACACTTAGTGTCTTTACTTCAGAAGATTTGGAGTGGACACTTTTAGGAGATCAGTCATAGTGGTGGGAAAAATTATAGCAAAGAAGCAAACCTTCTTGGAAGACTGGGATGTTTTGAAAAAGCTTTGGGAAATAATTGTGGCTGAAGGCAGCCAAATCCTCTTATCCAGAGGCTGAGAGCAAAGGGCAGATAACAAGGGAATGTAAAGGAACTTATCTAGATAAATGTGTTTACTCCTGTCTCCAGAAACCAACCTTTGATCATTTGTGCGCAGGACTGCTCTCTCCTCGCGGGATCGACAATGTTTATTACCCACAAATTGTGTTTGCTCCAAGCTTTTGTCATTAAATCTGTACTAAATAATTATAAGCATGGCCGGCTTACGGGGGCTGCACTCTAGTCAGCAGTGCGGCACTTCTCATTGGCGGTGCTGAGCGGTGCATTGCCCTAGCAGTGCTGTCAGGCAAAACACCTGTGTCAGTGTACTTCTTTCTTGCATTGCTTGGCCAGAGTCTGCGGGACAGACTCAGCAGACACTTTATTATTATTATTATTATTATTATTATTATTATTATTATTATTGTATTTTTGGCATAAAAACAGCACGTAGTTCATTAGGTAAGATTTTGTTTCATTTTCCTTCTTAGATACTGCATGGCAAATTAATTTTTCCATTAAAAATGCAATAACAAAACTCCTTGCATTATAAAGCAATAAAAATTCTTGCAGAATTCTTTATTCAGGCCATGCATTGGATCACCTGCACAGGTGTAGACTCCCAATCTACTTAGTTAGAGTCATCGGAATGTTCACATGTGAGACCTCCATAAGTGAGGCTGACACACACTTAGGAAGATTGAGAGTGACTGAAATCTAAAAACATAATGTCAAAACCTAATATTATTTTTAAACTTTCATTGGAAATAAAATGAGCTGTAGACCAAAAGATAAATGAGATAAAACACACTCACCTTACTTCTTCTCTTTTCCATCCTAACTCTACTGGAAATGAGATTGAGGATTGCTTTTTATGTAGTAATGCTCCTCTCATGTTAAATCAGTTAAAGAAATGTATCTAAACATTTGAAATTGTGACTTACTGAGTTCATATCTGATTTCTAAATAAATCAACTTTAAATCTCATACCCTATTTTATAAATATTCAAACAATTCCCCTGAAAGGTTTATTTTAAGTATCTCAGTTCAAAAGTCATCAATCTATAGTAAATATAAGCAAATATATTATCTTTCTTCTGACTTTCTTAAACTGAATCTCAAGAATTTAGTATTTGTTAGATAAATTATGCTCTACAGTTTTTATTTTCATAAATATAAATTCTAACTTTAAAGACACATATTTTATCACAATAAATTTATATCCTACACTTAACTGATGGAATTTTGATTGTTCTAATAATATATAGATATATATCTTGATTACCAAAAATGAAGTTCATTGTAAAAAATGATACTAGAAAATAATGCTTCCATAGTCACTATTGTTCTGTAGATGCTTCCTAAGGTTATTTACAATATTTAGTAAACTAAAGATTTATATGTTATTTCATTTTTATAGAGAGATATTATGCATGTATTGTGGAATAAAAAACAAAAATAACTTATGTTGATATCATTAAAAATTCTTATGTGGGATTTTCCACATTGGACAAAGGATAAAGAGATGTAAGTTCAATGAGATTAAGAAATAGCCATGGAAAACTAAATTTGGTTTGGAAAAATTAATATGAACTAATAATGATTTTTTAAATATCTATTTCATTTGCTTTGGCCCTTGAAAATGGCATACACAAAAAAAGAAAAGGCCAATCTAATGCCCAAATTGTGGTCTCCCAAACTCTTTTCAAATAAAGGAAACCATAGTTTCTCAGACAAATGGCTGGTTCCACATCTAAGACAAGAAATACACTACATAAGCCTAGAACACCTTATCACACAAGAAAGCAAAATAGTCTTCTCTGACCCTTGGGATTATGTCAATGATCTCAGGTGTCAACTTAAGTACTTTCTTACTTACTTAATAATAGGAAATTTGATCATCACTGAAAAGAAAAATTGCAATGGGTTGAAATATGTCACATGTTTTAAATCCATAAAATAATAATGGTATTAAAGAAAATGATAGTAATCATTGACCATCATTATAGGACATGAAGGACCAGTCATTATTTTGAAAGCTGGAAAGAAGGGTAAGACTTAAAAATGTTTTGCCTTTCCTATATATAAAAAGTGTATATGGGCAAGTAAGTAATTAAGAAAGGAAATCTCTCTCTCTCTCTCTCAATCTCTCTCATCTAAGAGACAGGGTCTCACTATGTTGCCCAGTCTGGCCTCAAACTCCTGACAAAGGGATCCTTCCACCTCAGCCTCTCAAGTTGGTGGCAGTAAAAGCATGTGGCCCTGACCCTGGCTGGGAATTTTTCTTTATAAGAGTATCTCAGTCTTAATGAAGAAGAAAGTATAGAATTATAATATTGCAATTTACAACCACTAATGAAATTATGGATTTAGGTAATGATCACTGAAAGGAAGCAACTAGACCTAGAGGTCTCCTGATAGGAAAAATACAATAGCAACTACAGTATATTCTTGTCAAAATCGTTCTTGAATTGATCAAACATCTGGATCCAACTGCCAGTTTACAGAAAATATGTGGGACACAAGGAGATGTTAAATGTCATCTTAAGGATATAGTCAATAGAGTCCAGGCTATGGGGTACTGTTTTTAAAAAATTGATACTTTCAACAGATAAACTGCAAGTAAAACATGAAAGAGAGTCGGAGGGTCAGTTATTTGATATTCACTTCCAATAGTATAGCCATTATCCATATATTGCTATTTAAATGTAAATTAACAAAAATTAAATAAAAATAAAAATTTAGTTCTGTGATTCACACTAGCACATTCAAGGGAACAATAGCCACATATGGAGAATATAGATACAGAACTTTTCTGTCATCACAGAAAATGCTATTGGGCAGCAGTTTATATAAACTGAAAAAAAATTCAGAGCTGTCTCAATAAAATATAATATATAGTTTTTATTTGCAGGTTAATTTAATAAACTTAAAACACATTTATGAGACAAGCAAGAAAATTTTCACACCTGATATTTCATTAAAGAATTCTTGTTATTTTTAATGTTTTATGATGGACAGTGGTATATTTTGAAACAGTTTTTGTCTTTTAAAGCTAAATATACAAATATTTGCAGATAAAATAATATGATGTTTTGGGATTCCTTCAGAACTAACACAATTGGAAAGACCAGGTGGGGGTATAGATGAGACATTTTTGTTCATGTGCTGATCACTATTAAAGCTGAATATTGTGAAATGTAGTTGAATATTGTGAAATTCATTGCAATATTTTCTTTGATATTTGAGATCATGCATAATAACATTTTTAAAATACTATTACATTAGGATAAAATTATGCTGGGCGAGTGGATTATAAATGCAAGTCCACGAAGTAAAAGGAACAATTTCTTTTTTCTTTTTTTTTTTTTGAGACGGAGTCCCACTCTGTCACCCAGGCTGGAGTCTAGTGGTGTGATCTCGGCTCACTGCAAGCTCCGCCTCCCAGGTTCACGACATTCTCCTGCCTCAGCCTCCCGAGTAGCTAGGACTACAGGTGCCCGCCACCGTGCCCGGCTAATTTTTTTGTATTTTTAGTAGAGATGGGGTTTCACCGTGTTAGCCAGGATGGTCTCCATCTAAAAGGAACAATTTCTGACTATAAGATAAAGCTTTTAAATGATGATAGTGAATATCAAATGACAAGTTAATTAGATGCCCAGGATATATTTATAAGAATGATATAGTTTAATATGTCAATATGAACAATTCACCAGAAATAAAATTATTTGAATTTACTTAAACATGTTAAAGTTTTGTGAAGAAAATATTAAAATGTATAGGAATACAGGTTTTTCAAATTTAAGAGTAAGGTGAGCAGAAGTTTGTTAACTTGATCGCGTAACAATCATTGTAGAACTGCAGATTAAGAATTCTGCAAACAGATATTGTAATTTTATGGCTCTGAGCTTGGAGTTCAGGATTCTACCCTCATAAGAAACTTCCAAGTAGACTCGGAACTAGTTTCTTTGAATACAAAATCAAGAAATGATACTTCTCTAAGCATCTGCATTGCCCTCTCAAACCACCTCCTGCTGCAAATAGGATCTTTGTTCCAACCCTGGAAAACTCCACAACTTAGCAGTTGTCCCAACCTAGATATATACTTTCCTTAGCCCTTTATATCCTGAGAACCATCCCCAGGACCTAAGATCTATTGGGATGCCAAAAATAGGATTTTTTCTCCCACATGAGCTAACTCCCCTTACTCTACATCACTTGCTTCTAAAAGTGGAGGACACAGATGAGGAAATGTTTTCTTTGTAATCTCTCTAGTATATTTCTCCCTAAATGGTTAGTAATTAGAGAAGCTTAACATATATCAATCCAAATACTATAGAAATATAGATTGATTGTATTATTTTAATCATTGTAAATGCACTGGCTTAAATCCCGACATCTTCATATGCTGTAATGTAAATCACCAATTAACTATTTCTACACTAACATAGTATTTGGAAAATATTACATTTGTGTTATTTTTGTTTTGCTGATAAGTAGATAATAGGAAAAACAAAAAGAGAACTGGATTTATAACTCAAAAGTTGTATTTTATATAGTGCGAAATACAATATTTGAGCCCAATCAAAATTTTCTGTTTAATTATTTTAATGAGACTCCTGTTTTTACTACTTTGAATGTATCTGAGATCTAATTATCCATCCTTTCATCTGTCTGAATGACAATGTTGGACTTACAAAGAATGGCGATCATCATTTTTAATCTTTGCTAAGCCACCTACATATTGATTGAAGAGTCAAAGAGACATGTCACTGTCTCATGCTCTATTGACTGGAGGATTACAGGTCAGATCAGAAGGAAAGAGCGATGTACTGGCAAGATGCAAGTGATACAGAAAATAAACTGTTACTGAAGAAATCTCATGAAGCAGCTAATTTGTAGAACTGAGGGAAAAAATGGGGTAGGTAACATGAAGAAAGAAAGCATAATCCTGTCTCAAAAAAGGTAATAGTAAGTTTGATATTATAGATAGGATGTACATGTCCTCCATTTCCACTTATGTCTTGATTTTAATAACTTCTTCACTGTTCTTCCTGCCACATTTTTTTCTGTCATCTTACCATCAAAGACACATTCTGAAAACTATCTATTTGTTAATCTTGTCACTATAATGAAAATCTCCAGCATGTTTTCATTTAGCTATTAATTGAAACTTAAATCGTTTTTGTTAAAGAGCAAGATCCTTCATGAAATGGGTCCTAACAAATTCATCAGCATCCTTTCCCTCCGCTTTCCAACAGAAACTTTTTACTTTAGCCCAGCCTGGAAATGCTTTTCAAGTTTCACATCATTCACTTAGAATGGTATGTCTTTTTATCATCAGTCACTCAAGACTCAGTTCTGTGCAATGTCTTCCCTGATGCTTTCTCAGGTCACACGATCCTAGAAACAAGTATGCCTTTGACGATCTCTTAGGCTGCTTTGTGCAGCACAGATATAATACTTGTCACCTAGTTTCTTTTACTTCGCTTTTTGTGTGTGAATATATTGACGTGTTCTCATGACATGTTTGGAAATAACCCATGACAGTTCATCTTGTCCTTGAAAGGTGATTAATCATTTGAGAAAGGAAGAAGATATGTGGGAGCTCAAGAAAGGATGCAGAGACAGAATTGCAAAGATATGCATATGCAGTGGTGTATACAGGCCCTTTCATGAGGCAACTGGCAGTAGAAAGAAAACTAATTTAAGTCAGGTGTCATCTCTGAGTTTGTGATTATTAAATATGAGACCACATTATAAAGAATGGGATATAGTTGGTTACTAACACACAGTAAATGTCATTAACTGCCAGTTTTATTCCTTTCCTTCCATCATCCTTTTGCCTAAATTATGTTCCCCTAACTGAATCAAAGTGCCTGATTCAGCATTCCTAAGATTGTTGATTATACTAGTGTTATTTTTTTCAAAAGTAGAAAAAGTATTATACTGAAATTAAGTAAAACTGTATTCTAGTCTTCTTTTGGCTAGAATTATCCTCTTGAATATGTTAGTTCACTTCTCTATCACTCTTTTTCAATTCTAAAGTGATAATATTAGGTTAGAATGCCATTTAACTTTTCAGCCATAACATTTCATGACATTCTCACAGGTATTTTCCATAACCTAGAGAATTTCATTAGGAAACACATGTGACCTCTTGGAGGCCAGAGACATGGGCAAAGCAGTTGCATCCTTCTGGGTTCAGTCTATTTCATCCTATACAAGTACATGGAAGAAAATGATGAGCAACCCTAGGTTCAGGAGTGGGTAGATTTTCTGTGAATCCAGAGAAGCTCCAGCTTTGAGACCCCTCATTCTTGTGGGTCCCTCCCAACTTTCCAGGCATTTTTGATGCTTGTCGCCATCAACAGTCTAAATTTGTAATCATTGTGCATGGTTTCTCTTAACTCTAGATAAATATTAACATTGTACCTAATTTTTCACTTGCAATTTCTTATTATTTTTCCTAAAAAATGCCATTCAAATTTTAAAACATCCAGGCACACTAAAATTGGATCTTCCTTGACTGATTAGAGCCTTGACAACCTGCCTTTCTTTCTTGAAATGTACCATTAGGAGTACAAATAAGTAGAGAAGATAACATTTCATGACTCACTGAAATATGCATATTAATATTTAAAATACTAAATTTTAATGTAGTTAAAATGAAATGAACTTTGGATGCAAAAGTTAAAGCATTTATGTCTTAAGTAGGATGGTGTATTAGTCAGGTTGTCTAGAGGGATAGAACTAATAGGATAGATGTATACATAAAGGGGAGTTTATTAAGGAGTATTAACTCACACGATCACAAGGTCCCACAATAGGCCATCTGCAATCTGAGGAGGAAGAAAGCCAGTCCGAGTCCCAAAGCTGAAGAACTTGGAGTCCAATGTTTGAGGGCAGCACAGGAGGAAGATGAAGGCTGGGAGGCTAAGGCAGTCTAGTCTTTTTACATTCTTCTGTCTGCTTTTTATTCTGGCTGCACTGGCAGGTGATTAGATTGTGCCCACCCAGATTAAGGGTGGGTCTGCCTTTCCCAGCCCACTGACTCAAATGTTAATATCCTTTGGCAACACCTTCACAGACATACCCAGGAACAATACTTTGCATCTTTCAATCTAATCAAGTTGCCACTCGTTATTAACCATCACAGATGGGGTGGGGTAAAAGGTAGTTTGCTTGGTATCACTTTTTGTAAATCCTTGTTTTGTCATAATTTTGCAGTAATAATTATTAAGCATTGTTTATTTTCAATTCCTTAACAACAACAAGAACAAAAAATCTTTTAAATATATTTGAATGAAGAATAATGTTTAGGACTTCTTACTTCATTACTCTAAAACCATCTTTTTACATCCAATTTAACATTTTTTTTTTTTTTTTTTTTGACGGAGTCTCGCTCTGTCGCCCAGGCTGGAGTGCAGTGGCCGGATCTCAGCTCACTGCAAGCTCCGCCTCCCGGGTTCACGACATTCTCCTGCCTCAGCCTCCCGAGTAGCTGGGACTACAGGCGCCCGCCACCTCACCCGGCTAGTTTTTTGTATTTTTTTTAGTAGAGACGGGGTTTCACCATGTTAGCCAGGATGGTCTCAATCTCCTGACCTTGTGATCTGCCCGTCTCGGCCTCCCAAAGTGCCATTTCTTAACTGATGGTCATTTGGCAGTCATAACATGGTTGTCTCTAACTGCACATGTGAAAACTTGACTGACAAAAATAACATATGAATAATATGAAATTCAAATTGAGAAGAACATGTTTTGTCATAGTTTCATTGGCAGGGTTTTTCTTCTTCGTAGACCACATATAAGGGTAAATCTTATCATCAATGGCATCTTTCCTGAAATGAAATACAGCATAAAATTCTTTGGAGGGGTATTGTTTGGTTTAAAAATCATGATTAGTGATTGGCAGACAGAAATTTAAATCGAGTTTTTTTTCTCCTGAATGTTTCTCCCTGGAAACAGAACTAAGAGCAGAAACTTTGGGAACAAAATCTTGGCATAGTGGAGCCCAAATTAAGGTGTTCTTAAGAAGCAAGTGCACTGGATTTTAATTTTGCAAAAAAAGCTGATGGTCTTAACCCCTTGATATCATGGGCCATTCTCTGCAGTTTCTTCTCTCTTCCCATCTTAACCTTCATTCACTGCTCCTGTCTAATAAAAGTTTATACTATATTAACCTGGGAAAGTGTAATAATGCTAACAAATGTAGTTCGAATGTTAGGTTATTTGTAAGGATTTACAAAGGATAGTTTTGATCTTTTCTTGATGCTGATTTCGTATTATCTAGACCTTCCTATGTGAACAAAGGGGCAGGGATTTCCTTGAGAAGGAAGAGTCATAGAGAGCAATGTTTCCTACTTGGATTCAAAGTTTCTAGATAATTTAGATAAAATGTCTTTTACATAGATATTTAGTGCCTATTTTTAGATTTAACCAAAAAGTCCATATGTAAACTAAACATCAACTTGAATAGCATAGGGCCATAATCTAATTAGTTGCTAGCATAGTCTGAGTATGTTTAGGTTTGCAATATCAGTATTAACTATACTACTGATATTGTCTCTGTGGTAGGGTAACAATAAAACAATCAACTCCAATATCATGGAAACCGTATTTGAATCTGAAAAATGTTCATCAAATAAGGTAATTGTATGTATAGCAAACAACTATTTTCAAGTGCCCAATATTAAATGTTTACATTTGTGTATACGATGCTTTTTAAAAAAATTTAAAAATGGCTTAAAGTATAAGGATTTTCACTGACAAAATTTAGCACACACTCAAATTAGACATCTGAACACAACTTAAGGCTGTCGATTTATTTTATGAAGACTTATAGGTATGCCTTAAATGTCATTGGAATATTTAAGAATTTCTAGGTAAAATTATTTTAAATGTATAAGGAATACGGGTAATGGATTATGTCATTTCCTCTAAGCACTTCTCAGAGTGTGTATTGCAGAGGAAACACAGACAACTCATGAGGAGACATACTGTTTTATTCTCCTCAGATTTCTGCAAAGGTAAAATGTTTGCATTTATTCTAGAGAGCACTTTCTGTACTTCAATTGACCTATTTTTACTATTTCCACATCTATTATATGTTTTACAATTCATTTGTATGTTATGCTTAGACAAGATAATTTGAGGCTTGTTGATTGCAGCTGCATATGTGGGAAATTGAGTTTCTGATTCTTTAAGGAGATGGAGTTTTTGAAGAAATGTGTTTCAAGGTTCAAATGCACACATTTTCCTCGTGAACAGGTAATAAATTTCAGAGATTTTTACTTGCAAGTTTGTAACTTTGACTTGTTTGTTTAACAGAAGTAGTCATAATGAAGTCAAGTCAATGATAGCCACTTCTTTAACAAAGGTGATTAGATAATAAATAATTTGTTTACATAACAAACGAACAAGTTCTTACATGTTAGAAATTAATCAGAATTAGAATGAATATGAATGCCAGTCTTAATGTAGCTGTGTATTTAAGTATATACTTACGAGATGGTTGTTTTAAAATGCAATTGACCCTTGAACAAGGCAGAGGTTTGGGATGTTGACTCCCAGTTGCAGTCAAAAATTTATACATAACTTTTGACTCCCCCAAAACTTAACTACTAAAACTACTAATAGCCTACTGTTGACCAGAAGTCTTACCAATAGCAGTCAATTAATACGTATTTTGTATATGTATTACGTGTTGTATTCTTAACAATGAAGTAAGCTGCAGACAATAAAATGTTATTAAGAAAATCATAAGAAAAATATATTTACTACTTATTAAGTGTCAGTGGATCATCATCAAGTTCTTCATCCTATCATCTTCATGGTGAATAGGCTAATGAGAAGGAGAAGAGGAGGGTCTCGTCTTGCTGTTTCTGGAGTGGCAGAGGTAGAAGAAAATCCACTTATAGGGGTATCCATGCAGTTCAAAGCCACGTTGTTCAAGGGTCAACTGTAAATATCACTGCTTTTAAAAACATTCCCTTTTAGATAAAAATTTCCACAGCAGGGTGAAAATTCATTCCTGAAGATATCCCTAGATTCTGTTCTCTTTTAACCCAAGGCACAAAATTATGAAGGAAACTATGGTACTGTTCAGGGATGCAGAAATATTATTGAAAATATTAAATATATAATATGAAAAGATTTGCCTATTCTTAAACTCAGCAGAACTATATTATATCTGGTTTCTGGTTTGTTTTCTGCTAAAGTATTTAAAATTTGATGATACATTGTAGTTATATTTTCATTGCTTTCTGTATTCATAGCAAAATTCTTAACATACAGACCGTGAAAAAATCTCACTGAAATACATGTCCTGATTACCTCCAAATACCAAAATTGTCACTCAAATATAATGGGCCTTTTACACTGTCAAAGTATCAATATTAAGTCAAGACATTTTGATAGGAATTATAATAAATAAATTATAAAAGTTAGATTTTTTTTTTAAATCGTTGAAACTCTACTCCCTAATGAGAACCGCGTATTTTAAATAAACATACTTAGAGGCGATAAACTTCAATACTTATGGAGTGACTTCCAATGCCAAACTTATTTCTCCCCACTATGCATAAAAAAAAAAGACTCATAAACAGTGTGGTCAAGAAAATATTTCTACTTTTATGGGATAAAGTTTTCTCTTAGGAGGTTGTCAAAACCTAACAGGATGTTCTATATTCAGTTTTCCCCTCACTCTTTGTGTTCTAGAGATGTTTACTATTATTTAAAAAGGTTTTATTTTTGCGTTAAAAACTTGGCCTAGAGCACAGTGTTTTGATTGTATTGTTATACACTAAAATAGACGGAAGACTTTTCTTCCAAATTTTTATGTAAAATGTGAATTGCTTGTGTTACTTATTAATAGGAATGATAAACTAGATTTTCATTCGCTTATTGTTTCTATTCTCTCTCACTCTCACTTGCATGTGTGCATGCTTTCTCTCTTTCTCGGTCTCTCTATTTCCTGAATGCTTTGTCTTGCATTTCTATATGGTTTTACAATTTTGCATCTCACAATCACTTTTCACTCAATAGTAATATGTTTTTTTTCTCTGTGGTGGTCAAGGGAAGGGCATTTTAATCTCTTTGGGATCAAAGAGTCATTTTCTCCTTTGAATTCAGATGAAAACTGATTCCCTGCTGTGCAGTGGTGTGGAGCTTCCAATGAAAATCCACAAAGCTTCTCCTTAGAGCTGAGAAGAAGACAAGTTTACTACTTAATTTACTTCATATCATTATTCCCTTGGGCTGTAATATACTTGAACTTTGCTGTTTTTCTTGCTCTTAGAAATTTAAGAGAAAACAGAGATTTTTAACTAAGAAACTGTTCAAAAAGCAAAGGAAAATACCTGAAAGAAGCATTTCATATGTGTTCCCCTACTACTTCCTGATAATATTTATAACTTGAAAGAGTCTGTCAGTTCAAGATGATTTCTCTTTAAACAGGTGGTTAAATTACCTGACGTCTGGTTGCTATTTATAATTTTCTTAACAGAAATTCGATTGATTCCATAGGTGTTACGAACTATGGAAAATTAGTGTGGCAAGAAAAGAAACAAGATTTGTCTCCAAATATTTTAAAACTAGAAATCGATTTTAGATGATAATTATCTAATACATTTTAGACGATAATTTAAAAAAATCTGATCATAACCAATATGCATTTGCTTCAGTAGCCTAAAAAACTTATATTAATCTTTTTAATGTCCCTCAATTATCATTTTTGTTACACTAACATAAATAAGCAAGTCACAAAAAATTATTTCAAATTATTATCTTTGTACAATATCTGCTATAGACAAAATTTTAAATAGATTTCATTTTAAGCATAGATGCATTAAATATATAGTTGTTCCCCATCAAGATGAAAATACATATATAAATTATTTATTTTTTTAAAAGTTTATTGGGTTGTAAATCCTGTTAACAATTGTTAAAATTGCCTACCAGTATTTTTGCAAAATAAACATGAAAAATTACAAGTAAAGTAATTCTAGTTTAGTGCCAACATCTAATGATCTTGGAAGCCATCACTTACATCCTTACTATAAAAATGCTGGACAAATTAAAATTTAGTTTCAGGGCAAACTACTATTTTCTAAATCTGGAGACACAGGTGCATTCAGAGAGTCACAGCCAAAAAATGCTAACCTGCAGTAAAAATTGCTGGAGCAATAAACACAATAGGAACATTCATATGGTAATTTTGATAAATCACTGGAGGCTGAATGTGGACAAGCACAAAAGTGAGAAATTCCTAGGGATCACAGTATTAGGAAGCCCACCACCAATTCATGGGCTTCATCTCCAGAAGGCCCACCAAGTTCTTACTCTGAAGATCTTAAAAGATATCCTCATAGCTCTGGCAGGAGAAGAGGAAGAATAATCACTGTGAAATGATTATTTCAGAGCCTTTTCTACAATAAAGGCCTACCCTTCAGGGTAAAAGACTTTGCTGGAGTCTAATCCCATCTGGGGGAAGAATATTTCTTTCACCCAGCCTGTGCTACCATTGCACTTTCACCTTACTGGGAGCAAGTGTCAGAATTTCAAGAAACAAAGCATGGGGAGGTGGGAGGATGCCATACTGCTGGAGAAACATTGTGCCCAGGACCAAGACTCAGGTCTATTGAAACAATAAGATTTAATTCGAAAATTAGAGAACAGTCTCCTTTATCTGTACCTTACCATAAGACAAGTAGGCTCCAGGATAAAAGAATAGATTACAACTGAAAAAGTTGCAAGACACAGGTTCTCTCTGAGGAGGAGTGCTTAGAGTAACCAGGGTCAAGTAATAAGACAAAAATAAAGTGTGATAAAGGAATTTAAATACTCTGTCACCAATAACTGCATTAAACATGAAAATGAGCTGAAATTCTAGAAAGATTAATGTAAATCATCCCACAAATGGCCTATTTCATTAGTATCCTATAAAACATGTCTAGTTTTCAAGAATAATTATGAGGCAGGAAAAAAGACCAGAAAAAAACCACAGGCTGAAGAGTAAAGCATTTATCTGAATCAGATGCATACATGACACAGATACTGGAGTTATCAGAGAGAACTTAAAATAAATGAATAATTTGATCCAGGCTCTAAGTAAAACATAGTCAACATGTAAGAATAGATGGGTAATTTAAGCAGGGAGATGAAAATTCTAAGAAGGAATCAAAAGCAAATGCCGGAAAGCAAAATCACTGTAACAGAAACAGTGCATGCCTTGGATGGACTCAATGGTAGACTCAACTTTGTAAAAGAAAGATTCAGTGATACTGAAGATAAGTACATACAAACTTTCCAAGTTGAAATACCAAAAGAAAATAAGAGAAACAAAGCAAAACATGTAAGAACTATGGAATAATTCTGAAAAAAGGTTATATATGCACAATTTGAATGACTGAAGTAGAAGAAGGAGAGAACGGCATGGCAAAAATGTTTGAAGTATTAAAGACTGTGAACTTTCAAATTAAAAACGTACATGAAACCACAAATGTAGGAGCTTGGAAAACACCACTCATGATAAAGAACATTTTTTAAAACATCCCATGCCTAGGCGTATCATATTCAAACTGTAAGATACTGAAGATAAAGGAAAAATTCTTGAAAAAAGAGCAAAACCCATTATCAACAGAGGGAAAGGATAATAATCACAGCATACTTCTAATCAAAAACCATTTAAGCAAGAAGAGAATAGAATAAAACATTTAAAGTGCTGAAAGAAGAAAACACTAATCTTAAATCTATATCCAGTGAAATTATCCCTCAAAAGTAAAGAAGAAATGAAGACTTTCTCAGACAAACAAAACCAAAGAAATTTATTGACTTTAGATGCACCCTTAAAGGAATGTTTTTATTAAATTTAATTTTATTATTTTTATTAATATATAATATTGTACTTATTTTGGTGGAATATGTAATAATTTGATACCTGTATACAATGTGTAATGGTCAAATCAGTGTAATTGAGATATCTATCACCCAAACATTTGCTTTTTCTTTGTTACAATTCTTCTCTTCTAGTTATTTTGAAATATACATTATTGTTAACTATAATTTGCCTATTGTATTATCACATGCTTGAACTTATTTCATCTAACTTATCTCTTCACTGACTTCTCCCCATGCCCTCTGTCCTTCTTAGCTTCTGAGAACCACCATTTTACTCTTCACTTCCATAAGATCCACTGTTTAACTCCCACATATGAGTTGGAAATGCAATTATTTGTCTTTTTGTACATGGCTTGTTTTACATGATATAATAACCTCTAGTTCCATCCATGTTGCTGCAAATGGCAGAATTTTATTTTTTGTGGCTGAATAATATTCTGTTATGTATAAATATCACGTTTTCTTTATCCATTGATGAATGCTTAAGTGGACTCCATTTCTTGGCTATCGTGAATACTGCTGCAATAAAAATGTGAGTTCAGATATTTCTTTTACACATTATCTCCTTTCTTTTGCATATGTACCAAGCAGTGGTAATTCTGTTTTTAGTTTTTGAGGAACCACCATACTGTTTTCCATATGGCTGTACTAATTTAGATTCCTACCAGCAGGGTACAAAGGTTCCCTTTTCTCTGCACCCTCACCAACATTTATTACTTTTTGTCTTTTTGATAATATCCATGCCAAAGGGGATTAGATGATATTTCATTGTAGGTTTGATTTACATATCCTTGATAATGGAGATACTGAGCATTTTTTAAATATACCTCTTGACCATTTGTATATCTTCTTTGAGAAAAGTCTATTCACATCTTTTTCTCATTTTCAAATTTGATTTTCTTCTTTTCCCTTTTTTTAAAGTTTCTTGTATATTCTAATTATTAATCCCTTTTCAGATGGATTGTTTGCAAATATTTTCTCCCACTCTGTTAGTTGTTTCTTCACTTCATCGTTGTTGTTTCTTTTCCATTTCAGAAAAATTTTAGCTTAATATAATTCAATTTGTCTACATTTGCTTTTCTTGACCATGCTTTTGAGGTCTTACCCAAACAATCCTTGCCCAGGCCAATATCCTGTAGCATTTTCCCAGTGTTTTATTTTATTAGTTTTATAGTTTAAGTCTTGCATTTAAGTCTTTATTATGAGTTGATTTATAGATATGTTGAAAGATAGGAATCTAGTTTTATTTTCTGCATATAGATACTAGGTTTTCTCAACACCATTTATTAAACAGACTGTCGTTTTCTCAATGAATGTTTCTTGGTGTCTTTGTGGAAAATGAGTTGACTTTAAGTGCATGGATTCTGGGTTCTCTATTCTCATTGGTCTATGTGTCTGTTTTTATGTCAATGCCATGCTGTTTTGGTTACTATAACTGTGTAGTGTAATTTGAAATCAAGTGGTGTGATGTCTCCAGCTTTGTTTTTTACTTAGGATTGCTTTAGCTGTTCAGGGTCTTTTTTAGTTCTACACAAATTTTAGTATTGTTTTCCTATTTCTGTAAAAAATGTCGTTGGTATTTGACTGGGATTGCCTTGAATCTGCAGATCACTTTGGGGCATATAGACATTTGACAGTATGAATTCTTTTAATGTATGGGCATGAGATATCGTGTGTGTGTGTGTGTGTGTGTGTGTGTGTGTGTGTGTGTCCTCTTCAATTACTTTCATCAGTGTTTGATAGTTTTCCTTGTACAGATATTTCACTTCATTGGTTAAATTTACTTCTAGGTATTTTTATTGTAGTGTTGTAAATGAGATTGTTATCTTGATTTCTTTTTCAGATTAAATGCTGTCGGCATATAGACATGCTACTGGTTTTTATATGTTGATGTTTTATTCTGCAAATTCACTTTTTGTTTATCAGTTCTAAGATTTTTGGAGGAATTTTTAGGTTTTTCTAAAGATACTATCACATCATCTTCAAACAAAGATAATTGGACTTCTTCCTTTCTAATTTGGATGCCCTTTATTTCTATCTCTTATCTAATTGCACTGGCTAGAACTCCTAGTACTATGTTGGATAGAGGTGGAGAAAGTGGACATCTTTATCTTGTTCCAGATATTAACGAAAAGAGTTTAATTTTTCCCCATTCAGTATGATATTAAGCTTTTTGTCATATATGACCTTAAATGTGTTGAGACATGTTTCTTCTGTAGGGTCCAGCCCTACTGGATCTGTTGGTTTTTCTCCTTGTGTGAGGAGATGAGAGATGATAGAAATAAAGACATAAGACACAGAGATAGAAGAAAAGACAGCTGGGCCGGGGGGAACCACTACCACCTAGATGTGGAAACCGGTAGTGGCACTGAATGCCTGGTTGTGCTGTTATTTATTGGATACAAGGCAAAAGGGGCAGGGTAAAGAGTGTGAGTCAATGATTGATAATGTCACGTGAGTCACGCGTCCACTGGACAGGGGACCTTTCCCTTTTAGGTAGTCAAGGTGGAGAGAGAGAGAACAGCTTACGTCATTATTTCTTCTATGCTCTTCTCAGAAAGATCAAAGACTTTAATTCTTTCACTAATTCTGCTAATGCTATCTAGAAGGCGGAGTCAGGTGTACTGAGTGGAACATGAGCCAGGTATACAGAGCAGACCAGGAGCATGACTGCTGAAGCACAGCATCACAGGGAGACAGGTCCCCGGATGGCTGTGGTGGGCCTGACTGATGTCAGGCCTTCCACAAGAGGTGGTGGAGCAGAGTCTTCTCTAACTCCCCCCGGGAAAGGGAGACTCCCTTTCCTGGTCTGCTAAGTGAGGAGTGCCTTCCCCAGGCACTGATGCTACCACTAGACCAAGGTCTGCTAGGTAATGGGTGACTTCCCAGGCGCTGGCGTTAGACCAGGGAGCCCTCTAGTGGCCCAGTCTGGGCATAACAGAGGGCTCACACTTGTCTTCCGGTCACTTCTCACAGTGTCCCTTTAGCTCCTATCTGTGTATGGCCTGGTTTTTCCTAGGTTATAATTATAGAACAAAAATTACTATAATGTTGGAATAAAGAGTAATGCTACAAACTAATGATTAATGATATTCATATATAATCATAACTATGATCTATTTCTAGTATAATAATTCTTACTCTATGTATTTTCTTTATTATGCTGGAATAGCTTGTGCCCTTGGTCTCTTGCCTTGGCACTTGGGTGGCTTGCTGCCTACATCTTCTATGCCCAGTTTGTTAATAGATTTTATCGTGAAGCGATGCTGAATTTTACCATACACTTGATCAGCATCTATTGAGATTATCATATGGTTTTTGTTCTTAATTCTGTTGATACGATCTATCATGTTTATTGATTTGTGTATTTTGAACCATCCTTACATCCTTGGGATGAATCTTACCTGATCATGGTAAATGATCTTTTTAGTGTGTTGTTGAATTCTGTTTGCTAGTATTTTGCTGAGAATTTTTTGCGTAATGTTCATCAGGAATATTGACCTGTAGTTTTCACTTTTTGTAGTGTCCTTGTTTGTTTTGGTATCAAGATAATGCTGGCCTCAGAAATGAGTTTTGAAAAATACCCTCCTCTTCAATTTGTTGAAATCACTTTAGTAAACTTAGTATGAGTTCTTCTTTACGAAATGTTAAATGAATTTCTTCAGGCAGAGAAAAAAAAGATGTTGGTCAGAAGGTTGAACCCACATGAAATAAGAAAGAAGTGCACCAGGAAGGAATTAATAAAGCAAAATAAAATATCTAATTTTTCTTAATTATATTAAAAATAAATATGTGTTAAATTCTTCACAATCTTTTTTTCAGAAATTAGAAGAAACAGGTCAGGCATGGTGACTCACACCTGTAATCCCAGCACATTGGGAGGCTGAAGAGGATGTATCACTTGAGGCCAGGCATTTGAGATCTTCCTGGCCAAAGTAGTGAAAACCTGTCCCTACTGAAAATACAAAAATTAACCAGATGTGGTGGTGCCTGTGCCTGTAATCCCAGCTGCTCAGGAGGCTGAAGTACAAGAATCACTTGAACTGGGGAGGCAGAGGTTGCAGTGACCCGAGATCATGCCATTGCACTCCAGCCTGGACAACAGGGCGAGACTCCATTTCAAAACAAACAAACAAACAAACAAACAAACAACCACTTACTGACTCTTTAAAAGAAATATGAAGTAGCTACCTTAAGTTCATACAAAGCTGACTTCAGAACAAGGAAAGTAATCAGGAACAAAGGGCATTAAACATGATAAATACATACATTATCCAAGAAGAAATTCTAGGGCAATAGCATCCAAATACTGAAATCAAAATACCTTGCAAGAAAAGAAACTACAGATCTATAAATCTTGTGCATAATACATTTAAAACTCCTCAAAAAAATTAACAAATCAAATATAACAATGTATAGAAAAGTTATATACCACAAGCAGGTGTGATTTATTATAGACATGCAAAGCTGGTGTTACATTTAAAAATCACTTCATGTAAACAGAATAAAGAAGAAAAATCATATCATCATATCAATTCTGACAACCATTTTATAAAAGCTAACACCTACTTGTGATAAAAGACAATTCTTGAGCAAATATAAGAGAACTTCCTCAATTTAATAAAGGACATCTCCCAAAAAACCTACATTATTCTTAATTCTTAATGGTGATAAACTGAATGTTTTTTCCCTAAAATCAGAAAAAGAATCTATTTTGTAATCATTGCTAATTCAACAATGTCCTAGAAATTCTAGCTAGTACAATAAACAAGGAAAGGAAATAAAGTATATAGTTTGGAAATGGATAAATTTTACTATGTTTATTTGCAAATGGCATGCTTTGTGTATGTAGAAAATCTCAAAGACACTATATTAACAAAAAAAAACCTCCTGAAACTAATAATTGAATTTAGAAGGTTGCAGGACACAAAGTCAGTATACAAAAGTCAATTATTTTTCAGCATAGTAACAATGAAAAATTGAGATTTGAAAATTTTATTTATAGCAGCATAAAACTAGTGAAGTGCTATGGTATCAATTTGACATAAATATGTACAGGGTATGCATGCAGAGAAATATAAAACATTAAATCAAAAATGACTTAAATGGAGAGACTGTCCATTTAATCCATATTAACAGATTGGTAGACTCACTGCAGTTAAAATGTCAATTATTCCCAACTTTATCCATAGATTCGATTCCATCCCAATTAAAGTGTTTATTCCAGTTCACAAAAAGGTTTACATAACAAAATTAATCAATATGATCACATCAACAGGGTAAATAATAAACATCATATGATCATATCAATTGATAATTGTGATGGTTAATACTGAGTGTCAACTTGGTTGGATTGAAGGATGCAAAGTATTGATCTTGGGTGTGTCTGTGAGGGTGTCACCAAAGAAGATTAACAGTTGATTCAGTGGGATGGGAAAGGCAGACCCACCGTTAATCTGGGTGGGCACCATCTAATCAGCTGCCAGCACCGCTAGAATACAAAGCAGGCGAAAAAAGTGAAAAGACTAGACTGGCCTAGCCTCCTGGCCTTCGTCTTTCTCCTGTGCTAGATGCTTCCTGCCTTCGAACATCAGACTCAAGTTCTTCAGTTTTGGGACTCAGACTGACTTTCCTTGTTCCTCAGCTTGGAGATGGCCTATTGTGGGATCTTGTGATTGTGTGAGTAAATAATTAACAAACATCCCTAAAAATGTGTCCTATTAGTTCTGTCCTTCTAGAGAACCCTAAAACAATAATTAAAAATAATTTGTCAAGCCCTAACACTCATTTGAGTTTATAAAAAATACCAAAGTGAAAATAAAATCTTCACTAAGCTATTTTGCACTATCGAAAAGAAAAAAAAAAAATCTTAGGTGGAAAGGCAAAAGACTTGAAAAGAAGAAAGGTGAAGAACTCGCACTATGATTTTTAAACTTCTATAAAGCTATAGGAACCAACAGAATGTGGTATTGAGATATATGTATGTATATGTGTATATATATATATATATACACACACACACACAAGGAAAAGACTAGACATTTCAGAAATTGACCGACTTAAATATAGTCAACTGATCTTCAACAACGGTGCCAAAGCAATTCAATAGGTAGTCTTTTCAACAAATGGTACTGAAACAAATGAACATTCACATCGAAAAACTGAACCTACACGCACACCTTAAACTTTTCTAAAACGTGAATTCAAGATGGATCATAGAGTAAATATAAAATTAAGAGTATAAAATTTCTAGAAGGAAACAGGACAATATCTATGTAACCTTTACTATGGCGATAAGATTTTAGAACACCAAAAACAAAATCAAGGAAAACAAAATTGGTGATTTGGACTTTAGTAAAATTAAAAATGTTGCTCTGTGAAACATACCGTTAAGAGAATGAAGTGATGAGCTAAGACTGAAAGAAAATATTTGCAAAACTCCTATTTTATAAAAGACAGGTATCCAAAATATATATAAAGAAACATAAAACTTAATAAGAAAAGAAACAACTCAATTTATACATGGGGAAAATATCTGAATTAACACCTCATCAAAGAAAATATTTGAGGACTCATCAAAATGGTGGAGTAGAGGCAATTTTGTTTCACCCTCTCCCACAGAAAACTACAATGAACCTTTGTTGCTAAGATTATCATCACCAATATCCTAGAACTCAAAATTAAGGCTATGAGAAACCCTGGGGCCATAGAAAAGTGAAAAACTGCAAACAAAAGCAAGAAGAGATTTGTAATGTTCCTAACACAAAGAAATAAAAAATGTTTGAAATGATGGATATCTCAAGTATTCTGATTTGATTACTGCACATTGTATGCATGTATCACAATATCATATGTGCCCTCCAAATATTATAGAATAATTATGTGTTAACTTAGAAAATACAAATGACAAATAAGAGTATGAACAAATGCTGAAGATCTTTTGTCATTAGGAAAATCCAAATTGATACAATGATATCTCTGCACACTTGCAAGATGATCAGAAGAAATGAAAAGGAAAATACCATAGGGTGAAATAAGCCCATCTGAAAGGATTACATACTGCTTGATATTGCTTATATTGTATTCTCAAAAAGACAAAACTATAGTGACAGAGAACAGTTCAATGGTTGCCCTTGAAATTGCTAAACAAAGAAAACATTTTCAATGTGTCTAGGTAGAAAATAAATTCAAGAAAAAAAACTGTCTTTATCCTTTTATTCAATACAAAAAGCCAAATAAAGCAAAACAATGCTTATAGAGGGCTGAAGGATAGGGCAGAGATGTCTGATCCCAAACTTAACTTATGGCTTAACATTTCTATTATGTGTAAGGGAAGCAAAAAATGTAATATGAGATATGCAAAAGTGCAAAAATATATTACCCATATAACTCCCCATGAAAACTAAATAAGTAATTAAAAGCAATTAAACAAGTCTCAAGGAGCTAGAATATAGGCAAAGAAGAAATTATAATTGGCAATGTTACAGTTAAACACATGCATTAAACCTAAATAGGTATTATAGTTAAAATTTGAATCCAATATAAAAATTGAATCATTCTGGTAAAATATATACTATATAATAAAAATTTAGTAGTAGTCATTAATAATATTAATAAGCCATTTGTTAACAATAAGAAATTATTGAATTTTCTGAAAAGATACTGAATAAAAACATAGAGTTTGAGTATGTTTTTAAAATTTAAAGAATTTATTAGTAAAGTTTAAAATATCAAAGATATTATTTTGAAATACTGGATTTCCCCAACATACTAAGCAAGTATAGATAGGTAGATAGATAGATAGACAGATAGATAGATTGATAGCTATCACATTTTCTGAAGTTTCTGTGTAGTAGATTGAATACTACTCCTACAAGGAAATATGACTAATATTTTTAACTTACCTCTTTTCCCAGTCTATCTCTACATCCCATATTGATGGACGTTATTGTCTTGGAATAACATGCAATAAGGCAGAAATTGTTTAACTGGAAGAATCTTGAGAGAGAGACCCTACCCAATAAGAAGTATGAAAATTCTAATATGAAACTTTCTTTGAGATTTATTTGAGACAGAGAGACAAGGAATAGAGAAATTCTGTTCTGTTTAGTTTATCCATGAAACAGTAGTTTAATAGTTAATTTGACTGAGTTAATTTTATATTGGCTAGATTAAATTTGCAGCTATTGCTCAGAAATAATTGCTTGAGTTTTTTAAAAAGTTAGTTGTTTCCAGAAAATAAATGTGTATTGCTTTTCTGCCAACTTTGAGAATGCAGCTGTATAAAACTTATAAACCATAGTTTTTTTTTTTATTTTATCCAGGTAACATCATATTAAAATAATCAAAGTTTAATTCCTGGGTATGTAAGATTCTTTTTTCCTTTGAATATGGTTAAATACATATATGTTAGCAATTTTTGACAATCACCACATTAACCTATTTTTGAAAAGCACAGGTTTGAGATTATTATTCTGGTTGCTGTCTCCAGATACTCTCTGTTGTTCTCTACACAGTGAGCTGCAATTTCCCTTAAGAAATGCCAGACACAAGTGTGCGGTTATGATCTTCAGTCTTTACAACAGTATTTTGTTTTGCTATGTTTTGTTTTGATGCAGCTTCAAAACATTACTAGCTCATAAGAAATGCTATCAGGTTGAATCTTTCTACCTTGTGTTTGTGTTGCCTTAAAAATACCATGGTTAATCAAAACTACAATGAGACACCATCTCATGCCAGTCAGAAAGGCAATTATTAACAAGTCAGGAAACAACAGATGCTGGCAAGGCTGTGGAGAAATAGGAACACTTTTACACTGTTGGTGGGAGTGTAAATTAGTTCAACCCTTGCAGAAGACAGTGTGGCAATTCGTCAAGGATCTAGAACCAGAAATACCATTTGACCCAGCAATCCCATTACTGGGTATATACCCAAAGGATTCTAAATCATTCTACTATAAAGACACATGCACATGTACGTTTATTGCAGCACTATTTACAATAGCAAAGACTTCGAACCAACCCAAATGCCCATCAATGATAGACTGAATAAAGAAAATGTGGCACATATACACCATGGAATACCATGCAGCCATAAAAAAGAATGAGTTCATATCCTTTGCTGAGACATGGATGAAGCTGGAAGCCATCATTCTCAGCAAAGTAACATAGGAACAGAAAACCAAACACCGCATGTGTGGGAGTTGAATAGTGAGAACACAAGGACACAGGGAGGGAAACATCACACACCAGGGCCTGTCATGGGGTGGGACCAAGGGGAGGGAGAGCATTAGGACAAATACCTAATTCATGTGCGGCTTACAACCTAGATGACTGGTTGGTAGGTGCAGCAAACCACCATGGCACACGTATACCTATGTAACAAACCTGCATGTTCAGCACATGTATCCCAGAACTTAAAGTTAAAAAATAGAATACTTGGAATTAATTTATTGAATTATCTTATGTATTTTGTAGCTGAACAATGAAAACTGAATATTTTTCAAGCAGAGGTTTGTGATGGAGAAAAGCACATTAAGAAAACACTGGATAACTTTATTCCATGAATAAACATGGGGCAGACATTTGGTTCTTCTCCCAGTCTTTCTCAGGGGAGGAACACCGACCTTAGGCAATCTGTAATTTTCTCTCAATAGACTGTTTAGCACCATAAACATCTAAATTTGTTGTTTAAATTTTCTTATCAGAAGTGGTTTAGAATGTCCTTCTTCTCTTTAAAGTATTCATTAACTGTTTCCATTTCTGAACAAAATTCAACATTTGGTTAAAGCACTTCTCAGATTCATGCTACTAAATTACTGGAATTGAAAGTAGTACGAAAAAGTACACAGTTCTTTGTGTTTTCTTTTCCTATAAATAGGCTTTAGTTTACTCTTTATAGAAATGTACTTTTAAAAATATAAGGTAAAAATAAATGTAGTAGGCAGTGGAGTTGAGGACATATTCAAGAAATACCAAGTTTGAATAGTTATTATTTAAGTGTCATGAAATTTGCAATTACTTTTTTGATAATACATCTTAAAGTATTTACGGAAATTCTTTATTTCACTTTGCTATATCCATTTTATTGATATGTGTTCAGAAATAAACATCTGACAAGTATACATAAAAATTGGTTATATAACAAGATAGAAAGTACAGAAACTGCCCAGAAGATGGTAAAGAAAGAAAAGCACAGTGCAAGACATCAAAGTTAACTCTAAATTCAATCCCAGAAAACCTGACAAAACTTTATGTGTCAAGTTTCTGTTTTAAAAGTTTACTTTGATACAAAGGGAAGCTAGAATTTTAGTCAAACTTAACAACTAGATAAATTTCTGAAACAGAGAACTCTGCTGTGAAACTGTGTGAATAAGGTGTAGAAAACATAATTCAGTGAGGAAACCAAAATGAATTCAATGTTTGTAAGTGAAAAGCTAGGTATTCACTGTTGAAAAAATGTGTGATGATTGCACTATTGCAAAATAATTAAATTTGTTTATAAAATAAATAGATTAAAAAATCCCATATTTTTTCAGTTTTTAAATGTTAACTTGGAATAAATATTGTTATAGCCAAATTAAATTAAGATTTTTAGAATCTGATGTAATTCACACAATGGATAGAAAAATAAAAGTATCCAGGTAGCTGATTAGAGCAAGTGTATAACTGTGCTAGTGTCCAACTCTGACTGAACAAGTGAATACTGTGATTTGAATGAGAAATAGGCTCATAGAAAAATACTCAAAAATTCTACATTAGAAAATTAGACTTTTGATTATTTTATATATTCACTAAAATATGTAATGGAAGTGACAGGGGACTAGCATCTGGCAGAAGTGAAGAGATAATTAATTTGCAATTGACAAGTAAGATTTGGGTGATTTTGAAAAAATTGGATGAAGATATTGAGTAGGCAACAAAGAAAGTAGTCTGTACTAGATAGGAGCCTATTATATTCATGGATAAGAATGAGTGGGCTAAATCAAGAGTAGAAGCTCAGAAATAGGACACTGGAAATTCAATATTAGAGTATTATATAGGAAATTATACTATATAAAGAACCAAAATATATAGACCAATGGAACCCATAAGACAGCACAGAAATAAATCAATGCATTGACAGTCAATTGGTTTTTGACAAAGCTGCTCAAAAACACAATGAACAAAGGACAATATCTTTAATAAATGGTGATTAGAAAACTTAATATTCCCATGCAGAAAAAATGAAATTAAACCCTTATCTCACACAATATGCAAAAATCAACTAAAAATGGACTAAGGCATTAAACATGAGACTTGAAACTGTAAAAGTACTAGAAGAAAACATAGGGGAAAAGTTCCATGACATTGATCTGAACGATGATCTTTTAGATATGTACTAAAAAGCAAAAATAGATAAATAGGATTACATCAAACTAAAAGGCTTCTGTACAGCAAAGGAAACAATCAACAGAATTAAGAGACAACCTACAAAATGAGAATATATCTGCAAAACATACATCTGATAAGTTGATATCAAAAATATATAAGGAATTCAAAAAGCTCCATAGTGAGAAAACATATAAACAAATTTAAAAATGGACATAGGACCCCTGAATAGACATTCTTAAAAGAGGCCACACAAATGACAAACAGGTATATGAAAAAATACTCAGCCTCACTAATCAGAGAAACACAAATTCAAACCACAATGAGCTATCCCCTCACAGCTCTCAGAATGAGTAGCACCAAAAAGATGAGCAATAACAAGTGTTCATGAGAATGTGGAGAAAACAGAATCTTTGTAAACAGCTAGTGGGAATATAAAGTAATATAGCAATTATGGAAAACAATTTGGAGGGTCCTCGAAAAACTAAAAGTAGAATTACTATATGAGCCAACAATCCCACTACTGGCTATATTTCCAAAGGCTATCAAATCAGTATGTGTAAGAGATATCTGCATTTCAAAATGTTTATTTTAGCATTATTTACAATAGCCTAGATACGGAATCATTCCGTCTATTAAGAGATGAATGGTTAAAGGAAATGCGGTGTATATACACAGCCAAATAGAACTCAACCTTAAAAAGATGAAAAGTCTGTCATTTGCAACAACATGGATAAACTGAGAAGACATCATGTTAAGTGAAAGAAGCCACAGGAAGACAAATATTGCATAATCTCACTTATATGGAAAAGATAAAAAAGTCAAACTCATAGGAGTAGAGAAGAAAATGGTGGTTATCAGAGGTTGGAGGTGCGGGAATTAGGAAGATGATGGTCAAAGGACACAAACTTGTATTTTGGAGGAATAAGTTCAAGAGATGCATTGTACATCATGATCACTATAGGTAATATGTTGAACATTTGAAAATTGATGAGAGTAAACTTTAAGGGTTCTCATCACAAAAAGTGAGGTAATGCATATGTTAATTAGCTTGATTTATCCATTCCACAATGCATTAGGTTGGTGCAAAAGTAATTGTGGTTTTTGCCATTAAAACTAATTGCAAAGACTGCAATTACTTTTGCACTAACCTATATACATATATCCAAACATCATATTGTACACCATAAATATATATAATTTATACCTATAAAAAACAATAAAATATAAATACGTAGAAATAGGAAAACATGTTTTGAGACGTCAAGGGAGAAGAGAGATAATTTTAAGACCTTTTCTATAATGTTAAATACTTAAAAAGTAAGTGTAGCTTGTATGCCATAAATGACAAAATCTTTGCCAACAGATCCTGTTTCACGTGACTCCAGTAAAAGCAATTTCTTTGAAAAAGTAAAACAAAAATAAATTGATGAGGCATAATGGGAAGACGAGGACATAAGAGCAAGGGATAAAAAACAAATATTATTTTAAGAACACTGGTGATATGGTTTGGATTTGTGTCCCTGCCCAAATCTCATACTGAATTGTAATCCCAGTGTTGGAGAAAGGGCCTGGTGGGAGGTGACTGGATCATAGGGGCGGAGTTCCCATTACTGGTTTAGCACCTTCCCCCACTTGGTACTGTATAGTGAATGAGTTCTCATGAGATCTGGTTGTTTCAAAGTGTGTGGCACCACCCGCCTCTCTCTCTTCCTCCTGCTCTGACTATGTAAGATGTTTGCTCCCCCTTTGCCTTCTGCCATGATTGGAAGTTCCCTGAGGTCTCCCCAAAAGCAGAAACTGCTATGCTTCCTGTACAGCCTGCAGAACTGGGAGCCAATTAAAGCTCCTTTCTTTATAAATTACCCAGTCTCAGGTATTTCTTTATAGCAGTGTAAGAACAAACTAATAAAATTGCCTATGAAAAAAAGAAGAGCGTGATTGATGAATCCAAGAGGAGATTTTTTTAAAAATTGAATTTCAATAGTATCTTAATCTATTCACCCATGGTATTCTGCTTGTAAAATGAATTTAAATGTTTATATTTTTGAAAAACATAATTTTCCTAATGTTTTATTTTCCCCACTTTAATAGCAAAAAATCAGCAAAATGTAGTAAGAGAGCAGCAAGCAGAAGCGGACTGAAGGCTAGAAATCATGCCACTCATAATGATTTTTTCTTTATTAAGCACATCCGTATGAGCTAATCTTCACTCACCATTGATTTATACAATTCTAGGAAATCAAAAGGGAAAAAAACCATGAATTCAATGTTTCTCAAGGTAGGGTCAACAGACCACAGGCATCAAAATCATTTGGGCACTTGTTATGAATACATCCCCCAAGGTCTCTACTAATGGCATATACAAGAATTCTATTTATAATAGAAATCTTAAGTAATATATATGGTGAGATTAGTGAGAAAAATAAGATACAATAAAACTGAAGTTTTGGGAAAAAGGACTAAAAATATTTATTTGAATTAGCAAGATTGAAGAAGTTTGGAAGCCTTTGTTCCAAAATCTCAATTATTTTCTCACAATAGAGATTGATGAGGGAGAAGTGGTATGGTATATCTTTAAGGTTCTTTATCTCTAACATTCTATGATCTAACAAAGGCCAGGGCAAGCAAAACAGATATTATTTAAATTGACAATAATTATTATTGGAGTCATTATTTTAAGTGAGATCCAAAATATTCTGTTTCTGCTTTTATTTTTCTGTTTCTTGTTTTCTTTCTTGTAATCAAATTGTTATTATTTTAAAAACAGCAACTTTGCAAACCAAAAATTTTATTTGGTAGCCTTACCCAAAGTATGTTAAAATGCTAACTTTTTTTTTTCAGACAGTAATATTGATTCTTTTACTTAACATCTTTCTTGAAATATTAGAAGTTTTTAAGTATTTAAATATTTCCCAAGTTTTGTGGGTATTCTTTCTGTTTATGAAACAACAGGACATTAAATTAAAAGAGTCTTTGGAAGTTTTTTATTCTAAATCCTCATTTTAGACCTCTGTTTCAGACCAAGATGAATAGACAAAAGCCAGATTTACCACACAATCTGGAAAAAAATAACACATAAAAATATATGAAATAATGATTTTTAAGATGTCATCAGTCAACAATGGATAGTGATTTATAAGATATGGGAAATAAACAAAATGACTCCTTCCATTGATGTAGCTTACTGCCTAAAGAGAATTTACAAGCACAGGACGGTGGTGGGGAGAAGAAAATAGGCTGAGCCCAGTAGTTCCCTGAATTGAGAAGCTGGGAATAGCTTTCTAGGGAGGTCAATGATGACAGAATTTACAGAATAGAGATCCAGACAGGAATAGTCTATGCCGGCAAAGTTCCAAAGATCTGGAGAGGGGAGCCCTTATGTTTTCAGATGAGTGTTGATCAAACCGTGTATCAGAGGAAACTACCTAGGGTCAGAAAAAACATTATCATTATCCTCAGCACTCATACAGGCTCAGTAACAATGCCTGCTCCTACCAGTGATAAAGAAAAGTCTCAGAATTCTCAGGGCACTTGGTAGAATATTAAGAAGGATTTTGCTTCACTATTTAGGCAAAATTAGTCCTAGATTAAATGGTGTTCTGATGCCACCTCATCAAGCTTAGAAGCAAAAACAGAAAGTATGAAACTATTTCCAAATAATCGCAACCTACAACAAAGATCAAAAATATTTATAGAATGTCAAATACCTACCACACAAATCACGATGTCAGGCACCTGCTATAAAAATTACCAGGTGTTCAAAATGGCACAAAAAGACAACCCATATGGAGAAGAAAATTCAGCAAACAAAAGTGACCCAGAAATGACATGTGTCAGCATTAGCAGAAAAGTACATTAAAACAATTGTCATCCCTGAATTCTATATGTAGCCATACAGCCCACAAGCTAGAAGAAAGGTTGAATATATTAAATAGGGACATGGAATGTCATACAGACCCATTTTGAATTTTTAGATCTAGAAACAACTATGTCAGAGATTAGTGAATTGGAAAAAACAACGTTAGAAAATAGTCAAAGTAAAACATGAAGGGGAAAAAGAAGACTGAAAAACAGTGAAGAGGACATCAGCGCACTGTGGGAGAAATCAAGTAGCCTCATGTAAGTATAATTGAAGTGTGAAAGGAAGCTGAGAAAGACTGAAGGAAGTAAGAAAAAAATGTGAAGGAGTAATGGCTGACATTTCTCCAAATCTGAGGAAAACTATAGTCAGATCCAACCTCTTCTTTTAGAGGTTGGAGATACTGAGAGACTCATCTATTAATGTTTCTTAAATGGTCAGTGGTAGATTAAGGATAGTTATAACCATGTCTGCTAATCCAGGCAACTTCCATCACACCATATAATCTATTATCTTTTTTTGACTTTAAAATTGTATTTTAAGTTCTGGGATACATGTGCAGAACATGCAGGTTTGTTACATAGGTATACAGGTTGCATGCTGGTTTGCTGCACCCATCAACCCGTCATCTACATTAGGTTTTTCTCCTAATGCAATCAATCACTCCCTAGACTCCCCACCCCACAACAGGCCGTGTTGTGTGATGTTCCCCTCCCTATGTCCATGTATTCTCATTGTTCAACTCCCACTTATGAGTGAGAACATGCGGTGTTTGGTTTTGTGTTTCTGTGTTAGTTTGCTGAAAATGATGGTTTCCAGCTTCATCTATGTCCCTGCAAAGGACACTAACTCATCTTCTTTTATGGTTGCATAGTATTCCATGGTGTATATGTACCACATTTTCCTTATCGAGTCTATCATTGATTGGCATTTGGGTTGGTTCCAAGTCTATTATCTAATATTGGTATTATGTCACAAGAAATTATATTTCATTATGAACCAGATTTAATCTGTATGTTTTACTCCATCTTTCTAATTTGAAAAGAAAAAAAAGAGTCTAGATGGGAGAACAGTGGATTTTTATATAAAAAGTGATAATAAGGTAAAGAATTTCATAATTTTTTTCCTCTAAAAGACCTTAAGCAGCACACAAATATTATGATAACAGTATATATTTTTATGTTGATTGTTGGCATCATTCAAGAAAAAAAGCCTTTTAAGCCACCTAGAATAGTTTTTAAGTGTATGGACCCTGGACCCAGATTGCTTCAAATTCAAATCTCACCTCCTCCACTTACAACTGAGTGATGTTAGCGACGTCAATTACCCTTTCTCTTGAATTAGTTTCCTCAACAAGTTGATAATTATGTTGTCTACTTTATTAAGAATCAAATGAATTAATATTTGTAAAATGATGAATACATTGTCTCACTTATAGCAAGCACATATATTGGTTTGATAAATGACAAGTGGACGACTTGAAATCCTATTTAACGTTCCAAATTCTTTCCCTCTTCACTACATTTTTTATACACTGTCTTCTCTTTTTTTTTTTTTTTTTTCCCCCATGTATCTCTCTGCTTCTAAAAATCATTTTACTATAGAAGTCATTATCATTTGACCCAGCCCGGTGGCTCACGCCTGTAATCCCAGCACTTTGGGAGGTCGAGGCAGGCAGATCACTTGAGGTCAGGAGTTCAAGACCAGCCTGACTAACATGGTGAAACCCCGTCTTTACTAAAAATACAAAAAAATTAACCAGGCGTAGTGGCGGGCGCCTGTAATCCTAGCTACTTAGGAGGCTGAGTTAAGAGAATTGCTTGAACCCTGGAGGGGGAGGTTGCAGTGAGCTGAGATCACACTACTGTGAGGCAGAATGAGACTGTCTCAAAAAATAAATAAATAAATAAATAAATAAGAAAAAGAAAGAAAGAAAAAGAAATCATCATCATTCTAGAAAATTAGGTAACTATGGCCGGGCGCGGTGGCTCAAGCCTGTAATCCCAGCACTCTGGGAGGCCGAGGCGGGCGGATCACGAGGTCAGGAGATCGAGACCATCCTGGCTAACACGGTGAAACCCCGTCTCTACTAAAAAAAATACAAAAAACTAACCGGGCGAGGTGGCGGGCGCCTGTAGTCCCAACTATTCGGGAGGCTGAGGCAGGAGAATGGCGTAAACGCGGGAGGCGGAGCTTGCAGTGAGCTGAGATCCGGCCACTGCACTCCAGCCCGGGCGACAGAGTGAGACTCCGTCTCAAAAAAAAAAAAAAAAAAAAAAAAGAAAAAGAAAATTAGGTAACTATACCCTTATTTTTATATCTATTCTATACAGAGTATGGTGTATCATGCCTTTTGACTTAGGCTTTTATTATCAGTATTTTATATATTATTTTTTAATTTATTTGCAATAATTAATATTAGCTTGTTTTGAGTATTTTACATCATGAACAATGCTGTAATAGTGCTCTTACGATATATGCATACACTTACCCTTTTTGCTCAAAGGCCTTCCTATCCTTTATCTGGCAACGCGTCCACTTCCAAATACATTCTACTGCCCTTTTTCCAAAGTCAAGTTTCTCTCAACCATACCAGTCTTCTGGCTACTCTCCCTCTTCCCTGCTTTTCACCTACTATCTCAAAAAGTGTCCTGTATGCTCTACTTGTTCTTTATCATCACTAATCTACTTCACATACTTTTTTTATAAACCAAGACCTTACGATATCTACTTATATTATATTGAAATTGTGCTATGAAACATCAAAAACACCATATTGGTGACATTTTCTACTCTGCAGTACATGTAACTGATAACTAAAACCTCACCACCCCTCTATTGAATTTCTGTTCCCTTGGATTTTATGACTTTAAAATTTTTTTCTTCCATTGTGTGTGAGTGACTGAAAACGGAAAAACTCAAGATGATTTGACTACCCAGTGAAATGTATCTGCTCACATAATTTAAACATATAGATTATACAGCTCCAGGTGCCAGTGAACATAGGGCTCAAGTGGTAATAAGGAATGATCTTCTCAATCTTTAGGTGGGCCTTGTTCCAGTGGGCTCTTCCTTTCTGGTGGTAAATGATCGAGCAGCAGCTCCACATTTATGCCTTATCCTCCTGGAAATTCCAGAACAAAATGTTTCTCTTTCCCTGTCACTTCACCAAGTTTCCACAAGAGTCTTGTCAGCCACTTTCACTCACATGTATAGTTCTAAAACAATTGTGATGCCTAAGACTATGGAAAATCAGGTCCTAAAACTGCCTGATTCAAAGTGTCATAAGCTAAAATAAACCTTTTCTCTCCATTCTGTTACTCTTTCAACAAAATTATCATAGTCACAGGTTTTGTTGTCTTCTCTTTAACAAGCATGCAGATCCAACTGATTCATACATTTTAATGATTCTGAATAAATAGTGGATGGATAGCATTAGAGATAGTTATGTATATTAAAAATATGTTAACTTTATTCCATTTAAATGTTCTTCTCACTGTTCTGGGTTCCATACCTCTCATCCGGAATACTACACTGCTCTCTTGATGAGTTTTCTTGCCACTTTCTCCTACCATGCATTTCTGCTGCTATGCTCCTCCTGACACACCATTTTAAACAAGTCACTTGCACTACTTGCATCTCTTCAAAGGCTTCTTATTGTCTTTCAAAATCTAACCAACTTAGCCTGGCATTTAGATCCTTAATAATGTGGCCTTAAGTAATTTTCCTGTATTTTATCACAGTCTCTAGGTTCCCACTTATGACTTTTCTGTGAAGGTGCCTTTCCCCTAATCCAAATTAAAACAAAGATCCTCCAAGTGACTTTTAACAAGTCACTTGACCTTTGAGTTCTTCCATTGTGAGGAAAAATAAAAATGTAGCTCCACATATTGTTTGATAGGTTGCATTGTTGAATTGCTTAGTGCAAAGAACACTGGGCTTCTCAGATTAAATGCATTCTGTGAGTGCAGAGCTTTGTGTCTACTAAGCCAAAAAGAGCTGAGGGTTAATAACTTCCAGAGATCCCTAATTGAAAAACCTGGGTCCCCTCTAGCAGACAACATTCATTGTTATGTTTTAATTTACTACATGGAATTGAACTTTTATTCTTTACCTTTGAAGTGCCTTTACAAGTTTAATGCCACCAGATTGTGCTATCCATTTAGATAGTAGATTTTCATTAAAAATCATGTACAGTTTAATCAATCCTCTTTAGCAAGCTGTGAATTATCTTATGGTATTGATTGCAATATATCTAAACAAATCCCTTAGGAAGAGATAGAAAACCAACTGGGGCTTTTGTGTTATTCCTCTTCTAAAGAAGCTCTATTTTTCCAGCTTTGCTTTTTCAGAGAGGTTGGCAATGTTTCCCAGCTTACGTCCTAAAATAAAATACAGCATGAACACAGAAACAGCATATTTTATTTATACACAGAAAACCTTCTTTATTTCATTATGTGGAGTTTTAAGCCATATCTTTCCTGGACCTGAGGAGGTGGGTTGTGCTCTCCCAGGGGACATTTTGCTCTGTACAGATAATGATTCCTAACTGACTACAAGGCCAACACTCCTGTTAGCACACTTTGTTGCCTTTGTAGTGCCACAGAAACTCACATTACTATAACCTCACCTTCCACAGCTCAGTATGATCTTGGCAACTGTCTATTGGAACAAGACCTCTGTGGACTTGTGACCACATTTTCTCAGATACCTGTGACTCATGTTCCAGGAGCCTTTCTTTGTACCTGTATTTCTCATATTTCCAGAGTGGAAATCCTATCTGGTCAAGGCAGATTGGTCTCATCTCTCTAAGTACCCCTCCCACTTTATCTCCCACTTACTCTTAATGAACATATACTATGTTTCAAGAAATATAATTAGAATCAAATACAAACCCCCTGTCTGTCTCTAAAAAGACATTTCTCATCTGTTTTCTCCACGTGCTACACCTTGCATTTTCTTTTCTGTTCAGTTTCTACCCATTCTTTGAGGTCCACTAATGCAACAGAATCCTCCTCTGAACTCATGGCACTTTGGCACTTAATGTAACCCTTTGCACCTTTACATATAGTCCTTTACATTTTGAGTTCTTTATTCATACAAGTATGTCTTATCTCTTAATAATAAACTCCTTGGGGAACTAAAGAGGCTTCTAATTACATCATTGATCACCAAGATTGATTTTATATATCCTACTGCTTTAACTCGAGTGATAAATATTAAAGTATAATATAATCTCCCTTAGTACATGACCATCCAATCCATTCTTCTCTAAACTATTATTTAGCAATGTATGGAAATAGTATTTTAAAAATTGGACCAGGCGCAGTGGCTCACGCCTGTAATCCCAGCACTTTGGGAGGTCGAGGGGGGCAGGTCATGAGGTCAGGAGATCAAGACCACCCTGGTTAACAAGGTGAAACCCCGTCTGTACTAAAAATACAAAAAATTAGCCGGACATGGTGGCATGCTCCTATAGTCCCAGCTATTCGGGAGGCTGAGGCAGGAGAATCACTTGAACCCAGGAGGCAGAGGTTGCAGTGAGCCAAGATTGCACCACTGCACTCCAACCTGGGTGATAGAATGAGACTCCATCTCAAAAAAAGAAGAAGAAGGAGGAGGAGAAGAGGGAGAGGGAGAGGGAATCAAATTAAAACTGAAGTATTACACTTTAAGGATATTAGTTCAACATTTCACTGTTACATTGTGCTTTGTTTAAATAATAATTAGAACACAGAAAGCCATTTCTCTTTCCTACTTTGCTACTGCTTTTTATTCATAAGTCTCTTGTAATTGAACTTTATTTATTCTTATATTCAATTGAAAAATATGTATTTATTTCTGGCATCAATATTAGTTCTTGCCTGGTCATTTATGCATCATGAAGCTCATACTACTAGATGATTTTGTGTGTGTGTGTGTGTGTGTCTCTCTCTCTCTCGCAACACATAATCAGATTCTAAATATTTAACTTGGGTTATGAAAAGGCACACAATACAACAAGTAGACAAAATTCCTCATATTGTCTAAACTGGGAGCTGTTATTTTTTCAACTCTAAATATAATTTCTTAATATAATTCTAGGCATGAATCAAAATAGAGACTGTTATGAAACTAGATCTTAAAATCGTGTGGTTAGGGCATTTAAAATTGATGTTTTAAAAATGATTACTGTGATAATAAGTGTAAAATTTGTTATTGTTTTTACTATTGTTGTCAGGTAACACAGCATGGGTGTGTTTGTTAGGATTATCTAGGGAAACAGAACCAATAGGATGAAGAGAGAGAGAGAGAGATTTATTATGAAAATTGGTTCATGTCATAATTTGTAAGCTGGAAAACCAGGGAAGCCAGTGGAGCGGCTCAAACCTAAGATGGAGGGCAGCTGGGACTGAGGAGAGCTATGCAAGTCTTGAAGTCTGAAGGCCAGAGAACCTGGATTTCTGATGTTCAAGGACAGAGAAAATATATGTCCAGGCTCTGAGAGAGAGAGAGACCACACACACACACACACACACACACACACACACACACACACACACACACACACACACACAGAGAGAGAGAGAGAATTTCATCTTTCCTCTGACTTTATGTTCTATTTGGGCCCTCAGTTGAATGGGTGAGGGTGGGTCTTTCTTACTCAGCCCACTGATTCAAATGCCAATCTCTTTCAGAAATAGCCTTCCAGATATACCCAAAATGTTTTACCAACTATCTGGGTGTCCCTTCATGCCACCAAGTTGACACCTAAAATTAACTGTCACAATGGGAGAGTGGTTAAGTACAGGTTATGAAAACAAACTGCCTAGAATTGGAGGCTGGCTCCACCAAGTATTTTTTATATAACGTTGATAATATTAAATTTTCTAATCTTCTGTTTTTTCATCTCTAAAATAAGCCAATTCACAACATAGAATTATAATAATTAAATGAGGACACATATTAAGGATTCTGCAGAGTATCTTATCAATTTTAAGAACACAGTAATTATTACTTCTTTATTTACCTCTCTTTACTCACTGAATTTATACAGCCCACTAGGACCTTCAGATTACATGAAATAAACTGTAACTTATTAAATATAGATAACTCACCCAGAGCAGCATGGCCCAATCCAGACTTAATCTTGGGCATTGTAATTTCAAGTTGTATGCTGTTTCTACATTGATTATATCCCCTAATGATTTATAATTGCTTTCCAAAAGGAGGGTATAGATGGAGATAGATTATAAGCTTTAGGGCAAGTTCTTGGTTTCTCAGTTTCTATCTTCTAAATAAAGAACAAAAGAAGTAAGAAAATATTGGACCTCCTTAGGAAATAATAAAAGGTTCTAGAAATATCTGACAATTTGTATCTTCTATTTTGCTTTAACTTTGAATATATATAAAGCTAAGAGTGCAGTTTAAAGTGAACTATAAAGTTCTATAAACTGCATACATGTGCAGTCACATGTAACATGTCTAGCCTATCTTGATGCCGTTTGCTCAAGCAGTTTTCAAAATTCCAGTAATACAGTATGACCAGTTGTATTACATTAATATGATATATTATTGTTATCATACTTCTTGGGTTGCCATAACAGAATATCACAGACTTGGTAGTATAAACACAGAAATGTATTTTCTCACAGTTCTGGAGGCTGGAAGTCCATGCTCTAGGTGCCATCCTTATTTTCTGCTAAAGCCTCTCTATTCCTGGCTTGCAGGTGGCCATGTACTCACTGTGGTTCTCACCTGACCTTTCCTCTGTGTGGGTACACTCTTTGTATGCCTTCCTTTCACTATAAGAATACCAGTTCTGATGGAACGTACCTCAAAATAATAAGAGCTATTTATGACAAACCCACAGCCAATATCATACTGAATGGGCAAAAACTGGAAAAATTCCCTTTGAAAACTGGCACAAGACAGGGATGCCCTCTCTCACCACTCCTATTCAACATTGTGTTGGAAGTTCTGGCTAGGGCAATTAGGCAAGAGAAAGAAATCAAGGGTATTCAGTTAGGAAAAGAAGAAGTCAAATTGTCCCTCTTTGCAGATGACATGATTGTATATTTAGAAAACCCCATTGTCTCAGCCCAAAATCTCCTTAAGCTGATAAGCAACTTCAGCAAAGTCTCAGGATACAAAATTAATGTGCAAAAATCACAAGCATTCTTATACACCAGTAACAGACAAACAGAGAGCCAAATCAGGAATGAACTTCCATTCACAATTGCTTCAAAGAGAATAAAATACCTAGGAATCCAACTTACAAGGGATGTAAAGGACCTCTTCAAGGAGAACTACAAACCACTGCTCAGTGAAATAAAAGAGGACACAAACCAATGGAAGAACATACCATGCTCATGGATAGGAAGAATCAATATCGTGAAAATGGCCATACTGCCCAAGGTAATTTATAGATTCAATGCCATCCCCATCAAGTTACCAATGAGTTTCTTCACAGAATTGGAAAAAACTGCTTTGAAGTTCATATGGAACCAAAAAAGAGCCCGCATCTCCAAGACAATCCTAAGTCAAAAGAACAAAGCTGGAGGCATCACGCTACCTGACTTCAAACTATACTACAAGGCTACAGTAACCAAAACAGCATGGTACTGGTACCAAAACAGAGATATAGACCAATGGAACAGAACAGAGTCCTCAGAAATAATACCGCACATCTACAGCCATTTGATCTTTGACAAACCTGAGAGAAACAAGAAATGGGGAAAGGATTCCCTATTTAATAAATGGTGCTGGGAAAATTGGCTAGCCATAAGTAGAAAGCTGAAACTGGATCCTTTCCTTACTCCTTATACGAAAATTAATTCAAGATGGATTAGAGACTTAAATGTTAGACCTAATACCATAAAAATCCTAGAGGAAAACCTAGGTAGTACCATTCAGGACATAGGCATGGGCAAAGATTTCATGTCTAAAACACCAAAAGCAACGGCAGCAAAAGCCAAAATTGACAAATGGGATCTCATTAAACTAAAGAGCTTCTGCACAGCAAAAGAAACTACCATCAGAGTGAACAGGCAACCTACAGAATGGGAGAAAATTTTTGCAATCTACTCATCTGACAAAGGGCTAATATCCAGAACCTACAAAGAACTCAAACAAATTTACAAGAAAAAAACAAACAACCCCATCAAAAAGTGGGCAAAGGATATGAACAGACATTTCTCAAAAGAAGACATTCATACAGCCAACAGACACATGAAAAAATGCTCATCATCACTGGCCATCAGAGAAATGCAAATCAAAACCACAATGAGATACCATCTCACACCAGTTAGAATGGCGATCATTAAAAAGTCAGGAAACAACAGGTCCTGGAGAGGATGTGGAGAAATAGGAACACTTTTACACTGTTGGTGGGATTGTAAACTAGTTCAACCATTATGGAAAACAGTATGGCGATTCCTCAAGGATCTAGAACTAGATGTACCATATGACCCAGCCATCCCATTACTGGGTATATACCCAAAGGATTATAAATTATGCTGCTATAAAGACACATGCACACGTATGTTTATTGCGGCACTATTCACAATAGCAAAGACTTGGAATCAACCCAAATGTCCATCAGTGACAGATTGGATTAAGAAAATGTGGCACATATACACCATGGAATACTATGCAGCCATCAAAAAGGATGAGTTTGAGTCCTTTGTAGGGACTTGGATGCAGCTGGAATCCATCATTCTTAGCAAACTATCACAAGAACAGAAAACCAAACACCGCATGTTCTCACTCATTGGTGGGAACTGAACAATGAGATCACTTGGACTCAGGAAGGGGAACATCACACACCGGGGCCTATCATGGGGAGGGGGGAGGGGGGAGGGATTGCATTGGGAGTTATACCTGATGTAAATGACGAGTTGATGGGTGCAGCACAGCAACATGGCACAAGTATACATATGTAACAAACCTGCACGTTATGCACATGTACCCTACAACTTAAAGTATAATAATAATAAATAAATTTTAAAAAAATAATAATAAAAATAAAAATAAAAAAAAAGAATACCAGTTCTGTTAGATTAGAGATCCACGCATGATCTCACTTAAATTTTAATTAGCTCCTTAAATCACCTATCTCTAAACACAGTCACATTGAGAATTAGAGCTTCAGCATAAGAATTTTGGAGAGACCACAATTTGGTCCAAAACATTGACATGTCCTTTTGATCCAAATTAATCATCTCTTTCACACAGTTGAAATTTCACTATACAAACACACAGTTTTATATTTTAAGAAAAAAATAGGATTTATATATTTCCTATATGCATTTATTAATTAATATACTTCAACAATGTGAAACTGACATTTGTTCACTATTATCCATATTAAATTTAAACAAATTGCAATCCCTATACAATTGCACCACTGTAAAGTTATGTGTAATGAATTCTATAGCCTTAAGTAAATCCATGAGCTGAAGCAACAGATTTTTTTTTTATATTTCAGTAGTACTTTTTACAAATATACAGCAGTGTCTGTATACCTAATAAATCAAACTACACTGGCTGCTGTGATACATGATTCTAATCTTTGTTAATGACTGCGAGATGTATTCTACACACAGCTGATGGTGACGCCAATTGACAGCTTCAGCTGTCAACCCTCTTAAGAAATAGCCCTTGATTTGAAACAGCTGTCTCATCCAATATTATCTCCCACTCTCCTAGGAAATCTTGCATCCAGTGACTTGCCCACCATAGTATAAGAAGGCCCATTCTCACCAAAATGCAAGACAGTTTTGAAGAGCCATTACAGCCACCTAGCTCCTTGTGGCTGACTGAGATCATTTTTGTGACTGCATCTCACCCAACATCCCATTCTGCCTAATCCTGTTCCCTTCCTTCGCCTTTCAAAGAGCATACCTGGGGAACCGAAGCTGCAACCATAACAGATAATTTTTGTAGCACTGTTAAAGGTATTAATAAGACACAATAGGTCAAAGACATATTTTCCCCCCAAACAGTATAGATAAATATTTTCAAAACTGTAAGTCATTAAATCATTTTAGTGGGACATGAATAACATTTTAAAAGCAAGAAAATTATCAACAAATAAATTCTGGACTTAAAATGGACTCTAGACAAAAGAGACCTAATACACATATACAGAACATTGTACCCAAAAACTGCAGAATATACATTTTTTCATCTGCACATGAAACATTCTTCAAAACAGGCTATGCACTTGACCATGAAGTAAATCTCAATAAATTTAAAAAAATAAAATTATATCAAGTATTTTCTCATACCACCGTGTAATGAAACTAGAAATCAACACCAACAGCAACTCTTAAAATGATACTAATACATGGAAATTAAACAACTTGCTCCTGAATGATTTTGGGGTAAACAATACAATTAAGATAGAAATGAAAAAAAAATGAAACAAATGAAAATACTGACATAACATACCAAAACCTCTAGGATACAGCAAAAACAGTGCTAAGGAAACATTTATAGCATTCAATGCCTACATCAAAAGAATATAAAGATCACATGATAACAAGCTAATGTGAAATCTCAGGGAACTACAAAAACAATAACAAAGCAAACCCAAAACTAGCAGAAGAACAGAAATGTTAAAGATCCGAGGGGAACTAAAGGAAATTGTGACCAAATAAAGAATACAACAAACCAAAGAAACAAAAAGTTACTTGAAAAGATAAAACTAATTGATCGCTAGCTAGATTAACAAAGGAAAAAGAGAGAAGATTCAAATAAGCAGAAAGGAAAAAGGAGACATTACAAATGATACCACTGAAATACAAAAGATCCGTCAGACACTACTACGATACTATGAGCATCTCTAAACTCACAAACTAGAAAATCTAGAGAAAATCGATAAATTCTTAGAAACATACATCCTCCTGAGAATGAACCAAAAAGAAATAAAAATCCTGAATAGACCAATAGAGAGTAGTGAGATTGAATAGGTAATAAAAAATCTCCCAAGATTTTTAATAAATCAAACTACACTGGCTGCTGTGATACATGATCCTAATCTTTGTTAATGACTGCGAGATGTATTCTACACACAGCTGATGGTGACGCCAATTGACAGCTTCAGCTGTCAACCCTCTTAAGAAATAGCCCTTGATTTGAAACAGCTGCTTCATCCAATATTATCTCCCACTCTCCTAGGAAATCTTGCATCCAGTGACTTGCCCACCATAGTATAAGAAGGCCCATTCTCACCAAAATGCAGGACAATTTTGAAGAGTCCAGGACCAGACAAATTCACATCCAAAATCTAATAGACATACAAGAAGAATTGGTGCCAATCCTACTAAATCTATTCCAAAAAATTAAGGAGAAGGGATTCATCCCTAATTCATTCTAGAAAACCAGTATCACTCTGATACCAAAACTAGGCCAAAAAAAACTACAAAAAAGGAAAACTACAGGCCAATATCCCTGGTGAACATAGATGCAAAATTCTTCAACAAAATACTAGCAAACAGAATCCAACAGCACACCAAACAGGTAATAAACCATTATCAAGTAGGTTTTATTCCAGGGATGCAAGGATGTTTCAACACACAAACCAATAAATGAGATTCGGCACATAAAATTAATTAAAAACAAAAATCTTATGTTCATCTCAATAGATACAGAAAGCTCAGCATTTCTTCATGATAAAAAAAAAACCCCTCAACAAACAAGGCATAGAAGGAATATACTTCGAAATAATAAAAGCCCAATATGACAGACTCACAGGCAACATCATACTGAATGTGAAAAGAATTAAAACGTTCTCCCTAAGAACTGGAACAAGGCAATAGTGCCCACTTTCACCATTCCTGTTAACCATAATACTGGAAATCTTATCCAGAGCAATCAGGCAAGAGGAAGAAATAAAAGGCATCCAAATGGGACAAGAAGAACACAAATAATCTTTGTTAGCTTAATTACATTATCTTTTACCTAGAAAATCCTAAAGAGTCCTCCAAAAGACACCTAGATTTGATAAATGACTTTAGTAAAGTTTCAGGATACAAAATCAATGTACAAAATCAATAGCATTTCTACACACCAAAAACATTCAAGCAGAGAACGAAATCAAAACCTCAATCCCAAGTAATCCCACTATATCCAAAGCGCTACAAAATTAAAATAAAGGGCCGGGCGCGGTGGCTTAAACCTGTAATCCCAGCACTTTGGGAGGCTGAGACGGGCGGATCACGAGGTCAGGAGATCGAGACCATCCTGGCTAACACGGTGAAACCCCGTCTCTACTAAAAAATACAAAAAAAAAAAAAAAAAAAAAAAAACTAGTTGGGCGAGGTGGCAGGCGCCTGTAGTCCCAGCTACTCGGGAGACTAGGGCAGAAGAATGGCGCAAACCCAGGAGGCGGAGCTTGCAGTGAGCTGAGATCCGGCCACTGCACTCTGCCTGGGCGACAGAGCCAGACTCCGTCTCAAATTAATTAATTAATTAATTAAGCACCTATTAATACATTTAACTTAAGAGGTGAAAGAGCTCTGCAAGGAGAATCACAAAACTGATGAAAGAAACTGAGAATAACACAAACAAATCGTAAAACATCCTATGCTCATGGATTGAAGGAATCAATATCATTAAAATAACTATACTACCCAAGGCATTACACAGAGTTAATGCAATTTCTATTAAACTACCAGCATCATTTATCATGGAATTAGAAAAAAAAATTCTAAAATTCATAAGAATCCATTAAAAAGCCTGAATAGCCAAAGCAATTCTAAACAAAACAAAGCAAAAAGGTAGAGGCATAGCATTACATGCTTCAAAGTGGTAGTAGCCAAAACACCATGGTACAGGTATGAAAATGATACGTAGAACAATAGAACAGAATAGAGGACCCAAAAATAATGCCACATACGTACAATCCATTGATCTTAGACAAAGTTGACAAAAATATCTAGTGGGGAAAGGATATCCTCTTCAATAAATGGTTCTGAAAAAATTGGACAGCCTTATGTAGAAGAACAAAACTGAATCCCAATCTCTCATCATATACAAAAACTTAACTCAAGGTGGGTTAAATCCAAATGTAACACCTGAGACGGTAAAAATTATATAAGAAAATTTTGAAAAATCTGTTCAGAATATTGACCTAGGCAAAGAATTTATGCTAAGACCTCAAAAGTAAATGCAACAAAACAAAGAAATTAATGGACCTTAATTAAACTAAAAAACTTCTGTAAAGCAAAAGAATAATCAGCAGAGTAAACAGACAGCACACAGAATGGGAGAAAATATTTGCAAGTTATGCATTAGATGAAAGACTAATATCCAGGATCTACAAGGAACTTGAAAAACTCAACAAGAAAAAACAGATAACCTCATTAAAAAGTAGGCAAAGGACATGAACAGACATTTCTCAAAAGGAGACATACAAATGTCCAAAAAACGTATGAAAAAGATTCCCAGTATCACTAATTATCAGATAAATGCAAATTAAAACTACAATGATCCTGGGCTTGGTTACTAATGCCTGCAATCTCGGCACTTTGGGAGGCTGAAGTGGGAGGATCGTTGAGCCCAGGAGTTCAAGACCAGCCTGAGCAACATGACAAAACCCTGTCTCTACAAAAAAAATACAAATATCAGCTGGGCATGGTGGCACATGCCTGCAGTTGCAGCTACCTGGGAGGCTGAGGTGGGAGGATTGCTTGAGCCTGGAGGTCAAGATTACAGTGAGTTGAGATGACACCATTGCACTCCAACCTGGGCAACAGAATGAGACCCAGTCTCAAACAAAAACCAAAACCAATGAGATACCACCTTATGCCAATCAGAATGGCTATTTAAAAGCAAAAAAAAAACAAAAAACAAAAAACAAAAAACAAAAAAAAAATAAAAAAAACCCAGATATTAGTAAGGATGCAGAGGAAAGGGAACTCTTATACACTGTTGGTGGGAATGTAAATTAGTACAGCCTCTATAGAAAATGTATGGAGAATCCTCAAAGGACTAAAAATAGAACTGTCATTTGATTCAGAAATCCCACTACTAGATATCTACTCAAAGTAAAAGAAGTCATTATATCAAAAAGACACCTGCATTCTTGTGTTTATTATAGCACTATTCACAACAGCAAAGTCATGGAGTCAACCTAGGTGTCCATCAGTGAATGACTGGATAAAGAAAATGTGGTATACACATACCATGGGATACCATGCAACCAGAAGAAAGAATGAAATCATGTTTTTTACAGCAATATGAATGGAACTAGATGCCATTATCCTAAGTGAAATAACTCAGAAATAGAAACTTACACTACATGTCCTGATTGATAAGAGCTACACAATGAGTAATATGTATATACAGAGGGGAATAATAGACAGTGGGAAGTCATAAATTGGGAAGTTTTAGAAGGGGGTGAGGGTTGAAAATTTACCTATTGTGTACCGTGTTCACTATTCAGGTGATGGTTGCACTGAAAGCCCAGACTTCACCACCATGCTGTATATCCATGTATCAAAACTGCATTTCTACCTCATGAATCTATTAAAATTTTAAAAATAAATTATTTTAAAAAACAAGAAAATGAAACATCAATATTTCTTACCAATAGTAAGGAGAGCAATTCTACTGTGATATTTTGTTACAGTTTCATAGATTATTTTTTATGAAATTAAGAGAAATATAAAATCAGTTGTCTAAGCTTTGTTTAGTAAAATATGAATTAAGCAATTGTAGGACAATAATTATAGCAATGAACCATCTTATGCTTTATAACATTTTTGTAAATTGCAAATCTACTTTACTTGCATTAAAATGTATACAAAAGTTACTCTGAGGTTTTTGTTTTTAAAAGGAGAGACTCATTTTTCCCCATGTTACAGAGGTTTATTTAGGGTCTGTCGAATGCTAGTCATCATGTTTGGCACTAGTTTATGATTGTAAACCCAACAGTTGGGATAGTGTCTGGGAGATCATACTCCCCTGATTACTTCTTCATGCATAAGTGAGTCATGACAGCACTTGGGATCAGGACACCTGAACTTAATTGCCAGACCTTAATTGTCTTGCCTGAGCTATAGAAACTTTTCCTTCACTCTTCTGCTCTTAAAATGATTAGCTGTAAATTAATTCTGAAAGTAATAATAGCTATACCAAAATGTAGATAATGCAGCTCCAATGAGGAGTTTATATAAAAAAAGTAATATAAATAATAAATAACAATACATATGTTGGAATTATCCACACTATACAGAATAAAATGCAAAATTTCATATTATAAAATGCTGACAAAGAAGGCCTTAATTTTCCCCTCAGTTTGGTAAACTTTATACAGGCTTCTTTCGGACTCTAGGCCCCTTACCTCTTAGGTAATTTTCTTTAAAACTTTGTCACTCAAATTCTCTGTCTCCTTTGAGCTGTAAATATTTCTTGAAAGCCTCTCATTAGTTTCACATACCAGAAATGCCTTTCTCAAAGACCAGGGAGTAATTTAATCATCAATGAGCCCTATCCCAGTCTTTATGGGAGGGTAGGAGCCTAACTTTGTCGTATATCATTTGTGTATATCTTGCTCCAAATTGTAAAACTACCCCTTGCTCAAGAAGACATAACAAAGTTTACTTTTTCTTTCAGTAAAGCCAATCAGCAAACACAGATGGCCCATCACCTTTCTTTCATACTAATGTTTAAAAAACCTCGAACCCCTTTTGCAGCAGAGTTGAGTTCAGGCTGAGTTCTGGCCTCTCTCTCCTATTGCAATATTCTTGAATATAGTTTCCCTTGCCCGTTTAACTTATTCTAATACCATTTTTTTGCTTTGATAATGCCAAGTAAAGTTTTATTACCAAAAAGTCACCCTTCTGAAACGTTTCAATACGTGTAAGGGAAAGAAACAAAAGGAGAAAGAATACAGTGGAAGAATCCAATAAGAACCTAGTAGAAGCTGGTAGAAGCTAGTTGAAAAATATTTTCATTAAACACTGGCTGTTACCCATGAAGTTACAGAGGTGGAGGAGGTGAGGTCACTTTAAAAAATTATGGTACCTCAGGATACCACAATTTCTTGCTAAGAAGCTCAGACTGAGGATGCACATGCTAAACGATCCAGTGGTCATATTTTTTCCAGACATATATAGAAAAATAATAAAAAGAAAGTAGTGTTCTCCCCAAATTGTACAAATGTCAAAAAATATAGCCACCCTCCTGAGTGTTATTGTGCCTTGCTGTCTAACCCAGGCAGAATCATCATTCCTTCTGTCAAAACACACTGAAAATAACGTGTAAAGAATTGGAGGTACTCTTTCATATTTCCCGTGATGAGTTAGCATCATGATAGTCCCCATACTCAGCTGCCTGCTCTCAGCAAAGTGAAGCAAATTGAAGGATCATATAGAAGATGTCAAGAATTAATAACCTCTGGAAAGGGTGGCCACTTTTAAGTCATGCTACAAAGTTACTACTGTTTGCAAGAAGACTAAATAAGAATCTCCTCCCTATAAATAGTCATGTGTATAATTATTTATTATTTTCCAAACATTGGCATTCAGTGTCTCAGAAGCTGACATTAATATGTTTATTAAGAATAAATTTAAATATATTTATTACAAGACTACATATTATAGAAAATGTAGAATGCATAATAGGCGAAAGGAGTGGGAATCTAAAATCACTTACAAAACCACAATCTAATTATAGCCACTGTTAACATCTGTGAAATTTACTTCCAGGCATTTACAGATTAAGATTTTAGCTGGTACTATAAAGCAGGCATTGTTCTAACTACTATATAAATAGTATTGCATTTAATTCTCACAAGAGTTTTTAAAAATGGGGATTATTCTTATTTATATTTTACAATAAATAAAAATAAGCACAGCAAGGGCAAGTAACGTCCTGAGTTCACAGTTTTTAAGTGATCAAGCCAGATTTTACTTAGTCAATTTGGCTTCACAGCTCATGCTCTTATGGAACATAATGTCTATAAGAAAACCCTTATTTTGGGAAATTTGTCAAAAATTTTCACTATTATACACAAATAAATTTTGAGCTTCTTACAGGCAAATTTCTGGGCATGTTTTCCTACATATCTCTTTAGGATGAATTCCTATAAAGAGGCTGATTAGTCAAAGAGCATGCCCATTTTAAAAACTTTGATACCAATTGTCAAATTGCCCTCAATATAGGTTTTACCAATTTTCTCTCCATTTATACTATAAGAGTCTCTTTGTTTTTGCCCTTTCACTTTAGATTATTTTATATCCCACTTCCACCTCCACTGTATCTAAACATTTAGACCAATGTAATACATATTGGAAATAAAAACTGTATTAGAATTTTTCTTCGTTTATTTCTCAGAAGGCACTATAGGAATACAGTTGGACTAACTTCGTTTTCTAGTTATTTTTCATTGTGCTTTTAATTCATCTTAGTTTAATTTCACTAATTGTAATTGTTCAGGACATAATAAGTGCAGGCTACTCTGTTAGGTACAGTAAATAACACAGAGAAAAATAATATTATTTCTGTCCTTAATTAGCTTAGGAAGAAGTTATCCATGTAAACAGTTTATGTGTAAGACAGAATGAAGACCTTGTTAATTACAGATACAAATAGAGTATTATTGTTACAGAAGGGTGAATAGAAACATGTCATTAATTCTGATTGAAGTGATCCAGGAGGCCTTTATTATGGAGTTACTTTTACTGTTGAGACCTAAACAAGAAAGAATATTTGGGTGGGTAGAAGAAAGGTTGAAGGACACACATGAGCCAGGGAACATTAACAAACAAGCAACAAAGACATAAAAATGTATAATGTTTTCTGAAAATAATAAATTGAAATTGTAGGAAGATCTGTTTTTTTTTTTTAATTATGAGTTGGGGACATTTGGTGGGAGATGCCTTGATTTTTCCAATTATGAATATAAATTTTATTTATTTATATAAACAAGTTGTTCTATCAGCTGTCCAATCAACACTGCCCCCCGAGAGGGCCAGGTGTTTCCATTTACAAAATTTGCTCCATTAGCTAGTCATTAAGAAAAATCAGCTTTTTTCCAACCGTAATGGGACCTAAACTATATAGTCATTCATCAGCATGTATAATCATACAATTCTTCCACTAATGAGAATTTTAAAAATTGTGTGGGCTTATACACAATTTACAGGAGCATCACCCTAAAAAAAACGAGAAAAAAATTAGCTAACTATTTATCAGATAGCTTATTGTACACTAGCCTTGGCCATTTGAAATCATGTTTCCCAGATTTTTGGAATACTCCTACCATGGCTCTAAAATGACTACTAAGCTTGTGCATTTATGTATCTTGGGGAAGGAACTTGTTTGGGGGTTTCAAGTTATCTGGAGATTGTCACCTGATGTATTACTTTAATCATTTTGTTGTTTTAATCAATGTGTACATGTGCTCAGAGAGATGTTAGGAGCATAATATAATGAATGCCAAAAATAACAAGCAGGAAAACCTCTGGGTCCTGTCGAATTCCAAAATATAATATAATATAATATCTGAACCAAATGAAAGTGTCCCTGCTCCAATTTGTTCAAAGGAAAATGATCAATTTATCTCCTCCCAAAGAGAAATCAAGGGAAGGAAAATGTAAAGGCAGTTGGAGTCTCAAATATATTCAGAGATGCTCTGAACATGTCAAATAAATGTCACTTTCACCTGAGGAAAAGAACTTTAGAAATAAATGTTTCAGAGATAGACAGTAGTGTCCTTTTAGTTACTGTTCTAAAGAAAAACAAAATATGTTTAGGCATCTGAAAATGAATAAACCCTAGCAGAATCTAGTTTTTTAAATTATTTTTTCTCATTAAATGCAACTTTATTTTTTGGTAGGAGTGCACTTCACTCTAATCATTGCATTACATAAGACATCCTTGTTGTATTATAATGTGCATATACTTTTTCCCTTTAGAAAATTTCCCTTTAGAAAATTACATATAGGCTCTCATTCTATTTCTTTGTGTTTGTTTTTTTTAATTGTCAAGTAATAATTACGTATATTTGTGGTGTACAACGTGATGTTTTGATCTATGTAGTCATTACAGAAACATTCAATCAAACTAATTAAGATACCAATCACCTCATCAACTTATAAATTATGTTGTAATGAGAACATTAACAACTCTTTTAGCAATTTTGAAATACACAACACATTGTTATTAAATGTGGTTGCCACATAGTGCAATGAAGCACTAAATCCTATTCCTCCAGTCTAATGGAAACTTTAAACCTTTCTATCAACATCTTGCCTTTCCGCACACCACCCCTGTTCCTCAAGTTCTTATTCAAATGATGTATATAATGAGTTTAACAGTTATGACACCAGTCGCCATTTCTCATACTTTTACTAAATGCTAGGCAGTAAAGTAAGGACATTAAAACATTACCCCATTCTAACTTCCACAAGTATCTGAGAGGAAAGTTAGTTCTTTTTATTTATTTTTATTTTTTATTTATTTTATTTTATTTCATTTTTTTTAGCAAACTGAGGCTTGGAGATTTTAGGCAACAGAGATGAATGAAAACAAATAAAAAACAAGCTAAGCTTAGATCAGAAATCCTTTCATATTTATAATGTTTTGATTGTTCATGTATGTATGTGGTGTGTGTCTGTGTGTGTGTGTTTGATTATGTTTTAACAAGAGATGCAGACATTTCATCTTTAGGCCTCCTGTGTTCCTCACCTTTCCCCCGCTCTCTACCTTACATGTATAGCTCACTCTTTGCACATCCCAACTTGGCAGGTCCCAGCTTTCTCTAGGTCTTTGATTTCTCATTTGCTTGATTTATTTAATCATAATGATGTTCCTTCATCTCCATTCCCCATCTTAATGTCTTTTCCTGTCCTTAAAAATCAGCTCAGAAATCCTCTTTTCATTAAACTTTTCCTTGACGTTCTCAGTCTATCAGGGGATTCACTGGGTAGGAGTGATGTGTTATAACTGGGGTTATTACTGGTGTACTTTTCTATGCTTTCCAGGTATCTTTAATTTTTTTTTCTTTTATCTCCCTAATCCATCATCTACTTAATGCCAAATACATAAATAACAGTTGTTTTGTTTCTTATTGCTTTGCTGCATCTCTTAACGGAAAATACATAGGACAAAGCAGAGGATAAAAAAAGAAATAAATTTCCAACCATAATGAATCAGAATGCATTATGCTTGCATTCTTTTAAAACACAAGAATAGATAATAAGGCTTGCAGTACGTCTTAATGAAGTAAAATGTTATTTTGCTCTTGCTTTGAAATTACATAAATAGAATGGTTAGATTATTTATGATGATTTAAAGACCTACCATTTCTCTTCCTGTCCTCAAAACTCATGCTCTTAATTTCAGTGAATTGATAAGGCAATTTTCTGAAATAATTGTCAAATGAAAGATTACTTGCCATTTTTAAGGAGAGTATAAATAAATTCAGAGAAACAATTCTAATTTAGAGGTAGAATCACAATAAGAAAATAAAAAAATTAAGATGGGCAAAAGACATAAACAGGCATCTTAACAAAGAAGATACAAAAAGATGCTCAACATCATGTGTCACGAGGGAACTGCAAATTAAAATAGCAATGAGATATCCCTACCTACCTATTAGAATGACCAAAATCCAAAGTACTGACAACACCAAGTACTGGCAAGGATGTGCAGCAATAGTAGCTGTTATTCATAGCTGATGGGAATGTAAAACGGTACAGCCACTTTGAAAGACAGTTCGGTAGTTTCTTACAAAACTAAACATACAGTTACAATATGATCTAGCAATGCTCCTTAGTATTTACAAAAATTATTTGAAAACTTAATGTCCTCACAAAAACTTGCACATGGATATTTATAGCAGCTTGATTCACAATTGCCAAAATTCAAAAGCAACCAAGATTCCCTTTAGGAAGTGAGTAAATAAATAACCTGTGGTACATTCAGACAATGGAATATCATCCAGCCATAAAAAGGAACGAGCCATCAAGCCATGAAAAGATGTGAATGAAACTTGAACGCATATTACTAAGTGAAATAAGCCAATATGAAAAGGCTACGTACTGTATGAGTCCAATAATATGACTTTCTAGAAAAGGCAAAACTATGGAGACACTAAAATGATCAGTGGTTGCCATGAGTTAGGGAGAGGGAAGGATGAATAGGCTGAGCCCAGATGATTTAGTGACAGGAAACTATTCTGTATGATATCACAAGTGGTGGATACATGTCAATATACAAGTGTTAAAACCCATAGAATGTATAATACCAAGATTAAGCCCTAATGTAAGCTATGTACTTTTAGTGCTAGTGATGTGTCAGTGTAGGTCCATTGAATAAAACAATGTACCACTCTGATAGGAATATTGATAGTGGAAGACGCTGTACATGTGTGAGGGCAGAACATACTGGAACTCTGTACTTTTCATTTCTCGATGAACCTAAAACTGTCCTAAAAGTTAAAGTCTATTAATTTTTTTTTAAAAAAAAGAGCCAGCAAGATAGGAATGAATATGGCATTAAACATTAAGCTCATGTTAGCATTAGGAAATGTAAGTGTTCAAGTGTTTTTCTCTTTGAATGGCTGGCTCACCTCCAAGTATGATCCAAGTGTTGCTGTTTAAGATTTTTAATATTTAGTATTTGTTAAAAGGAACTATTCCAGCCTGGGCAAAATGGCAAAACTCCATCTTTACAAAAAATACAAAAATTAACCAGGATGGTAGTGTACACCTGTAGTGCCAGTTACTTGGGAGGCTGAGGTGGGAGGAGCACCTGAGCCTGGGGAGGTTGAGAGTGCAGTGAGCTGAGAACATACCACTGAACTTCAGCCTGGGCAGCAGAGTGAGACCCTGTCTCACACACATGTAAAAGAGAACTATTACACAATTGTGCTGTATGATACTATTCTGCAAGATACTACAATGGTGGATACAGGTCAGTATACATTTATCGAAATTCAAAAAATGTTCAACACCAAGTTTGAGCCTTCATGTAAACTATGGACTTTGAGTGATAAGGATGATAGGGACGTGTCTATCAATGTAGGTCCATTGGATGTAACAATGTACCACTCTGATAACAGACACAAAAATGTTTGTTGGTAAAAAGATGTACATTGTTATTTCATTATAAAATATACATACAGGAAGATGATTTCAAAATGGTCCGGGATCTTTTCCTATAATTTGACATAATCCATTAGACAGATTTAGAGTTCAATATTATTGAACTCTAAGGGCACTGGGTTGGACTGGGGAAGGCAATGTGAGAAGGACGGTGTATCCTCAGGGTCTTGCCAATCTTTCCCTCAAAAGTGTCTTCTACTCCTTTGTAACAGCAAATCTAAGCATAGACATGTGGTGTGAGTAAAACTATTTAAATGCATCAAACAATTGTACCCACCAATGGCATTTTAGCCTTAGACTTAATATAACACTTTACACCTGAAATAATCTTGCAATACTATTTTTCAGAATAAGGTATTTTGTGTTCTGAAGTTGGTAATTCTTGCTAATGATTTGGTAAACATTGAATATTTTTCAATAATTTATAGGTATTAATAAAAAGTAAAAGTCATATTTTAACAACAATATTTTCTTTTAAAGTCTCTTAAATTGTTGCTTTCTTAAAAATGCAAGTTTTTTTTTAACTAGTAAATAGTATGGTCACTTTAATTTCCACTATATGTATAAATTCACATGTACATATACTGATAAGTGTATGCAAAAATAGTTCAATTGAAGTAGTGATGCTAATGAGAATTTATTATACTTTCTTAAGATATTCTTTCATAATACTAAATTATGACATTATATAATGACTAGGTTGGCAAAATACATTCTTATGAAATATGCAGCAAGTTTAGTTTTTTATAAATCACTGTATTACTTTTAAATATTACATTTCCTTAAAAAAAGAATAATCATTATGGAACATATACAAACTGAAGTAAAAAATCGCACAAAATAGGTAAACCCACTACGGACCATCACTCCCAATGATTACAACAAAAATTCCTGATAAAGTACGAAAATATTAATTACTTGAACTCCGAAGAATAGGCAAAATCAGGAAGACTGTGGGGGATAGTTAATACTTGGAGGATCAGTCAGATATGTTTCTTTTTCTCTTTCTCTTTCTCTTTTCTTTGAGGCTTACTACAAGTGGAGCCCTGCAGGGGCTACAATACCAATGGCTGAAACTTCAAGAGAAGCTTCCTGTCTCCCTAGCCAGAGGAACCAGGATAACTTGCCCCACGGAGCTGCAGAGTATAAGGAGACTCCTAGACCAAAAACAATCAGAGAAGGGGATCCTGTAACTCTGTGATGAGCCTGCACAATTTTCTAGCTCTCCCCTGAACTACACTGATCTGGAACAAACCTAAATCAGCACAGCAAAAGTACTGAGAGCTGAACTGAGATTTGAAGCACTGCCCACATTTCAAACCATCCTGTGAGCCGTGAGAGCGCAGAAAGTTTCAAACAAATGTGGCAAATACCTTAAAAAGTGGTATGATAATTGAACTGATGCCCACAAAAAGTGAGACAAAACTTACAGTCTGAAACTAACTGGGGTAACTGCCTGCTAAAAAAAATATACAAAATATAAAAATATAATAAAACAGATTTTTCAGAGGATTATAACTGGACCCAGAGTCACACAACATATTCAAAATGTTCATGATGTAACCCTAAATTACTCAAGATATAATTACCCAGGAAAATGTAACCAATTCTCAAGAAAAAAGACAAGGGAAGCCATCTCCAAAATAACCCAAATATTGAAATGATCAAATAAAGATTGTAAATTGGTTGTAACCCACCTACATGAAGCAAAAGAAGACTCACTTGAAATCAGTGGACTACTCAGCCCAGAAATCGAAACTATAAAGAACACCAAATGGAAATTTTAGAAATAAAAATTGTAATATCTTAAATTAAATATATATGTTTACATATATATGTCATGATGACAATAGCAGAACACATAGACAGCAGATATAAAGATAGGTCAACAGAAATTGTAAAATCTGAAGAAATAAAAATAATAATAAAATTAACACAGCTGCAAGGACATGTAGTAAAATATTGTCAAAAGTTCTAACAAATGTGTTATTTGAGTATCAAATGAAAAGGAGAAAGAGGGCAGAGCAGAAAAAAATATCCAGTGAAAATATCCTTCAAGAATAAAGGTTAACTAAAAGCGTTTTCAGATGAAGAAAAACTGAGAGAATTCATCAAGAGCATAATTGCTCGACAAGAAATGATAGGAAAGCTTTTCCTGCTGAAGATAAATAATATCAGATGCCGATATGGATCTTCAGTAATGAAGTAATAACAAGAGAAATGGTAAATACATGAGTAAATCTAAAAAAAAACCTGTATTCTCTTAAGTTCTTTAAAATATGTGTGACTGTTTGCAACAACTATTATAACATTTTCAGGTGTGATTCTAAATATAGGAGGATATAATATATATTACAATTCTAGAATAGTTTTGGAGGGGGTGTTAAAGGGACTTGTAAGGTTATAATTTTCCTACATTTTGTATGAAGTGGTATAATATTAGTTCGAAGTCAACTTTGAAAGTTTATATGTTATACTATAATCCCTAGAGCAAACACACACACACACACACACACACACACACTCATAAAATATTTCAAAAAGTCAAGCTAAATTAAAATGAAATAACAACAAAAGCAACCAATAACTCCAAAGAGTGTATGCAAGGGGGAACAGAGAACAAACAAAAAGCAAATAATACATCGATGAAAAACCATTGTGAACAAATAAAAAACAAATAATATGTTGGTGACATATTGTAACCATATGTCATTAATGAAATGTAAATACCCTGAAAACATCAGTTAAAAGGCAGATATTAATAATATCGATAAAAATCATGACCTACTATATGCTGCCTTTAAGATAAAAATTGAAATAAGACACAGACAGGTGGAAGAATGGAAAAATATACATCAGGAAAACAGTAAGCATAACACTGAGCTAACAATTTCAACCTCAGTCAACTTCAGGACAAAACATTGTCTGGAATAAAGAAGAATATAACATAATGACTAAATGGACTATTTATCAGGAGAATGTAACATTTATAAATGTATAAACACATACCTAACAACTGTGTCTCAAAATACACAAAGAAAATTGAGAAATTAAAAAGGGTAATACATAGTTCCACAGATAGAATATAAATTATTAAGGTTCTTGTCTCAGTAATTGATATAAAAGCTAGATAAAATAGCCGCAAAACACAGAAGGTCTTAATAATGTTAATAACACTACCAATCAGTTAGAGGTAATAGACACTTATAAAACTATAACCTAGGACTGCAGAATACACATTCTTTGAAAATATGCATGCTACAGTCACCTAGACCACATATAGGCTCATAAAATAAGTCTTAATAATGTAAATGCATTGAAAATAATTGACCAAAATAGAACTCATAGAAAATCCCAAATTCCTGGAAATTAAAAATGTTTAAATATATGGGTCAAATGGAAACATAAATTTGTTGTAAATGACAGTATTGTATTTTGATTGGATCATTTCCAGTGTTGCTTATTTGTATATTTTTTCTACAAATTATATCTAATATAGCACAAGCTATCCGCTGATCTGTACCCAATGGTGACCAGTAAAGGAGGCTAGTTTTAATGAACCACATCTATCATAAGTGAAGGATGATGCATATTTGCAATTCAGTTATTTGTTGTAAGTAGTCAAAATTTTGAACCTCAGGGTCAGTTTTGGGAACCAAGCTAGAGAGAGAGGAACAAATTCTCCCGCAGAGCTTCACTAGATTTACTTTAGCCCTTGGGGCCATGACTGGCCTGTAAACAAAATCAAAATTCTTTATACTATATCCTTTACACCTAAAAAATAAAAAATATATTTAAATTTAAAAACACAAGTTTTTGCTTTATTTAAGGTCTGATGTCACTTTCTATAAAAATGATAATAGCTAGAATGTATTGAGTGCTTAATATTGCATACTTGTTTCTAGTTTTTCACTATTATATACACTCTTTTCCACACCTGGGCAAAATTTGTTTTCATGAATTTTTTGAACACTTTAGATATGAACTTACTTACATAAGGACTACATTTAAAGCTTGTTATTATATGGTTTACTTTCAGTATTTCCTACAAAGTTCTTGCTTTTTTCTCTTTGCCATTCCTTTGTCCTGTTTGTCACTTCATGTACTCTTTTTTTTTTTTTTTTTTTTTTTTTTTTTTTTTTGAGACGGAGTCTCGCTCTGTCGCCCAGGCTGGAGTGCAGTGGCCGCATCTCAGCTCACTGCAAGCTCCGCCTCCCGGGTCTATGCCATTCTCCTGCCTCAGCCTCCCGAGTAGCTGGGACTACAGGCGCCCGCCACCTCACCCGGCTAGTTTTTTTTTTGTATTTTTTAGTAGAGATGGGGTTTCACCGTATTTAGCCAGGCTGGTCTCGATCTCCTGACCTTGTGATCCGCCCGTCTCGGCCTCCCAAAGTGCTGGGATTACAGGCTTGAGCCACTGCGCCCGGCCACTTCATGTACTCTTAAAAAAATAAATCACTTATGCACAAGTTTATCCTTATGGTCTTCACTGAGGACCAACGTATTGCTATTTACATATTTTGAAATATATTTTTTACAAAATAAAAGTAGAAGCTAAAGTGTATTGGATATTCTCACAGCAGAAAATGCACTGGGCAATGTTAAACAGGCTAGAAAGATTTTATTCACAGCAATAGCAAAGAGAGACCAGATAGCATACTGAGTTCAACCTCATTTAAACAAAAGATAGATGAGATTTTAATACTGGGGGTGGGAGTGGGGTCAATTGTAGACATTTTGGGTTTGCCAGCTGGCCTTACCTAAAGAAAAAACAAACTTTTTCATGTCTTCAGGAAAGAAGATATCCACAGAAGAAGTTAGGCTCCTACCCTACGAGACAGACTCAGAGACAGAGGTGGATAACATTTCAAAGGGATGACTGGATTATAAAACTGGCCAGATGCTTTTGCAAAGATTTATATCTCAAAGGGGCATACAACAATTTCACAGTTTTAAGATTTTTAAAGTAAATGTTGTAAGAAAAGGAAAGAGAGGAATCTCTGTGGCTACCCAATCGAGATTCTGTAATGGCCAGGGTGAGAGGGGAGTCAAGGTCGTAGCGGTAAAAATGAGCCTAACATGTAGACAAACAGGGGAAAATATTGAGGCAGTCTTGTTCAATATCAATTGTTAAAACAATTTCAAATTCAATTATGAATGATTGTAGCACTTCAGGACTGTTGGAGTTCAGATTTGATAACTGCTCTGAGTTAAACTGAAGAGAAATGAGTGGGATTTTCACTGATTTGCAGCACTCAGCTGATGTAAATTATTATCTTTCTGTATATTATTATCTATCAGTAAATTTCAGTGAAATGTTTAAATTAATATAATAATTTTTATATATGAAATTCAGAAATGTCGTCTTCAGTTCACGCATTTTATAAATAAGAATGCTAATTGAAGAAACTAACACAAAGGCTGCAAAAATTTCATATGGTATTTGCACTCTGAAATAATTTGATCTAATTTGGTTAGCTATTTGAAAATATAAAAATCAAACTATAGGTAATATTGCTGCAAGACTTCTCTCCAACACTTTAACACTTTTTTCCTGAAAGGATGTTAATATTTTGATAATACTTTTCCAGTGTTTTCCCAGTACGATTATATCAACACATGACATACGCATAGGTTATTGAGTCTTGTTTCTTTAAGTACCATCAATGCAAATGTTAAAACAGGAAAAACTTAGGCAAAGTGTTTGCAGATAGAAATTCAAAGTTATAGCTTTCATTTACCTACTGTATTCAAAACAATCTATTTTAAGAATTAATACTATCTCATTAATATGATCTCAAATTTTTAGTTGAAAACCTGAGGATCGTGGAATTAAATAATTTGACCAAAGCTATGTAACTAATGTTTGAAGGAACATAGATTTAATCCAAGTTTGGCTCACTCCAAATATTCAGCTATTTTCCTTATACTATACCCACCGTGTGCAACAGACTGCTGCAGTGAACATAGTTTTATTTGTTTCTACTCTATACAAAGTGATTATTTTACTTTATAAGAACAAGCATAATAAATGACCGACCAATTATGTAGTTTAGGTAATAGGAATGTCAACAAGATTAAAACATCACTCAATAGTAAGATATTAGCAATTGCTCTACCACAGTTATTTTTAACAGCTTTTCAAAGCTAAAAAGAAACGTTGTATTGTAAAATGATAGTTTCAGAGACGCATGTGAAAAAAATGTCTTTTGTATATACAAGAAACTGAAAAGAAAGAATAAATGGCTTACAGTCTGCTCACTGACCACCCCCTCAAGCTCCCATCAAGGAGAAGTAAACTGTAATTATACACACATCTCCCCTCAATGCACACACTCACATGCACATGTATTCCCATACAGATCAGCACTATTGCAGCCAAGATCATACATAGCCAGTCCCTGAAGGCCTTCAATTGAGTGTATTCAAGTTAACAGAAAAGTCTAAATGAGCTTCTTGGGTTTTTTATTAAAGAATTCAGAGAATGAAATGTGTGAGATGTTTCCAAACATAATTCTCCAGCTATACAAAGACCACAATAGATAATTTCTAAGTGAAATAGAAATCTTTAGCTTTGCATTAATAACCTGTTTCTCCACTTGGTTTACTAAGTGATTTTCTAGTCAGACACAATCCAGAGGATGAAAATTAAGATTGTTTCTTTAAATGCATTAGCAAGGGATCAGTGCGGGGGAAATAAAAGAAAGTCATGATTTCAAGTTCTGGATGACACCTGCGTGTCCTCTCTGAGCATGTGCAGAAACAGCTGCAGGCACACGGGGGAGGGAAACTTCATGTAATGCAGTTAAATACTGAACCCCTACCTCTTGGCCCTTCTCTCTATAGTTTTGTTTTTAGTACCTTGTATGCATTTTATTCACAGATATAATATTTCACATGAAACATTTGTCTAATACTGCTCTCTGCAAAATATTTGGCCACATATCTGTACGTGTACTCATAAACACACACACATATGTATATGCATGTCCTGTGTACATATTTATATATATACGCATGTACATATATATGTACATATACATAGTTTAAAATTTCGTCAGCATATTAAATTCAAAAATATTCTGAACTTATAAAGGCCCATTATATACATCAGGTTTATCCCTTAAGACAGAATGTAGTGCAAAGGTTTAGAGATTTAAATGTTAACTGTTGAGAATAAAATGAGGAGGGTGTGTGTGTGTGTGTGTGTGTGTGTGTGTACAGGTACACATATATTGAAGCTAAGGTGTAATATTCCCAAGAAAGCTGTATTTTTTTCAAGAGCATGTTAATCTTCTATTTATGTATCACAAATTGTTTTTCTCCAAGTGTTATAGCTTTCTGTTCAAATATATTGCACCTTTTACTTGGCTTTGGCGTTCAGAAGCCAACACAGAACTTTGGTAAGATTTAACAGCACCAGCGGTAGCAGCAGCAACAAATACAACATATCTCTTCTGCATGAGTCTTTGTTGACCATTTATTAGCCAACACATGTTATTTGTGAATTTAATATTTTTGGGAGTAAAATGATTAGTGGAATCTCAAAAGAGAAATTATACAGACATTTCTGATATTCAGGTTTAATTGCTGATTGTATAAATAAATGACCTGGTTTGTGAATTCAGATATTCTGAGCAAACCTGGAGTCAAAAGCAAGAATCAGATTTAATATAATTTGTCAAATAAATGGTAACCACATGACTATTTTCATATAATCCTATGGATTGAACTTGTAATTTATATGGTGAGATTTATTTATTATGATGCTTTCATTGCATATTTTACATGTTAGGAGTATGTACATTCTCCCTTTTGATCTCTCATATTCTCTGTAACATGATAACAATTACAATAATGCAGGTGAATATTTTCATTTTTTCAATATAAAGCATGTGTTTCTTTTCAAAATTGCTCTGAAAAATATTAGTTATTTCAAGCAGCATGAAAACGACAGAATCTAAGAAAGGCTTACATGACTACAGGTCCCCGAAGACGGGCGAAAATACCTGGAACATCCTGCAGTGGGCTTACCCACCTGCAACCACAGAGGGGCCAATTATACAGATAGAGGATGGCTTGACAGAATCAAGAATGAGCTCAGGAGCCCCTGAGAGAGAATCGAGGATTAGATCAATACGGTTCTGGCATAAATGGAAAAAGAAGTAATTAATACTGGAGACCAACCAATAAATTCGGCAATCGTTTCAAGGAAATGGTGTGGGACTTTTGCTGTCCTAAAATTTCCTCAGTAATCACATTTAAGGATTTAGGTTGGTCTGTATTTTTTCCATGAATAAATCTTTCTGGCTTAATTTACTATCTGGTATACTAACTAGACACATGGAAAGGAATTAAAATTGATATTAAGACTTTAAATATATAACAAGTATTTAGCACAGAAAACAAGGGAAAATCACAATGCCAAATCATAGCTGATGGCTGTGTGTCAGAAATAAGTGACCAAAAATTTATGAACAAAAATTTCATTTGTAGATTATATTACTAATTTCTGAAAATGTACAATTGTAATTATATATATATAATTCCTCGTAAAACCACATACATAAAATAACTAAATCAAATTTTATAGTAAAAAACTAGCAGTTTCAGAAAAAAACAATTGTTCAGAATTAATATGAAGGTGTCATAACATATGGGGACCATTTTATAAATGTTATTAATTATACATTTTATTACATATTTACTAATAAACAGTAACATGAAAGTCATTCATGAAATTTTGAAAAAATCTAAATTTTTCAGAGCCTATGAAGCTCTGAGAAGACTTTAGAAAATCTTCCATCTACATGTTAAGGTTTTCTCTTTCCATGGCCATGCTATTGTTTAGATAATGGTCCACTGAAAAGCGCATGTGCTTTCTAAGTATAGTTTGTCGGAACATTCAGAGTTGACTGTTGAATGGCATATTTTGCTCTTTTTTCTTCAATTACTACTTTATAAAATCAGCTTATATATTAATAAAATTATGTTACCAAAATAGTTAAAATAAGTAAAATATCAATATAAATACTAATTTTGCATGCATACATTATCTAAAAATTTGGAACTAAATTTTGAATTTAGCTGACAATGTTTAATCACATACTGAGTTCAACCTCACTAAAACAAAAGATAGGTGAGTTTTTAGTTTAATGAGTTTACATTAGTAAGAAGTTGCATGTTATATTTGCATTCTAAGATTGTGCAAAATAATTACCACAATCTTACAGATTGAAACAACTCTCATCTATTATCTCACAATTTCTACAGGTCAGAGTGCAGATGTGATGCAGTTGGAATCTATGTTCAGTGTCCAGCAAGGCTGAAATTAAAGTGATGGCTGAACTGCATACTAATCTGAAAAGCTGATTAGGTAAGTATCTGCATGTAAACTCCTTCAGGTTGTCTGCAGAATTCATTTCCTTATGGCTATAGATTCACGGCAGCCTGTTCCTTCAAAGCTAGCAACAAAGAAAGAATCTGTTTCTTCATGTCTTTAATGTCTTTTGTAAAGGGATCACATGATTAGGTCAGACCCACTCAGGATAATCTCTCCTTTGATTAATTTAAAATCAACAGATAGGGGCCTTAATTATATTTGCAAAATTTTTCACTTTTTCCATACAATGTGAATATATTCACACTTTCTACCCACAATTAGAGAGGGCAGAACCCTTCCAAGTTTCAACTATTCTTCTCAAATTGGCCAAATCAATTCTTCCCTACGTTCCTGCTGACTGTTTTGAGGCTCTCCTGTTCTCAGCTCCTCAGATCCTCTTCCACTTGATCCTTCCTCTTCCCACGAAGAATCCATACCATGCAGGATTTGGGCTATTGGTGGCCAAATTGCTTCTATTTTAGAGTTCATTAGGACTTACCACCTGGTTCTGTTGTAAATGTTGTTTACTGATTGTTGGTTTTGCTACCTTGTTCCTCTATAATTCCTTATATTGACAGCTTATGTTTTGTTTGTTTTTGTTGATCTGCGTTACTAGAGACTTATCAACTGTAATAATTTTAAAGACACCCTTTGGTTTCATTGGTTATTTCTATTGTTTTCTGTTTCCTAATCCATTTATTTTTGCATTTGATTATATCCATCCTTGTACTTGCTTTGAGTTTAACTTGTCCATCTTCTTATACTTAAAATGAAAGTTTAACCATCAATTACAAATATTTCTTCTTTTCTAATGTAAATATTAAGATTATGATTGTCCCTTTATAGTCTGTTTTAGCTTTATTACAAAATGTTGATTTGTTATGCTTTTCATTATCATACAGTTTGCAATACTTTCTAATTTCTCTTTTGATTTATTTTTAAGAGTATTATTAATGCTCAGATAATTAGGGATTTTCCAGGTATGTTTTTAAATTGATTAATAATTTAATTATGTTATGGCTAGAGAATATATTCTGTATTATTTCAATCCTCTTTAAATGTGCTAAGTCTTGTTTTATGGCATAACATATGGCCTGTCTTTGTGAACTTAAACAGAACGCGTATTCTTGTTTATAGTGTCCTGTTAATGTTGATTAGGTCCAATGGCTGATTGTGTTTTTAAGTCTTCTACTGATTGTCTAATCGTTTTATCAATTGCACAGTGAGGAGTGTTGGCATCTCTAACTATAATTGTAGATTTATCTATTTTTATCTTCATTTCTGTCCATTTTTACTTGATTAATTTAATATATGCTGTGTACATAGCATATCTCAGAAGAGCACAAATCTCTTCTTTAAGAATCGACCTTATTATCTCTCTATATCATGAAATGTCTCTATTGTTAGTAATACTCCATATCCTGATGTCTAATTTGCTACATGTTCCTAGAACTACTTCATTTTTTCTCACAATTAGTGTTTGCATGGTATATTTTGAGAAAGAGCAAAGGAGCTCCTGACAACAAGGAACAAACTGGATACAGAGAGGTGGGCACTGGTGTTCCTAAGAACTGCCTTGGCCGTCATAGGTGGGCTGTGCTGTTCTCTTTATCGAATGTAAAAAGTCTCAGAGACTACCTGCATCAGACAGATTACTCTGGACCACAATGGAACAAGACACAAGCAAGACTTCTCATTAATTGTGTATAAGCACAAAGGTAAACAAGGTCATTAATCAAACCATAAAAATTATCAAACACCCTTCTCCTAGCTAATAAGAGTGAAAACCGCTTTCTTGCCAATATAACTTTAGCCTTATGCTGTTTTTTTCCCCTCTAGATAAGAGCCATTAATAGACCTAGTCATAAAAGTATCCCAATTTATTAACATCACTCAAACAAATGCAAATTCCACTTCATTGGATCTGTCTCAAATTCATCTAATACAAGTCAAAATTCTACAATAAACCCCTTGAACACCCCCTTACTGAGATGCCCCTGGATCCTCCGTGCTGTACTGTGTTGTTTCTTTCAGTAAGTCAATAAAAGAATTTTATTTATTGAAAGATATGTTTTTATGACATTAAATTGATGAGAATTAACAATATATTTCTATACTTTTAATCTATGTCCTTATATTTAGTATCTGTCTATTGCAAACAATACATAATCGAGTCTTTTTATGCATTGTGATGATTTTTACTTTTAAATTGAAAAGTTTACATTTAATATAAATAATAATGTGTATGAATTTAAGTATATCATAATGATAATAGTTTTCTGTTTGTCCCAACACTTTGTTGTCCCTTTTTCTATTCCTGTATATCTGTATTAATTGAATATATTTTAGTACTCCATTTTATTGCCTGTATTTGTTTATTAGCTAATTCTATTTATTTTATCCATTTTCTACACTTGCTTTAGAATTTTCAGTATGTAGCTTTAAATAACCACTATCACCCTCAAAATACCATTATACAATTTACCTATAATATAGAATTGCCTTAGAGCAGTATATTTCTGTTTCCCCTCTTTGTATTCTGTGTTCTATTATTTTTATGCATTTTACTTCTATATATATTATAAAACTCATTTTTTATATTAAAAATCAATTTGAGTTGAGATAAGTAGAAAAAAATGTTATATTTGAATACATTTATCATTTTTAAAAAATTCTTTTTTGTCTACTTTTTTTTAGTTTGGGGAGTACATGTGCAGCTTTCTTACATAGCTAAACTGTGTGTTGCTGATTTTTGGTGTACAAATGATCATGTCACCCAGGTATTGACCATAGTATCCAATAGGTGGTTTTTCAACCCTCATTTCCCCTCCTATCCACCCCTCACTAGTAGTCTCCAGTATCTATCATTCCCATCTTTATGTCCATGTGTACTCAATATTTAGCTCTTACGTATAAGAGAGAACACAAGGTATTTGGTTTTCTGTTCTTGTGTAAATTTGCTTATAATAATGGCCTCCAACTACATTCATGTTACTACAAAGGACATAATTTGTTCTTTTTTAAGGCTGCATAGTATTCCAAGGTGTACATGTACCAAATTTTATTTATCTAGTCCACCTCTGAGGGGCATCTAAGTTGATTCTATGTCTTTGCTATTGTAAATAGTGCTGCAATAAACATACGAGTGCATGTGTTTTTTTTTGAAAAAAATTTTCTGTGATCTGGGTTTACTTCTGTTATCATTTCACTTTATCTTGCAGAGCTTCCTTAGATATTTATTCTACTTTAGATCTGTTTGCAATAATTTATCTCAGTTTTGTCTGAAAAAAGTGTTTACTTTTGCCTTTATGTTTGAAGGCATTTTTTTCTGGATGAAAATTCGAAATTGAACTTTCTTCCCCCAGCACTGTATTAACTCACTTCATTGTCTCCTGGTTTGCATTGTTTCTGATAATAAGAGAAATGATCAATGCTTCATATTATTGTTCCTGGTTTATAATATGCCTTTTCCTGCTTTGGCTGCTTTTAACATTTTCTCATTACCATTTTTTTTAGTTAAAAATAAACTTTTTATTATAGAAACATTTGAATATATTCAAAAAATAAAGACACCAGTATAATGAACTCCCACTTACCTATCACCCAGTAGTAATAATTACTGCTATTATATATATATTTATTTAAGAATTCCATATATCAGGGTCATCACAGTTTGTAGCTCTAATTTGTAAGAGCATATTTTCAAAACATAACCTCCATGTCATTATTACAGATAAATAACTAATAGTAATTTCTTAATATCACTTAACACTTAGTCCACATTCCATTTTCCCAATTTTATTAGTCAGGGTTCTCTAAAGGGATGTAACTAATAGTATATATTAATATGCATATATGAATGGCAGTTTTTTGGGAGAATTGACTCACCAAATCACAAGAAGTCCCACAATAGGCCATCTGCAAGCTGAGGAGAAAGAAAGCCAGTCTGAGAACCAAAACCTCAAAAGCCAGGGAGCTGAAAGTGGATCCTTTAGTCTGTGGATGACCACCCAAGAGCCCTTGGAAAATCAATGGTGTAAGTCCAAGAGTCCAAAAGCTGAAGAACTTAGAGTCTGATGTTTGAGGGCAGGAAGCATCCAGCATGGGAGAAAGATGAAGGCCAGAAGACTCAGCAAGCCAGCTCCTTTCACCTTCTTCTGCTTTTTTCTAGCCAGTAATAGCAGCTGATTAGATGGTGACCACCCAGATTGAGGGTGGGTCTGCCTCTCCCAATTCATTGACTCAAATGTTAATCTCCTTTGGCAATACCCTCACAGACACACCCAAAAACGATACTTTGCCTCCTTCAATCCAGTCAAGCTGACACTCAATGTTAACCATCACACCAATTGTCTCAAGAATTTTATATATATATAGTTGGGTTGTTCACCTCAGGACTCAAACAAGGTCCTTATATTGCATCTCATTATTTTGTTTCTTAAATTGGTTTTATGCTATAACAGTCTTTTTTGCCTTTATAATTTTATTGTTTTTTGTTTGTTCATTTGTTTGTTTGAGATGGAGTGTCACTCTGTCACCCAGGCTGAAGTGTAGTGCCGCAATCTCGGCTCACTGTAAGTTCCACTTCCCGGGTTCACGCCATTCTCCTGCCTCAGCCTCCCGAGTGGCTGGGACTACAGGTGCCCACCACCTCGCCCGGCTAATTTCTTGTATTTTTTGTAGAGATGGGCTTTCACCGTGTTAGCCAGGATGGTCTCGCTCTCCTGACCTCATGATCCGCCTAGCTCGGCCTCCCAAAATGCTGAGATTACAGGCATGAGCCACCACGCCTGGCCCGCCTTTATAATTTTAAAATGTCATTGATTTCTTGGGCCATTTGTTACATAGAGTGTCCCAAATTCTTGATTTGGCTGATCACATTCTTAAAGCGATTACCGGTTTACCACACTTTTGGTAAACTGGTAATTACATCAAGGGGATTAATTAGATTTAGGTTAATTCACCCCCCACACAACTGATTTTTAGAAAGCGTACTTTATAGGCAGTACTTTTCAACATGCTTAATTGGTAAACTCTCCCTCATCTTCGCATTCTCTTCCACCTACCAATATTCTTCCTCTTGATCCACAGCAGAACATCTCCAGAAAATTATCTTTGCTTTCTTAATTTCTTCTCCTTTCACTCATTTTTCAACCCATTCAGATCTGGCTTCTGTCCCTGTTATTCTCAGAAACAACAAAGACCTTCATACCCCCAAATCAAACAGATATTTATTTTTTCAATTCCTATATTTTTCCAATGAAAACATTTGGTAGCTTAAAATGGGAATTTATTTTTATCTCTCATGGTTCTGTGGAATGACTGGATTCAGCTGCACAGTTCTCATTTGGGGTCTTTCTATGGGTTGGATTCATCTGAAGGCTTGACATCCAAAATGGCTACTTCCTTCACATGGCTGATATCCAGGTTGGATTCGTGGAACAACTGGGGACTGGCCAGGCATACCTCTCTCTCTCTCTCTCTCTCTCTCTCTCTGCTCCCCAACTTCTTCTATATTGCATCTTCCATATCAAATCTTCACACTGTTAGTTTGGGCACCTTCACAGCATGCTAGTTTATGAGTAAACAGACATCTTGCACTATGGCTAGCTCTTGAAATTCTCCCTCTGAGAAAGAATTCAAGAGACAATGATGGATGTTTCAAGGATTTGTATGACATCAAAAGTCACATAGTGTCCCCTCTGCTTCAGTCTACTGGTAAAACAAGTCCAGCCCCATTCAGTGTGGAAGACACTACACAAAGCTGTGAATTTCAGAAAGCATAGTTCATTGGAGGCTAGCTATTACACTATATCTGTAGATATTCGACAATTATCAGCACCTCAGCAAACTATACATTATTTGAAACACTCTGTCCCCTTGCTCCCATAACAAGCCAGTTTTCTTTTTACTTAATATTTTACACTGACATAATATTTGTACGTATTTATGGGATACATAGTGAAGTTGCATTAGCGACAATGTGCAGTGATCAGATCAAGATAATTAGCACATTTATCATCTCAAACATTTACATTGATTTGTGTTGGAAAAATTAAATGTCTTCCTTCTAACTAGTTGAAGCTAAAATATATTATTGCTAACTATAGCCATCCTGCAGTGCTATAGAATACTGCCTGTAAGTCATATGGTAATTACATATCATATTGTTTATGATACGTCTTAGTGGCAGTGGTGATAGTGTAGAATGTATGTGTGTGTGTATCCTATTTGGTTAGTTTTATGGAGCTCCTTAAATAGCTGGATAAAGGTTTTTCACATAATCTGAACATTCGTCAACACTACTTTTTAAACATTTCCACAAATTCTCTTCTGTAATACCAATAGCAATTACGTTAGATTGTTTGTTCCTTAGGCTAACGAACTCTTTTCATTTTATTTTCCATTCTTGTTGTCTCCATGATTCACTTTAAGTAGTTTCTATTGCTCTGTGATCAATCTAAATCGTCTCTTCTTCCACAGTGTTTAATCTACTATAAAGCCATCAAACCAATTTTTTAAATTCCTTTATTTTAGAAACAGGGGTCATACATGCAGATTTGTTACATGGGTATATTGCGTCTAAGTAGTTGTCATACTACTCAATAGGCAGTTTTTCAACTCGCATCCCTCTCCCTATCTAGTAGTCCACAGTACATGTTATTCCCAAGTGTATGTCCATGTTTGCTCAATGTTAACTCCTACTTACATGTGAGAATACGCAGTATTTGGTTTTCTATTCCTGTGTTAATTTCAAAAGCAATTATTATTTCTACAATTTCTATTTGGTTATTTCATATAATTCTCACATCTCTACTGATATTATTTTTAAAAATTCTTTCATTATGTTCATAGTACTTTTTTCTTATATTGTTGACTATAATAGTTATGTTAAAGTACTTTTTCTGCTGATCCCATTATTTGTCATTTTTCAATCTGTTTCTGTTGACTCATTTTGTTCCTATATATTGGTAATATTTTTTGGCCTTCTTCACATTTGAAGAAATGTTTATAAATTTTGTGTAGTTAAATCTTGGGAATCATAGAATGTGCAATGGTAAGTAGTTGTGGTGTGGTAAGAAGTCTTCATTATAGAAGCTAAAATAAGGAAACTTGTTGAGGCTAGATTATGAATCCTTCAAAGGTTGTTTTTTTTTTTTTATTGTTGGGAGTAAAAACTCTGTGACTTTCCATCCGTTATTATTATTATTATGTTTGGGTTTTTTTTTTTTTTTTTTTGAGACGGAGTCTCACTCTGTCACCCAGGCTGGAGTGCAGTGGCGTGATCTTGGCTCACTGCAAGCTCCGCCTCCCGGGTTCAAGTGGTTCTCCTGCCTCACCCTCCCAAGTAGTTGGGACTACAGGAGCCTGCCACCATGTCCAGCTAATTTTTCGTATTTTTTAGTAGAGACAGAGTTTCACCGTGTTAGCCAGGATGGTCTCCATCTCCTGACCTTGTGATCCGCCCGCCTCGGTCTCCCAAAGTGCTGGGATTACAGGCGTGAGCCATTGTGCCTGGCCCCCATCAATTATTCTTTTAGCTAAAGTCAAAGATTTGTGACCGAGTCTGGAGAAAAATCTGGTTTTTGTTACAGGTTCATGAATGGAATATGAACCTAATCAACTTTCATGGTGGTATTATTTCAATAGTAATACATAGCAATATTTAACATACATGCACAGTCCCTAGAAAGAGGGTAAGACTCTACCCCTATGAATACAAAAAAAAAAAAAAATGCTTAAAGACCTTTTATATTTATTTTATCACTTTGCCTCAAAACTATTTCCCATGGGCCTGAATTATTTAGAGTAAACTGATTACTTGGAAATACGACATGGTTATCCATCCAAATTTAATCACTTTCATTACTTCAGATAAATTCCATTTTCCTCTTTCACCAGAAAGGCTCTTTGATGTCAAGATGAGCTAAACCAAAGTCAAGGCTAGGTCTTTGTATTTGACTGTTAGCTCCCCTTTAACCTCACATCTAATTTTAATACTCCAAAGTTTCAAATTCCTCATTTTCCCTAGCAACATAATTTGTGTCTAATTTATGCCATAATATTCTTATCAAAGTACTTTCAAAGGTATAAAAATATAATGCAATATAATGGAGTAACTCATTAAAAAAAGTAAATTTTAAATAGATAAAAATTAAATTAAGGCTTTTCTTAACAAGCTAAACCTTATAATAAAGTGTTATGTGAGGACAAAAATGAAGAGGAAACTAAAGTCATGGCAGTATTTATGTGAGTGTTTTGTAGCTATATTTATGAGATATCAGTGGTACTCAGAGCAGATTTTTAGACCCAAATAGGGTTTAACACCACCTAAATGATGCAGTAAAGCATTGCTCTTGTAAAACTAGAGCATGGAAATAATATATTATTTTCTATCTTCTGTAGAACTTGAAGAAATGTCAGAGCAAGGACATTAAATGTAGCCTTTGGTAAAAGCTAAAGCATTACTAAGTCCCCTCATTAAAACATAAAAATCCAAGCTCTCTTTTCAAGCCAGATGAAAATAAAAACTTGCTGATGTATTTTAGAGGGTTCAGAGTGATCAAAATGCATAAAAGAAACTTTTAAAACACAGTTATTAAAAAGAATAAAGATTTTCATAGATGTTTCAAAAGAAGAGAAAACTTGAAAAAAATCCATTAAGTAACACAAAAGATTTGGTTGTGGTCTGTATTATACTAACACCTCAAAACAATTTCCAAAAGGCATTTATCTATATGATATATATTCTTAATACTATAAATTAATATTTTTGAGTTTTATCTTAGCAAATATAGAATAGCCTTAAGTATAAGAATTTCAAAATTTGAAACAAATGTCTACCTTTCAATAGCAACAGCAGTTGTCTGGTTTATTGGCTGCCTCCAAAGGGAATTAATTAGTAAACTTCCTCCATCACTGTTAGTTTGAAGTCAAGGGAAAGTAGACTTACACCAGAGTATAGACCTGGAAAAAAGAGAGTGTTGGAGGCATGAAAGAAACATGGAAGAAATAAAGAATAATCTTCATTGAAACAAACCTCTCTTGTAATTTAAAAGGGATACTAGTAAGTTAAAAACAGGGTCATTTATTTTAGATGTTCTTTAGTGTGGATCAAAGTATGCAAAAGAAGGATTCAACTTTGAAGTTAAGTTTTCTGCTTGAATTCACATACTCGTAATGTTTTTCACTTTCAATGTTGCCTTAATAAATTTACCATTTATATATTAAGTAATACTATGCAAGCACTCTGCTAATTGCTGCAAGCGTGTAACAATAGATAAATGTAAATTTTCTCTAAGAATTCACAGTCCAGTAAGAGGAATGGGGAAGAGAGATCCAATGACCACTGCAAATAGTTTCTGAAGTTATATACTGTACGTTGATGCCACATCGACAGGGATACTGTACTCCTCATAGGTACCATAAGTTTGTATATATATTAAAACAATTTTGGACAGATGACAACAAGTTATTTTCATGACTGTAGTGGGTTTGTTTGCTTTTTTCTTCTTTTTAAATATAGGTATTTGAAGGGCAGCAATTAGCGAGGATATAGAACCACTAGCAGACAACTTTCTTTTTTTTTTCCAGACAACTTTCTTAATATAGTCAAAGAGGGTTTTTGATGATTAATTAAATATGGCCCTAATTGAGTCTGACCTTATCTTTTCATGCTCACAAACTTGATTCAGTAAACAAAATCTCAAGTATTCCTTTAAGGGTCAACTAAAAAAGATACTAAAATTGATCATTAAAAGCAGTATGGAAGTGCATAGATTTATATGGGCAACAGAAGTAACATGTGAATCAGAATATTTGTATTTATAGAACCAGCACATTCCCTTCCTGCATCACATTGACAAGTCACAATTAGCAGATGGTTTGATGAGAATTAGAATAAGGGTGGTAACATAGATGAGTAACATATTTATTAGTAACAGGGCTAAGGTAGCCTAATGTGCATGCATATGTGTGTGTGTGTGTGTGTGCATATATATATATATATAAATATATATATTTGCAATTAGAATACTCTTGGCATTGAGCCCATAATACTCAAAGATTATGACAAATGCCTAAATGCACCTTTACAATTAGTGAGGTATCATTAAAGGAGCTGTAACATCTGACGTCTACTAAATTAGTCTCCCTTTCATATTATATGTGTGTATATTAAATATATATTTGGACTTAAAATATGTACATATATATTGGGATTAAAATATAGAGGGTTAAAATGTATATATTTCGATGGTCATTATCACTGTTAGCCTCTCTGGCTCCTCTCTTTCTTGGTTTCCATTTGTCAGCTCTTCTGGCTGACACATATTGCATTTATATGTGTGAATACTTTTCCACTGGCCTCTGGTCAAACTGCTGGTTTTGTCACACATAAGATATGTGGCTGACATTTAGGTCATTTCATATTGACTTTTAAATTTGTGTCAGAGAACAAATGGTCATCAAATTGGGGTGAGAGAAAGTTTCTACAAAACTGAAGAATAATCCCACTACATATCCCCTTTATTATTTTTTATTAAAGTGAAATATTACTATGGCTACTAGCAGCCTTATTCCTTCTCATAGCAGTTACGACACTTTGAGTTTCTAGTTTATTTTAAATGGGGATTATATAGCAAGAACAATAATGAAATTTTATGGAATAAGTTGTTTCACCGCATATGGAAGTCAAGCAATATTTACTAACACAAGGCATAAGAAAGAAAAGCAAAAAAAGTTTTTATAAAGATTTTGTAAGTCCAAAATATTATATTATATTCCTAGTAGCCCACCTGGCCAATATATAACAAAAGTAGATGGAGAAAAGTTGCTAATGCTGTCATGTCTGAAAATGTTCCTCCTTTAAGATTCCTTGACTTACATTATCACCAATACTGAAATATTGGTCTTTAAAGATCTCACATTAATTGAATATTATATGTCAAAATAGACTGATGGCTATAACAAGGATGAGGAAAAATAAAGAGTGGTGTCCCAAAGTATTTAGTTAGGCAAAAGAAATAATTACCAAAAAAAAAAATAGAAATACAAAATCAATTAAAAAATTTAAAACCATACTTTCTTGAGGTGATAATTGGATCAATGGGACATTTGGCACACTTAATTAAACCCTTTTTTCCCATATAAGGTTATTTCCATTATTATTTTATTAAGTCCCTATATAATTACTTATATTAATTATTAGAGGAACAAACAGCAACAGCCACATTGTGGCATGAAATGCAAAATGTGCATGCTGTATTAAAATAGATCATAAGTTTTCAAAGAAATGTTATGCTTATAGTTGTTTGCTCTGACGGAAACATCTGAGACCTCAAAGGGTGTGTATTTTTATTCCAATGGGTATTCCTTAGTAGAAAAAATTCAGAAGCAAGTCTAGATAGCTTCTAAGGTCATATCTAGCTATAAACTTTAGTTTTTTTTGATAAAAATATGCTGGTTTCAAGTGACAGAAATGCAAGTAATACCTGTTTGAAAGAGAAAGAGCTCAGGAAAAATACAGAGGAATATTAGTTTGGGCTGCTGCTGGACATGGAAGCTGGGCAGGGGACCCACTGTCATTTCTTCCCTTTGTTCTCAGGCTGCCTCTGTTTGTGTTAGCCTCTAGTCGCTCCAATTCTATATCAGCCTTACTCCTACCTTCTATTTTCCAACCATTCCAACGAAATTCACAGAATTAGATTTTTTTTTTCTCTTGGCTTAGGTTTCATATCCGTCCTTGAATGTATTACAGTGGCCAGGGGAAAGAACCACATAATTTGCTGAGGTGTGGGTTATGTGCCCATGTCTAGGCTGAGAGTGGCAATAAGTATGTACCTCTACAGAGGAAAATTCAGGTTCTATATCCATCCTTCCCCTGGCTATTAGTTGATCCTATAGGGAAGATTTATGAATGAATGATCAATCTGCTTCCCTGCAGAATAATCTTCAGTATTCTTATTTCTATCATATTTTAGGTTAGAGTTCATTTTCTTTCAACAACGATGGTCACGCAGATTAAAATAATGCCATTTCTGCTTGTCCAATGTACCATTATCTGGTGGACAAGAATTCTCCCGATGAGAAAAGAACTATATGTACATGATAAGATATTTCTGTCACTACCAGTGGCCTTCCAGAGTAACTCATCTTAGCACAAATACTCCTTTCAAAGCTTTACAATATGGAACTGGTGCTTCAAACCTGGTACCCTCATGAATATTGATCTTAGAGTATGTATTCAGAAAAATCAAGAGAATAAGGCCCTAGTGCAGCCTTGTCCAGTGGAAATTTGTGATAATGAAAATTGTGTCTAATCTGTCCTGTCCCATATAGTAGCTACTGGTCATATGTGGCTATTAAGCACTTGAAATATAGCTAGTGTGATTGAGGAACTAAATTTTTTATTTAATTTCATTTTAATTAATTTAAATTTAAATAGCCCCATGTGGCTGATGGTTACATATTGAACAATACAACTCCAGTCAATAAGGAACATGAGGACATGTCTCTACTGCTCACTGTTACACTCCCATGTGGTGCCATTTCTGGAGCATAGCAGCACCTAATATTTGTTGTTACTGTATACTGTTGTATACAAATATCTTTTGTTCACATCTAGGTTAGATGTGGGTTATCTTTGAAAAGATATTTGTATAAAGTATATAATATATGTGTAAATAAATGTACAAATGTACAATACAGGTTAGATATACAAACATAAACACCCTATAAAAATACAGGTGCCTGTAGTCCCAGCTACTCGGGAGGCTGAGGCAGGAGAATGGCGGGAACCCGGGAGGTGGAGCTTGCATTGAGCCGAGATCGCGCCACTGCACTCCAGCCTGGGCGACAGAGCGAGACTCCGCCTCAAAAAAAAAAAAAAAAAAAAAAAAAAAAAAAAAAAAAAAAAAAAAAACAGGGTGTTTCTTAGATGCCCAGAATATTGTGATAGACAATAAAATAAATCAGTCTATTATAATCTATGAGTTGAGTACTCTCAATTTAACAAAATATTCCCCTCGTAGAATACAATATGTACACCACCACCACCTTTAATAAGATCAATATTGATCATTCAAATTTGACAATGAAGAAAGAATACTTATATAGAGGTAGATGTTTACACTTGTAGCTCCAGTTCTTTTCCTCTGATAGACTATTTCTGACTCACAATTATCACATACTTTATCTGCTAATGCATTAGCAAGGTGATAAACATGCTGTATTTTCCATTATTTTTCACTCTAATGACCTCTCACAATTGAAATTTAACATCAGAGTAGTTTTGGGGAGATGGCTCTTTCCTCTTTATTGCACTGTCCTCTAATTGAATGGAGGATTGTTCTTTGATTACCCGCTCTCAGAAAGGACTGAGGCATTGAAACAAGCGTATGTAAACCTTGGAGAATCAAAACCAAAATAAAGGAAGCAAACAAACAAACAAACCAAATCTGCTACCAAGAGGTGCCGATGATTAGAGAATTGGTTTCACAAAGTGAGGTAGTTTGAACAGGGACTAAGAAAAAAAACGAATTGGAGAGTGCTTGGGTTTACATCTCATTTGAACGTTCAAATGGGACTTAAGTATGAGACCTTTAGTAATTTCTTAACCTCTCTATGGCTCAGTTTCTCCATCTGTAAACTGGGACTAATAGGTGTCCACCACATAGTAGTGCAATAATTAAATTTACTGCATAGGATTAATTTAGAATAGTACCTGGTGGTAGTAAGTGTTTAATAAAGAGTAACTGTTATAATTATTATTAATGTTTTCAACATGATCAGAATATGGTCTCTATAGAGATATTTCTCTGGCTAGTTTCTGGCATTTCTCCATGGAATGGAAATTATCTGCTATTTCTAACCCTAGATTATATCCAAGCACAACTGGATCCCTCTAACGTCCAGAGTACAGATGATGAGGTCTGTTTCCCAAATTCCAGAATTCCTATCTGTTCATCCCTCCTAAGATTAACATTGATAATAATAGCAGCCTTTTAAGAGTGATTATTTTCCACTTTCTAAGATGCAGCATTACCCCATGACTTCCGTTAAACAACCATATGAGAATATTAAAGTAACCTTCCAAAATTATAAACACAAAATCTATCTCCAAATATTTTTTACAAGGGTTGCAAAGTTTACAAAGCAGCTACATATTCAATGCTGCTTTGACTTGATCTTTACAATGGCATATGTATCAGCATATATGTTTCACAAATAATACTGAAAATCAAAAGGCCAAGAGATAGAGAAAGACTTGGCGTCACTATTATGAAACATATTAAATGAGGTCTTCTGTTCTTGAGCCCAGGTCTTACACATCCAAATGCAGAGGTGTTTTTTGCTTTTTTTTTTTTTTTCTTTCTAAACTTTAGGCTTTTTCATCATAAGATGTAAGTGCTCACAGCTACTTTGTGGGAAAAACAAGAAATGAATGGGGTGATGCTATAATTTACCCGGATACAAGGTCACTCACAAAATACGAAACACTGTCTATATTGCTATGAGTTGTTTTGCAGAACCTTAAAAATCTGTACAAAACTCTATAAACTTTTCAGGAATAAAAACATCAAGGTGCTCACTGTTCTATTGGGAAACATACAGTTTTAACTTCAGTCTACTTTAAATGAAAATAGTGAAAAGAAATAAAAAAGATCATTAATTCCATTTTTTTTTCCTGTAATGTCTTGTTTGTGTTACATAGCTAGTGCCCAAAAACGTAAGTTGTTCCTATTGGAACTCAGATGTTTGTATGCTTATTTCCATATCAACTATTGCTTTCTCATTGGGAATAATTAATTTTCACCACTTCACTTTTATACTTATAATATTTTCTCACAGTTTCTTCTTCAATCTCAAATTCTTTAATTAGGGATTTTACTTAAAAGAGAATGATAAAAGGAACAAAGAGATTTGATGTCTAAGCAAAGTACCTAACTGAAAAATATTCAAGTGAATTCTGTGTTTGTTATCTCAAAATAAAACTTCAAAGTAAATGATGGAAGATTTTTGGTCTCCTAACTTTCAAATATAAAAGCAAAAACAACAGAAAAAAGAAATGGTGAAAAGTCATGTAGATGCATAGTTATTTATAATTGCACGTGTTATTGCCTACTGGATTCTTTCTAGCTTTTCATTTATTTTCTTTCTGGCTTTTGTTGGAGGGTAGAGGGAGACTATCAGTCCTTAAGAGTGGGACATTATGAATAATTTCAGTACATCGCTTAAATATATTACATAAAAAGGTTTTCTTAATCAAAGGATATGATTTTTGTGGTACAATTTCTGACCCACAGTACAGGACCTGGCTCTTAATGCTTAAAGATATCTGGTTACCATGACTATAATTACCATAATTTTACACCTATTAATTTTTTCTGTAGAATTAATTTCCATAACTTATGACTTGAAACAAAAACATCAGCTTTTTTCCATAGTTTCCAAGAGCAGAATTATTATAAACTTCATAAATGCCAAATGTTATTATTATTTTTTTCTTTTTTGCTCTCTCCAAATCCTCCAAACTGGTTTCCTCTTGTTAGAATTCAAACAGCTATGAAATGGCCAGGTGATTTCAAGATGAAAGTAAATGTGAAGTGACCTTCATCCATGCTGAACAAATAGAATATTATAAACATACTTTCCAGTTGAAGTTACACAAAGCAAATTAAGAAATACCTAGGGCTATAATTTACTACAAAAATGTTTTTAAAATTTCTGACAGTTTCATTTAACTGACTAATTAAATTTGCTTGTAGGCATCTTAGAGATGGAGCCTAATAACTGCACTATCAGTTGGGAAGAAAATGAAAATTACTTTTTTTGTGAGAAATATGTTTGTAATGGCCCAGGTCTCCTACTAAATATTTGACAAATATCTGTAAGTCGTTATGCCTAGTTGTATTAGATGATAATGCCAATTCTATTAAAAGGTGATTAAAAGAAAATCTCACAAGTAATAGCTTGGAACTGTAAATGTGCTGTTTCTAAAGAATCTGCCAAAGGGAGAATGTAGAATTTCCGTAACATGAACAATATGCATAATTGCATATTTTATTTACTTATTTCATAGAAATCAATATATGAGGATGACCCATTTTTCAATTCTTCATTTTTGATTGTGTGCTGCTTCTTCCCATGAATGACCAAGAGCAAATCACATCCCCAGGAGTCTGCATTTCCTAGATGCCAAACAGAGACTGTTGGGAGGACTTAGAAGTCAGTTTCCTAGTACAAGATCTCATGTTGAGAAGGCTAATGGATCTTTGGATTTTTGGATTTGTCTCTGATGAAGCCAAAAATAGCAATTCTTTTCTGAGACATGTTGTAAGGCTGCAAGGAAAAACATTCAAATAAAGTTTTGCAAACAGTGTCTTCAGGTGAATGTTACAATAAAATATCCCACAATCTTCTGTAATTATACCCGAGAATTGTGGATAATGGTCAAAACACTGATTTTCTCTTCTTATTCTCTTTAGAAACAATCCAGAATCTTGGCATGCAAAATATAAAACACCTGACAGTGTTTAATAATTATCTCCTTTCATTATGTGTAATTGTGTTATTCATTTCATGAAAATGACATTTAAAAGAAAAATGTGAAAGCTATAATTATATAATTATTTTGCCAAGTACCAATGCTCATATGTTACGTAAAAACCAGACTAGCTCAGAGTTTAAAATTTCAGTGAATATATGCAAAATTATCCACATTGATTTTAGTTCCTCTTACCTCCCATTAACCTGTAATCTCTTTGAAGCCATGAAGTGGTATTTGCTCATCATGGAATGCCCTTGAGCCCCTAGTATAGGATCTGACACATAGTAGTCTTTCAATATGCATTCGGTGACTTGAGTTGATGGAAATGATTAAAATGAAATGAAATTAACAGGGTGTGAAAATCAGCGAAGAGGCAATTTGAGAAGTTAAATCCTCTGTGGTCTTTACTATTCTAATAATTTTAGGTTTTCTCCATGATTAAAAAGAAATCAGTGCTCAAATCTGTAGCAAATATGAGAATATATTTCTCCTATAGCAAAATTTACACTATTATTGGTGTTAATAACCAAAGAAAACTGGGAGATTCTACACTTCTGATTTATTTTGCTGCACAGGAAATTTAAGTTGATATGATACTTAGCCAGTCCTACCATCCCAACTTTATTTTTTACAAGCAGCTAGGAATAAAACCTTGACTTCAGACTATAGTGTAACTGTAGTCTACATGAGACAGGCAGGCAGGCAAGCCCTGAAATTAGGGCTCAGCCCAGGACGGTGCTCAGGACAAAATTCAAGAGCAAGCCGGTGCTGTTAGATTAGACGATGATCTTTAATTTAATGGGATTTGCTCCTTACAGAGCAGGGTTACTTGCTAAGCAATGCACACAGAAGCAGAAATTGTGGGCTGTGGGCTAGCTGTATTTATATCTTTAATGCAAATTAAGAGGCAGGTTTTGCAGAAATCTCTAGAAAAGGGGCAGTAACTCCTAGGTCCTTATCATAGAAAGGGGCAGTAACCTCAGGTCATTGCCATGACATTTGTAACCTATCACAGAGCTGGTCAGACACCTCATTGCTTATTATGCTAATAAGCAATGAAGGCAACTAAAAGGTTGTTTTCTATGTCATTTGCTGGTTCCAGCTGTTTTTTTCATTTCATCCTGTCCAACTGGGAAATAAGTCCTGACGATCTCTTACTTCATACACTCCAAATTACACATTACATAGATATTTTAGATGGGTCACTTTTGTCATATTTCCATGGTTACTATCCACCAGCTAAAGACTACCAGAAACATATCTATAGTTACACAGAGTTGGGTTTATTTAGCTTACTGCAACAAGAGTATGTACCAGAGTGACCATGGGAAGTCTCAGTGAAGGGGAATTTGGAAGGTGTATCTTACAGAATTTGTGTTCATTCTGGGGGATTTTAAGGCAAGCTTAGGAATCAGTGGGTATCAGTTTTGGATTGGATAATATCAGGAAGTGGAAACAGTTTCATCGTTGGTTGTCTTGATTTTTTTTAACCTAGGATATTTGAAATTAAGGTAAGGATATAGTTGTCAGGGGCCACGAAATGACAGTCACTAAAGTTAGCCAGAAGAAGGGGTAACTAGTTCTTTTGTTATATGCTTTATTTGCTTAGTGTCTCTCTCTCTGCCTCATTCCACTATGGTTAGAGAGTCACCTTTTGTGAGTTTTGTTTATACTCCACATTTTGTATATTCAGTTTTAAACACAATAAACTGAGAGCTTCAACTGCCAATTTGTGAAGTTTTCTTTTACTCTCTTACCAGATTTTATATATAACCATTAACTTTTCTTAACTTTTAAATTATGGATTGATACTAGACAGATGATGAAGAGTATGTCCTTTTGTGGCTGTTTTATCTAACACAAATCCACTCATTATGAAGGCAAGCTTGTTCTTTCAATGTCAGATACCCTCTCAGTCCTATTATTTAGGAAAACCCTATAAGTGGAGAAAGTTATCTGGATACCCTCTTCCTATGGCATAAGCAAAAGCAGAATTTCAGTAGTAAAATCTAGGATGAGAAATAGAAATCAGCTATTTATCTTGGGAAACTTTCAGGTGGAATTTCATTCGTCAGTCTCATCAGTCTAGAGTACAATCAACCTTGATAGTTACTCATTTCATGTTACACTCTATAATTATTCTTGGTATAAAAAACTTCTAATTTTAAATAAAAGTAGCCTGAGGTAGTTGTTCTTATTTTCTGAAACCCAGCCAGATCAGGAGAAAAGAAAAAGTGCTCATATCAAAGCTGAGTCATTGAGAACAAGAGTGTAGATTCAGCAGCCAATGCTGACTAGTGGTAAACCAGTATCAGGTTTAAATACCTGAAGGTGTGTAAGTAAACCATGTACTTTCAACCAAAGCCTTCTGACTCACACCTGTTGTTCCTTAATCAGTGTGCCTATAAAAGAATAGAGATGGGGAATATGCTGGGGAATAAGTGTGGATCTAATATTACTGGAAGCATACATGACATTTTCATTATGGATATCAATGATTCCAGCTTAAAACATATACACACACTGGGCCAGGCGCGGTGGCTCATGCCTGTAATCCCAGCTCTTTGAGAGGCTGAGGCAGGCAGATCATGAGGTCAGGAGATCGAGAACATCCTGGCTAACATGGTGAAACCCCGTCTCTACTAAAAATACAAAAAATTAGCCGGGTGTGGTGGCAGGTGCCTGTAGTCCCAGCTACTCAGGAGGCTGAGGCAGGAGAATGGTGTAAACCCGGGAGGCGGAGCTTGCAGTGAGCCGAGATCACACCACGGCACTCCACCCTGGGCGACAGAGGGAGACTCCGTCTCAAACAACAACAACAACAACAACAACAACTACAACAAAATCATACACACACTGGCCTTAATTTTAGGCATAGTAAATTTTCCAAAATCAGTGGAACACTTCTATGATACCTAGTAGCAAACTATTTAGAACATTTTCTAGCTTAGAGAGTGGTATTGACTTGACATTTTGCTTTATATTTTTTGCCATTCCATTAAACTAGAATAAAAATAAGGGGTTAACCGTCTCTGATCCCTCTGATCTACGAGTCTATTTTACTAGCAGAAAAGTTCAAGAATGGTCCAAGGAAACTTAAAGTAGAAGCATCACATATCATGTTACTCCCAGATAATCAGTACTATAGCACAATAAATTGGAATGTTAAAGACCCAGATGAAGCAGACATTTAATTGTGAGGGCATCTTGCAAAGTAGTTTCCAGTCTTAGTCAAGTATCTTTATATGGCTCATTTCCCCTCTGAAGAGGAGTATGGGTCTAGTATTTAAAAAGATATAGAGTAAAGGCCTCAAACACGCACAACAGCAGCAAATAAAGGGGTAAATATTGACCACGTGCATGGAATTAACAACTTGAGAGAAAAATAGAGGCAGGAGAGTTTGCTTAGCGGCAGGAGAATCTTGCTGCAATATCTGGTTTTATCAACATAAAATTTTTAGGGAAGCCTCGGCCTAAAAATTATGGGTAGCTCTATAAACCACGATTCATTTTGGTTGTGAGTTATAGAAGTTTAAACTAAAAGAAGAGAAAAGAGGGGGGAAAGGGAATGAAGGAATGAATTGATTCATGTTACTAGGATACTGGAGATTGACCTTTAAGCACAGTTGAGTCTAGCGTCCTAAGTAATACTCAATGTCAGATTCTTCCTATATATTAGTTTCTTTTTCTTTTTTTTCTGGTTCTGCTTCACTCTGTATTGGCTTTAGCTTCAGGTAGGTTCTTTACTCACAAAAATCCAGATCCTCCCCTGCAACCCAAGAGCTTCTTCCTTTTAATTCAGTAACAGAGTAGATGCTCTTGGCGCCCTGTCAACATCCCCTTGGCGCTAATTGTTCCCATCCATGCCAGTGGCTTCTCATAACAATAATCTACAGTCTCCCTGCTTGGGGACTTTCTGCGGGTGCAAGAGAGAGGGCACACTGAAAGTCTGGAGGAGTGAATGCCCCCTGGAACAGCCCTCAACTTTAAGGGTTGTTCTTCATCATCTTCCAGAAGTTCTCAATGAGGATGAACCCCAGAGCACTAACCTCCTTTCCTTGCCTGACTTCTCTGTTCTTCTGCCAATGTTCTTTTGGATCACCTCTCAAATTAACTACTTCCCTCAAGTTTTTGTCTCAAGGTCTGCTCCTGTAGGACTCCAATCTAACATATGGAGTCCCAAAAGAAAGATTATTTTTCTTCTGGATATTAGAAAAATATACTAAGTCTAGGGTACTCTGAGGACCAACTCCAAGTCATATGCATTCCTTTTTGCTAAGCAAAGAACCAATATACATATTTCTTACATAAAGTAATATTTGTATATTATAATACATGTAGAGCAGGCAAAATGTAGTTTTACAAGAGCTGGGATATCTCATGAATTAAAAACCATTGTATGAGGCAAAGAATAAGAAACATCTACTTCTGGCTTCCAATAGTTATTAGCCAAGTTACTACTGAGCTACCCAAACCCATCACAATCGTTCAGAGTAGCATTCTAAGTCTGAATAATTGTAACTATCAATTGTAACCTATTTTAAGCTATTAGCTTTTGTGCCTGTATCCTGATATTTAATTAAGTCCCCTTTGGAAATTACCTTAAAAAATAGAAAACAGTATATAATATAGGTTATAGACTATAGAAAATAAACTTTTCTGTTATTATTGATTATAAGACAAAAAATCTGCTAGACCCTGATGAAAATAAGAAACAATGGACAAAATACTGGTAAGTTGGGTGTATGAATTCTGGTGAACTTGAGAATAAGCTGTATTTAACAAAGTATTTTATACAGGCACAGCTCATTTTATTGCACTTCAATTCATTACACTTCATGGATATTGTGTTTTGTACAAATTGAAGGTTTTTAGCGACCTTGCATTGGACAAGACTATTGGTGCCGTTTTCTAATAACATACTCACCTCGTGTCTCTATCAAATTTTAGTAATTCTCTTAATATTTCAAACTTTTTTAACTTCTATAATATTGGTTATAGTGATCTGTTTTCAGTGATCTTTAATATTACTATTGTAATTTGTTGGCTGAGGGTGCTCCATGAATTGTGTCCATGCCCATATAAGATGGCAAACTTAGTTGATAAGTGTTGTTCGTCCTGACTGGTGAACCAGCTGGCCATTTCCCATCTCCTTGTCCTCAGCCCTTCTAGTCTCTGAGACACAACAATATTAAAATTAGGCCAATTAATAACCCAACAATGACCTCTTAGTATTCAAGTGAAAAGAAGGGTCACATGTCTCTTCCTTTAAGTCATAAACTCAAAATAATTAAGGTTAGTGAGGTAGGGATGAAGAAAGCTGAGATAAACTGAAAGCTAGGCCTCTTGTTTTTTGAGCCAGAAAACAAGTTGTGAATATAAAGGAAAAGCTTTTGAAGAAAATTAAAAGTGCCACTCCAAGGAACACACAAGTGATAAGAAAGCAAAACAATCTTATTGTCGATATGGAGAAAGTTTCAGTGGTATGGATATATGATCAAACCAGCCACGACATTTCCTTAAGCTAAGGTCTAACCCAGAGTAAGGCCCTAACTGTCTTCAATTCTATGAAGGCTAAGAGATGAAGACGCTGGACAAAAATAAAATTTGAAGCTAGCAGAGGTTAGTTCATGAGGTTTGAGGAAAGAAGTTATTTCCATAACATAAAAGTACAAGGTGAAGCAGCAGGTGTTTACGGATAGGCTGCAGCAAGTTATTCCAAAGATCTAGCTGAGATTATTCACGAGGGTGGCTATACTACAGAAAAGATTTTCAATGTAGATAAAACGGCTTTCTATTAGAAGAATATGCCATCTAAGACTTTCACAGTTAGAGAAAAGTTAATGCCTGGCTTCAAAGTTTCAAGGAATAGATTGACTCTCTGTTAGGGGGTAATGAATTGGTGATTTTAAGTTGAAGTCAATGTAATTCAACATTCTGAAAATTCTAAAGCCCTTATAATTATGTTAAACCTACTCTGCTGTGTTCTATACCTGGAAGAACAGGACTTAGAGAACAGCACATATATTTACAGTTTGGTTTACTGAGTATTTTAAGCCCATTGTTGAGACTTACTGCATTGAGAAAGATATGCCTTTCGAAATATTACTGCTCATTGACAATGTACCTAGTCACCAGATAGCTCTGATGGAGATGTACAAGGAGATTAATGTTTTTTTCTTGTTTGCTAACAAGCACTCATTCTGTATGGATTAAGAAGTAATTCTGACATTCAAGTCTTATTATTTAAGAAAGACATTTTGGCCGGGCGCGGTGGCTCAAGCCTGTAATCCCAGCACTTCGGGAGGCCGAGATGGGCGGATCACGAGGTCAGGAGATCGAGACCATGCTGGCTAACACGGTGAAACCCCGTCTCTACTAAAAAATACAAAAAATTAGCCGGGCGAGGTGGCGGGCGCCTGTAGTCCCAGCTACTTGTGAGGCTGAGGCAGGAGAATGGCGTGAACCCAGGAGGCGGAGCTTGCAGTGAGCTGAGATCCGGCCACTGCACTCCAGCCTGGGCGACAGAGCGAGACTCCATCTCAAAAAAAAAAAAAAAAAAGAAAGACATTTCATAAGGCTATAGTTGCCATAGATAAAAATTCCACTGATGGACCTGGGCAAAGTAAATTGAAAAACCATTTGGAAAGGATTCACCATTAAACGCCATTAAGAGCATTTGTGATTCATGGGAAGAGGTGAAAATATCAACTTTAATAGGAGTTTGAAGACATTCCAACCCTATTGATGACTTTGAGACATTCAAAACTTCAGTGGAGGAAGAAACTGCAGGTTACAGTGATGGAAATAACAAACAAAATAGAATTAGAGGTGGAGCCTGAAGATGTGACGGAGTTGCTGCAATCTCATAATAAAACTTGGACAGAAGAGAAGTTACTTCTTATGGATGAACAAAGAAGGTTGTTTCTTGGATGGAATCTACTCCTGGTGAAGATGCTGTGAACATTGTTGAAATTATTATATAAACTTAGTTGATAAAGCAGTGGCAGAGTTTGAGAGGATAGACTCCAATTTTGAAAGAGGTTCCACTACAGAAAAAATGCTATCAAACAGCTTGGCATAGTAAAAATAAATATTTTCTGAAAGGAAGAGTCAATTGATGCAGGAAACTTCATTATTCTCTTATTTTAAGAAAATTTCACAGCCACCCAGGCTTCAGCAATCACCACCCTGATCAGTCAGCAGCCATCAACATTGTGGACAGGACCTTCCATGAGCAAAAACACGATGACTCTCTGCAATCTTAGGTAATCAATAGCATTTTTTTTGGCCATAATGTATTTTTAATTAAGATATGCACCTTGATATCTAGACAATGCTTTTCATACTTAATAGACTATAGTATAGTGTAAACATAACTTTTATATATATACTGCAAAATCAAAAATTAGTTTGAATCCCTTTATTGCTCTATTTGCTTTATTGCAGTGGTCTGGAACTGAACCTGCAATATCTCCGACATATGCCTGTATCAGCTCCAGTGTAAAACACTGTAAATATCTATGCAAACTGTGGCCTTTAATAAAAACATAATTGTTTTTCTTTTTATTTTATTTTCTTTTTTTTTTTAGTCAAATCTCTACTATAACCCTAAATTCTTTCAAAGAGGCCTTGTCTCTACTGAAAGCCTTCTTAACCCTGGTGTAAGACCCATCCATAGGGTTTATTCTGGAGTCAGATGCAGGAGTGGTAAGGCACAATTATCATAATCATTTCTATGTTGAAGAATTTACTTGCTGACTGGAGGAGATAAAGAGTGAGGTAACTTTTCTAAGTCATATATGTATCAGAAAAAAATAAGCTACACAATATGAAAATCAACCCTAGGGACAGAAAATGTCCGTAAGTGAGCAATTAGCATTATGATCCTAAGTAGAAAATTCATTATTAATCATATCAATTCATTTGCTAGGTACTGAAGCAGTGAGAAGTCATGGATCACTAGATATCACGGCGGGAGCTAAGTAAATTCAAGTTCACCTCTGAAAGTGTGGAAACGATTTTGTTACAGAGTTCATGGGAAGATACAAGCAAAGCAATTCACACTCAATTAGATAAAGAATTGACTGTCCTAACACTAATTGTGCTAACTACAAAGGGTCTCTCCAACTCACCAAGGTAGACAGATGAAGTTCTGCATAATAACATGTGCATGTGCCTCACATCTACTATGACATGGCTTCACAGGTACAGACTACTGAACAGGGTACATATTAAGCAGAGTTAAAGAGGTATCATCACATAACTTATAATACAAAACAAACAGTATAAACAAAAACTCCTCAGCATTAGGAGGAAAAGTATATTTCATTTGGTTATCACAGAATAGGCAGCATCTCTCTGACTGAAGTTCAAAATAATTAAAAGGGGAAGTGCAAAATCATTCTTAGGATAGTGAAAGAAAAGGGAAATTATACAAAAGATAGCATATTGAATTTATGTGTCCTTCTTTACCTTTTCTTGATTCATAGTAACATTTTCATGGCCCTACACATATTCTGCCATTTCAATTTTGCAACATTTCATGTTTTACTGTCATTTAGGGATGAGAGAACCTGTTGAGTTCAGCTTGACGGGTTTTGGCAATGAAGACATCAAAATCTGGGAATGTTAGATACTTGAAAAAAGATTGACAGTGTTTTCTTACCGAATTAAAACAAAAAAAAAAAACAAACATTTTTAATACATGAATGATAAATGATTATTCTCCCACAGGCCTGCAGGAGGATTAGGTAAGATCCCAGGACAGATGTGATCAAAATGCAGTCTTGAGGAATGTCAAATGGTTTGTTGATTTTCCAAATGTGCACTTGGTAATTGCTTGAGTGGACATAAAGTCTACTGCAAAAGATGAGAGGAACACGTCAAAGGATGAGAAAAAGAATGATAGAGAATGTCAGCAGTGTATAAAGTACACTCACCTTCACTCCCCTAAAAGGCTGAGAAAAGCACAGCTATCATACCCTGTAAGGAGGATGGAAAGGTGCCCTGGAAAGAAAACACCCAGGGTGTGACATTGGGTAAGTAGTATTACTTGGCTGATTCTCATCTCTGAAATCAGAGTTGAATAAGGAAGTCTTTGAAGCTCCTTTCAACCCTAATATTCTTTTACAGTGTGACCTTCCATAAACAGAATTCCTATTTTTTAAATGCTACAGGGAAATTAAAAGAAAATGAATATAGTTTATAGAGCTATTCAGTCAAATGAATCATCTGCTCAAATTCATTTTGGAAAAATGTATGTAACATTTAGAAAGTCAACAAATTATCTGAAGACATAATAGTACCTTAGCTCTTCTTTAGGTTAGTTGTAAAGAGGAGCAAATGTGGATGTGATCAAACATGACATCACTCTGCTATGGAATGCCTCCTAACCTCCCCTCCAACAATGCTGAACTTCAGAGGCATCTAGAGAGGGAAAAGGCACTGTATTCCTGGTGTTAGAGGTGGTAGGAAAACTGAGACACATAATGCCAGGATTTTGTTTAAGCTTTGGCATGGATTTGAAATGTGGTCTAAAGTAATTTAATAATCTCTTTATTTTAATCATTTTTCACAAGCGAAATTTGATTCATATCTACTCCTGTCTTTCACAGACATATGTTAAGGAAATTGTGAAGACAATCTGTGGAAGGCCTTGAGCTGCTCCAAAAAAGTGGTATACAAGCATAGTGCTGTTTTTAATCATCACTATAGTGCTATTTATTCTTACTGGGTGACTCCATTTGACTTATAAACTTGGCATTACAGCAGTATAAACAAATGTACTTTTTCCTTGATAAAGCATTTCGTGTCTTCTTAGGAAGGTAAGATTGCCTATTGAGCATTTTAGAAGGTGCATTTTCATGTAATTTCTCAGTTATTTAAGCTGAAGGAGTTGTTTAAATTTGTTTTCTGATTTTCTTTATTTCTGATATTTGAACCTCATTTCAATTAAATCTTATTAATCAGCACCATGCATTATTCTTATCTGTAGGTTTCAAACAAAACAATAAAGAGGTAAAAGAAAAAATGATGGTCAGTAAAAGATTGTGTATCATATTCAAATGTCAACTGTTAATACATTGTCAGTTAATAAACATTAAATGATGCTAAGATTATTTATTATTCACAATTAAATCATGCTACTAAATTTTTCAATTCACAGAACATTTTGAGGAAAAAAAAACTATAAACATTTTATTTTATACCCAAAGGACTTGTTTGAAGCTTAAATTTTGTGGCTGTATATATGAAGTCAGTTGGCAATAACAAGAATAGTAGCTTCTAATTTGCCAGGAACTGTTTTAAAAGAGGACTTCCTATTATTATTTTTCCAGGCAGTTGTGTTAACTAACTTAATCTTTATAAAAATTATTGATTCAAGTGTTATTGTTATTTCATTTAAAATTTTAGAAAACTAAGTCAGAGAAAAGTTGAGGTGTAATTAGTTTGAGCCTAACAGCTAATTAAGGTACAATTGGGATTTGAATGCCAGCAGTCTGGTTCCAGAGTCCACACATTGATCATAATGTTATAAAGGTTCCTATCCTAAGGGAAGAAGAAATTTTCCACTGATATTTTGGGGACTCTGTTACTGTAGATATATAGAGTTTTATCACCATTGTCATCTATGAAGATTTGTTCACATAGTGTTAGATAACAAATTATGATGAGGAATTGGAACACAGCATTTGGGTGAGACCTAGAAGACACAGTTTTAGTTCTGACACCTCTATTTACTTAATGCTTCATCTAGAACAAGTTATTTAATATCCTTGGACCATGATTCCTCATTGGCAAAATAAAACTTTAGGATGCAAAATCAATAAAGCTTTTTCTAAATTATTAAACGCAGATTCCATAATTATAATGTGCTTAGTTTTATCTAAAAATAAGTGATATGAACATTTTCAGTTTTGTGGGCAAATAAACGTTATTGCTATAAAAACACAGAAAAAAATGTTAATTTTCATTCCATTGACGTGATCTGGATCTTTGGTAAGGACCAGCCTGATTCTTAAGAAAATAAAATGATAAAAAATCAGAATAACAATCACAAGAGGACATATGGAAGCAATAAGAAAAACAAAATGGGTCATAGGTTTACATTTTGAGTTCAGTACGCTTTTGACTGAAAAAAAGGAAAATACCTTCATAGAAAGAATATAAAATGCCATGACAAGGACATGACAAATACACAAACCATGTTAAAGCTAAGATTTAATTACAACAAGGAAAGGGCTTTTTCCTAACTTGCTGAACATAGAAGCATTTGGGAGTGACATATAAACATTACAATAAATTGATTAATAGGCTTGGGCACATAGCATACTTCAAGTTTCAAACAGGCAAGGCCACAGCTAAGGACGAAAGTTCCTAAAGATTCTCATACTCTGGGCCATCTGTGTTGGAAGAATACTGTAAGCATCAACTTCCAAGTAGCAACACAATGTAGGAATTATTAGACATTAGAGGCACTATAAATATTCAAGATTCATATTTTTCTGTAGTATTTTCTGTAAACAAGAGAAAGTGGAAATATGTAAGTGAACGAGAAAACGAAGTCAAGCATGTTTGCGGCAATGAAATTTTGGTAGAAATAGTCAGGTGCCCTAAGGTTTTGTAATGGCATCCCTGTAATAATGATCAACAAGCATTAAGGGAGCATCCTCCTGGGACTCACTGTGCTCTGGCATATCTTCCTCTGTCATTAATTAGAAGTACATCATCTCATATGTGCAGAAAGAAAAAAGGTTAATAGAGTCCCCAGGCATACATGAGTATTAGACTTTGGTTTAGACACATTATGCTAATAAAGTTATCAAAGAATTCAAGATTTTCCAGTGACACCGTTGCATCTGTAGGACAAAATCCTTGAATACACACAGTCTCAAAAAAATGTCTGAATATCATGTTCTGTGAGGCATGATAGGCAAATGACATTTGCCTTTAAACATCTCAAAACCTCAGACTTTATGAACTGGGAGACAACCAAACAAAATAGATAACAGTATCCCCATTTTTCATGAGAACAAACTAAGGTTCAAATAAACTGAAAACTATACAATGCCATTTAACTCTACAGTATAGTTAGGATTTTAATCAAAGTATTATTCTGAAATGTAAATATTTTTCTATCCCACTATGATAGTAACTAGCAATCAATGAATCCTATACAACTCCTTGATGGTATAAAAACATTCTGAGGGGCAGGTCCAGTAAAATAGTTTTTCATCTATGAGTCACTAGAAAACAAAAATAACGCAGATGTGGTAATAAAACAACTCTCTAGATTGTATAGAATTGTCTTTTAATATAAAAACATCTGACTTAAAAATTAAATTTTAGAAAAACATCTTAAAGAACAAATGTCTGTTATCAAAATGTTCAACTTTCAACCAGATGTATTATATTACAATGGTATTGTTAGCTCTGTAACAGTACATTACCACTACATTGTTGCTTTGGTTAAAATAGATTCTGTTGCTAGGAAAAACTTCCAGACTTGTTAAAGAATGATTCATTTTAATTGATATCTTTATCTCTTCTTTGCTGTAGGCCATATGTTACAACAGAAAGAGTTTTGATTTGAAACAAAGAGATCTGGAATTGAATTTCTATTCATCTACTTACCATCTGCAGGATATTAATCAAGCTACTGTGATGGAGCTCTCTAATGGTCACTCAACAATTTCACAGACTTTCTTTATCCCTATCTATTGCCAGATTCCTCTGAACTCTGCTCACCTGACAAGATTTCCTATCATCTTCTCTGATCCATCACCAATTTTCTCCTCTGGACCTGTGGGTGTACATAATCCTGAGTTATGGCCATTCCCAGTCGGATTGATGCCAATGAAGCCTCAACTGACAGTGCTGCAGGCTTTGAAATTCCCGACCCTGATTTTTCATCTGGGTACCCTGACCATTATTCTGCCAATACTCTTTGCCAAACTCAGACATCATATCTCTTCCAGGCCCCCATTCTTACTCCTGTTTTCCCACTCACTCTTTCTCTTAGTGAACATTGAGTGTGGACTCGTGTTTCATTGGGGCTCTTGTCTATGGATCTTGGAATTGCCTCTGCTGCTCTATTTATTTCATTATGATCAGGCAATGTCTTAGAAACATATTTTTAAAACCCTTAATAATTTTTGATAGGAGATCTTATACAGACTCTTTGAAATTTTCAAAATTGTGTTTAAAGAAAACAAATATTTATACATATCTCACTGAACAAAATGTAAGTTTAAGCAGCATATGAATGCATGTAATTCGTCATATGTAACATGGCTGCTATCTCTCTTACAAATGTCATTGCATCTCTTCTGTATATTGTTTGTCTTTGTAGGTGTGTTTCATAGTTCCCCTCTTTGTGCCTTGCCCTAGGATGCTGAATTCTATGACTTCATCAATAGGCTACCTGGCTCTCTGGATTTTAGTATAGTTTGAAAAATGGAAGTCTTCACTGGCAGGAAATCAAAGAAGAATAAAGAGAGACTGAGGTACTTATACCCCAATCCTCAAATCCAGAAGGTCGACAGAGGCTGCATTCCTCTAGGTTGGAAAGACCATTCCTTGTAAAAGCTCTCACTAGATCATAAAAACATTCCATCTCCTATCCCTCCTGGCCTTTGCAAGCCCCTTGTTAGCTTCCTTGGTCGTACCTATGCTTTTGTACATAGTTAAATTCTACTCAACTACTCCTTTGGAATGTGCCATCATTTCTTATGGGATCCTGACTGATACAGTCTCTCTGCACCGAGTTTAACTGAGCAATGTTACCAAGTGCTCAGCCTCATTTATGGAAATATTTGGTCCCTGTACATAAATGGAAGAGGAAACTGGTAGACATAGTTTATGATTCTTCGGTCAGCATTTTAAAGTGCAATTTCTAGCTTGCTTAAGATAGCTGTAATCCATAGATACACAAAGATATATAAGAGTAGTCAAATGTAATAGAATGTTTTATATACTTTAATAATGTTTAATACTTAATTCTGTAAAATAAAAAGATACTCAATGTGAAAGAATGTGTGCAACATATTGTACCTTCACTATTCAACTTCTTTTATACGTAAGTTAAAAAAGTCTTTCCCAATAAGTATTGGAAATTCCTTGCTCAAAAATTAGGTCTGTAATTACGATCTTGGGAGTGTAATTATTTTACATTCTCCCTTTCCTTCTAGCTCTTTTTGAAACTGCATCATTAATTGTCATTTGTGCATCTTCTTTTTTTATTCTTGTATAACTGATGAATAGCACATGGAAATTCTGAAAAATCAGGTGAGCAGTCACAGTGACTTTCAGAGGAGACATTCTAGTTCTTGCTTGATAATCTGCCAGAGAGGACTTGCTTTTTTTAGAAAACTGCAGTAATCATTTAGATAATATTTCCTATCATCTAACCCAAAATTTTAGCTTTAGAGATACTTATTTTTTTTATTATACTACTTATAAGACTAATCTGTAACATTTTCTTTAGTAATTATGTGACATCAAGGTTTTCTAGCTTTCTTAAAGTCAATAGACTTCCCAGTCATGTTTCAAGACATTGTTGGATGACTGTTGTAACAAAGGCTGATGACTCTCTTCTGAGCCTGGCCTTTTCTTCCTGAGCATACCACCAGTTTACATTTCCTAGGTTCTTTTGATCAGTTATGGTAATTTGACAGGTTTCCACCTCACTCTGAGGGTAAGTAAGTCTCATTCTTAAAACTGGCCTAAAAAAACCTCAAACCATGCAATCATGTTCTGTCCTTTTATTGACTGGATTTTATAGAGATAACCGTCAGACTTACCATGAAATTTGTGTAAATAACAGTAGAGTGGTTATCGGTATTGGTTGCTGAATAACTTCATAGAACAGAACCCTCTCCTGTCTGCACAGAATTTGTCTTTTACTGAAACTGAAGAAATATACTTCTGTTTTGTTTGAAAGGATGTACATTTTTGGTCTATTTGTTGCAAAGGTTAGCCTACCTTGACTAACAAAAATTAAATGAACAGATTAATTATTTCTCATTGATTTTAAAAATCGTTTTATTATTGGTGTAGTGTGTTTACTTGACACTGTATTCTTTTATAAATACTATGTTTTTCTTTCCTGTTTCAAAGAAGCATTCAAAAAATAAGCCTGTTTTATAAGCACATTCAATAACTAAAGAGGGATCAATAAGTTTCATGAATTTTGCTAGGCTCTTGGAGTGATCAAAGACGCTTGTCTCATAGATTTTGTTGATTGGTGGAGAAGACAATCAAATAGTAACATAAATAAATGAATATTTACAAATGGAGATAACTGATTTAAAATAAAATGTAATATGAGGCACCATAAATGAAACTGGCTTACTCTAGGGGAAGAATGATTATTTAATAAAATGATGTTCAAGTTGAAATCAATAATAAGAGTAGGATTAAACTGGAGAAACAAAAGTGTAGACCGTGTCCCAAACAGTGGAAACATTATGCAAAGACCCTGTGGATGAAGGCATCACAGCAATGCAAGAATTTGGTTGAAGGCCATTGTGCCTGGGAAAGAGCCATCCCTAAGGTATAAGATAGCACCAAAACATTGCTGAGAACCAGCATTTTTTTTTCCATTATTGAACACTCCCTCCTTGTAGTTACCTCCTCTTCTATTGGAAATATTAGTGTCACACTCCCTTCATTCATCTTTAATATCATGTCAGGTTATATTTTCTAAATGTTGCCACAGCAGTAATTCCAGTCTAATTTGCTCTTCCAGAACCTTGCCACTACCCCATCTAGAGCTGAAGTCTGTTTCCTCTTTCCTTGAAAGGAGGTAAATGTTAAGGTTATCCCAACATGTAGTATATAACAAGTGATGTCACTTGACTTCCAAGAATAGTTCATCAAAGGTAATAAAGCTACCTGGCTTTCTCTTTTGAGATGATCACCCTTGTGATCAACCATCGTGATATGAAAAAGTTCACATCACATGGAAAGGCCACATAGACATGTTCCACTCAAAAACCTATGCTGAGGTTTCAGTCAGCAGACATCATTAACCATCACATTTATGAGGGAGCAAGTGAATGAATTCCAGTCTCTGGTTTTCATGTTGCTCCAGCTGATCATGAGTGAAACAAAGACAATCTATCCCCACTGAATCCTGTCTAAATTGCAGATTTATAAGCAAAGTAAAAGTCATTCATTTATTCCCCTAGGTTTAGGGGTAACCAGAACAAGCACCATGATTCCTTCCCATTTGTCTTTGTTTAGTAGTTTTCTTTAGCATAATATTGTAGCAAAGTATTTTTTTTTCCAAATTAGGTTTCCTTGCTTCAAATCATCACTCTATTATTTTTTAACTATGTAAAAGGAGTACAAGTTATTGTATCTCATTTTCTTCATCTGTAAAATGGTGGAAATGATGGTACTTACCCCATGGTATTATTGTAAATACTAAATAAATGTTTCATCTAAAACATTTATTATAATACCTAGCACATAATAAGTACTCAACAGATATGTTGATTTTAGTTTAACTTAGAAATTTTGACATTTGCTAGCATTCCCTCCATGATTATCTTCTATTATCTTCTTTGATGTGTTCTTTCGAGTATTCTTAATGATTTCTGTTGTTTCAACTGTCACATTTTTCCAAACGACATTTTGTTTCCTCTTTCTTAATTAGGATTTTAGGCTATAGTAAAAACTAATGGCATAGAATAATTTTTGAGAGTTGTCTCATATGCTTCAATATTTACTTCTTCCTTTTTAGCATATATGATTACTGTAGTGTAATAATAAGAAATCAGTATGTCCGGGGATGTCAAGTGAAAAGTATGAGAGTCATCTTACAGTTATATGACTTCCTGGTAAAATGAGGACCCAACCCTCCAGCCCCGCCAAAACAAACAAACAAAAAATCTGAAGCTGTAAGGGAATGAGACTGTAATTTGAGAAAAAATAAATTTTTGATAAACATTTTTAAGAAAAAGAGAAGAGCCGGGCGCGGTGGCTCACGCCTGTAATCCCAGCACTTTGGGAGGCCGAGGCGGGCGGATCACAAGGTCAGGAGATCGAGACCACGGTGAAACCCCGTCTCTACTAAAAATACAAAAAATTAGCCGGGCGCGGTTGTGGGCGCCTGTAGTCCCAGCTACTCGGGAGGCTGAGGCAGGAGAATGGCGTGAACCAGGGAGGCGGAGCTTGCAGTGAGCCGAGATCGCGCCACTGCACTCCAGCCTGGGCGACAGAGCGAGACTCCGTCTCAAAAAAAAAAAAAAAAAAAAGAAAAAAGAAAAAGAGAAGATCCCCTTCCAAATTAAGTAAATTTTGGGGAGGTAAAAAGAAAAAAAGAAAACAAAAAACTCTACGTAGAATGATTTGAAAAGTCATGTTAAGCTTTGTTTGTGTTTAATCTCTCAATGATTGTGAAATTGGCTTCTGGTTTTATCTACTAATCTACTTGAAGTGTGTGCCTCAAAGGAAGTATATACTTCTTATAAAGAATTAGAAAATGTAACTTTTAAAATGCATAACTAGTTCTTAATATTAGTGATTGATCTCAGTGGGAGTAATCCATGCTAGTGATCATGAGTGATATGGCAGAGTTGGCTTATAGGGAGTGATTATTAATAACAATGAATCTCCCCAAAATGTAATCCTAGCTACTCAGGAGACTGAGGCAGGATAATTGCTTAAACCCAGGAGGTGGATTGCTTGAACTCGGGAGGTGAAGACTGCAGTGAGCTGAGATCCTGCCACTGTACTCCTGCCTGGGTGACAGAGCCAGACTCCGCTCCCCCTAATACCTCCCGAAAAAAATTATGTCTGTGAAATTTCCCATACTTTATCTTGTCAAATGTAGTCTTGTGCATCACTTTCTGGTTCAAGGCTAATAATCCTAATATTATAGAACACTTACTTTGTATTTAATTCTTTAATATTATAGAACATTTGCAGTACTCTAAGCTATTTAGCTGATATAACTTAATTAATTATCAAAACAACATATTGATACTGTTATAATCTCAACTTTTAATGGAACAACATGCATAGAAAGGTTAAAAATCCTGTTTAGGTACTTATGTTGGAGATTGGGATTTGAGTGCCTACTAACTGGCTCTAGACCCTGCTTGTCATCATTATGACATTTAATGGGCCACTGGGGTCTGCATTATAAGCTCCAATCTCTTAAGAATGACAATTAGGATCCAAGTCCTTACTACCTACCTATATCTCCCTCTCACCTTCTCTACACTCACTAGGCTCCAACTAACCTAGAAGAGTGACCATTTTACAAGCCTACTCCGGATTTTTCTATCCCACTATTTTTTGTCAAATTCAAAGTGTATATGATATGCTTTTATGCCTCTTTTTAGATTGTCAAAATCCAAACAGTTAACCTCAGCTAAGTTGTGTCTTCTCCATGTATACTTACCTGATCTAGCCTATTTATGAAGCAGAGAGGAAATCTCTCTCTTTCCTCTAACCTCTCATATATTATATTTTTTCCATAGGTTACGCACTAAGCTTCCTAAAAGCAGGAATTACTGTCTTCTTTAGTTGTGTCCCCAAAATGACTGGTATAAAGCTTTACAAAAAACATAAGTTCTAAAAATATAAAACTACTAGAAGAAAACATAGAGGAAAAGCTCCACAACATTGATCTGGGCAATGACTTCTTGGATAGGACTCCAAAAGCACAGGCAACAAAAACAAAAATAGACAAATGGGATTGCATCAAGCTGAAAAGCTTCTTCACAGCAGAGAAAACAAGTAGCAGAGTAAAGAGACAGCTATAGGCTGAGAAAAGATATTTGCAAACCGTACATCTAATAAGGGTCTAGTATCCATAATATACAAAAGAAATTCAAATAGCTCAATAGCAAGAAAACAACCCAAGTAAAAAATGGACAAAGGATTGAACAGATGTTTCTGAAGAGACATAAATGACTAATAGATAAATGAAAAAATTCTCAGCGTCTCGAATCATCAGAGAAATGCAAAATAAAACCACAGTAAGATATCACCTCATACCTGACAGATTAGCTATTATCAAAAAAGAATGATAACAAGTATTGGTAAGAACGTGGAAAAAATGGAACCCTTGTATACTGTTGGTGGGAATATAGATTAGTACAGCCATTTTGGAAAATAGTATGGGAGTTTCACAAAAAAACTAAAAAAAAAAATATGATCTAGCAATTCCACTTCTGGAGAGAGATATACACACACACACACACACACACACACACACACATAAATTTCATATATATATACACATATACACACATATATATACACACACACATATATATATGAAATTTCACAGTAAAATTGAAATCAGGACGTTGAAGAGATATCCTCCCATGATCATTGCAGCATTATTCACAATAGCCAAGATGTGTAATCAACCTAAGTATCCAACAAAGGATAAAGAAAATGTGATACATCTACACAATAGAATAAAGTGTTTAAAAAGAGGTGAATTCTGTCATTTGTGACAACATGGATGGAACTAGAGGACATTATATGCTAAGCAAAATACGCCGTGTACAGAAAGACAAATACTTTATGATCTCAATTATATGTGGAATCTAAATGAATTGATTTCGTAGAAACAGAGAGTAGGAAGGTGGTTAACCAAGATAAAAGGAAAAGGGAAGGAATGGAAAAAAGGAAGAAAATGATCAAAGCATATAAAGTTTCAGTTAGACTGGAAGGATAAGTTTTAGTGATTTATTGCACTGCATGGTCGCCAAGTTAATAAGGTATTGTCTATTTCAAAATTGCTAAAGTAGATTTTTAATGTACTCACTACAAAAAAAAATGATAAATTACTGAGGTGAAAGATACGTTAATCAGTTCGATTGAATCTTCATATAATGTATACATAGACCAAAACATCACATTGTAGCTATAAATATACACGACTTTTGTCAGTTTAAAAAAGGACAAAACTATGCCTGTAATCCCAGCACTTTGGGAACCAAGGCGAGTGGATCACAAGGTCAGGAGATTGAGACCATCCTGGCTAACATAGTGAAACTCTGTCTCTACTAAAAATACAAAAAATTAGCCGGGTGTGGTGGCACACGCCTGGAGTCTCAGCTACTCAAGAGACTGAGGCAGGAGAATCGCTTGAAACCAGGAGGTGCCACTGGACTCCAGCCCGGGTGACAGAGCAAGACTCCGCCTCCAAAAAAAAAAAAAAAAAAAAAGGACAAAACTAAAAATAAAAATCAGTACTCAAAAACTCTTCCCAGATGAATTTAATTATGTCGTTATCTTATACCTATCTAGAATATAGCAAACATTCTAAGCAATTACACAGAACCACTGTATATAGAAACCTGAAGAAAAATATTTTACGTTAACATTTTTTATATTTTCGGTATATACTATCCATGTAAAATACATAAAGTAATTGACTTTTTAAATTAATTTATATGGTAAAATATGAACAACAATAATTTTCAAATTATTCTAATATATCAAAGATGACTCAAAGGCCAGACTCAGATCATTAGGAAACTGACAATTACAATGTTGTCTGATTAATCTAAAGTGGTCTTGACATTCAGACAGGATAATCTAATCAGAAAGAAAAGATTATGCGTTTTGTGCCTTGAGTTGTTTTTCTTAATCTTTATAATTAACTTCATGCAACCAAATGCATTTTTTCAAAATAGAGATGTCACACTACATCCGTTAAAATAACATAATAAATGTTCATCTCCCTGTTAATACATTTGTGTCTTATGTACTCTATGCTGCAGACCAATACATCTCTGCAGTAAATGTGTCAAGATAACAATGACATTTTCCTTACTTGGTATTTGAATTCTTCTGACAACATCTAATTCTGCGGAAGTACAGGATTTTCCTTAGTGGCCATCAGTCTTGTACTTTTTTTTTTTCTGATGTATGAGGAATTTAATCAGACCATCCTAGTCAATTGGGTCATTTCTGTTTAATCTGTTAAATTCTCTCTCTCTCGCTCCCTTTCCCTCCCCCGACTCTTTCTCCCTCTCCTTCCATCCTCCCTTTTCTATCTCTATCTCAGAATTAATGATTACGGTTAAAATGTTAATTCTTAGTTAGAATAAGATTTTTTGCTTGTCTGATTCAATATGTGGTGGTCAAGAAAGTTCCTAATTTAGCAGGAACCCAAACTGCTTACTGCTGTATTGACACAGAGCTATTTATACAAACATTTACAGAAACCAATTGCTTTAGCTCCAAGATAAACATTCTCAAGGAAGAGAAAATATTTCGTGGCTTGACCGTCCAAGAGTGGGAGTGTTTGATTATGTGCACTGTCAGCGAGTTGTAAAAACCAGGTGGAATAACCAGGGAGTGCTTAAGTTTAACATTCTTACAAGAGGGATATTGACTGCATGAATTTTATCTAAAAAAGAATTACTCTTCTGTGTATAACCACACATTTCAATCACTTTGAACTATTACCCAACCACTTCAAGCAAGTTTAGTTTTCTTAGTGGAGCTTAATCAGACTTTTACTGAAAATATTTTTATGTAAAATAATTAACCAAAGAATAGTTCTACAATTCATTTTTCCCTTTTCTGGCATGTCTTGGAGATCTGACCTCTTTAGGAAGGCTTTTAGACAATGAGAAGCTATAATTTAACATCTTTGGCTTTAAGAGACTAAAGAATACACTGCAAGCATAATTGCAGAACTTCTAAAAGATGGACAGTGCATACATTCCATGTGGGAGAAGACCTCCAGCTGCCGCATATTTGCAACCATTTCCTAAACCTCATCTTTCTTAAGCTTCTTCCTCTTTTGATCCTGATCTAAGCCATCCTTCATGGCTCTTAGCTTGGAGTTTCTGGTCACTGAGTTTTTAACTGGAGAATTTTAACCAATTGTAGTTATACTTCCAAAGCTAAATTTGCCATTTCGAAGGGGTTTTGTAATCTCTTGAGTTTTATATTTTGGCTGTAAACCCAATTGCTAGTATTTAGGCATCAAAATGACTTTTTTAAAGTGTTTAAATAAGGATAAGGCTTATAATCAATAAATATGTTTAGTGGTACAGTATTTTGGCTTATCTTTCTGGAAAGATATTTAAGGCAATTCTAACAATTGTTGAAAATATGTTATTTCTGCTTGAGGGCAAAAATATTGACTCAGACTTGTCTCATGTACCAACCAAAGAAAAAAAAAGGTTGATCTGTTTTAGTTTTTGAATGTGTAACGTTGATGTCGTGCAAGTGAGTGTATTTAAGTGTGTGCATGCACACACACAAGTTAACAGTAGAGATTGTTAAATCCATAAATTGACTATATTTTTTATTTACATATTGCAGACAAAATGATTTAAAAACACATCTTAGACATAGGAGGAGTAGCACCCCCCCATCCAAGGTTTTAGTTACTGCAGTCAACCACAGTCTGAAAATTAGGTAAATATAGCACAATAAGATATTTCAGAGAGAAAAAGAAACATTCACATACCTTTTATTATAGTATATTATTATAATTGTTCTATTTTATTATTAGTTATGGTTGTTAACCTCATTTTGTGCCCAGTTTATAAATTAAACTCTATCATAGGTATGTGTGTATAGGGAAAAGCATAGTATAGATACTGCAGGACAGGCAAGGCCCCAAATTGGAGCTTAGCCCAGGAGGGTTCTTGGCTTTGCCAAGGAAAGGATTCAAGGGTGAGCCAATGGTGTTAGACAGAGATTTTTATTGAACAATACTGCTCCTTGCAGAGTAGGGCTAACTCGTATGCCGTGGGTGCAGAGCTGGTAATGTATTCCTACTCATGTAAACCCATTTTCAATTACGTGTAAATTAAGGGGTGAGTCAAAGCAAATTAAGGGGTGTGTTATTTAGAACTTTCTGGGAAAAAGGTGATAACTTCTGGGCCATTGCCATAGAAAGTGGTAGTGACTTCTGGGTTATTGCCCTGGCATTTGTAAACTGTCATGATGCAGGAGGAAGTGTCTTATGCTACTGAGAAATAAGGGCAGTGTATTAGTCAGTGTATTAGTCTCCAGAAGGACAGGACTAACAGGATACATGTCTATAGAAGGGGAGTTTATTAAGGAGTATTGACTCATATGATCATAAGGTGAAGTCCCACAGTAGGCCATCTGCAAGCTGAGGAGCAAAGAAGTCAGTCAGAGTCCCAAACCCTCAAAAGTAGAGAAGCCAACAATGCAGCCTTCAGTCTGTGGCCAAAGGCCTGAGAGCCCCTGGAAAACTACTGATGTAAGTCCAAGAGCCTAAAAGCTAATGAACCTGGAGTCTGATGTTTGAGAGTGGGAAGCATCCAGCACAGGAGAAACATGAAGGCTGGAAGATTCAGCCAGTCTAGTCCTTCCACGTGCATCTGCCTGCTTTTATCCAAGTTGCACTGGCAGTTAATTAGATGGTGCCACATAGACTGAGGGTAGGTCAGCGTCTCCCAGTCCACTGTCCAAATGTTAGTCTCCTTTGGCAACACCCTCACGAATACACCCAGGAACAATACTTTGCATCCTTTAATCCAATCAAGTTGACACTCCATATTAACCATCACAGGCAGCTAAAGATTCCTTTCTTCTGACATCTGCTGTTTCCCACCAGTTTCTTCACTTTATCCTGCCTGGGTCAGATCCTGTTTTGTTCAGCAAGATTGTGACCAGAGAACAAGTCTGGCCAGTCTCCTACTTTATATGCATGGCATAAAACATTCACTGGAGGCTAGACATTCAATGGGAATTTCAGGAATTCACTGAGGGTCTTGGAACTCATCTGCCACAGAGAAAGGGAATTACTGTACTAGGGGATCAATTTTGTACAAACATTAAAATAAATAGTACTTTGTAAATGTACTCTAAATTAGGTTTAGAAGCATCTATGAGAGTCCTTGATTAACTTCAGCACTGTTCCCACTCAATATAAATATGGCCTGTGGCTGTGTACATTGTATAGATCATTTGTGCTACTCAATAACATCTGAAGAATATTAATCAGGGTAAAGTAAGAGATAGAAGGCTAAGGAAATTCAATATAAACATGTAACAGAGTGAACTTTCTAACCTCTCTCTGCTGTACAGAGCTAAATCTATTACTTAGAATTGGCCAACAAATACATAGGAAGGATTTACCAAAGGGTTATCAGATTTCATAACAATCAGTGATAATGATGGGATCTTATTGTGAATTTGAGAACTGAGTTTAAATTAAGATGAAATGCCCTAGATTAGGCATTAGATAAAGCTGCCCATTATATTATTAATTTTAATTAGATTCTTTGACGCCTTATGTTCTTTGATCTGAGCTAAGTAATTAAGCCTATTTTACTTTCTAATTGGATTATACTGCATGTCTTGCTAAATCCAAAGATAAGAAAATGTGCAGACCCTAAATATATACTTCTTTGTTTTTGATGTCCTATCTATAGAAGAGTACTCTGGGGACATAAGAATACATTTTAAAATTTATTTGTTCTACTGAAATATAGAGTTGATCTTTCCAGGGACATTGTAAAACATGATTTCTTACATCATTTATGTGATCTGTCCTGCTGAGTCCTTACTTTTCAAGCAGAGGCTTTTGGAATCTTGGAGAAAGAAATTTTCAAATGAAAAGAATTTGAACGATGTTAGTATGTAAAGACAGTCCCAGGGTTTCAGAAGGCAAAATGTAGCCCACTTAAAGAGAGGGAGGTCCCTAAGTCAAGATAAGGCCAGACTCATGGATTATGGCTATTGAGTAAGATGTTTAATTTGATGGTGCAGCTTAATCTTGAACTAATTGTCAGAATGATGAGAACTTTGAATTTTATGTTGAAGATGACTTTTGGGGTTGAAAATAAAGATAATAGCTAAATTTGAGCATTTTTTACATTCAAGGCACTATGGTAAGCGTTTTATATGAATAATTGCATTTAACCTTAACATCTACCCATTAGAGTAGATATTTTACTTAAGCACACTTTACAGAAAATGAAACTGAAGCTTAGAAAACTTACACTTGGCTCTGGTGATATATGTCCAATCTGAGCCTTGAACCAATGTCTGTATGATTCCAAATCTTATGTCACCTCCCTCTATAGCAATTCACCTCCCTCTATAGTAATTCTAAGTTAATTATGAGTATTGGGAACCTCTCTAACATTTCATTTTCCTATCTGTAAAGTGGAGCCTAAAGTGTCTACAACTCAGTGATACTGTATATATTTGAATGATTCATATATTTTAATGATCAATGTGACATCAGAGAACACAATAGGCTGGCCAGTGGTTTTATTTTTTTTCCTTATATCATAGCTAAATGGAGTATTCATCTGCTTGAATCCAATAGCATTTATTCAATGCAGTGATAGCTTCTGAACTGGTCTCTCTGCTTTCCTCTTACTCTTCTATTACTTATTTCCACCTATCAATCAGCCAGAATGGTCCAATTAAAATGCAAAGTAAGTGATGCCCAGTTCTCTGCCTAAAACCTGTAAAGGTTTCCCACTTCACACAAAGTATAGTTCAAGGTTTTCTCTATAGTTTACAAGGCTCCCTGTGATCTGATCACACAATTGGTTTGATTTTGTGTCATATAACACACCTCCTCCCCCAAAGTCATTCAGTCAGACATGCCCCTTTGTTTTTTCCTAAACCGTGGGCAAGTGTTCTTGTTCTTGGGGCTTTTATACTTATGATTCCTTCTTTTTCTTATGTACATGTCTTGCTCCATCTCTTTATTCAAGTCTCACCTCAAACACCTTCTGTGAATGTGTTTGCTGACCATCCTACACAAAATAGGATGAAATAGCACACACACTCCACCAACACCACTCTCTCCTGTGTCTTTCTCCTGGCTTACTTGCATTTTCTTTTTCTTTGTAGCAACTATTATATTATTATTTATTTGTTCACTTATGTATCTTTAATTTTTATGATTGCCTTACTTTTACTGAGACAGTTTTCATTAGAGGAAAAGACTCAGTTTTCTTTCTTCACTACAATATTCCAAGAGCAGAAAAAGAATGCCTCATACATTGTATGAATTAAATTTACAAATTAGTAAATGATCAGTGAATGAATGAGTGAATTAGTAGGCATGCATTAATGACCATTATGCTAAAGATGCTGTTTTAGGCATTATAAATTAAGTTGGCTTTTTTTTTTTTTTTTGAGACGGAGTCTGGCTCTGTCGCCCAAACTGGAGTGCAGTGGCCGGATCTTAGCTCACTGCAAGCTCTGCCTCCCGGGTTTACGCCATTCTCCTGCCTCAGCCTCCCGAGTAGCTGGGACTACAGGCGCCCGCCACCTCGCCCGGCTAGTTTTTTGTATTTTTTAGTAGAGACGGGGTTTCACCGTGTTAGCCAGGATGGTCTCGATCTCCTGACCTCGTGATCCGCCCGTCTCGGCCTCCCAAAGTGCTGGGATTACAGGCTTGAGCCACCACGCCCGGCCTAAGTTGGCTTTTAAACACATATTTTCCAAGGACACTCTTCAGCCTTATTCTCTTATGACACAAAATCTTCTCTAAATTCTGAACCATTACAATTCTAATAAGGGGGTAAGAATACGCCTAAGAAGAAGAAACTCTGATAGAGAAGCTCCAGGAACCAGGAAGCTTAAGTAAATTATCTGGTTGTTCCTAATATAGTTATTCCCTATCTGCGGGTGATAACTGAAACCATCAACAGTACTGAACTGTATATATACTGTGTTTTTCCTATATACACATACCTATGATACAGATTAATTTACAAATTAGGCAAGTAAAATATTAATAACTAATAATTACGTTATTAACATATTTTAAGTAAAATAAAAGTTACTTGAACACAAGCACTCTGACACCAAAATAGCTGATGCAATAACTGAGATAGCAACTAAGTGACTACCAGGCACGTCGTGTATACAGCAGGGATACACAGGACAAAGGGATCATTCATATCCCCAGTAGAACAGGTAAGACAGAGTGGGATTTTATCATGCTATTCAGAATGGAGCACTATTTTATTGAAATTAATAAAATATTTCTGGAATTTTTAATTTAATATTTGACCATGGTTGACAGCAGGTAACTGAAACCATGAAAAGCAAAACCATGTATAACAGGACCAACTGTGCTTGCATTTTCTGTAAGTTTCAGAGCCAGGCACATTCAGAAGTCTACTCTAGGTTAATTCCATTTTATATTCTGAGAGTAATCCTTTTAGTATCTAACATAACATATTAAATTAGTAAAATCAGTTTTACTGCTAACTTTTATCTGTCCTGATTTCCCTGTGTCTGAATCACCTGCAGAAAGGATATCCACCTTTTCCCCTATACATCCTATTGGCATTGCCACTCCCAACCCCTGTCAGCTGCTCCTGATGACTGTTTCCTTCACACAGACCTCTCTCTGGGTGGTCCCCCTAATCCTTGCTGTTGGAACCTCCGCTTGCTGGTCTAGCCCTGTGATTTTGTATGGTATCCAGTTTCCATTTAGCCTTGTTACTCCACATCTCTAGTTATGACATTTCTTTAACTCCAAATATTTCAGGTACTTTTTAATTTAATAAACACAAATTATCATGAAGAAAACTATTGAGTAAAGGGAGAAATCACTAAGTATATTTAATATTAATAGCCACGTTATTTAACATCCACTGGTATTTACTCTCACTTCTGGCTAAGTGGGCATATTTAGCCAAGACATACATGAACTGTTTTAGCATTTTTACGGTGTTGCAGCATGCTGTGGTCAGTGTTCTGAGTGTGAGAAATGGGTTTTCAGTTAAATTCAAAATAGCAGCAAACAACTTCTCTGAATATCAGAAAATTCTACCATAGGTCACTACAATAGTCTTCTATTAATCTCTAATAAAACAATGGTGCAACGTACTTTATAAATCAAGTGGTTTAATATGTAAACTAAAACTTTGTCATAGGACATAATTCAAAGATTACATGAGTTTTCAAATGGTGAAGTGGAGTTGTTAAATTTTTTATTTAAAATATTGTTATTTCTCTGCCACATGTTACTATGAATAAAGTAAGTGCTATAAATATTGCATAAAATAGTGCATAATTTATTGTGATACATATTAAAGGCTATCTTTATGTCAAACGTGAGCAACATTTCTTTTGAGCTACACAGAAACATTCAAAATTAATTAAAATCTTTCTGGCATGGGAGGGAATCCCACTTAACTCATTACATAAAACTTGCCCATCATTCCTAAAATAGAACACCATGGCACGTACATTAAACATGACTCTTTGAGAGGGATGACTATGCCTTCAGACCAATAATCAGTAGAGCATCTTGAGTTTGGTTAGCAATTCAAACTTCTCTTCTGCCTCTTCTGCATTTCCCCTTTACATTGCTAACATTTAGTACCTTGGGTTGGGTGAAATTCATGCATTTTGTGTGTTATAAAAATTTCACCCAATTAGTGAAAATTAAAAAAAAAAACCTTAAAGAGCCCAAATTTACATATATGTAAATGATGTGGGTTTTAGTTTTTTGCAGAGATAACCAGTGAACAGGATAAAGGATGTTTCCTTTCTCCAGATCAATTTTAAACATTTTATTGAGATTTTAAATAGATTTAGACAATTGCTTTTGGGGGTATGTAATACTATCCATTGTTTCATTACGTCCTTGCCATTTTGAGCACGAAGATAGCTAACAAAAAGTTTCAGATGGTCAAATCTATATCAGAATCTCAACAGGAATATTCAGTATTATTAAATAAGGCATTTCTCTTTTAAAAGGTGGAAGTTCATTCCCATCAAAGGAGTCATTTAAAAGCATCAGTGTGTCCGTGCAAGCTTTTGCTGGATCCATGTTAATTAGATTAGCATTCTGTTAAAAATTAAGCTGGGAACTCTGAGCCTGTACTTTGGGGTTCTTTATTAGAAATAATAGTTATGAACAATCATTATTTTGAGAGAAAGTAAAAATTTAACTGAATTGAATTTTTTCTTTAGAAGAAATGGCTTAATGTATTTTATGGAGATGTGTAAATCTATTAAAACCATGGTTTAAATTGCATTAAATTTATGATTATTGTGTTTTGGACAGTGAGCATGCTCTTTAATGTAGGCAAGTTGTAAATGTGGCCAAGTGACAGCTGTTGCTTGGGAAATGATAGAAAGAATCTAAACAAACATATCTCCTACTCAAAAGAAAACTGCTTGAGAAAAAGAAAAATGTACTTCTTTAATAGAACAGTCAAAAGTAATCTCCTTCCTACCAGGAAAATCTATTTTCATAATTATACAACTTGGTATTTTACCTCTTCCTTCTTACACCCAGAGAAAGGAAGGATATGATCTAAAGAAGCTCACACCACTGGAAAGGGGTTTTGCCCTACACTGAGCAGAAATTTAGTCTGAAAATAAAATATCCAGAACTTGTAGGTGGGTGACAAAATAAGAATATCGGCAGAAATGTTTTATCCAGCAACCTAAGTCTTTTTTAACTAAGTGTAAAATGTGAGTATAAAGAAATGTGACTGGCCGGGCGCGTTGGCTCAAGCCTGTAATCCCAGCACTTTGGGAGGCCAAGACGGGCGGATCACGAGGTCAGGAGATCGAGACCATCCTGGCTAACACGGTGAAACCCTGTCTCTACTAAAAATACAAAAAACTAGCCGGGCGAGGTGGCGGCGCCTGTAGTCCCAGGTACTCGGGAGGCTGAGGCAGGAGAATGGCGTAAACCCGGGAGGCGGAGCTTGCAGTGAGCTAAGATCCGGCCACTGCACTCCAGCCCGGGCAACACAGCCAGACTCCGTCTCAAAAAAAAAAAAGAAAGAAAGAAAAGAAATGTGACTGAAATTTAAAAAAACAGTCTGGAGGAGTACAAGTGACTACTCTTTCTTTTCAAAAATTCCCAGTGTCTATTGTCCCATTTCACAGGGTGACAATAATGCACAAAATATAATTATGCTTCCACTGCTCTAAAATATGTTAGCTCCAGCTCTGACAGGAAATTATCAATGCTAGAGTAGGTTACAGTGGAAAGAGCTTGGGGTTTAAAGTTAGTCATGGAAGTTCTAATGCCAGTTCTACTTCTTACAAACTATACTATATCAGGCAACTAACATGAGCCTCACTTTTGAAAATTTCATGTTACAGTTGTGAGCATGATACATAAATAACACATAAAGCACCTAATATCTGTTCAATGCTTATTTTGTACTTTCTTTTATCTTTTTTTCCCTATCGTGATTAAAACCCTACTTTGCTATTTTAACTAATATAGTTGCTACCTTTTCCAATTTCTCACTAATTTGAATATCCCACTCTTACATGCAATCTATTCTCTAGTCAAACTTAAATCTTTAAATATGCCTCTCCTAGTGTATAACTGTTTTTATTTTTCATGTAATTTCTTTTGTTAAAATGCTACCCCCTAAATCTCAACTTAATCAATCACAATTTTACCCATCCTTCACCATTCAAGCAACATATACAGTTCAAGGAATTTTCTACTTCCAATGAATGTAACTCCTTCCTCTATGCTTCCATATAACTAATTTCTATCCCTGAACATGTTTTCACATCACTGATCTCATTGATAGTATTTTTAAATTAAATTTGAGGACAGTTTATCTTGAAGTCTTCCACAGTAGATACCTCCAGTAAATATTCAAAAAAGATGTTTTGGGTAACTGTCTGTGAAATAAGAACTACAAATCTGTTCTGGTTTCCATCAAAGATTTGTAATACAAACAGGTTCTTAAATCACTCCACAGTGTGAAGAATTCAAATTTTTCTACTTAAATAGTTCAAGATAAATTAATTTGTGCTATATGCTATTTGTTAGAAAAAGTACAATATAAAAATAGTACAAAAAACTTTTGGCTAAGCAAAACTTTTGCAACTTATTTATCCTTTGGGTCTTTTTATATAATGTTTATTACTTTCAAATAGAAAGAATTTCTCTCTCTCACCCTCCCCGTCCTGTTTGAAAAAATTTGCAAAAAATGTACTATATGTCCTTGATGCTGTTCATAACTTGACTGATAAAAGACTTGCAATTCGCATTTTGACAATTGGATTTAATTAAAATTATCAACTCTTGTATTATTATTATCTTCCTTAATTGCTGTTCAAATTTTAGATGCCACATGGAGGGTAATTATAAAACTCAATGTTTTTCAATGCAGTCTTTTCCCAAGTCAGTCCTCATAAGCACGTCAGTTGGTTCTGTTTCCTTTTGCAACTAAGAATATTTCATATCTGATTTTACTTTCTCACATTCACTTATTTCTTGCTATCCTCTGCTGTTAACATGTGTGCTCTGACTTTGCTAGCAGGACTGATCTTGTTGATTTTCTATTGAACTAGGTGGAGAAATAGCCTTGTATTATCTCCATAGATAGTTGGCCTTCATAAGTCATTTATCAATTCTTATTGCCATGAATGTAGGAGTAATTGAAATTCTGTATTATCATCACCTACCGAAGTGTCTTGAATTCTTCCCTGTGATACTTCCCTATCTTTTCTTATTATACAATACCTCTACTGCTAAGTTATGCACACATTGAATATCCCAATTCTGTTTTGTGTGATAGGAGGCACGTGAGTATTATGTAATGCTGCTATAATAATTTATAACAAGGAAAGGAAGTTTAATATATAACAACCATATTACAAGATGTGCTTTAATGTATAGCATGTGAAATTGAAGAGATACTGAAAAGAGAAGCTCCATGTTTATCTTTTCTTTGCCCCAAAATGAAAAATACCTCTAGCTAAACTTACCAAAATATGTACTATATGTTATTGTATTTTTACTCATGTGGTAGGCAGATTAGCCCTGCCACAGTTTTGATGACTCATTAAGAAATAAAATATGAAGTCTTTAGCACAACAGAAATTTCCTTAAATGCTAAAGAATTTTAAAAGTAAGTATGTGCTTGTGCTTTCCTTCTAGTCATTTACATAAAAGTCACCAAGCTTGGGATTCTGGGATCTTCTAAATGTTTAATTCTTACGTCTATTTGGATTGAGATTACTACACTTTAAGGAGGCTTCTATGAAGAAGAGGAGAAAGTTGCATCCACTCATCGGTATCCTTTCCACTGCTTGTTTACTGGTGTAGCAGCCAATTGAGTGAATGAAAACTTGAACACTGCACATGTCATCATTCACACCTCTTTGTACATAGACTGTATGTATGACCTACTCTGTCTCACTCAAAATGTACAACTTTTTTTAAAAAACTGAAACTCCTTGAATTAACTTCACCAAATCATATCCCTAAATATTTCTGGACTCTCTTCTCTTCCAGACATTACCATTATCTTAATGCAAGTGCTCATAATTATTTCCTAGATAATTCCGAGAACATACAGACTGTCTCCTCTTTATCATGCCACACAGCTTTCAGATAGGTCTTTGTAAAAGGAAATCCTTTTGTGATGTAACTTTTATGTCTAATAACCTCCAGTGATTCGCCATTTATAACAAAAAGTCCATGCTTCTTAACGTATTAAACCCTTTTTTATCAGAATAACTTTTAAAGTTCCTTTTCTTATCATTTCCCTCTTTGCAAATGACCTGTAACCATTAGCTGTAGTTTCCAGCACATGGGATGCTTACTCTTATCTCTGTTTTTTTATATCCTTCCTCTTCCTAGACGTTCCTCCCCATACCAAACAGTCAACGTCTTTACTAAAAATCAGATCTCGTGACTCTCTAATTTCTTAGATAAAATTACTCATATATACAGAAATGTTTCATTGTTAGTATGTCCATTATCACTCTACTATATATTTTAATGTGTTTCAGATGGGATTCCTGAAAGCATAGATGTCCTAAACCATCTTTACATTCAATATTTTATAAATTTTCCTACACTTACCATATTTGCAATGAAATTTGAATGGAATCATTTTGATTTAGCAGATTTTAATTATTCACCTATGATGGGATAATATTTTGTTGTATGAATTTATAATTATCTTGTATGTGTTCAATCAGGGTAGAGTACTTTTATGCAGGGTGGTGTAGGAATCTGACTTATATATGCCCTATGTATAAAAATAATGATATCTAATTTGTGCACATCAGCTAATTTCTTCTTTCTTGTTGAAAAACTCAGATCCCCAAGAATGGTTTATTCTCAGAAAATACTGCTTATACTATGGAGTTCTTGTCAATGGAATTCTTCCACCTCTCATCACATTTTTATCTTCACGATTGAAGCCCCTCTTCAGACTTCATCCCTGGCTAAGATTTTCCTTGACAGAAGTCTTTTCCAATTTCCTCCTATCAAATATCTGCCTTTACTCTTGGTATCTCCAATATAAGTTAGAATGGATACTATTAAATGATAGCTTTTATACTACTTCTTAAATTATAGTTTTGCTTGTTATAAAATGTATTGGTACTTACTGTTTAAGTAGGGAAAATAACCTCTAAATGTATTATTACATATGTGAAAAAAGATCATTCTGAGTTCTAAACAAGTAACTAGCATGCAGACTTATTTGTCATCTAAATGGATCTATTTTAAATTAAAATAATGTTTTAAAAATAATAATGAAAATATAAATATATTCAAAAATAGGAGAGGCTGAAGGTGTCTTGGAGATCATATATTTTCACCCACTAAGCTTAAATGTTAAATTTTAAAAAAAAAACCCACTAGGACAAAGGTTAGTTAATGTGCTTGTCCCAAATCACATATGCAGTTAGCAAAGTATCCAACATAAGAGTGCCAATATCACTGATTCACAATATAGAGCTACATGTAGGGTATCATACAGAATTTCTGAAAAATAAAAATAATTATTTAGATGCCTAACTAGGAATCTTATCTGCACTACCGCTAAAAAAGACTCATGTTCTAGACATTTAGACAACATTTTCCCTCTCATATGAAATTTGTAAACAATCTCCTTGCCCCCATTTCTTAAATCAGGAGTATATCTTGAGAGTTGGCATTAGGCTTGCTTTTGATTGTTCTGAGAAAACAAGTGTTCATTCATACTTATGTTTGTATATTCCCGGCATATTGAAAAAACTAGATATTGCCTTTTTGAGAATAAGTATCAACATAGCTTGATTCAAGCCATGAATGCTCTTGACTTACTTTGATGCAAACTTGCTTCATGTGAATTATGCAACTGCTCTTGGCAACTATCTGTGGCTGAATTTATATGCTCTGTTAAGCATCCAATCATCAAGACAGCTATTGCTACCCTTGCCATGAGAAAACTATATTTCCCTCTCCTTACATTTAGTATGTGCTATAAAACTCACATTTATTCAAGCTTGCTCAGGCCAAGTTTTATATTTCTTCTTAGTGCTGTACTGATTATTCACCCATGTAACTACACTGAGAATTAGCATCAAAATGAAGATATGAGGACCAACCATAATAAAGATGTTATGAATACTCAGATCTTCAGGTCTGAAACTTTCTACTTTAAGAGTCTAGCACATAAATGTCAGAGAAAAGCACTAACCTTGGGATTTATGAAGAGACCTCTAATGCCATCCTGTGGACAGTCAAGAAAAGTCTCACATTTTCCTTTTACTAAGGCAGCTATGTTTAATGATATGCAGACCAAAAAGATAAAGACATGTAAAAATGCCATAAATAGCCGGCATGGTGGCTCAGTCTATAAGCATGTTGAGGGGCCAAGGTGGGTAGATCTCTTGAGCCTAGAGTTTGAGACCTGCCTGGGCAACACAGTGAAAACCCATCTCTACAAAAAAATACAGAAGTTAGCTGGGCATGGTGGCATGCGCCTGTAGTCCCAGCTACTCAGCGTTGGAGGGGTTGGGGAGTGTGGGGTGGTGTTTGGGGCAGAGGCTGACATGGGAGAATGATTTGAGCCCAGGAAGTCGAGGCTCCAGTGAGCAGAGATCATACCACTGCACTCCAGCCAGGGAGACACCCTGTCTCAAAAAAAAAAAAAAAATCTTTGCAACACAAACATGCACTCAAAACAATGTATATTTTGTATAACAGTAATGATTATAAATGATAAATGACATATATGTATATACACATATATATGTGTGTATGTGCATATGAGAGAAAACAAGTAACTAAAACGATTAAGCAAAAATGCTAACAGTGGTTATGTCTTAATGGTGGAGTTTTTGAAACACAAATATGAGGCCCCAAAGGATATAAGTCCTGAGCTGAATTTCAGAGCTCTGAAAGAAGTTATAAATTGAATCATTTACAGATAGAGATAAATAAACCAAAGCGTCTTTAGGTGGAGGAAATAGAGACCCTGAAATATTCAGACTTCAAAAGTACACGCTCAAAACCAACATCTCTGATGAATATAGATGCAAAAATCCACAACATAATACTAGCAAGCTGAATTCAACAACACGTTAAAAACATTATTCTCCATAATCAAGTGGGGTTTATCCAAGGGTTACAAGGATGGTTCAACATACACAAATCAATAAAAATGATACAACACATTAACAAAATCAAGGACAAAAAACCTATGAACATTTCAATAGATGCTGAAAAAGCATTCGATAAAATTCAACATCCTTTCACAGTAAAAACTCTCAACAAACCAGGTATCAAAGAAATATACCTCAAAACAATGAAGGCCGTATATGACAAATGCACAGTTAATATCACACCAAATAATGAAAAATTGAAAGCTTTTCCTCTAAGATCTGAAAGAAGACAAAAATATCCACTTTCACTATTTTTATTCAACACAGTACTGGAAGTCCTTTTCAGAGCAAATAGACGAAAAAAAGAAAGAGCATACAAATTAGAAAGAGGTCAAATTTTCCTTGTTTGCAGATAACATATTTTTAGAAAAATCTAAAGATTTCACCAAAAAAAAAAAAAAAAAAAACCTGTTAGAACTTATCAACAAATTCAGTAATGTTGCAGGAAACAAAGTCAACATACAAAAATCAGTAGCATTTATGGTTGACAACAGTAAACAACTAAAAAAAAATTAGGAAAGCAATTAAATCTAAAATAGCTACAAAAATTATGAAATACCTTGCAATATGTTTAACCAAACATCCTTTAAAGAAAATTATAAAACAAACACCAATGAGATAAAATAAGGATATACACATGAAAGGAAAGATATCCTATACTTACTGAATGGAAGAATTATTATTGTTAAAATGCCCATACTACCCAAAGTAATCTACAGAGTAAATTTAATCCCCATCAAATTTATTTGACATTCTTCGCAGAAATAGAAAATGCAATCCTAAAATTTGTATGGAAGCACAAACGACCCTGAACAGCAAAAGCAATCCTCAGCAAAAAGAACTAAGCTGAAGGCTTCACACTACCTGACTTCAAAACATGCTACAAAGCCTTAGTAATAAAACAGAATGGTAATCCAACACACAGACTAATGGAACAGTGTCAAGATCCCAGAAATAAATCCATGCATTTACAGCCAATTCATTTTTTACACACCCACCAAGAACATACATTAGGGAAACAACAGTTTCATCAATACATAGTACTGAGAAAACTGAATAACCACATGCAAAATAACAAAACTATACCCCTAACTCTCATCATATACAAAAATCAAATCAAAATTAATTAACAACTTAAATGTAAGAACCAAAAATATGAAAGTACTAAAAGAAAACATAAGAAAATGCTTCAGGAAATTGGTCTATGCAAAGATTTCTTGGGTAAGACCTTTAAAACACAGGCAACTGGAGCAAAAATAGACAAATGGGACTAAATCAAGCCAAAAAGCTTCTACGTAACAAAAGAAACAAGCCAGAGTAAAGAGATAACCTACAGAATGAGAGAAAATATCTGCAAACAATCCATCCAACAAGAGATTAATAAGCAGAATATATAAGACATTCAAAAAACTAAACATTAAAATAAAAATAATACAATCAAAAACAAGAAAATCTTCTAAAAGCACATTTCTCCAAAGAAGACATACAAATTGTCAGAAGCATCTGAAAAAATGCTAAAATCAGTAATCATCACAGAAATGCAAACAAATCCACGACATAAGACCTCACACCTATAAGTCACTATTATCAAGACACAGATAAGTGTTGATAAGAATATGGAGACAGAGGAACCCTTATTCATTTCCACTTAAAAAAATATCACAGGCAAATGTAATGCACCCAGTCTTGGTCAGCTGGGTGTTGAATCATGTAAAAATACAAGATTTGGATTAGAGCATTTGTTCAAATCCTGGTGTAACATAAGGGCTATCTTAGCTGAATTATTTAATTGTTCTTGTCTCAGACTTCTCATCTCTAAAACTAAGACCTCTGCCATATATACTGGTAGCAATGGAAAATTAAAAATACTATGCAAATGAATTATATTGTTACTAGTTTGAAACATTACATGAACAGGATATGTAAATGTTGCATGCATTTTCCTTTCTTATTTTTTCAAAGGGATCTTGCAGAGAGTACGTTTCTGGAAACTTTAAACAACTAAAAAATATAAGTTGACCTTTTATATTGTGCTTTTATATTGTCTCTAGAGGAAATTTCTTATAACTGTATGAAAGCCTGTCTTGGATGTGATTTGTGAGGCAAAGTTTACACAGCTTGTTGGAATAAAAGCCCGATTATCTAGAACATCAGAGTTTTAACTGAAAAGAAAAGATCTAAAAGCTAAAAGGAAGATGGGCTGTGAGCTTTCTAAATAACATCTACTCAGATATTACTTAACTTATTCATAAAGCACCTTTCAATAATAGCAGTTCAGTAATTCTTTCCAAGCACACTTGGAATATTTAAAAAATAGACAAAAACCATATACCCACAATATCATTTGGATTTTATTATATTTGAAAGTGTGTGTGTGTATGTATTCAACATTTGAGCTAAATGTAGACTCAAGACTTAGATACAAAAATCACTATAATAGGATAGTGAATCAGTCAAGAAAACTCAAGGACATACTGTATCTTCAATTATATGCAGGCATGGATTATATACAGTGAGAAAGGCAGAAGACCTGCAAGGCCATGGTACCAAAACCCAGAGCCCAACATAAAGTCCAGTGGCTAGCCCTGAACCACAATTCCAGGGTGACAGCAAGGACAATTTAGACCCACCATCACAAACTCAATGACCGGGAATGGAGAAATATAACCATGATAGTAAGAAAGAGAACAACTCAAAATTTTCCAATATCTTCTAAGCTGCAATCCACCTAACTCTGGAATCCCAAGTGATATATTTTTATGTGTGCAGATGTATGGTATACCTGATACAATTTGTTATACACATATAATGCATGGTGATAAAGTTAGGGCTCTCAGGGTGTCCACCACCTGAGTACAATGCATTTTTGTTAAATATACTCATTAAACTCTGCCACTGAATTTACTGCTTCTATTTTGCTATATGCTTGTGACCTTTAACCCACTTCTCTTCATCCTTTCCCCTCCCCACTGCTACTTCCAGTCTCTGTTTTCTATTTTTCCACTCTACCTCCATGCGTTTAAATTTTTTAATTCCCATATTTAAGTGAGAATATGTAATATTTGTCTTTTTGTGCATGGTTGATTTCTCTAAAGATAACCTACAGTTTCATCCATGTTGCTGCAAAGACATGATTTCATTTGCATGTGTGTGGGGGGGGGCAGGTGGCTAAATGTTATTCCATTGTGTATATAGACCACATTTTTAAACCCATGCATCTGTTGATGGGCACTTATGTTGATTCCATAATTTAGTTGTTGTGAATAGTGCTGCAATAAAGATGAGGGTACGGCTATCCCTTTAATATATTGATTTCTTTTCCATTGGAGAGATATTTAGTAGTGGGATTACTGGATCAAATGGCAATTCTATTTTTGGTTATTTGAGAAATCTTCATACTTTCTTCCATAGTGAATGTACTAGTTTGCATTCCCACCAACAGTGTATAAGAGTTTCTTTTTCTCCACATTCTCACTAACATCTGGTGGTGTTTTTTTGTGTTTTGTTTGTTTTTTTTTTTATCTTTTTTATAATAACCATACTAACTGGGGTAAGATGACATCTCGTTGTGGTTTTGATTTGTGTTTCTCTGATGATTAGTGAGGTTGAGCATTTTTACACGTACCTGTTGGCCGTTAGTATGTTTTTTTGTTTGTTTGTTGTTGTTTGAGAAATGCCTACTTACTACCTTTGCTCACTTTTTAGTGAGACTATTTATTGCTGTTTTTTTCCTGTTGTATTGTTTGAGTTCCTTGCATATTTTGCATATTAGTCCCCTGTCAGATGAATAGTTTGCAAGTATATTATTCCATTAAAGAGGTTGCCCCTTTATTCTGTTGGTTATTTCTTTTGCTGTGCAGAAACATTTTAGTTTAACAGAGTTCAGTTTATCTATTTTTGTTTTTGTTGCTTATGCTTTTGAGGACCAGTCATGGGTTATTTGCCTAGACTAATCTCCAAGAGAGTTTTCTCTAGGTATTTGATATGATTTGGCTCTGCATCTCCACCCAAATCTCATCTTGAATTGTAATTCCCACATGTCGAGAAAGCAACCTCGTGGGAGGTGATTGGATCATGGAACAGTTTTCTCCATGCTGTTCTCGTGGTAGTGAGTGAGTTCTCATGAGATCTGATGGTTTAAAAGTTTGTCACTTACTTACTCTTTCTCTCTCATGCTGCCATGTAAGAGGATGCTTGCTTCTTCTTCACCTTCTACCATTATTGTAAGTTTCCTGAGGCCTCCTCAGCAATGTGGAACTGTGAATCAATTAAACCTCTTTTCTTTATAAATGACACAGTCTCAGGTAGTTCTTTATAGTAGTGTGAAAACAGACTAATACAGTATTATTATTGTGTTTTTATAGTTTTGGGTCCCACTTTTTTTTTTTTTTTTTTTTTTTTGAGACGGAGTCTCGCTCTGTCGCCCAGGCTGGAGTGCAGTGGCCGGATCTCAGCTCACTGCAAGCTCCGCCTCCCGGGTTTATGCCATTCTCCTGCCTCAGCCTCCCGAGTAGCTGGGACTACAGGCGCCCGCCACCTCGCCCAGCTAGTTTTTTGTATTTTTTATTAGAGACGGGGTTTCACCGTGTTAGCCAGGATGGTCTCGATCTCCTGACCTCGTGATCCGCCCGTCTCGGCCTCCCAAAGTGCTGGGATTACAGGCTTGAGCCACCGCGCCCGGCCAGGGTCCCACATTTAAGTCTTTATTCCTTCTTGTTTGACTTTTTTATATGGTGAGAAATAGGGATCTAGTTTCATTCTTTTACATGTGGCTATCCAAGTTTTCCAGCATCATTTATTGAATAGGGTGTCCTTCCTGCAATTTAAGTTCTTGTTGGCTTTGTCAAGGATTAGTTGGCTGTAAGTATGTGGCTTTACTGCTGGGTTTTCTATTCTGTCCCATTGGTGTATGTGTCTATTTTTATATCAATATCATACTGCTTGAGTTATTATAGTATTGTTATATATTTTGAAGTTAGGTAATGTGATGCCTTCAGCTTTGTTCTTTTGCTCAGGGTCGCGTTGGCTATCCAGTATCTTTTTGGATTCCATATGAATTTCAGGATTGTTTTTTCTAATCATGTGAAAAATCATGTTGGTAATTTGATAGGAATTGCATGGAATCTGTAGATTGCTTTGGGCAATATGATCATTTTAATAATATTGATTCTTCTCATCCATGAGCATGGGATGTTTTTCCATTTGAGTTTTCCTTGCAGATATCTTCCTTCTCCTTAGTTAAATATATTTCTAGGGTGTTTTTCTTTTTGGTAGCTATTGTAAGGGGTATTGCCTTTTTAAAACTTTATTTATTTATTTGCTAAGTTATTATTGGTATATAGAAGCACTACTGATTTTTGCATGTTGATTTTATAACATACTACTTTACTGAATACATTTATCAAATCTAAGAGTTTTTTGGTGAAATCTTACATTTTTCTAGATATAAGATTATATCATAACAAACAGGGGCAGTGTGACTTTCTCATTTTCAACTTGGATGCCTTTTCTTTCTCTTGCCTGATTTATCTTGCTAAAACTTTCAGTACTGTGTTGAATAAGACTGTTGAAAGTGGACATCCTTGTCTTGTTCCAGTTCTTGGAGGAAAGGATTTTAACTTTTTATTATTCAGTATAATGTTCAGTATGGTTGTGTCATACATGACCTTTATTGGGTTGAAATATATTTCTTTCTTTTTTTTTTTTTTTTTTTCAGAAGGAGTCTCATTCTGTCGCCCAAGCTGGAGTGCAGTGGGGTGATCTCGGCTCACTGCCAGCTCCACCTCCCATATTCACACCATTCTCCTGCCTCAGCCACCTGAATAGCTGGGACTACAGGCGCCTGCAGATTGCTTTGAGCAGTAAGGTCACTTTAATGACCATTTTGGTTCTTCTGATCCATGGGCATGTGTATATTTTCATTTTTTGTAGTATCTATTATTTCTTTCAGTGGTGTTCTTTAGTTCTCTTTGTGGAGATCTTTCACCTCCTTGGCTAAGTAGATTGCTAGGCATTTTATTTTATTTTTATTTTGTAGCTATTATGAAAGGAATTGAGTTCATATATATATATATACTTTAAGTTCTAGGGTACAAGTGCACAACATGCAGGCTTGACATGTAAGTATACATGTGCCATGTTGGTTTGCTGCACCCATCAACTCGTCATTTACATTAGGTATTTCTCCTAATGCTATCCCTCCCCCAGCCCCCCCACTCCCCAACAGGCCCCTGTGTGTGATATTCCCTGCCCTGTGTCCAAGAGGTTCTTATTGTTCGGAACTGAGTTCTTGATTAAATTCTCAGCTTGGTCATTGTTGGTGTATAGCAGCGCTATTGATTTGTGTACCTTGATTTCATAATCTTAAAATCGGTATTTATAATTCTTGATTTGAGATATTATTAATTTATTATTTTTTTGGTGATTTGTTGCTGGAGATTTGTTGTTCCTTTGTTCATGTCATATTTTCTTGCTTTTTCATGTTTCCTGTGTCCTTATGTTGGTTTCTGTGCATATGGTATAACAGTTGCTTCATATGATTTTTTGAAATTTTTTTCATAGGAGAAGATTTTTTCTTTAAGATGTAAATATGTTGCTATTTGAGTAAGGTGCTTGGATGTATTTTGAATGCCTCAGTAGCATGACCTCTCTATGATTTTTTTCAGCATTACACATCATCAGTGGTATCTGTGATTTCCTTGGTTGTTTAAGGTGCAGTTATTAGTGGAGGCTGTGATGAAATTTTCCTGGAGACTAATATGCCAGTAGGGTCAGTCTTTGGTTCCAGAGCTGGTAGTGATTGGCTATGTATGCCTGTTTTTTGGTCCCAGACTGACTTACACTGGCATGGTGTTAGTAGGTCCTAGAGGGTCGATTCTTGGGCCTTCAGGTGGCTTGTTTGGATGCTCATAGAAGGAGTGGTGGGCTGAGTGTGTTGGTGGGTTCTCAGACTTCTGCGAAATTTGTGTGATGTGAGTGTTGGCAGTAGTGGTAGTGCAACAACCTACCTGAACCCAGACAGTCCATGCTGATGTTGATGGTTAATGCAACAGTTTGAGCAAGTCATTACCTTGACAGGCTGGTAGCACATGTGGGTGGCTATCAGCTGTGGTGGCATCAGTAGATTGGGTTGGTTTGACTTCAGATCTCAGTAGGAGTGATCGGATGCCAACAGTGGGGAAATGGGCTGGGCAATTCTTAGGCCTCTGATGGCATACTTGAGTACTGACGGGATGAGGCTGGACCAGCAGACATGTCCTGAGGTCCCTTGGCAATCTGTTCAGGCACTGGTTGTGATAGGCAGAGACGGTTATCCCCAGGCCGCCTTTGGAATGCTCAGGTATAAGCTGTGGTGGCTATGCTATGGACCTACTACTGGGGAGGGCAGGGCCCCTGTCAGCTGGAGCAGTGTGAGAAAGTAGATGAGGGAGTGCAGTCTGCTCATTCCTAGGTTTCACAGCAGCCTGTAACAGGGCACTAGGATTTGTCCAAGAGGTGTGTGGGAATGCCTGTTTCCCCTCTCTTCCTTGACCCAGCAGCTGGCAGTGACAAAGGCCATGTCAGTCTGGCCTTATGGCAGGACATAGACCTCCAGCAACTACGCTCTCCGAATAGTGCCAAGCCGAAACTGCTCCTGGCTCAGATTCCTGTGGGACTCCTTGTGAGTTCCCTTCCTGGGGCAATGTCTCTGTGCAATCTCTAGGCAGCTCCTTATGTTAGGTCCAAGGATCATTGAGTGATATTAATAGATGATTTCAGATATTTTATTTATCTATTTATATTTTAATATGTCACAATGTATTTGACTAATTTTACTTCGATTTTTTTTATTTTAGAGAATATCTATTAATATATCCAGATATATTAATTTTCTATAGAAAATTACTACCAGATTTAGATGCATGTCGGCTTAGCACAGTTTGGAATCCTTTCTTTGTGTTTGAATTTGTCTAAAATATGGCAGAGGTAATATTTTTAAATGCAGGGCAGATGGTAGGTCATGCAATAAGAAACCAATGATATTAAAGCAGAAGGAATGAAGAAGTTAATTATTTGCCACTTACATCTAACAATAAGTTTTTATAAAGAGATAGTAACAAAAATGTTAAGTACATACAAATAGAAGTTTTGAGATAAATTATAAATTATTAGAAATATTTTAAAAGAAACTATAAGCAGTTGTGTAGAACAAAACAGTTTGGATATCTAATCAGTAGAGTAAGTAATGGTGGTGCAGAAGGATAGGAATACATGAATGGTCAAGCCTGAGTAATTTAACATTTTAATTAGCAATATTCCTGGTAGTGACAATGTTTAGTTTGCCCTTGGTGATAAAAATCACCTGCTTGCTTTGCCTCACTTTCTCTGATTGTCAATAGGTAATACCAGTTATACTTTGAAAATTTATAGAAAAAGCGTTGCTCACCCTCTAAAAAACTTTTATACATATATTAGTATATAATATACATATATATTAGTGACTGCAAACTATGAAAACTATGAGCAGTTAAAGCTCTAAATTATATAAATCAAGATTTTCCCCATAGGAAACTGATTAAAATTTAATTTATGCATGCTTTACTAACATAAAGATTGTCCGTCTCTTCTTTTCCAATGTGTTTCCTATAGATAAGCATAATATATAACTTAATTATAAATATGTGTATTTATGCATTGGGCCAATAGGTAAATAAAGTATATAAGACTGAGCCAATAGGTAAATGAAGTATAGTCACTGAAATATCAATACTGTATTTCTAAATATAAGTTAGCAGATTTGTGTCAGGTCACAGGGCCCAAAATTTGAGAGTACCTTACTATACCCGGCCAACTAGAGATAACCAGTATTTTCACAGCTATAGTAACTGTTCACTCTTACTTTTACAACCTAGGTATGCATTGGTAAGTATTAATTTTTTTCTCTATTTGTACTTAGTAAAAATTGATTTAATCTTTGTATCATATTTTTTGGTCTTGCCTCCTTTTATTTCCATCTTATGTTTTTATAATTCATTCATGTTTTTATATGTATAAAAAGTAATAAGACTACTTAGTTAATACATGTTATTTCTTTGTAGAATAGCTTTGTAAACAAAAACTCAAAACAGAAAAAGTAAAACTGTGGTTGCCCATGGTAGCTGGATGAGGTGGTGTTGGGTTTTTCCTTCTACATTAATTTTCCAAACCAGAGTATAGTCTACTTCCACATACTAGTTGGCTGACACAGTCTAAATGTCCTTTTTCTCTTTTTGTTATTCTTTGAGGATGAATGCCATATTCTAGGGCTTATACTGCCAGCTGGCTTTTATAACTCACTGGCAAGAATGAACATCATGTATTATAAGTCTAGAAATAGACTTTGAAGTCAGTCTCCTCACTCTGGAGGGCAAATATCAAAACTGATTTGGTTGGCAATCCAGAAATATAAAATACTACCATGGTTACCACATAGGAGTGAATTCTATTCTATTTGATGTCTATTATCTCCTCGTTTGGTCTGGAAGGAAAAGAGGAAGTTCAGCAATAAATATTATTAGCATAAAGTATTTTAAGATTTGTAAAACCTTGAAGTTAAAAAAAAAAAAAAGGATTTCATATCTTCCCTCTCATTAGTCCGTAAGTATTTACAGTATTGATGCACTAAGTAAGTGACCTACAAGGTTAAAACAAAGGTTTAAAGTTAAAAGTTAAGTAAAAAAGGTTTTTTTCTGTCATTAGAAAACCGATAATATTAATATTTCTGGATCAATATTGTAAATATAATAATACGATATAGTTCATGTATTTAATGTATTTAAATTTTCTGATAAGTATGAACATTAGGCATGTGTACATAGGGTGCATGTATGTACAGATATAGATACATGTATCTGAATTGCGGAGAGAATATAATTCTAAATTTTCCCTGAGTTGTTTTCTGATTTTGCTTTACATCTCTTTATTTCACATTTCAAAAGGAGAAATCCTATTAAATGTAATTCTGGTTTCCACAAGTATATGGTAAGATTTTTTATTCCTGTTTAGCTTAATGTGTTTAAGTAAAACAGGAAAAAAAATCAACTATCAAAAATGAGGCAAAAACATGCAATTAAAATAACTGCTCGCAATATTTGTTTTAAAATATGTTGCCTTGAAAAATATTGTTAAGCTTGAGATCAAAAAACACTTCTAAATCTTGAAATACATCTACTCATGTTTAAACTGTATTTTATATATTTTTTATAATTTCATTAAGGTGTTAGCATTATTTCATTATTTCATTTGTCTTTACCCACATATGGAATACAAATAAAATTATCAAGCTGTTATTATTTTATCATTTACAAAGGGTTTTCTTATATACATATTCTCCTTTTATTTCAAACAGTTCTATTAGTTAGAGATTTAGTCAAGAAATATTTACTGGATATCCTCTAACTGCGTATTTCACAGTGTGGCAAAGAGATGGTACAGGGTATAAGCAAACGTGGTCAACACTCTTATGAAGCTTGACCTTTGATAGGGAAGCCAAAGGAAAAATTACTTCAATTAATTATAAATGCCTAGATAATTATTTATTAAAATTGTGTGCAGAATTAGACTGTTATAGGATAAAGTGAAAATAACTTTTACCAAGATTTGAATGTACATGTTTGTTTCTTCTCCTTCCTTCTTTTTGCCTCTTCACTTTATTGCTATTTTTGGGTACATGGTATACTTTTCTCTTTTCTCTTAAAAGACTTACCATTCTACCTTTACCAGTCTTTCTAGTCAACTTTTCTCTTTTCTCCTAAAAGACTTACCATTCTTCCATTACCACTCTTTTAGTCAACTTTACAGTTTGTCTAGTATCAAATGAGATTTTTTTCATTTGATCTAGGGTGTTCATAAATGATCAAAACCTCCAAGAAAGTGGCATATAGCTTTCTCAGCTGTGTCTTCAATGAGTGTATGAAAATATCATTCTGTTCTCATTGTTATTGATGTGGTCATTGTTGCCAATCAGGAGAGAATTATTAGATCCATAATGATCCTAATCTTCTGAGCCTTCGAGAGACTTTAAAAATCTTTATTTATTATCTTCTTATTCACTGTGATATTTCCTCCCTGGTTAAGTTATCATTTTTTGAAAAGTGCAATAAAGTTCTAAACAGAGTCTTTTCCAAGCCTCCATTTTCTTAAGAAAAAGAAACACATTTCAGCCTAAAACCTAGAAATTTCCAACAAAAACTAATACCCTGGCTTGAGCTTTAACTAGAGAAAATAGCCTCCTTAGAGAAAATTGAAAGTTTAAGCACATTCAGACAGGATTAATAAAAAGTTGCATTAAGTGCTACAGCTACTTACAATTTTCACATAAAGTACTTTCATTTGATTATACTCTTGATTTCGTATAAAGTGAACATATTATCATTGTCACCATATACTAAATGTATATGAGGCTGTCAGTTTCTGTAGTTTGCATAAAGACAGTGAGTGGTGAAAATGAAACTCCAAAGGCATATAAACAGAGCAAAAGACAGAGGGAATATTTGAGATTCTAAGGTTGTCTTCCTACCAATGAAAGAACCATATATTAGAGGAGTCAGGAATCTCATATTGAAATAACAGAAGCCACAGATGTTTTAACTCAATCAAGAAAATGCCCTTTTTGTCTGTTGCAATGGAATATAAGGAAATTTACCTTTATATACATACTTTGCTTCCTTGAAGTAACAATGCTTGTTGGTTGCTACAGCTAATACAAAAAAGCCTGCCAGAATATCCAGGAGTCTTCAGAGCTTCAACACTTCTTTTAAGAGAAAAATGTACAATAATAGAGAGGACACTGTGGCTTGTTGGCATAAAAAGTCACAGCACAGTAGCATCTATCTTGCGGTCACTAACGTCACAAATAGGACACCTCCTTAGGACTAAATCTAAATCTATAGCTCTGGCTTAGAATAATAAAGGAATGATCTAAGAGGTGACAGCCACAAAAGAAAGTATCTCTATATTACAGAAGTGAAGAATTCCAGATTTATCCACAATAGCTAATAATGTCTGGAAAACTCTTAGGCTAGCAAATGAAGAAGAAAAACATCAAGCTGGCCACAGATGTCCAGAATATTCACCTTCATTTATTGTGCAGTCACATAAGAGAAATGATCTCTCCAGAAGGTACAATATGAATGATTAAAGCTGTCTTTAATGCTCCAAACTTCTTCCAGAGCTCAGTGGGAACTGTATTCTGTACTTCTGAATAAAAATTGAGTAAATATAAGTCCATCATTTTTTCTTGTTAGACCACATCCTTAAATTTTTTCTATATTTTTATCAAATATAGGATCACTATTTTCTTTTTTCTCCCAAATATTATGGACACTATATCTATATAATTTAAGACAACAAGAGTACCAAAGTTTTATTATTGTATAAAATAATTTCACCTACTCTAAATATAGGATGAATTGTCTTTCATCTCTTTAGAGAAAGGTAAAAAAAATTTCTTTGTTAATTTAAATATACATTTAGCTAAGTGAATCTATTGGCATTTTCTGTGTTGGCATCAAAGTGAAGAAGAAATTGTTGGGGATGGATGGACTTTAAAGCATATCTTTGAAAGTAAGAAAGTCAATCTCTTTTCTAGCAGATGGAGAACAGAAAAAAAAAAATGGTGCATCCAGATAATTGTAAGTAATATGGAAGCTGATTGTGGAAGTTTTCAGAAAATAGAAAAAGTCAGTGGATATTTGGGGTTTTAGTCTTATCATGAAACCAAATAATGATATCTGGGGGTGAGGGCAAGAAATTAAAAAAAAAAAAAAAAAGAATTTGATTATCAATATAAAAACATGCTATCCCAGTTATGCAGTTTTTCTCAGTTATAGCAAGTTTCTTTACTTGAATATTATTTTCATGGCAAAGCTATAATTCAGAATAGATACTCAATAAATAACTTTGGGGGGAAAAAAGGAGGGAAATCAAGAAAGTGAAAGTGAGCAAGACAGAAAAGAAATAAAATAAAACCCATTAACTCCTGAGCATCCCAAAATTTTTTTGTGTTTTCTTGACCCAGAATTATCCCTGATACCTTTCTGTTATTTCTCCTCACCATGTCCTTCCTTGAGTAATACAGAAACAATTTTGCATTCTATCCCCATGTTCCTCCACTTACATCTTTCCCTCCTTTTGCGAAACACTGCAAGTTGGAAAACTTAGTAAAGAATAAACTCTTGTCTATGCTTGACCAGTTCTAAGGTAGCAGCCACTGATAGACTTGACGACATTCCCTCTGCAGATGGAAAGGTAACAGACAAATTACCAGATCATTTAATCAGATCGTACAATAGGTAAAGGCAGTGTTTTGTTTGTTTGTTAATGGAAGCACTGAACTAAGAAAAGATGATATGAACTGATTCTTACAGATACTTTTTTTTCCCCTGAAGTCACCAAATTATAAAATCTAATCAAAGGAGAGCCAATATCTTTTATGTGAGAAAAATTCTAGAACCAAATCTGACTGCGTGGCATTCCCCAGTGAATGAATCCAGTGAGTGCTGGAACAACTGCTCACCATGGTGGCACCCTTTCCAATAGGTAATTTCCTTACCTTGAAGGTTGATTACTAAAATTATTGTTTTATAGTGTCTATTTTTGTTTTCATATTTTAAAAGTATTTTTAAGAAGATAAAACTTACCTTTCACTCTAAATCTCTTTACACTAGAAGAACAAAACTGGAAGAATCATATTACCTGAATTCAAATTATACTACAGGCCTATAGTAATGAAAACAGCATGACACTGGCATAAAACTAGACACATATATCAATAAAACAGAATAGAGAACCCAGAAACAAATATATCCACCTACAGTGAAGTCATTTTTGACAAAGGTGCCAAGAACATTCAACAGGAAAAAGACAATCTCTTCAAGAAATGGTGCTGGGAAAACTGGATATCCATAAGGAGAAGAATGAAACTAGAGCCCTATATCTCACCATAGACAAAAATAAAATCAAAATGGATTAAAGACTTAAATCTACAAAATTAAACTATGAAACTACTACAGGACATTGGCCTGGGCAAAATTTTCTTGAGCAATCCCCACAAACACAGGCAACCAAAGCAAAAATAGACAAATGGAGTCACATTGAGTTAAAAAGCTTCTGCACAGCAAAGGAAATAATCACCAAAGTGAAATACAACCCACGGAATGGGACAGAATATTTGCAAGCTACCCATCTGACAAGAGATTAATAACCAGAATATCTGAGGAGCTCCAGCAACTCTATAGGAAAAATCTAATGTAATCAAAAATGGGCAAAATATATGAATAGACATTGCTGAAAAGAATACCTGAAAATGGAAAACAAGCATATGAAGAAGTACTCAACATCACTAATCATCAGATAAATGCAAATTAAAACTACAATGAGAGGTCAGGCACAGTGGCTCACACCTGTAATCCCAGCATTTTGGGAGGCCAAGGTGAGTGGATCACCTGAGGTCAGGAGTTCAAGAACAGCCGGGCAAACATGGTGAAACCCCGTCTCTACTAAAAATACAAAATTAGCCAAGTGTGGTGGTGGGCACCTGTAATTCCAGCTACTCGGGAGGCTGAGGCAGGATAATTTCTTGAACCCAGGAGGCAGAGGCTTCAGTGAGCCGAGATCATGCCATTGCACTCCAGCCTGGGCAATGAGAGCAAAACTCACCACAAAAAAAAAAAAAAAAAAAAAAAAAAAAAAAAATTCCTTAGACATATTAAAATAAGTTATATTAGAACATTTTTAATACTGTATTACCTTTGCATTTCTAAGATAATCTTTATCTGTTTAAACTATATTGTTCTTATATCATTATTTTAATCTGTGCAATATGGTTTGGTTGTGTCACCACCCAAATCTCATTTTGAATTGTAGCTCCCCTAATTCCCATGTGTCCTGGGAGGGAAGTGGTGGGAGGTAATTGAATCATGAGGGCAGGTCTTTTCCATGCTGTGCTCATGATAGTGAATAAGTCTCATGAGCTCTGATGGTTTTATAAAGGGGAGTTTCCCTGCACACAGTCTCTTGCCTGCCACCATGTAAGACATGACTTAGCTCCTCATTTGGCTTCTGCCATAATTGTAAGGCCTCTTCAGCTATGTAGAATTGTAAGTCAACTAAACCTCGTTCCTTTATAAATTACTCAGTCTTCGGTATGTCTTTATTAGCAGCATAAGAACAGACTAATATAGAAAATTGGTACCAGTAGAGCAGGGTGCTGCTGTAAGATACCCGAAAATGTGGAAGGAATTGGGTAACAGGCAAGTTTAGAACAGTTTGGAGGGCTCAGAAGAAGAAAGGAAGATGTGAGAAAGTTTGGAACTTCCTAGAGACTTGTTGAATGGCTTTGACCAAAATGCTGATAGTGATATGGACAATAAGGTCCAAGCTGAGGTAATGTCAGATGGAGATGAAGAACTTTTTGGGAACTGGAGTAAACATCACTCTTGCTATGCAAAGAGATCAGTGGCATTTTGCCCCTGCCCTAGAGATCTATGGAACTTTGAATTTGAAAGAGATGATTTAGGGTATCTAGGGAAAGGAATTTCTAAGCAGTGAAGCATTCAAGAGGAAGCAGATCATAACAGTTTGAAACATTTGCAGTTTGATGATGCAATAGAAAAGAAAAATCCACTTTCTTAGGAGAAATTTAAGCCTCTGCCGACATTTGCATAAATAACAAGGAGCAGAATGTTAATCACCAGGACAATGGGGAAAATGTCTCCAGGGCATGTCAGAGACCTTGGAGGCAGGCCCTCCCACCACAGACCTGGAGCCCTAGGAGGAAAAAATTGTTTCATGGGCCAAGTCCAGGCCCAGGGCCCCCCTGCTGTGTGCAGCTTAGGGACTTGGTGCCCTGCGTCCCAGCCACTCCAGTCATGGCTAAAAGGGGCCAAGGTACAGGTCAGGATGTGGCTTCAGAAAGTACAAGCCCCAAGTCTCGGCAGCTTCCATACGGTGTTGAGACTGTAGGTGCACGGAAGTCAAGAATTGAGGTTTGGAAACCTCCGCCTAGATTTCAGAAAATGTGTGGAAACACCTGTATCTTCAAGAAGTTTGCTGCAGAAGCAGAACGCTGATGGAAGACCTCTGCTAGGACAGCGTAGAAGGGGAATGTGGGATTGGAGCCCCCACACAGAGTCCCCCCTGGGGCACTGTCTAGTGAAACTGTGAGGAGTGAGCCATCACCCTCTAAACCCCAGAATAATAGATCCACTGACAGCTTGCACCGTGCACCTGGAAAAGCCACAGACACTCAATGCTAGCCTGTGAAAGCAGCCAGGAGGGATTCTGTACCCTGCAAAGCCACAGGGGCACAGCTTTCCAAAGCTATGGGAACCCATATCTTGCATCAGTGTGACCTGGATATGAATCATGGAGTCAAAAGAGATCATTTTGGAACTTTAAAGTTTAATGACTGCCCTATTGGATTTCAGACTTGCATGGGGACTTTAGCCCTTTTGTTTTGTACAATTTCTCTCATTTGTAACCGGTGTATTTACCCAATGCCTGTATCCTCATTGTATCTAAGAAGTAACTAACTTGCTTTTAATTTTACAGGCTCATAGACAGAAGGGAATTGCCTTGTCTCAGATGAGACTTTGAACTGTGGGCTTTTGAGTTAATGCTGAAATAAGACTTTGGGGACTGTTGGGAAGGCATGACTGGTTTTGAAATGTGAGGACATGAGATTTAGGAGGGGCCAGGGGGTGGAATTACATGGTTTGTCTGTGTTGTCACCTAAATCTCATCTTGAATTGTATCTCCCATAATTTTCACATGTCAGGGAGGGACCCTGTAGGAGGTAATGGAATCATGGGGGCTGGTATTTCCCATGCTATTCTTGTAATAGTGAATAAGTCCATGAGATCTTATAGTTTTATAGAGGAGATCCCCTACACAGGCTCTCTTGCCTGCTGCCATGTAAGATATGACTTTCCTCCTCATTCGCCTTCTGCCATGATTGTGAGGCTTCCCCAGCCATGTGAAACTGTGAGTCAATTAAACCTCTTCTCTTTATAAATTACCCAGTCTCGGGTATGTCTTTATTAGCAGTATGAGGACAGAATAATACACTGTTTCTAGAAGTTGTTTTATAATATTTAATGTTTTTGCTTTAATAGTTACAAGAATACTAATTTTTACTTTTAGAAAAATGACATCGTGTTTTGTATTGATTTTAGATTCACATAATAGAAAGAATTAGGATTTTTTGTAATACTCTGAACAAATTTAAAAACCATTGGAATTATATGGTCCTGAATGCTGGCAAAATTTCTCCATAAAATTCTCCAGGTCATTTGCTTCAGTTAAGGTAAGGAAATTGTTCAAGAACCTTCTTTCTTTCTTTGAAGTTACTCAGTTTGCATGTTCTATTTCATCTGGTGTCACTTTTGATAAATTATATATTTCTAAATGACTAAACCTTTTAATGAGGATTTCAAATTTATTAGAATAGAGATGATTAAGAAAGGTCTTAATTAAGTTATTCTTTCAATTTACTAGCCTATGTTTAATTTTTTTACTATCTTGGAAACATTTTCCTATTTTTTGCCTTTTCAACATGTAGTTTCCAGTCTTCTACTTCAGAAAAGTTGCACTTAATCATATTATTAAATTTTGCTTTATTTGACTGTTATGTTTTTCTCTGAGGAGACCAAGTATGCCTGTATTGGATGTTGTGTTGGCTATAGTGTACTGTCTCCAAGGAAAGTTGATGGTGGATATCTCTTAGAAGTCAGTCTTTTCTGAAACTTGCATCAGCTGGAGAAAGTTCCTTTATCCAAGGCTCATATCCCCATCCAAATGTAGCCCACCGTTAATTATAAGTGAAAGCAGATGCATAAAGATCTGGTAACTGATTCAATATTGTTGATAACTATGAGTTGCCATCCTAGCTTCAGAGTGCTATACTAGTTCATGTGAAGCATTCTTACGATTGCACCATAAGACAAATGCTCTCTTTGCTCAATCCCATTTCTTTTTCTTCTTGTTATGACATTTATTAAGCACTCTGTAATAAATGTCCTACCTTCTAGTCTTCATGAAGGGCCCCACTTATTAGTGGCTGAATAAGCAGACATTAATTGGATTAAAGTGATGGATTAGTTATCAATTGCGCTATAACAAATTACTCCAAAAGTTGGCAGCTTATACCGTATTTATTACAGCACACATTTTCTGAACATCAGGAATCCAGAAGCATTTTAGCTGTGTGGTTTTGGATTAGGGTCCCTCAAAACATTGCTGTCAAGCTGTTGGGCAGGACAATTGAGTCTGACAGGTCCATTTCCAAGTTTTCTCATTGAGTTGTGAGCAAACCTTAATCCTTATTATCACGAAGAACCCTCAGTTTCTTTCCACATGGGTCTCTCCACAGAACTGTCTCATGAAATAGGATCTGGCTCACCCCAGAGCATGATCCAAGAAAAGAGAGACAGCAAGAACATGAGACAGAGTAACCTAGTCTCAGAAGTGACATAATTGCCATTTCTGCCTTATGCTTAGAAAGTTATCTTGGTACAGTACACAAAGGTGTACATAAGAGGATGCAGGGATTATTTGGGGTCATCTTAGAGGCTAGTTACAACAATTATCACCACAAAACTGGAAGATTAGTTCTATGTTGTTGCACAGCAAATTACTCCAGAATTCAGGAACTTAAAGCAACATTTATTATTTCACAATCTCTGTGGGTCAAGAATTTAGGCAACGGCTTAGGCTTATAAGGCTGTGCTCCTTTCAAAGCTCAGCTGAAAAAGATTTGCTTTCTAGCTCACTCACATGGTTGTTGGCAAGATTTAGTTGCTCGTGGCCTGTTGGACTAAGGTTTCAGCTCCTCATAAGCTGTTGGCTGGAATCCTTCCTCACTTCTATGCCATGTGGGCCTCTTCATAAAATATCTCATGACAAGCAGCTGGCATGAGAGCAAACATGAGAGAAGGCAAGAGAGACTGCAAACAAGAAAACAGTCTTCTGTAACTGAATCATGAAAGTCACATCCATCATCCTACCATATTTTGTTAGAATCAAGTCAATAGGTTTATCTCACACACAGAAGGAGGGTATTATGCAAATACATGCATACTAAAAGATGAGGATATTTGAGAAGCATATTACAACTGGCAATGTGTACCCCATGAGAGTTTGTGGGTAAAGTTAGCTGCAGGCACAATGTGGCTGTGCAATTTTTAAAATCTCACTGCTGGTGAACTAGAAGGTATATATGTAGAAAAAATACAAGTCACCTATAAATTAGGCATTTGAGAAATATGGAGGATATACATATAGTAATAATAGGGATAATGAAGATTATTGGTTATTGCTGGAGACAACTGATGCTTGGAGAGAGACAATGTAGAACTGAAAACAATTAACCATTAATTAAAGGGTAAACATAGGAGCCAGTGGACCTGCTTGGCAGCATCCAAATCACATTTCTTGCAGTTAGAAGGAGAAAACGACAACAAAAACAAACAGGAACAGGCTCATGACTTAATCACATCAGCACATCAGTAATGGAGCTCCAAAGATGGTGAAATTCCCAAAGTAGACAAATTTGTTAAGCCGAGTTCGGGACCTTGATTAGGAAATAATTAAAATCTAAAAGGAGCATCTGGGTTGAATGATAGTCAAGGATGACTATTTAAGCAAGTTGTTACATTCATCTGAAACCCTGAATGTAATTGACCGGATTTCTGAGTAGCATCTCCTACACAGTAGCAATCCCATTGCCTGCCATTCCAACAACACGTCTGTAACACTATCAGTATCAAATTGTCTTTTCCAATGCATTGTCCCTGGGTGGTGTCCCATCTTCAATAAGCCCTAGTCAACAAGCACCAAATTTAATACTAAAAGCTTAGAAGTGATAGGCATGTCACCAGCTGAGAACGAGATAATATTCTCAAGAAGAAAAATAGGCCAAAAATTCAAGAAGGAGGAAAATGGAGTTATATCAAAGGGATACTATGTCAATCTTCTTCCCAGTTTTGACATTACTGACAACTGAAAGCTGAGCAGTGTCTAATGGCAAGTTTAGAAACCAGTCCAAATGTTACTATTGCCAAAAAACTGCATTTTTCTGGGTCTCGGTGACCTTGTCTATAAATTATGATAATGTCATTTCCACAACGCACATTCTACAAAAGTTCAGAAAACTGTTTGTTCAGTATAAATGTTATAATCTTAGTATTAGAACAAGGAAAGCTGTTGTTCAAATATTCACTCACAGAAAATGGGGACATAGGTCGGAGGAAAAGCTCAATATCCAAGACAAGTTTTGGAAAATGTTAAAACAAAGGTGAGCAAAGGTTACAGAAAACGGAAAATAGGAACACTGAGAAGACCACCCATGTTAACCTTTGCCACCTGCCCACTTGGAAGATGCTTTCACATTTTAGAAATTTACTTGTGCTGCTTTTATATTTTGCTATAGTTGAAGAAAGGCATGTGTAGAAATGTAAGTTCCAAATAGTTACTAGCTGCTATCTCCTAGAAGCAGGCCCTGAAGCGATTCTTCAGCCCTACTCCTTGAGCTGGGCAACTGAGTCCCCATGACATTCGTTTGTTTCCTGTTGCCAGGTCAGAAAGTCTTAACTTTGCCAGAGAGCCTTGCCCTCAGGACTATCCTCAAGTTTTGTGGCCCAGGCATCCACGAAGTTCCACCTTAGTTCATTCTGCTCTTGCTGGTCCTCCCTATGTCATTGGATTGCACAGTTAGCCTCTAACTCTGTTTCCCATTCTTGGCTGTACACTGTTAACTATGTCTTGAAAAGTAAATCTAGTTGACAAAATGCATCTCAACTTTTTCTTTGTATAGTGGTGGTTAAAAAACTATAAAATTGGAGGAAAAAATGACAATTCCTGTAGTAGAGGAATCTGAATCATCACACAGTTGTATTAATGATTCTAATCAAAGCCATTCATTTTAATAAATATATTGTAATTATGTTCATCTGGTCTTGTTCCTCCAAAGAGCTCAAAGCATTTTACAAGCATTGTATTTCTATCTACATATTGAAAAAGAAAACTCAAGGATAAATCGTTGGAGAATGAAAAATTACATACTTTTTAAAGATACCTTGTTATTTGCACTAATTCATTTTTATTCCCTCTCTGGAAGGTACAACATGAAGGATCTTTTTTCCATCATCTTAATGCATCTGGAGGTGAGGAAACCATTTTTGGATAACTGCCTCTTTGAAGATGTGTGTGTGTGTGTGTGTGTGTGTGTGTGTGTGTGTGATTTTGTTACTTTGCTAGAGTTACTATATCAAAGGACCACAAATTGGGGGGTTAAACAACAGAAATCTATTGTCTAATAACTAAAAGCCCAAAATCAATGTGTCAGCAGTGTTGGTATCGTTTGAAAGCTGTGTGGGAAGGATCTATCCCAGGTCTCTATCCTTGATATGTAGAGAGCTGTCTTCTTCCTGTGTCTCTTCACATCATCTTCCACATGTATCTGTCTTTGTGTTCAAATTTCCCCTCTTTATAAAGACACAAATCCTATAGGGTTAGGAGCCCTCATACTCCAGTATGTCCTCACCATAACTTAATGACATCTACAAGTACCCTGTTCCAAATAAGGTCACATTCTGAGTTGCTAGGCATTAGGATTTCAACATATGGATTTTTTTTCTTTCCTTTTTTTTCTTTTTTTTTTCCTTCCTGAGACAAGAGTCTTGCTCTGTCACCCAGGCTGGAATGCAATGGCACAATCTTGGCTCACTGCAAACTCCATTTCCCAGGTTCAAGTGATTCTCCTGCTTCAGCCTCCCGAGTAGCTGGAATTACAGGCACCCACCACCATGCTCAGTTAATTTTTGTGTTTTTAGTAGAGACTGTGTTTCACCAGGTTGGTCAAGCTGGTCTCGAACTCCTGACCTCAGGTAATCCGTCCACCTTGGCCTCCCAAAGTGCTGGGATTACAGACATGAGACACCATGCCCGGCCTAACATATGGATTTTAAAGGAGATAAAATTCAACCTTTAACAGTGAGATAAAGACTTGATGCAACTTTAAAAACAGTCATTAATGCAAAGGAAAAATGGTAGATTAAAACATACGATCTAAAGGAACAAAGTTCTAACTCTACTATTTGCCATGTCTAGCCTCACAACCTTAGGCAAGTCCTAGAAGCAAGAGTATATTTATAGACATAGTTATGTGTACCTTTTTGTGAACTCTGGACTATAAAACACATCAATCATGGGGCAGTTAATCAAACTGCAGGATTCAACAAGGCACTCATGAAATGCTTTTCAAATCTAGCTCTTGTATCAGGTAATCTAGTTTTTGAAAATTATCTTTTCACATAAACTAGACAAAACAATATCACTTTCTTACAGTGAGATAGACTTATGATTATGATAGAGAAAGACATTTCACATTGGCAAATAGAACTTCTGACTCTAATGGCTAAAAGAGCTAATGAATACTTATAGATTGTTTCTAAGAAACACAGGAAAAATTATAAATTCCTTTCATCATCTTTTGCTTTAAACTTCCGTTAGCCATTTGCTTAAACCAATTGATGAAAAGCTTACAGTTTGACCCACATTTCCCGCTGACTTAATTAAACCAACTAATTACTTGAATGTCCAGAAATCATGCAAACCCTAATACATATAGATTTTTTAAAGGTAAAGCCTGCTTAGAAATCCTGTGTAATAAAGAAATCCATCCCCTTACCTGAACACTTGCTCCATGTAAATTATATAAAGAATAAAGCCATGGATTAACTAATAAACCTATGAGTTATGAGTGTGTAATAGATGAATTAAAGTGTTGGTTTTCAATGTAGGTGATAGCCTAAGAATGTTGATAACACTTTGTGTTAAAAGGGCTAGTAAATTAAATATTATTGTGATAGAAAAGTATTAGGGAATTCAATTCAGCTTTCTGTCAATTTTAATTAATAACAGGGTTCTTTTTCCCTGCCACCTATTTAATTTCTTAAAACTTATCCTCACACTTCAATGTATCATAAGGCATAAACTGCTCTTGTCCTTCCTCACTTCTCAGTTACACATTTTTTGAAATTGTAAGTTACTTCATTAAACATATTTTCTAGAATGTGATCTCTAACTTAGTGGTAAAATGAGGTCAGACTTCCTTGCTCATTTTTATGTAGGCTCAAACAAACTGTCGTTTAAAGTACATGCGCCCTAAACTACATTCCATAAACACCTGGGGTATTAATGAGCCTGTAACCTCTGTCGTTTTCCTTTCCTTTGACACTATAATTATAGAAGGATTCTACCACATTAAGAGTTATAGCTCCCATATTTAAAGAGGATATATTAGGCTTTACAGATTTTTCTTTAATCTTTAAAATATCCCTATCTGGCTCTTTAAAGCAACAACAACTTAAATGTTAGGTGTCTTTAAATAAACAAGCAAATAATAAGAGAAATAATTGGTTCATGTAAATGAGAAGTCCAGAGGAAGGTATGATTTCAGACAAGCTCAGGCTTTCAAGTATAATTTCTATGTTTCCCTCCCTTCTATACTTTTTCATGTGTGGTTTTCCTTAACATCCTTAACACACTGGTTCTACTCAGCTTCACAAACATCATTCTGGCCTTCCTAGACTTTATATCTAGGCAACTCATCTTCATCCACAGAATCTGAAAAACTAGCAAACGTCTCTCTACAACTTCCAATAAAAGGAAGAGAAACATCTTTCCCGATGCTACAGACATTATCTCTTCAGATCTCATTGGTTCAAACACAATCGTGTGCCTTCTAGAGGTCATTTTATTCAAATAGCATATCTGAGTATAGAGGAAAGGCTCTCAAAGGAAATCTGATAGCATCAGAAGGGGGAAATGGATGCTGGGTAAGCAAACAATAAATGCCTTCCAGAAGTAGGTATCATAATCTCCAGTTAGTGGATGAAAAAACCAAGATGCAGAGAGATTAAGCTATGCTTGTATCAAGATACTGTTACTAGTAGGTGAAAATATGCTAAAATAATAGGTTGTCAGTACCAGAAAAGATCTTCAACCACAAAACCATATTCTGCGGTTTAGAAAATTTAAACCTTACCTCGTCAGCTGGTATAATCTTAAATAACTTCAATATGCCTATTTTTATTTCAAAAAAGTCTACATATAAGACAAACAATTTACTTACATATTTTTATACCTACTGTACAATTAATTATTGACTATCATACATTGCAAATAGTAGCCAAAATAAAGTATTTATTCCCTGGATTACACAAAAACAACACAGCAATCATCATCAGACATCATGAGCAAGACACCAGCTTCTGGTTGTATTGAATATACATAGAATGTGCCATTAATTTTCAAGATTTCAATTTGATAATACAATAGTGGAGTTCTACAAAGGTTCTCTACTGAAATGTAGATGGATACATGAAAATAATGCAAGTATGCTAAGAAAACATGTACTTTACACATTTCCCACCTTGAATCATCTGCTGCCTCCTTAAGTCATCCAGCTCCAGGAGATTCTATTAAAAGCTTCTACTGTAAGCACCATTTTTAATCTCTACAAAACTTAAAAATACTAACTTCCACCTTGCTGCTGGAAAGCTCCTGAAATTCCAATGCACTGAGAAAGAAGTCTGTTGGAAGTGCAAATGAGAAGTTTACTTTGTGGAAAACATTCAAACTGTTTAAGAAACAGGAAATTGAACGTTTACTTTTTTTAAGGTATCAATTAATCACAACCCTTCTCCCCTTGGAGTTCTGAAGCAATTGAGAAGTTGACACAGAGCCACATAGGAAGAAAAATAGCTACGTAATTAATGGTAACCAGATTGCAGACTGCAGTTGAAAACCCCAGGACTGTGATGATGGGACTTCCTGTGTCTATCTCCTTGCTTAACAATTGAAGACCTAGAACTACAGACTGGGGTCAACTAGACTTGCCCAACCAGTTGAAGACAGAGAAGCTTGAAGTTTCCCACCCAGGAGAAGCAAGTGCTAACTCATTTGCATAAAACATGGAAGAAATCACCAAGAGGAACCTCTCATTTCTTTTATCAACACACATCAGGAAACACAAGTAAAAGAGATAAGAATAAATGAGCAATGACTTTCACCCAGAGCCCATAAATCAACAAGGGAGAAAAGCAAAAATTTTCCTTTAATATGTTTTCTTCCTGGAAGTGGAGAAAATATTATTCCCTCTTTGAAAACTAAAACCCGTGTCCTCCAAAATTGGTACTTGTTGCATGCAGCTCAGGTTTTTTTTTTTTTTTTTTTTTTTTAAAAAAGGCTTCCTATGTAGCTCTTCTTTTCTGGAGGGAATGGAGTGTGATGGCTAAGAGACTAGCTGTAAAGTCAGACTTCTCAGGTATCCGTTCTGTTTCAGACGCTGATCAGCTGTGTCACATTGAGCAAGTAACCGATGTGATCCTCAGTTTTCTCACACGAAAAATGTACATAATCATCATATCTACCTCATAGGGTGGCTAAAGCATTAAATGAGATCATCCATGTAAGCCAGGACACAGGACAGTACCTCTCCTGCATTTCATCAAAGAAAAACTGCACTGGACACTTTTTTTTTTTTTTTTTTCTTGAGATGGAGTCTCGCTCTGTTGCCCAGGCTGGAGTGCAGTGGCTAGATCTCAGCTCGCTGCAAGCTCCGCCTGCCTCAGCCTCCGGAGTAGCTGGGACTACATGAGCCCGCCACCTCGCTCGGCTAGTTTTTTTGTATTTTTTAGTAGAGACGGGGTTTCACCGTGTTAGCCAGGATGCTCTCGACCTCCTGACCTCGTGATCTGCCCGTCTCGGCCTCCCAAAAGTGCTAGGATTACAGGCTTGAGCCACCGCGCCCGGCCGACACTTTTTAAAATAGCAAGAAAGGCCCTGCCGCAGTGGCTCACTCCTGTAATCCTAGCACTTTGGGAAGCCAAAGCAGGTGGATCACGAGAGCTTACAGAGTAAACTCTACAGAACTATTGTTGTTTTTATTACTATTACTACTTCTATGGGCTCTGTCCAAGAAAATCAAGTCATGATATTCGTCAGGAGATACTGTTATTCAAAGATCTTATTGCAGAAAGGGGAAAGAGACTATTGCAATAGCAAGAAATCTATGATCATGTCTGCAAGTATTTCCAAATCAAAGAGAAAAAAAAATTCTTTCAGAAGGTAAAGGAGGGGAGGAGAAATAGCAGAATATTTGAAGGGAAGCTGAGCAAGCAAGAGGGAATGGCCAATGCGGTTTGATAAGAAAAGGGTCTCACTGTGTGGTTGGGTGATTCCCAGGAGAAGCTGATGAGAGGGCACATTCTACTTTTTTGTGCTTGGTTCAGGCCTGGAAGAAGCATAGTTCAGGGGCCTGTAGGAAAGAGAAGCCTGTTGAAAGTTCAGTCAGGACAAAACGGAGGGTAAGAAATGAGCAACTGGGAACACTTGGTCATCTCGAAGTCATCAGTTCAAAGTTATTCTCTTCTATCTTCACATCCTCAGACCCTGTTCTTCAGCTTGAGTATCTCTTGTACTGCAGAGGCTTTGTGCTCAATTCTGGGAGTGTAGTGCTGGGTCCTAATTATCCACTGCTTCCCTCCATGACTGTGGCAGCTGTGCTGGAAACATTCTCCACTGGGTTTTCCACTGGAGCAGAAGGAACACCACCTACATATGCCATGAAAGTCATTGTTTTACCACTCCACAGAAGCCATTTCTGTACTTGTTGGAAAGTGGTGAATTTCCCTAAAGTGCTTCTATTTCATTTCTGCTTTGTGAGAAATAAAGGAAGCAAGCCTGTTCTACCCAATTGAGCATTGCAATACACCCAGGATCTTCTCAATTTTCTCCAAGTAGTTTCCTAGTATTACATCTTTACTTCTAATTTGGGATCCTCCTGCATATTTCACAGAAAGGGGAGAAAAAATAGCTTGGTGGAATACACATGTGCACAGCACAGCTCCCTCTTCTCCATATGCTAATGCCAGAATCTCTTACCTTAGTCAGAAACATCAGTGGTTTTATGAGAGACTGAATATACACATAGACAATGGCCAGATGATAAATGACAGCACAGCTGTGACCCAAACCTTTGCAGTCCAGAAAGCCAAACCAACTTCTATAGCAACAGACCCAAAATTAAGGATTTGGTCAATGACTGTCTGCTTCCCTAAGTTTTACCCCCACTCCCAATTCAGAACAAACCAGAGAAAGCCAAATATGCTCTCCAAACCAATGACATAGAATGCTTCATTTCTAGGAACGAGGGAGGGAGGGAGGGAGGGAGGGAGGGAGGGAGGGAGGGAGGGAAGGAAGGAAGGAAGGAAGGAAAGAAGGGAGGGAGAGAGGGAGGGAGGGAAGGAGGGAGAGAGGAAGGGAGGGAGGGAGAGAGAGAAAGGAAGGGAGAAAGGAAGGGAGGGAGGGAGAGAGAGAAAGGAAGGGAGAAAGGAAGGGAGGGAGGGAGAGAGGGAGGGAGAGAGGGAGGGAGGGAGGGAGAGAGAGAAAGGGAGGGAGGGAGGGAGGAAGGAAGTAAGGGAGGGAGGGAGGGAGGGAGGGAGGGAAAGGAAAGAAGGAAGGAAGGAAGGAAGGAAAGAAAGAAAGAGAGAGAAAGAGAGAAAGAAAGAAAACTGCAGTAGTAGTGTCTGGTGTCTGGTTATAGGACTTCTTTCAAGTTTGTGAAAGATCAGCATTAGAGAGAGGCCAGGTGTGCTGACTTCACTGCAAGGTTCTTTTCTCTTATCACATGAAATTATTTGAATGATTATTTTTCTCAAAGTCCTCCAACAGCTCTTCATTTCCTTCAGAGTAAAAGCTAATGTGGTTCCATTGTCTTTATAGACCTTATGGCCCTGTGCCATCTGAAACCTCCTCTCTCCATCATCTCTCTGACCTCATCCTCTATTATCCTTCCACTCCCACCAAGCCCTTTCCAATCACCCTTTCTATCATGCTGGTCTCCTTGTTATTTTCCAAACACATCAAGCACACTCAAAGATTGGAATAATATTCCCCCTGTAAAACAAAAAGTGACTAAGGCAAATCTCAATCAATTTAGGTCTATTTTGCCAAGGTTGAGGATGCACCAGGGAAAAACAAAGCACAGGTGCATCTGTGCTTTTTACAAAGACTGTTTTGAGAACTCTAATACTTAAAAGCAAAAGAGAATGCAGGAGGGGAAAGCGGGGGGGGGGGGGGGGGGGGAAGGAAGAAGGGTGGACAATGAGGCACGTGGTTACATTCTTGTGAGACTTTGATTAACACTCAGTGAATCTACATTTCACATGTGAAAAGAGGGAGTAGAGGGAAAAGTCAACCTTGAATTTGTCTTGGAGTGGGTGGAAGGATGATTTCTAGTCTTGTCCTTGTCAGGTACCTATGAAGATAAGCTGGTAATTGACATTTTCGGGTGAGATTTAATAGGACTCTGTTTTAGGACTAGTTTGTAGGAAAGGATGTATGTTCTGAAAGACTTTGGGGCCCTCAAAAAATTTCCTTGTGAGCCATTTGTGAGGGAGTCCATTTGGGGAGATGTGTGAATTCCAATGATTATGGGAATCAGGCTTATATATGAGGCACAACATAGGGTTGTGAAATTACAGCTGTCTGGGACAAAAGGAAGGCAGTGTTTGCACAACTCAGTTTCCAAGTTTAACTTTCCCTTTGGCTTAGTGAGTTTGAGGTCTCAAGGTTCATTTTCTTTCACACCCAAGATAGCCACATGATTAATTTTCTTTAACACTTCACTCAAATTTCACCTTCTCAATGAAATCCACCTACCTGAGATCTAGTTATTTAAAACAATCCACTTCACCTATGCCACACTCTGGATTCTCTTTACCCTTCCCTCTATCATTTGCATTTATTAACTTATAATATATAATTTACTGGTATTTTGCAGGATATGTATATTTTTTGTGAGCAAAGATGCAGACATGGGTAAAAGGTTATCCAATAAAAATATACAGAAATAATATTCCTAAATTTACAATTCAGTAGAATGCCTTCTTTATTAATTTGAAATATAGAGAAATATCATTTTCCTTAGACCTGTTTCTGTTTTTGTTGTAATTATAATAATCACTATGCTATAGTTTGAATGTTTTCTCCAGAAAGCATGCATTAGAAAATTAATCCCCAACATGCTGGAAGATAGGGCATAATTCGAGAAGTTTAGGTCGCAAGGGCTCCACACTCATGAATGGATTAATGTTGTTTATAAAAAGGCTTGAAGCTAAGAGTTTGATCTTTTGCTTGCTCTTTCCCTCTCTTTTCTCTTCTCCCATGAGATGAAACAGCAATAAGCTACTCACCAGGTGCAGCTTCTCAATCTTGGACTTTCCAGCCTCCAGAACTATAAGAAATAAATGTTTTTTTATAAATTACCCAGTCTATGGTATTCTGTTTCAGCAGCATAAAATAGACTAAGGTACATTACATGTAAAATGGTTGAATATGTCTAAAGATGAAGATCTCCATTACAGAAAATTTTTATATTTTCCAGTTTGGCAATTAAAGAAGACAACCCAAATGAAAATAAGCAGGAATTCTTTATTTGGAGCTTGCTAAAGCAAGGGAGTCAGACACTATTGAGACTGCCAGGTGGGAAGGGTTCCCCAGAAAAACTCCAACCAGCCTGTGTACTTGGAGAAATGCGCGCTGGGGTGGAGCCATAGACGTTCTAAGCCATTTGGAGCAGGGAGGAGCCTGGCCCCTCTTCTTCCTGTGTGGAACCTGGAATTCAAACTACGATGTGGGAAGTGCACCAGCAGGGACTCTGGCTTCATGGAGGGTCCCTGTTTCCCTTTTCACCCAATAAAACCCTGCCTTACTTACCCTTCAGATTGTCTGCAAGCCTAAATTTTTGTGGCCATGTGACAAGGACCTCATCTTTTGCTGAACTAAGGAAAAGCCCTGCAACACTAACGCTTGTGTTTAGCAGAGATGGAAAGGTGGGCAGGGAAATGGGAAAGCTTTTTCATAGAGAAGGCAGAGGGAGGAGCTTCAGGCATGTTTTTATTGGAGGTTGTTGGCATTGACCAATCTAGTCTAATGTCTCCCTCAGCTTGATTAAACTTTAGAGGCTTTTCCCAACTATAAGCCCCTGACTACCCTTTTCTTAGAGTGTTTAGAAAACTTGAAATTGTAAATTCTTTTTCTGCCCCTTTCAGATGTAAATTTTATACAACTCAGGAAAATCTTTCTCAAGGACCTGGGACCCACCCATATGAAATGTAATCAAGAAAGGTAGAGCCCCTGACTCCCAATCTCTGTGGGAGGGTAGGAGCTCAACTTTGATAAGGACAGTTAGCAAATACAGATAGCCTAACAATATTGATCTTCCTCTCCTTTAAAGTCCTCCAATATTTTTTCCATTTTGTTCATCCCCGTGTCAAAAAATGTCTACTATATTTAAATAATTTGCTCAGGAATGACAACATTTGTTGCTTGCATAAAATTAAAACCCATACGATTCAAGATTAATTATTTTCACTCCTTCTTTCTTTCCTCCCTCCCTCCCTCCCTCCTCCCTCCCTTCCTCTCTCTCTTCCTTTCCTTCCTTCCTTCCTTTCCCTCCTTCCCTCCCTCACTCCTTCCTTCCTTCCTTTCTCCCTCCACCCTCCCTCCCTCTCTCCTTCCTTCCTTCCTTTCTCCCTCCATCCTCCCTCCCTCCTTCCTTTCTTCCTTCCTTTCTTCCTTTCTTCGTTCCTTCCTTCCTTTCTCCCTCCATCCTCCTTCCTTCCTTCCTTCTCCCTTTCCTTTCTTCCTCCCTCTTTCCCTCCCTCCCTCCCTCCTTCCTTCCTTCCTCCCTCCCTCCTCCCTCCCTCCTCCCTCCCTTCCTCTCTTCCCTTCCTTCCTTCCTTCCCCTCCTTCCCTCCCTCACTCCTTCCTTCCTTTCTTCCTTCCTTTCCCTCCTTCCCTCCCTCACTCATTCCTTCCTTCCTTTCTCCCTCCATCCTCCCTCCCTCCTTCCTTCCTTCCTTTCTTCCTTCCTTCCTTTCTCCCTCCATCCTCCCTCCCTCCTTCCTTTCTTCCTTCCTTCCTTCCTTCTCCCTTTCCTTTCTTCCTCCCTCTTTCCCTCCCTTCCTCCCTCCCTCCCAGTAAGGATTATGTTATGTAATCTTGTATTATCCCTTATCACTCACAAAACCTCTGCTCTCTAGAAAATCTTCATTGAATTGGAGAAGTTCCAGTTCCTCAACTGGGTGGGAGATTGACCACTGTAGAAACCTAATGTTACAGCAGTTGAAAAAATGATCCAAAAGCCCTCTCGTCTCTGATACATTTCCCTAATCTTGATACATTTTTAACAAGTGTTGTTTTTATTCTTTTAATTTTAAGCTTAATTCTGCTGAAAGTTTATTATTCAGAAAAGAGCTGCCAAGATACTGTTCCAAAGAAAATACGTTTTTGTAGCTTGTGTGGGAATACTTCCAAAAGGTAATGTAGATTCCTCTGGAAAAGACAGTATCAAAATTCTCCAGAGGCCTGGAGCTCTAAGCCCATCATTGCATTCCATGTGCCGCTACTAGCATAACAAAGTCAATCAGTACCCTTTGGTCAATAATGCTCTCAACTATTAACACGGAAAAACTCTTGAGCTAGATAAGGTGCTCATTATCATGAGAGGAATAATTTGCATGTTAGCATGGGGGAAATATGATAGGGTTTTAAAAACCCTCTTCACTCTCACAGTCAACTTGATTGTAAAGGATGTAATCATTGCCTCTTTTTTGTAAATTGCATTTAATAATTTTGCATTTTCCCCACAACTTTCCACTAAAAGACAGAGATAACCAATAAAGGATTTTAAAAAGTAAACAAAGGTTTCTTTCCATTTTAATTTCCGTCAGTTTTCCATTATATACAATGGAGAGGTATATGTTTCTTGTTTGCTGGCAGTGGCTGGGGAGTTCCTCTTTAAACATAACGAAATCTCAGCAGTGGTAGATGAACCCTAATTCCCAGAAAAATAAGAGACTACTATTGTAAAGGCTCAAGGCCGGCAAACAAAGGTTGTGTTAAAGCCACTGAGTATAGAACAGATCTTTCATAACATGCCATCCCTCGTCAATGTAAAAAGTTGCTAATCAATTTAAAGAGATGGAGTGGAGAGACAGGGAGAGAGAGAAAGCAGCAATGGCTGCTGCTCCTATAATAAGGTGACTAATTGTATGCTATTATCTGTTTGATGGTTTAAGCAGAATAAAGTGACACTGATCTGGAAATGTGAGAATGAAGCAGAACAAGAGAGTGCTTGTAAGAGGAATAATTTCAGGCACCCATGAGGCTTCACATAAAACTCATTTGCACATAGACAGGGCTCTCTTGTGGATGATGGATAAATGTAATTCCTAGTTACCAGTGTTTCTTTTTTCTTTCTTTTTTTTTTTTTTAAACTGACAAGGCATTGAAGACAGAAGAATGGAAACTAGACAAAAATGGCTTCAAAAATGAGAGTAATTTCTAAATTAATTTAAATTTCTAAATGATTAGACAGTGACTGTGCGGACTGTTCCCTCAGGTCACTAACACAGATATTCTTAATAGTCATTCCTGCAATTTTCAATAGACATCAACAATATTGTCCAATCAAGCTAAAAAAATGTGGAAATGGGCTGTGAGTTTTAATCAATACTTGAAAGCTTTCAATTAAGTTTTACATAAGAGAAAACATACATGAACTTTAATCTTTTAAGCAAATTCTTACTGAAAAAGAGAAAGGGGGACAATTTTAAAACCAGAAAGATCAAAGCCAATTCAAGATGTACGAGCGCCATCTGGTGTCCATAATAAAAATTGTGTCAGTTTTTATCAAACTCCCCTTTTGTGGGCTTTGTAGTGCAAAAAGGGTTATAGTACACAGAGTAATTCTTGAAATGGGATTTACTCTATGTCTGATACTCAGATGTTACTATTTACTATTTGTTTTTAAAGCAAACTAACCTAAGGAAGTGAGGTGGGTTGAAGCAGTGGGTTTGCTGTTAACACATATATTCAAACATTTCAGGAAAAATAATTCATGTTTCAACTAGAGAATTCACATAATTGCTGCAGTTCTCCACCCTAATTTACTCAAACCAACCTTCCCTGATACAGGAAAAGTGTTTCTATACTTTCAGAAGCAATGCCTCTATAAAAATATAGGAGAAGCAGATGGGTAGCATATTTTTAAGGAAGAAACTTTGAGGCTTATAATGCTAATGCACTAAGATAAATTTAGCAATATATTAAAAAAAGAAACCTAAGTAGTGGCACTTAAGTGTCTTGGAAATGTATGCACATATCTGTTAATAGAACCTGAAAAATATACTGCCTTCCATCCTGTTCTGCAACTGATTTTTACTATACCTATATATTAAGTGTAATAACTCATCCTGTTGTCTTAACATTCTTGGTATCATTTAAGCTACAGAGGTTTCTGACAATTTCAAGGACCAGCAGAATATTTCACAAATGAGGTACTTGCAACTCAACAACAATCAGCCCTCTGATATCAAGAAATCTTCAGGCTTACCCTATGTGGTTTGGTTGTATTCATGAGTCCTAAATAACATTGTGTTTCTGTCTTTGAATAAATGCACTCAGCAAAATTTTAACCATGCTTCTTTCTTACTGCAGCTAAATAACACGCAGCAAAAACACAGTCATAAAGAACATGAAAAAATAATTTATATATCCTTTGTCTTATAGAATAAGAAATGTGAAGAAGATAATGTTTCTTTTGTTCTAAAAAAAATCTGGACTTTCATTAAGAGACAAAAGCCATTTCAATAATGTAAAAATTGAGTCTTTAGAATGGTGTACCTTTTAATATCTGGTAACAGATAACTTTTGAAATTGTTGCTGCAAAATAAAATTATTTCACAAGATTACAGCTAGAGGTTGGCACCTAATTTTCAAGCAATGGTGAGAAATTTTGTGTGACTTTTACTTGTAGTCCCAAGTAATTATCCCTACCAGAAAAGAACTACACCAAGAGGCACTAGGGGAGCTGGCCAAGCATGTCTTTCTTGTGTCCCAAGAGAGAACTGATGGATGTGGCAGAGGGGACGACTGGCTTCTGGGACTGGGATGTCTTAGCACCTGGCAACTTGCTCTCACCCCAGGGCTATGGCTGGCTTGGCACAGCAAGGAGTAGGAGAGGGCTTTAATATGATAAAGGCATTCGGAAAGGCTCAGGAGAGATGACACTATTCGTACTAAGTCATGAAGTTCAAAAATTGTTCATAGGGAACTTAAGTTTTGACTTCGAGCAAGATCAGCTATTCAGTAGCTATTTTTGTTTTCCTGTAATTTAAGAATAATTATGTCAGATGCCTTACACTAAATGTCTACTATATTTAAAGAATTTTCTCAGGATTGACAACATTTGTTGCTTGCATAAAATTAAAATCTATATGATTCAAGATTAATTCTCTCATACTAATAAACATAAAAGTATGAGAAATATCTTCTCAGAGTACATGCATTTGTAAAAAATAAAATGTAATTTTGGCTTTGAAACATGCATTTACTGCTTAATAAAAACTTGATGTACAAATTGTATCTTTACACTTTTTCCCAAACGTCAAGAATTCTGTGCCATAATACAGAAGATGGCTAGGAGGCAGACTGTGGAAACATCAATTTCACAGTCACATCACAATTTTTGTTTCATTTTATACAAGATCTCTGCTTGAATATAAGTTAATTTTCACATACATAAAAGTATATGTTTTATGCCCTAAAATTTTTCTTTTTTTTCTGTCTTTTGGCATGACTGGTTTGGGAAAGGAGGAGGGACTGGGTTCAGCTGTGGTGTTTGTTGTAAATGGCAGCGTGGCCTTTGCTACTGAGGAGAAGGATGAAGCCTGGGTCTCAAGTCGACCTTTGCTGTACCTTTGCCACATGGTACTGTATGCTTGCCGGCTAGAAGGAGGGTGAGGGATTTTTAGAGTCTGCAGATGAGTGTGTGTGAGTAAGTGGTATCCACATTCTCAACTTTAAGTCACTGAAGCTTCTTTTTCCCAGAAAACAGGGGTTAGATGTTGCATTTCCTAAAACTAACCGAAGTTCGCTTTACTGACGCAGCACGAGAGATGTAAACAAAAAAAAGAAAAGAGGAAAGATACTTTTTAGGTGTTTGTCTGTTTTTGTCACTCGATGGAAAACACTGACGAAAGGTCAGAGCTCCCATCCTGATCTTTTCATCAAGGCGCCTTTCCTAATAATATGGCTCAACTGTGAATGTAGAAGTTGGGGAGAAGGGAGAGAAAAAAAAAAAAACTCTGGAGTTAGAGGATACAGAAAAATGAAAGTAAAATTGTTACAAATAAAGAGCACAGACTTCAAAAACAAAAAAGTCACAACCCAAACAAACCAAAATTTAAATGATCAGAATTGGCAGCACAAAGAAAACGCCCTCTCCTGATTTGTACTGTGGCAGTCTGAAACCCCAAAAAATTGTGCCTCAGAGTTTAGAAAAACAATAAATAACAAATGAAAACAAATAAAAAACAAAAGTAAACACACATACACACAAAACAGCAAACTTCTGGTAACTATTTTGGATTACAAACAGGATAAATTTAAGGTTCAAACAATCTGATAAAATAACCATTTGGAAACTGAAAAATAGATATATTTCCTATCATTATCTGTAACATTTTGGAGTACTATCTCCTAAGCTAACATTTTGACTTGGTGGTAGCTTAGCATTCTTCTTTGTGTTTTTTATTTGCTTGCTTTTGTTTTTGAGGTGGTGTCTCATTCTGTCACCCAGGTTGGAGTGCATTGGCATAATACCTGCCCACCACAACCTCCGCCTCCCAGGTTCAAGTAATGCTCCTGCCTTAACCTCCTGAGTAGCTGGGATTACAGGCATGCGCCACCACACCCAGCTAATTTTTGTATTTTTAATAGACACAGGATTTCACCATGTTGGCCAGGCTGGTCTCGAACTCTTGACCTAAAGTGATCCTCCCACCTCAGCTTCCCAAAGTGCTGGGATTACATGCATGAGCTACCGTGCTCGGCCTCTTCTTAGTGTTTTTGATATTACATTAACAAAAAAATCCTCCAAAATGAAATATTTGAAAAATGTTGAAGGTCAAGTAAAAATTATGCTGATGAAAAGAATGCGGACATTAAAGCACTGCAGACAGAGCAAACAGCATGTGAAAAGCTCCAGCTGTGAGTGAGTACTAGCTACTCAAGACAATTGGTCAGTAGGTGTGTTAACAGTGGCAAGTGATAAAACAAGAGACAGAAGCCAGGGTAAGTCCGGAAGGACATTTTATATTTAAAACAATTGGGAGGCATGGAATGATTTAAGCCAGAGACTGATGGATCAATGTGACTATAATATAGGAACAGATTAGAGGGTCTTGACAAGGGAGGCAAAGAAAAGAGATATTGATTTCTGAAATTAGTTAAGAAAATGGTGAATGTTTGAATGATGGATTAAGACAAATACATGTTCAATATATATGACAAGCAGTGACATAAAATGTTCCATTATGAGGACTAAGTGACAGAAATATGTATTTAACTGTTTTATTATGTTTTGTTTGAAATTTTTAAATAAAATATATAAAATCACTTAAAATGAATTGATAATATACTATTTATTATATTGTGATAAAATGTGATTATTGATAATGCAAAGATATTAAAAGATGCTCTGAAGGAGACTAATTTAATGATTTCTAAAATCAATCTCAATGATACATTTCTACATTAGGAACTTTTCATAGTGCTATCATAGTGCTATGAAAAAGAGTCACATATGCTCTTTAAATAGTTTTTTAATGATATAATTAACAAAAAAAGTTTGAAGAAAAGTAAAATATTCATAACTCAAAAATAAACAATAGTTTCTTTTTATAAGTGGGATCTACTAAATTTTCTCTAACAAAAGAGGGACAAGAAAAATACATAAATAAGTTATATATAAGAACTACGTACAAAGTGGAAAAAGTGAAATAGCATTGGTCCCACCCTAGGAGCACTTAAAAGCTTTCTTCGGGAAACAGTACCTCGGACAAATCTTTAAGGAAGGGTTTTAGCTTGATGATAGATGTATGGGTCTAGGCATATTCACTGAAAATAGATAAATTGGACAGGGCCCAGTGGTTCATGCCTATAACCCCAGCAGTTTGGGAGGCTGAGACAGGAGGGTTGCTTGAGTCCAGGAATTCAAGGCCAATCGGGGCAACATAGCAAGACTCTGTCTTTACAAAAAAATTAAAAATTAGCCAGGTGTGGTGACACATGCCTGTAGTTCCAGCTGCTTGGGACACTAAAGTGGGAGGATTGTTTGAGCCCAGGAGATCAAGGCTGTAATGAGCCGTGATTGTACCACTGCACTCAGCCAGGACAACAGAGTGAGATCCTGTCTCAAAACATAAATTAATAAAAATCAATAAATAAACAAAAACAAATAAATTTTTAAAAATAAAAATGAAAAATTAAAAGCTATTATATTTTTTCTAACCAGTGAAATCAACTAAAGTTTTCTAGTCTCTATGCAAGAATAAGTTTTCTTTACTTCATACTACTAGAAATTAAAAGTATTACTAGAAATCCAATAGAATAATTCTTAACAGTGTAAACATCATGTTAAGAATGACTCAAAGATGACCACATATGTTGCAACTTTATAGCATTATGCTAAATGTTCTAGCTAATACAATGACACATGAAGAAAAAGAAAAATACACATACCAGAGAAGATAAATACCAGACTAACATACAAAATAAATATCTTTCTATACAACAGTATAACCCAATTAAAAAGAATGGAACATTACAATCGCAATTGAAGCTTTAAAATATATAATTAACTAAAACGAATAAGGATATGTAATAAGGAGATACCCACTTGAGAAAAGTGGAGATATATAACATTCTAGGTTAGAAGGCTCAGTATTTTTAAATGATGATTCTCACAAAGGTAATGAAAATAAAAAACTCGTAAGATGATTTGTGCATCTTGACCTTCAGATTCCAAAGTTCTGGAAGGAACAAATTAGGGGAAAAACGTATGTGTGTGTGTGTATATATATATATATATGTGTGTATATGTGTGTGTGTGTGTGTGTGTGTGTGTGTGTGTGTGTGTGTATGTACGTGTATATATAAACGGAGTCTCACTCTGTCGCCAGGCTGGAGTGCAGAGGCGCTTTTTTGACTCACTGCAATCTCTGCCTCCTGGGTTCAAGTGATTCTCCTGCCTCAGCCTCCCAAGTAGCTGGGACTACAGGCATGCACCACCACACCCAGCTAATTTTTGTATTTTTAGTAGAGATGGGGTTTCACATGTTGGCCGGGATACTCTCCATCTCTTGACCTCGTGATCTGTGCATCTTGGCCTCCAAAAAAAAAGCATAATTTTAAAGGGAAGAATAGTGAGGGTAAACATATCCTACTAGAGATATAATTTTAAGTCAAGAGAATTCAAAAGAGTATGATATGAATGCAGAATAAACAAAATAATCAATTCAAAAATTAATAATGCAGAAATAGATTCATCAGTATATGAGAGTTTTAGTATATAATAAAATCACATTTAAAATAAAAATAAAAGAATAGGTTTTTCAATTTATAACACAAAAATAATTTGTAATCTGTATACCTGTAAGAATTGTAAAATTAAGTTAGAGTTTCACTTTGCAACACGCATAGAAATAAATTCTACATGGTTTAAAACCTGTATGTCAATTAAAAAACAATGTTAGAAGGAACTATAAAATAATAATATTGTAATTTTATTAGGAGGACAGTATTTCCCTAGCCATATATATACAAGAAGCCATAGAGAAAAAAGACCCACAAATGTGACCACAGAAATAAATGAAAATCTTCCCTGCCAAAACTATGAGTTATAAGACTTCTGATGTATTAAAGAGTAAAGAATTGTGCTATGATTGGTGGAACTATTTTCTAATGCTATAATATTTAATGGAAAAATATATAAACTATATTAAAAGGTCCAACTACTCAATAATTTAAAAAAAATTAAAAGAACCTAATAGAAACGAAGTGTAGAAGTACTACTACTAAAAGTAATGACTAATAATAATCATAGAAATACAAATTTAAGCAGAAAAACATGTTTTTGAGCATGGGAAAATATAATTATTGAAAATATCCAATATTAGGCAGTGATGTGGAATATATATTCCTGTTGACTGTTGTTAAGAATATATATTGGTATAGCAGTTTGTAAGATGATTTGGGATTAGCTATCAAAATGTCAAAAATGCAAATTCTTTTACACTATTCCACTTCTAAGGATTTTTCATGAGCAAAAATGCTATTTCAAAATGGCTGGATTTTCAGATTGTAGCTACACTATTCTGTGATCTCTTTTATAAAATAGCCAAATACGAGACAGAATTAGGAAACAAAAGTTACATTTTTTTGTGTGTGTTCCAGGTCAGTGCTTTCAAATACGTGAGCCATGTATATCATTTTAAATATTCCAATGACTACATTTTAAAAGGCAAGCATAAAGGCAAAAATAATTTTAATAATATATTTGATTTAGCCCCATATATCTAAAATATTATTTCAATTTTTGATCAATGTAGATTTTATAAGCTATATATTTGCATTCTTCTTCCTTACTATGTCTTCAAAATCTGGTTTGTGTATTATAAAATACAGCACATATCAATTAAGACTAGCCACATTTCAAGTGCTCTGTAATCACGTGTGGCTAATGGCCACCATCCCGGAGAGTGTATCTCTACATTGCAGTGTGTCAGGCATAATTTTCACCAGTATATCTCTGAGAGCAGTGATCTACACTTAAGCTTATGGATCATACCTATGACATAGGTATGATCTGTTACTGTCACCAAAGCTAATATTAGACATTGGAATCTAACCATCCACTATGCTGTCATTACTGTACATTTTGTACAAAGACCTGAGTGACACCAACATTACCAACTTGCTTTTGTTAACAAAAGATAGGATCAAATAGTAGAAAAAGAATTGATGTTTTTAATCAATAATATCTGTTGAATGAATGCTGAATGAAAGGGCTTTAACAATTGTAGTCCAATTATGCAATAAAAAGCTGTATGGTCTTGATCAAATCATTTTGAATCTGTCTATCTCGGAGTTTACAGCTTTAAAACACCTACCTAATAGCGCAGTAAAGCTGTTGTGTGAAATCAATATGATGGCTTTCCAGATTTCTTTATGTATGCTACCTTTTTCCAAAATAAATTAGTTAACTATCTGTAGACATATATAGAATTCAAACAATAAAAGTGGATTTCATTTTAAAACTGAAGAAATTTGGCAATACAAAGTTAAGATACAGAAATAAAATTACAGCAGGGCTAGAATCAGAACTTAATATGTTACCGTAAGATTCTATATAAAAATTTTGCCCCAAAATTAGTTACATTATTTTTCAGAAAGAGCAATTTAAAAATATATATCTGATTTGAGTTACAAAGCTATTGATATGGATTGCCTCTGTGTCCCCACCCAAATCTCATCTTGTAGCTCCCATAATTCCCACGTGTTGTGGGAGGGACCAAGTGGGAGATGATTGAATCATGGGAATGGATCTTTCCCATGCTGTTCTTGTGATAGTGTATGACTCTCACAAGATTTGACGTTTTTTAAAAACAGGAGTTTCTCTGCACAAACTTTTTTTTTTTTTTTTTTTTGCCTGCCACCATCCACATAAGATGTGACTTCTCCCTGCTTGCCTTCCACCATGATTGTGAGTCCTCTCCAGGCATGTGGAAATGTAAGCCAATTAAACCTCTGTCTTTTATAAATTGCCCAGTCTTGGGTATGTCTCTATCAACAGCATGAAAATGTACAGGGGTGGGGTGTTGCTGAAAAGACACTCTAAAATGTGAAAGCAACTTTGGAACTGGGTAACACACAGAAGTTGGCGCAGTTTGGAGGGCTCAAAGAAGATAGGAAAATGTGGGAAACTTTGGAACTTCCTAGAGACTTGTTGAATGGCTTTGACAAAATTGCTGATAGTGATATGAATAATAAGGTCCAGGCTGAGGTGGTTTCAGATGGAGATGAGGAACTTGTTGGGAACTGGAGCAAAGGTGACTCTTGTTATGTTTTAGCAAAGAGACTGATGGCATTTTTCCCCTGCCTTAGAGATTTGTGGAACTTTGGACTTGAGAGAGATGATTTAGGGTATCTGGAGGAAGAAATTTTTAATTAACCACGTATTTAAGAGGTGACTTGGGTGCTGCTAAAGGCATTCAGTTTCGTAAGGAAAGCGGAGCATGGAAGTTCAGAAAATTTGCATCCTGACAATGTGATAGAAAAGAAAATCCCATTTTGTGAAGAGAAATTCAAGCTGGCTGCAGAAATTTGCATTAGTAACAAGAAGCTTCGGACAGCCTGAGAATGAATTCTTGGTGATATGGTTTGGCTCTGTGTTTCCACCCAAATATTATTTCAAATTGCAATCTCCAGGTGTTTAGGTAGGGAACTGGTGGGAGGTGACTGGATTATGCGGGCAGTTTCCGCTATGCTAGTCTCATGATAGTGAGTGAATTCTCATGAGATCTGATAGTTTAAAAGTGTGACACTAACTCTTTGCACTCTCTCTCTCTCTCTCCTGCCACCATGTAAGAGGTGTCTTACTTCCCCTTCACCATCTGTCATGATTTTAAGTTTCCTGAGGCCTCCTCAGCCATGTGTAATTATGAGTCAATTAAATTTCTTCTCTTTATAAATGACTCAGTCTCAGGTAGTACTTACAGCTGTGTGAAAATGGATGAATACACTGGGCACACCAGTTTCTAGGTTTGTGACATTGCCCTTGTTTGCATCTTAGTTTATTAATAAATAAATAAGAGGTATAATAATAGTATCTTTTCTACAGGGTTTTGAGAGGATTAAATAAGATATCATGTAAAATTCTTGGAAGAATGCCTGCCACATAGTGTGTTTTAAACCTTTGTTGTGATTATTTTCTTTTTCTATGAAGTTAAAAGTGCAGACATGATGCATGCTTGGCACTCAGCAAAATGCCTGACATAACAGTAATTTAATAAATATGTTAGTTAACATATGTATGTACTTTTAAAATTTTGAATCAAAGCTATGTTCCGCATATTCTAATAAAAGCTATAAAATCTTTGACAGAGAAAAGGAAGCAAAAGAAGCCTCTCTCACTAAAGGAGTTAAGTAATCTTTTCCTACGAGGTGTGAATTGCTATCTCTGTTGATTCTGCTGATGTTGCAGCCATTATCCCTTTGTAAGCGAGGATATAAAGAAAAATCTCAATGAGTAGTACCAATGGGGGCTCTAGAATGCAATACAGGGATGGTATTAACAATTTGAACAAATCTTGTCCTTTCAGTAGTGAATATTGTACAACAGTGCCATATTGTCATGGGTAATTATCCTTGAAGTCTCTCTCTTTTTTTATGCTACATATAATTCTATCCTACAACTATCTCCTACCGTACAATGTAACTATCAACTAACTCAGCTGTACTATCAACTTAGACACTCAGTAAAGAGCTGCTTATTGAACTGAATTTGCATATACAGACTGTCAAATTGCATTATGGCATAAAACCTAAAGAAAAACAGAAACATTTACACCAAAATTTTTAGCAAAATTAACTTTTCTGTCTCATTAAAAAGACAAACAGTTCCAGTATGAAAATTTGGTATATATTTATGAACAATTCAAACCATAATGGACTTGGACTCTCAAGTTCATATTTGAGTTTTGCATGTCACATATAAACGTTTGCACATAAAAATATGTGGTTTAAAAAATAAATTTTCTTTCTTATTCCAACCCCCATTTGTAAGTAGAACTTGTACAATAGATCTTTGATAGAATTATGTGCTTCTCTTACTTTCCCAGCTCACTAAAAATCTTCATCTTTAATAATTCCCCTAAAGGCTTTGCAGTGATTCTTGTAGTAATTTGCAGACACATATTGCTGTGTTTAAACCTTTTTATAGTCTCGCATACAATAAGGAGTAACTGCTCTCCTTATGAAAAGGGAAAATGAGGCTGATCGATTTGCCTTCTCAGTAGTATTGAGACAATTCCTCGTCAGATTAATAGCTCTATGTTTCCCCCAAATTCCTTGCTTTTAAGGGATAATTAAAGAGAAATACCACCTAATGTCTTCTACCCCTTCCTCAATTTCAAGCTTGAATTACGTATTCCCAAACTTTAAAGGATTATTTTTCCTTTTAAAATCATGTAAAATCAATTCTTATCATATTTGCTACTTACTAATTTTTTTTAAATTAAAAATCACCATTACATTTCAGTTTTTACTTCAAAATTCAAAATGTAAGTATCTTTCATGGTACACCTACTCTGTAGAATTGGGGTGAAGGATTCACTTAATTTTCTGCAGTGTATTTCAGTATGCTGACACTGGCACTCACACATTATAGGTAAGAGGAAAAATTGTACAGATTTTCTGAATCAAAATTTTGAAATATGTATTGAAATCTTTAAAATATCCATAATCACGTCATCCAGCATTTCACTTTTGGTCCCAAACCATTTACATACATAGAGATTTGTGTAATAATGCAATTAAATGTATTCCAAAATGGTTTCTTCTGTGGAGATTAGTCAAAGGACTCTTGATAATTGTTACAAATGAGAAACTAAATATATATGCAAATACATGGATTGATTAAATATTTTATAATATGTACTTGTAATATATATACCTCTTTAAAGGATGCATAAACAAATAAAAATAATTTCCTAAAATATAAAAGAATGTACATTATGAAAAATATAATCCTGATTACATGGAAAAAGAGAAAATTATGACTACATATGCTAAATTTTAGTAGTGATTAATTCTGACTGGTTGGTACAGAGAATTTTAATTTCTTTATTTGTGATTTCTGGCATTTCATTAGTTTCCTATCATAAAGGGGTTTTTCTCTGAGGTTATAATTATTGAACACTTTTCAGAGGGGAGAAATTATTCAGTAAAAATCTGCCTCTGACATTGTGAAAAGCACATTATAACAGCTTCCTGCAGACAGAGAAAAAATTACATGCAGTCACAAAACCTAGGTCATATAATTTACTTCTCTTGGACAGTGACCCTTTAACCTAGTTCAAATCCAATAACATTGGGCATATCCAGAAGACAAAATAGTTCTCTATGGTCTCAGTGTCACTTGGTGTGATGAGGATCCCTAGCCTGTCCTATCCATCGTTGCATTTATGTGCAAAGTATTTTGTTTGTCCCAGTTTCATGTTATTTTTGTAGCTTCAAAATGATAAAACATAGCAATCAGGCATCCCACCTGTCCTGGATTTTAGCCAAGGATAAAATAAATCACAACAGCTTTGCACTCAGTTGAAAATTAATATTCATTGCCCGAGTAACAGATAAAAGGCATGATAATCTCATGTAAGTCATTAGGTCTGTGGATGTCACTTTTGTACCATCTAAATTATCATATTTATCATTTTTCAGGCCTTAGTGTGTCTTAAAGGGAGACTAAAAAATATATCTAGAGCTTGCCAGAAACTTGGTGGCTGCTGAGATTCATGCTAAAGGACTTTCAAAGAAAAAATCCTTGATACTTAATATCATCAGGGTCAAGGGAGTATTTGAGAGACTTGATGCAGCAGAACAAAGACAGGTCGGCAGGCTTGCTGCCATATGAAAGTTATAAGGCAAAAGAAAACCTAATTTTTGCACTCCCTTAAGAGACTAAATGAGCAAAGCAAAGAAAACAAAGCTATAATAGCCTCTCCCTAAAAATCCCGCTCACTGTTGTCTCTTCTCAGAATGTAAATGCTAAACATTTAATCAACTTAGAGTTGTTTCCTAGCATATGTGGTTTAATTGCCACACACATTTTTTAAGGTAAGCCTTGCCTTAAGCTGGTTTCTTTGATATGAGAAAGAAATCTTCCATTTGAATTAACATCTGAAAGGACATAAAGAATATCATGGAAATAGAAACCTCCCAATGTCTTGCTAGAAATTAAGATTTAATATTATGATTGTGCTAGAAAAAAGTTGCAAATATTTGAAGCACCAATTCTTAATGCTACCTTCTGTAAAGTAATTTCATGGAGAAAATAAACTCATATACATTTTCTAGACCTAACCCTTTTCCATGTTCAAGTTGATATGCTGCCTCACTAAGCATTTTCAGAAGCTGATGATAATCATGAACACTGGCTATCTCTAGGCTTTGTCTCCCCTCCCTTTTTTGTCTCACCTTCTGATATGATTGCTAACAAGCAATAAAAAGGCTGAAATTATCTCACAGAAAACCAGAGAACCAATTCATACTTTAAAAAATATATGAATATGAATGCATTTTACATGTATTACTCCATGTTATGACAGTAATAATTGTGAAAATAATGATAGCAACTATGTATTAAGTGTTTCTATGCTAGAAACGGGACTGAGTATTTATAGATAGACAATGATATGATAATTATATGAAATATGTATATATAAATATGTGTGTATTCAATTGCTTTAACCACATATTCATGTTGTTATATATAAAGCACTTTCACTACATACTTTATATTTTATGAATTCCTGAAACATCCTAAAAAGATGAGATTTTTATTAGCACGAATTTACCAATGAAAAAACAAAGATATTCTAGAAACTTGTTTTGTGGTTCATCAGGTAAAAAGTTTAGAAATCACCACTCCATCCTAATCATAAGCAAAAAGCTGAACAAACTGAAAAATCAGCAACTTTTTTTAGATCTATCAGAGAAGCACGGTACCTGACAAACTGTTCAGGTACCCACACCTTAACACTACATGACTAAAGTCCTATTTACTGCAGTTCTTTTACCCAGTACCTCATCTACATTTTTCAACAAAAAATTACAAGATATACTAAAAAGCAGAAAACATAGTTGGAGGAGCCTGGAGAAGCCTGAGAACCAGAGTTCAATATGGTAAGAATGTTGAAATTATATGATGGGAATTTTTTAAATTATGATTAATTAGCTGAGGGCTTGAATGATAAAAAAGTAGAAAACATGCAAGGACAGATGGATAATGTAAGCAGAGAGATGAAAATTCTAGGAGAGAATCAAAAAGAAATGCCACTGATTAAAAACACTATAACAGAAATGTAAAGTGCCTTTGATGAGCTCATTAGTAAACTGCACATGGTTGAGGAAAGAATCTCTGAGCTTTAGAGTATGACAATAGAAACTTCCAAAACTGAAAAGAGAAAAAAAAAAGCTGGCAGAAACAGTAAATAGTCCAAAACCTGTGGAACAACTCCAAAAGGTATAACACACGGGTAATGAAAATTCACAAAAAAAGAAGAGAGAAAAAAACAGAAGCAATGTGTTAAAGAATAATCATTGAAAATTTCCCCTAAATTAAGGTCAGACATCAAATCACATATCCAGGAATCTCAGAGAATATCAAGCAGAATAAAGGTAAAAACATCTACACGTAAACATACCATATTCAAACCTCAGAACATCAAAGACTAAAAAAAAAAAAACTTGAAAGAAGAAAGATGAGAAAAACATTTCACCTATAGAGAGAAAATTATAAGAATTATGTCTGACATCTCAGAAACCATGCAGGAAAGAAGAGAATGGAGTGAAATATTTAAAGTGTTGAGAGTAAAATCCACCAACCTAGAATTCTCTGCTATGCAAAATTATCCCTCAGAAGTAAAGGAAAAATAAAGACTTTCTAAGACAAAGATTAAAAGAATTTGTTGCCAATAGACCTCCCTTGCTAGAAGAATCAAAAGATGTTCAGAAAGAAGAAAAATTATATGGGTCAGAAGCCAGATCTACATAAAGAAAGGAAGAGCATCAAAGAATAAATAACCGAAGTTAAAATAAAATATTTTATTCTCCTGCTCTTAATTGATCTAACACACACTGTTCAAAATAATTATAGCAGCAATGTGTTAAATTATGTATGCTTATATATATGCTTATGTATATATGTATGCTTACATATATATCACCATGTGTATATGTATGCACACACAAAACTTAATTATTTTTCTATATACCAGCAATGAAAAATTTGATATTTGAAATTTTAAAATACAATTACAATAGCACCAAGATAATGAAATGCTCAGATATAAATTTAACAGAATGTATACAGAATATATATGCATAAAACTACAAAACACTAAATCAAAGGAAATTTAATTAAATTAAAATATAGTCTGTACTCATGAATATAGACTATCCATGAATAGTTGGAAGACTCGCTTCTCTTACAATGCCAATTCTTTCCATCTTCATCAATAGATTCAATAATATCTCATCCAGCTGATTTATTCCAATGCAAAGTGTTACATCTGAAAATCACTGGATATAATCAACATCAATTTGGCAAAGAATAAAAATTATCTGATCATGTCAGTTGATGCAGAAAGTATCAACAAATCCTAAATCTACTGTGGTTAAAAAAAAATTACCATGATGTGTGTATTTCAAGAAAGCTAGAAAGATTTTGAATGTTGTCGCCACAAAGAAATGATACATTTTAAAAGTGAGGAGTATGATAATTACTCCCATTTGATCATTACACTATGTTTATATGCATCTGATCATCATACTATGCTTACATGTATTACATTGTACCTCACATGCATATACAATTATTATGTATCAATTATAAATTTAAAAAATTAAAAAACAAACTCAGCAAGCCATTTCGTAGCTGTCAAAAACTGGATTCTTAAGTTTACATGATAAACCAAAAGCCAAAAAGAAAGCTAGAGAACTCACACTAACTAATTTTTAGACTTTCTATAATGCTTAGGTAACCAAGACACTGTGAAATTGTTAAGAATAGACACAGACAACAATGGAACAGGTCTGATCTTTGACAATGGTGCCAGGACAACTCAATGGACAATGTTTTTAACAAATGGTATTGGAACAAATGGTCATCCATGTGCAAAACATGAAACTAGCCACAGACCTTACACCTTTATTAAAGATGACTTCAAAATGGACCATAGACTAAATATAAAATTAAGACTGTAAAATTTCTGGCTTACACCTGTAATCCCAGGACTTTGGGAAGCCGAGCCAGGTGGATCACCAAGTCAAGAGTTCAAGACCAGCCTGGCCAAAATGGTGCAACCCTGTCTCTACTAAAAATACAAAAATTAGCTGGGCATGGTGGTGGGTGCCTGTAAGCCCACCTACTAGGGAGGCTGAGGCAGGAGAATCGCTTGAATCCAGGAGGCAGCAGTTGCAGTGAGCCAAGATTGCACCACTGCACTCTAGCCTGGGTGACAGGGCAAGACTCCGTCTCAAAAAAACAAAAAACAAAAACAAAAATTTCTAGAAGAAAACAGGAGAATATCTATGTAACCTTGAGTGTGATGATGAGACTTTTAGATAGAACATCAAAAGCAAGATCCAGAAAAACAAAATTGGTGAGTGTGAGTTGGATTTTAGAGAAGTTAAAACCATTTGCTGTTGGAAGCACACTGTTAAGAGAATGAAAAGATGAGGGAGAAGTTAGAAATAAGGTACTAGCACCACATGTGAAGTTGCATAGTATTATGTGAAAGTGAACATTGATTGTTTATAAATGTATACACAAATACTAGTGCAATTACTTTAAAAATTTTAAAGAAGAATAATAGATTTGCTAAGAAAGAAGAGAAAATTGAACAACATAAAATGCTCAGTTAAAACCACAAAGGGCAGAAAATGTTTGGAAGATCCTCCCCAAAAAATAGAGAATAGTAACAAATACGGTAGAGATTAATTTAAATATATCAATAATCATCTTAAATGTCAATGGCCTAAGCACACCGATTAAAAGACAGAAATGGTCAGAGTAGATCAAAAACTAACATCTAACTAGATGTTGTCTATAAGAAACTCATTTTAAGTAAAAACAGACATAAAGTAAAGGGATAAGGGAAGATACCCCATAATAACACTAATCAAAAGAAAGCATGAGTAACTGTATTAATTTCAGACAGAGGAGACTTCCAAGCATGGAATGTTACTAGGGATAAAGAAGGGTGTTACATAATGTTAAAGAGGTCAATAATCCAAGAAGATATAACAGTTCTTAATGTATATGCATGTAACAACAGAGCATAAAAATACATAATGCAAAAACTGATAGAATTGCAAGGAGAAATAGATGAATTCACTATTATAGTTTAAGGATTTAGCATTGCTGTACCAGAAATGGATAGTTTCAGCAAGGAGAAAATCAGTAAGGTCATAGTTGAACTGAGCAGTTCCATTAATCAACTAGATACAATGGATATCTATAGACCACTTCACCCAACAACAGCAGATTGAACATTCTTCTCAAGCTCACATGGAATATTTACCAGATTAGTCCACATTAAAGGTCATAAAACACACCTCAAATTTCAAAGAATAGAAATTATACATCTTCTCTTAGACAAGAGTGATATTAAACCAGAGATCAATAACAGAAAACGAATTGAAACACCCCAAAACACTTAAAGGTTAAACAACATACTTCTAAATAACATAAGGATCAAAGAAGAGTTAACAATAAAAGTTTGAAAACATTTTGAAGTAATTGAAAATGAAAATAAAATTTATTAAAATTTTGGAATGCAGTAGAAACAGTGCTTAAAAGACATTTATAGCATTAAATGCATGTACTGAAAAAAAGATCTAAAATTAATTATCTAAACTTCCACTTAAGAACTCTATCAAAATAAGAGAAGACAAAATCCAAAGTAAGCAGAGGATTAAGAAATAAAACTTAGAGCAAAAAATCAATAAAATTGGAAACAGGAAATTAATAGAGAAAATTGATGAAACTGAAAACTGGTTATTTGACAAGGTCAGTAAAATCAATGAAACTATCCAGGTTAATTGAGGAAAAAAGGAGAATGTGGCACATAAACATAATGGAGTACTATTCAGCCATAAAAAAAGAATAAGATTCTGTCATTTGCAACAGCACAGATGGAACTGGAGGTCATTAATGAAATAAGCCAGGCACAGATACACAAACCGCTGTTCTCACATATTTGTAAGACTTTAAAACAATTGAACTCCATGAGTTCAATGTCACTACTCATGGAGACAGTGAGTAGAAGAATGGTTGGCAGAGGATAGGAGGATAGTTGGGGTGGGCAGTGAAGATGGTTAATGGGTACAAAACATATTTTAAAAGTGTGAATAAGATCTAGTATTTTATAGGACAACAGAGTGACTATAGTCAATAATAACTTAATTTTACATTTAAAAAAAAGTAAAAGAAGATAATTGGATTGTTTTTAACCCAAAGGATAAATGCTGGAGGGGATAGATATCTCACTTACCATGATGTGATTTATGCACTACATGCCTATATCAAAGTATCTCATGTACCCCATATAAATATACACCTACTATGTACCCACAAAAATTAAAAATTAAAAAAAAAACCCAGCATGTCAAGTATGGTCTTACTTTTGTGCAAATATATTTACATATGCATTCAAAAGAAACCCAGAAGGACATTCTCCAAAATTTGTAAGAGTGGTTTTTTTTAAAGATGGTGAATTTGGGGTAATTTTTTTTTCTGTTTTTGCATTTCTGCATTTTCTATACTGAAGAGAATAACAAAGTCAGGACTGACACTACCCAACTTCAAGGCTTACTATCAAGCTATATAATCTAAAAGTGTAGTGTTTGCCCAAAAAATATAGATAAAAAGATTGCTAGAACAGAATAGAGCTCCCAGAAATAGGCCCACATAAATGTAGTCGACTGATTTTTTGACAAAGGAGAAAAGGCAACACAATGAGGAAAAGAGAGTCATTTCGGATGGAAAACTGAACACTGGAACAACTAAACACTCACATCAAAACTACAAATCTAGACACAGACTTTCCATAATTCACATAAATGAAGTCAAAATGAATCAAAAATCTCAATGTGAATGAAATTCAAAACTATAAATCTCTTAGAGGATAACATAAGAGAAAAGCTCAACTACTTTGGATATGGTGATGACTTTTTGCATACAAACTAAAGGCGTGATCCATGAAGGAAATAATTGATCTGAACTGATCAATTGAGCTGAACTTCATTACAATTTTTTTTAAAAATTCTGCTCTATTGAAGAAAATATCAAGAGTATGAGAAGGCAAGCTACAAACTGAATAAAATATTTTTTAAAAAGTCTTATAATGAACTGTTATACAAAGTTTCTAAAATATACAGAAAAACTCTTAAAAGTTAAAAATAAAAAAAATATATAACCCAATTAAAATCTAGCCAATGACCTGAACAGGCAACTCACCAAAGAAGATACACAGATGGCAAATAAGCATATGAAAAGATACTCATTTAATATCATATATCATTAGGGAATTATAAATTAAAACATCATTGAGGTATCACTATCCACCTATTACAATGGCCAAAATTCAAATCTCTGATAATACCAAATGCAGCTGAGGATGTGGCACTCAGGGACTCTCATTCATTGATAGTAGGGATGAAAAATGGTATAGCCACTTTGGAAGGCAGTCTGGCAGCTTTTTTACAAAACTAAATATAATATTACCATATGATCAAGCAATCACACTCCTTAGTATTTACTGAAATGATCTGAAAGTTTATGTCCACAAAAAAATTCTGCAAATGAATGTTATAGCAGTTTTTTTTGTTGTTTTTTTTTCAGAATTGCCAAAACTTGGAAACAACAAGATGTCCTTCAGTAGGTGAATGGATAAATAAACTGTGGTACATCCAAACAATGGAATATTATCTAGTATTAAAAAGAAATGAGCTATCAAGTCATGAATAGATATGAGGAAACCTAAATGCATCTTACTAAGTGAAAAGAAGCTAGTCCAAAAAGGCTAAATTATGTGTGATTCCATCTATGTGACATTCTGGAAAAGACACAACTATAGAGACAGTAAAAGATTAGTGGTTGCCAGGAGGTAGAAAGAAGGGAGGTCTGAATAGGATATCTCACAGGATTTACGTAGAATTTTTAAGGCAGTGAAACTATTCTGTATAATACGACAATGATGGATACAGGTCATTATACATTTGCCCAAATCCATAGAATATCCAACACCAAGAGTGAACCCTAATGTGAAATATGGAACTTGGGTGACAGTGGGATGTCAGTACAGATGCATCAGTTGTAACAGACGTGCCGCTGAGGTGCAGAATGTCGACAGTTGGGTAGGTTGTGCATGTGTGAGGACAGGAGGTATATGACAACACTCTGTACTTTTATTGTGAATGTAACGCTGCTCCAAAAAATAAAGCTCGTTAATTATTTTTTAATTGCGGTCCAGAGGCTTTAAATGACTTCCCCAGGCAAAATAATTGTTAAAGCTATGTGGAATTTGAATTCAAGTTTATTTTACTTCAGTGGTGTCTCCACAATGCCACAATGTCCATATATAGTTGAAACCTAAAGATGAGGTAGTGTTAATTGACTTCAGAGTGAAGAGATTGCCCCCATCTTGGTTGGCCTGGGAAGTTGTTTCAGGTAAAGTAAGTCATAAATCAGGTTGAATGATGGAAATATTTGAAAGTGGATTCGCCTATGTCAGCATACGTACAGAATTAGGCACAAACGGATGAAAGAGAGGAAATAGTGAAGGGAAAAAAGTTTGGAAGGGGACAGCCCTGGTATTTTCAGAAGAATAATGAGAGATGAGACTTAATTCAAATGTGGTAAATAAAGGGATGTCCCTATTTGTCAGGAGGCTGGAATTCAAGGCTAGATCCCAGAAGAGATACTAAGAATGTAAAGCAAAAACCAAGAAATATTTAGAAGAAAAAGTTGAAATTGTTAATGAAAGGGAGTATTTTATTTTTAGTACCAGGAATCTTAAAGAGGAAGGAGGAATTTTACAAGGGAAGGTTTAAACAGCTGGATTATATACCACAGAGAAATCAAAAATCATGTGATATGACACCCAAACATCATTCAAATTTTCAAGTCCTGAAATGTTTCCCCTAGCTGTTGCAACAGTTTTCTTTAGAGATAATCATTTTAAAGTGTCTCTCTGCTATGGTGCATAAACATTAAGCCAATTTCCTCATTTATTAGCTCTCCACTATGGACCTTGTACTATACTAAGGGTTTAGATAGATTAAAAAGATGATAGATAGATTACATAGAAGATAAATGGATAGATAGATATGTGTGTATATATAAACACATACACATATATAGACACACACACAGAAACTCATACTATATGATATATATGTAGATCAATTAAAGCTACTACAATCTAACACATATCACTCTCCCCTTCACAAGCATACTCTTTACATTCTTTTTCACACTGCAGCTTCAATCATATGTTTGCTTAACTTGCTTTTCGTATTAGAGTAAAAGCTGTTTTATCAGCAGCCTGTCAACTAGAAATCTCTATTTATGGCTACTCTTGCTCATTTGCAGTGCTCAGTCACTCTCCAAGTTATGAAATGTGAATCTCCTATATACACAAATAACCATTTGTACAGTGCGTGCTCCTCTTCCCACTCACTCTTGAGATTGCTCCATCACAGCTACAACTCAAACTGTCCCAACATAAAAATCACACCCAGGTAATTCACTGTGTTCAGTTGCTACATCAATTGAGAAATGTCAATATCCATTGAGCCTATGTTATGTGTCAGGTTCTGTATTTGGTATATCTCATGCATTACTGCTTGCAAAACTCATAGATACATATTAAGTAGAGGTTTCATTTCCATTTTTCAGGGAAGAGAAACAGGGGTCAGAGAAGTAATACCAACTGTGCAAGGCCACACACCTCTAGGAGTAAATCTGGCATGTGAGTGAGATTGGACTTGGTGATTGTTGCATACTTGATTCATCAGACTCTGCCAACCATAGAACCCTAATTTAGGACATGAAAAGAAAATGCCAGGTTCTCTGTTGATTAATGCTGTCCTTCTGAAAATGCAAATGGATTATATTAACGAGTTGGGTCATTATAAGAAGATACCTGGAAATTTAAATTTCCTATTTTCTTGGAAAGAAGGAATTCAAAATGATCTACACCAAGTAAAGCTTTCTATAATGAAATCTACTATTTTTTTCTTTTTTTTCCTAAGTGATGGGGTTTGGGTCTGTCCCCACTCAAATCTCATCTTGAATTGTAAAAATTCCCACGTGTCTAATCCCAGCACTTTGGGAGGCCGAGACGGGCGGATCACGAGGTCAGGAGATGGAGACCATCCTGGCTAACATGGTGAAACCCCGTCTCTACTAAAAAATACAAAAAACTAGCCGGGCGAGGTGGCGGGCGCCTGTAGTCCCAGCTATTCGGGAGGCTGAGGCAGGAGAATGGCGTAAACCCAGGAGGCGGAGCTTGCAGTGAGCTGAGATCCGGCCACTGCACTCCAGCCTGGGCGACAGAGTGAGACTCCATCTCAAAAAAAAAAAAAAAAAAAAAAAAAAAAAAAAAAAAATTCACACGTGTCAAGGGCAGGGCTAGGTGAAGATAATTGAATTACGGGGATGGTTCCACACATACTGTTCTTGTGGTAGTGAGTAAGTCTCATGAGATCTGATGGTTTTATAAATAGGAGTTCCCCTGCACAAGCTCTATTGCCTGCCACTATGTAAGATGTGACTTCGCTCCTCATTCACCTTCAGTCATGATTGTGAGGCATCCCAAGTCATGTGGAACTGTGAGCTAATTACACCTTTTTCCTTTATAAATGACCCATGCTCAGGTACGTCTTTATTAGCAGCATGAGAATGGACTAATACACCAAGAATATATAAAAGGTCATATGGCATGCCTTTACTTTGGCTGCCTTATAAACATTCATTTCAATGCTAAAGTACATATATCTTAATTACTTGTAATTTTATGTCTCAGCATAAATGGAGTTCCATCCAAAAACAACATCTTCTGCTGTGATCCTGGTCTATTTTTACTCTATTGTCACTGAAATCACATTATCCTAGTCTGCTTATTGGCTATTCTTACATATTTGTCATACATTTATAATAAAACATTTAAATGGATTTTTAAACGATAGTAAACCATTCAGTATATATTTAAAATATTAAAAAGTATATTTTTACTAAAGATGAATAAATTAAATAAATACATCAGCATTCTTCATTTACAGGGCCTTGAGGTGTTTTTGTCAAGCAAATGGATGTCATAACTTAAACATTAGACTTTATTTTAGCAAGAATATTTACAGGTAGCACTCAGGAAGGCTCAAGACTCAAAGGCAGAAATTGAGGAAAGCCTATAGGAGTGGGAAATGAAACATAAAGGAAAAAAATTCCTGGAGAGGAAAAGCAAAAGATAAGGGCAGCTTTAGTAGCAAGTAGAATTTTTGCATGCTTATTTATTCAAAGCACTACCAAATTTGAGTATTGAATGGGATACTCATTGAGTATCCAATGGGATGACAGGCATGAGCTATCACAGCAGGCCCCCTTTTTTTTCTTTAAATAACAAAAACAGAGACTGTTAATCTTGGAAGCTGAGTAAAATCTTCCCGATGTGATCTCTGGACAGATAGCTGAAAAATGAGTGGGAATTACCTAGATGACCAGGTGTTGAGAGAGTAAAGTATAGGAATCTTCCAGAATGAGATTATTAGAAAGCAAAAGGACCTACATGAAGAAAAAGCATAATCTATTTTAAGAAGTACTTAATGAATCATTATGGCAGAGTAATAGTGTTTAAAGTAATTTTATTTTATTTTGTCTTTTTTTTTTTTTTCCAATTTTTCAAGCTGTGGGACTGTTTCTTTAAAGGTACACTTATATGGAAACCAAGCATGTACTCTCTTCTTCTTCTCCACAAATGTAGCTACTGTGATTGAAGGTGAGGTTTGAGGTGGCTCTGAAGTGAAGTTTGGGCAGATTCCCACTGCACCCTTTAACACACAGTCAACACACTCAATATACAAACATACATAGACACACACCAACAGACCCACACTCAATTGTCTCTGAAAGTACTTTGTAGAAGACTAGTGTTCTTTATGGCATGATTTTCAGACAACTGGACTAGAAGCTGGAGTGTGATGGTAACAGTCAAAGAAAGGGAGCCAGAGTAGTAAATAAACCATGAAGGACGTTGTAAATCATCTTTGATGTTTGTATGTGAGTTGATCTCTGAGGTTAAATATGAGTTTAAAACTTATTGAAGGCAATGGAGAAATAATATTGACTGTTATGGGGGGCGGGCAGGTGAGTGATGGATCACATTGTGCTTTAAAATGTTTACTGTCACCCTAGTGGTAGGGCATAATGTGTCGTGGTTATCTCAAGGGCCTGAGCTAAGGTAATGTCAGTGGGGGTGAGTGGAAAGAAGCAAGTAGACTTGAGAGATGTTTAGGAAGAAAAATTGTCAGATGTAGTGTTAGTTGCATGGGAATGGTTAAAGTGAAAATGATTTCTTCCTTGATCAATCACATAGACTGTGTTATAACTTACTAAAATAAGGAACATTGAAGGAAGCTCAGTGAAAGGAAATACGTAAATTTAATTGAGGAAATGTTGAGTTTGTGGAAAATTTGTTTTGTTAAGCTTATTTAATAGTTTCATAAATAAGATACAAATAAAATAAATCTAAATAAATTTAGGTTTATTCAATAATTTATATGGCTGATTTAATGATTTCAACTTAGTGAGTTCATTGAAATACATATACTGAATATAAATAACAACTTTCCTTTCCGAGCACCCCAACTCACTATTCTCCCTCTTCATTTTCTTTATACTGGTTACAAGTGAGAAAGGACTGTAGGAAATTTAACATTCCCAAATAATGATTTCTCAGTATGGCTGATTTTTTTCTGGAAATCTAAAATATTTTTGCAGGTATTTCTTACTTCAAATTTTAGTCCTCTCTGAATAATTAAAGCCTCCCACTTCATCTCAGGCTATCCTTATGATGTTACTTGCAAAAAAACAAAAACTATTCATTTATTTCTACTTTCTTTTTGCCAAAGAGGCTGCAGGTATGGGGATATTTGCTTAAGTCCATAAAAGTCCATGGTAGGTGAGGGGAGGTGCATTACTGTTTTATGGTTATGGCCCTGCTGATTCCAAATATGGGGGCATTCATGAGTATGATCTTTTTTTTTTTTTTTTTTTTTTTTTTTTTGGTGGCTGTCCCCATTGCTCTATTTTAGAACCAATTTCCCATCTGACTCTTACTACAGGCCTAATATCAAGGATCACACAGGGGAAATGTGGCTGCTTCCTTTAACCAATTCCAGACTGACAGTGTCCAACCTTATCATGCAGATCTGTCTTTACTGCACTGGGCAGTCTGTAATGGGGATGAAGAGATAAGATAAACAGGTCCTGCTTTCAGCTATTTTATATATATATATATACCTTGCCTGATCTCACAGAACACAGATTTGGCTTGGTGGAAATCTTTCATGAACAATCTTTGCCTTTTCTCAGATTGCTATGTTCTGCCCTTTTCCTGGATTCTTTCATGTTCCAGTGGCACTGAGATGACTCAGTAAGCAACCAGCTAGAAAACTACATGGAGACATGTTCAGTTCATGGTTTCATGACCTGTTATCTTGAAGCGCTTCCAAATTTGTAATGAGTAGATTAATCATACTGACCTCCACACCTATAAGTTGAAAGATGAAAGGAAGAAGAAAAAATATTTTTTGCCTTTATGAATTCATCTCTCCCAAAAATATCTATCTCCACTCTTCCTTATTCTATTAGTGGAAAAGTATAGAACAAGGAATTTACCATATTGGTTCTGTAGGCATGTCACCTCTCCCGAATCTAGAGGTGTTTGATCTAGCAGCTTGATATTTTAGCTTAGAATATGAAATACATAGAAACCTTTATTTTCAGTTCAGGGTAAATTTTATACAGGTCAATAAGCCTGTAGAGTGGAAAAGGGTATTAGTTCTTATTTCAAATCCAAGGGTCAAAGAAGCTCCCATAATAGAAGAGCTGTATAATCCCAAACTCTGGCAAGAAAAACTTTACTTAGCTGCTCCTGAAAAGATATACATCTGATAATGATGACTGCCCCATTCCTGTCTAGTTGTTTTAGATAACCTTATTTTCAGTATTATTCTGAAGATATTTATACTCATTGATATTAGTGACATTAATATATGCGCGTGTGTGTTTGTGTTTGTGTGTGTGTGTGTGTGTAAAGGCTTAAAGAAAACTTTTTACTTTATAGTCACTAAGAAGGATAGCTGCTGTGGGACGTAAACTAATATTTTTTTTGTCGGTTCCAACTGGAATTCAATTCCAAATAGAAGCAAAATACAGATCCATATGCAAATCATAGTAACAGCTGGAAAAAAATGTTCATTCATTTTTGTAGCAACCATTTTTTTCCAGGTCTTAATAAAGTAAATATTACCCTTTGTGTTCTCACACAATATCACTTTGGGAACTTACAGCAAGTCATCCCCTTGCATGCAAATTGAAGGAAACTCTGAGGCCAGGGAAATAATCGATCTGATTTAAAACAGAAACAAACAAAAACCCCAAGGTTTTGGACAGAGTTGCTATGCTACATTTACCAGAGAGCCGTGATACCTTGTTATTATTACCCAAATACTAATCCAATCATGTTTCGTGCACCTCCTTTTCCCATGAACCAAAGGAAATTCACGCTCCAGGATTTCCCCTAATTTTAATTATCTTTTTGCATTTCCTACTAAAGTAAAGCACTTGCAATGAAGGAATTAGAACTTTCTGTGAATTAGAGCCAGGGGGAGCTGCCAGAGAACTGAAAAGAGACTGGAAAGGAATACGAAATACTATTAAATGTTAGCAAGAGATGGAAAGACAATGAATGGAAAAAAAAAGAGGAAAAGAAATTTCACCCTACTTCCACCTCCCAAAAACACAAAAACAAAATGTAAATGCAGCCCATCGTGAATTGTGATGCTCAAATCTACCCAGACCCTTTAGAATAATAATTGAGTTGCATATCACTTTAGATTTTGAAAGCATTTTTATATATTATGCCACTGATTCATCATAACAATCTATACAGGCAAGTCGGAAACTCTATTATTTTTTTCTGTTTTCAAGCTGGAGAAAGAAATGCCGATGCATAATCAAGAAAAACTTATATGTGTAAATGAAATTCTTTGTAATAAACCCAATTTGTTTCTCTTTTTGAACAGCTTTATTGAAGTATAATTGGCACACAATTAAAACGACACATACTTAAAATATCTAATTCAGGAAGTGTTGCCATATGTATACATACATTAAAACCAGCACGAGCAAAATAATGAATTTATTTATTACCTACAAGAGTTTCTTCACATTTTTTATTTTTGTAATCCCTTCCCAACCTCCATCATATGGCTTCACCCAAGGCAGCTACTGATCTGCTTTCTGTCATTATAATTTACATCTTCTAGAGTATTTTTTAATAAACGGAATCATACCATATGAACTTTCTCCTGTTCATTCAGAATAAATACTTTTAGATTTGTCCACATCATGCTATATATCAATTATCCATTACTTTAATTACTGAACAGTAGTCCACTGTGTGGATACAATGGATATATCACAGTTTGTTTATTCACCTGTTGATGGACATTTGGATTATTTCCATCTCTCGTGTACAAGTTTTTATATGCATATGTGTTTTCTTTTATCTTGAGTAAATAACTAGCAGTAGAATGTCTGTGTCATATCTATGATTAACCTTGAAAGAAACTGCCAAACTGTTCCTCTTCATAGTCATTGTACCACTTTATACACCAGCCAGCAGCATATGAGAGTTTCACTTGTTCTACATCATCCCAGCATTTTGTACAGTCTTAAAATTTTACCTGTGCAACTAGGTAGGTAGCGCAATATTGTACTTTATTTCCTATACAATTTAGTTATCTTAAGCATTTTTATGTGCTCGTTTACCATTAATATATGTGGGCCTGGAGTTTTCCAGGCCCACATATGTAGGATGGATTACATTATGTAGGATGGATTTAATTCAAGTTATCTTTTTCTTATTGAATGAACTTTGGTAATTTGTATATTTCAATGATTCAAATTAATGATTGGAGCTTTTTAAGAAATAAGGGTTAAAAAGCAAACTAAGTTCAAAATAAGCATTACAAAGTAAATAAGAATAAAAATGGTAATCATTGAAATGATAAACAGAAAAATAATAGTGAAAATAAAACTAAAAGCAGATTTTAAAAAAAAAGATCTCCACTTTTTGACATTTGAAATGTCTCTACCTACAATGATCAGAAAAATAAAGATGAGACTCAAATTAACATCATTAATGAACCTATGAAGACTAAAAAATAAAATATAAAAATTTTATACCAATCATTCTGATAAATTCAATGAAATGGAAAATTTCTTTAAGACACAATATACTGAAGCTTAATCACGAAGAAATTTATGATATATGTAACATTATATCTACTTAAAAATTATATTCACAGTTAAGATTCTCCCATGAAGCAAACTCCAGATCTAGACAGCTTCACTGGCCAATGTGACCAAAAAGATAAGAAAAAATAATACTAATGATAAATACAATGTTTTCTATAAGAATGTTCTCAAAAGTTTCATTCATAGTAGACCCAAATCCAAATGTTTATCAGTTTGTGAACAGATAAGCAAATTGTGGCAAATCCTTGCAAGGGAATACAACTCAGCAATAAAAAAGAAAGGACTTTTGATACACATAATGACATAGATGACCATCTCAAGCACTGTTTTAAATGAATAAGGCTAGGCACAAAGTCTACACACTGAATAACTACATTTATATTAAATTCTAGAAATGGTAAAACTATACTCACTTAAGATCAGTGGTAACTGGGGCCAGGAGGTTGGGAAAAGAGATTACTTTTAAAGGGGTATGTGGAGATTTTGTGTGGCAAGGGAAATTTTCTATATGACTGTAGAAATGATCAGAGGACTGTATACATTTGTTAAAATTCATCAAATTTTACATTTAAAAATATTATCTAAAATAATCATAAATACTATCCAGAAAAATAAAGAGCATTTTAAAAGACAGAAATGTGAAAGAAACAAAGGTTTAGTTACTACTTGCTATGGTGAAATAAATAAAAATAATTTATACAATAAAAGTGAAGCACTTCAAAAATATAACTAATACAATCATGTGTAATCCTCAGAATTCAAAAAGAGAAATTCTTATACCACAGATCAGATCTTGTGAAGACATAATTGATGAACTAGAAGACTGAGCTAGAAAAATGACTCAGAATCCAAGTTAGAGATTGAAAAAGTTGATAGTTTTTAAAAATATGGAAAAGATACAATGCTACATATATGTGAAGAGTAACAAAAGAGAGAATGAGGAAAAGAAAATATTTAAAGACAAACTAGTCATGGAGTTTTAGTACAATGCACAAAAATATTTTAATATCACACAAAAAATCAGATTGATTCTCAAGCAGGATAAATGAAAATAAATTAGCATCCATGCACATGACAGACAAACTGCAGAGCACCAGATTCAAAGATAAATCAAAAGTAAAATGAGAAAACAGACATATTAAATGCATCACACTGCTTCTCAGTAATAACTGACAGAATTAAATGGAAAAATAACTTTAAATTGAGGAAGTAATATCATTGTTGACTTAAAATTTTAAAGCCATAGTAAAGCATTTTGAAAATCTAGGTGTTGCTATCATGTAAAATCCATGAGATATGAATAATAACCTTTAGACATTTGAATCCAAATGTACATTAAATAATTTAATCTCATTAACAAAACAGAATTACAACTAAACGAATAAAAGGAGCAAAATAAGATAAAAAAAAAACCTTGATCAATCCAGGAGAAGTAGGAATAGAGAATAAAGTATCAAAGAAAAAAATATTAAAGTGGAAAATAGTCATATGTTAGAAATAAGTTAAAATATATCAGTAATTATAAAAAGTATAGGAGAATAAATAAATACAATAAAGATTCTCCAACTGCATAATAATACAAGAATCCAGAGATACACATCTTTACATATGCCTCTAGAGTATAAGGACACCAAATAGTTGAAAGAAAATAGGTGAAACACCTGCAAGCATGATCTAATCAAAGAATTCTAGTGCAACAATATCACTATCAGGTAAAGTATACTTTTTATGTCAAAGGACATTATTATGTTAATAAGTATAATGTCAGAGTGACAAAGCCAGTTCAGCTGGATAATGCCTAACGTATAACTTAATGCATTTAACAACAAATCTTCAAATTAAATAAAGCAGAGGAGAAGGAGGCAGGTGAGAAAAGCTGCAATTATAAGAAACAAGCACTTGTGCTTGGTCCGGGATTCAGCTTAAACCACCATTGGGTGGAGATAAGGATTGTTGGTGAATAAACGTTTTGGGGCTTTAGCCCAAGAAGTCTAAGGCTGGGTGTCGGATATTTAGAAAAGTGTCACCAGCACTTGGGATGTGGAGGATCTGAGGTTCAATGGAAACAGGAGCTGGGTTTCATCTTTTTCCACTTATCTGTTTGTTAGGCAACCTGAGGCTCTGGGGTCATGAGTCCTGTCACTGCACAGATGGTAATATACAATGAACTATTAGCTTTTAAAATAAATTAATTATATCTACATGTAACATATAAATATTGAAATTGTAACATTATGGGAGCAAAGCAAGTGGCAACATGACACAAACAATATAACTTTTGTGCATTTTGGAAATCCACAAAACAATAATTTGTAGTATTTTTGAGATTTTTGTATGTTATAAAGTATTTTCTAAATGTTCTCAAGTTATATATATGCATGTATGTATGTTTATGTGGGGTGGGGGCTATTGAGGGGATATTCTTCTGGATAATAATTGCCCCCAAGAAAGTCAATTTCTTGAATATAGGGGGTAGACTTAACACTTTGTTTCTTAAAAGAGGTCTGATGTAAATATCATAAAATGATACAATTACTAAATTCTGCCTGCTGGGTAAATAGGCATCTGATTTGTTTCACTGTACATTTTTCTCTGTGTGTTTATATATACATATATATACATATATACACACAGAATACATGTGTATGTATATGTGTGTATACACATGTACACATGCACACATACACATACAACATTAACAGTTTTAAGTAAAAGAAAAATAAGGACAATAAAAATGATGAACACATGTAATTCCATTTTGTAAAATGTAAACTATTTTTTGATCTTGTTTAATAAAAACAATAAAGTAGTTAGATGTTTGAAGTGTTCAATTATTATAATTGACGTTCTGCTTGAAATGGGATTACAAATAGAAATAAGTTGTTGAAACTTAAAGACAAAAATTACGAGAAGATAAAAATAGCTGTGCATATAATCTCAAATGTGATCAGAGACTCTACTCCAGTGATTATCAATGATGTATTGCCAAATGCTCAGAAATTTTTGTCTTTATTCTTACATTAACCAAAATCATTTTTGAACATTTCATCTATTTGTTATTTAATGTTGTACCGATTTCAACATATTTATTGCTCCAGTTTATACAAGGAAAGATTAGAAGTTATAAAAGGCATTTAATCAATACCAAACTATTTTGTCTGAGATTCTAAACATTACAATTTGGAGTAGGTTTTGGTGATGTATTCACTGAGACAGGATTCTCAGAGTTGCTCCAAAAACTAACAGTCTAATTTTCTTAAAGGACAAATCCAAAGACTTAGTATTAGAAAAATATTTTTTCCACTTTAACTTTTATTTTAGGTCCTGGGGTACATGTGCAGGATTGTTACATGGATATATTTCATAATGCTGAAGTTTCAGCTTCTATCGATCCCATCACCCAGGTAGTAAGCACAGTACACTACTAGAAAAACTACCAATAGGTAGTTTTTCAACCCTCGTCCCCCTCCCTCTCCGGCTCCAGTAGTTTCCAGTGTCTCTTGTTCTCATCTTTATGAGAAAAAAATTTTTGAGGCTTGAAATTAGTATAGTTTGAAGTAAATGAAAGTAGCTTTTGAAGGTGTATTTATCTAAAAAGGTAAATTTACAAAAGGAACCAGCAGTCTCATAGTCTCTACGGATGGGGACTTACTAGATTTTAAGGACCTATCTTCACCCTACTACATGAACAGGGGCCAGTCTTCTCCCAGAATCTGTGGGACAGGGCCCAGATTGGTCACAGTATTTACCTGCCTAAAGACATGGGAAACTGAATCTCAGGGTGCAGGAATAAATATTAAAATAAAACTTCTTCCTATGGATATAGGGTAGACTATTTTTCTGCATTGACTAAGTGTTCAAAATTGAAGGATATGAAGAAACAGTATGTGGTGGGAGTGGTAGTGGTAATAGTGATGGTGTTATTGGGAAACATGGCAGGGGGAGAAGTGCAAAAAGCCTTCTTGCTGTATTTGAAAAAAAAATGTAACCTTTGTTGTAACTCTCTTCATGCAACACAACAGGCATTCTAAGTGACGAATTAAAATTATAGACACAGATACAATATATATACTACGTATTATATATACTATGGCACTCTATGGAGTGCCAACCATGGAGATTACTTCACACTGTGGTTAGTTGAAGGGATCATGTACTGCTCAAGTGAAAAGAGAAGAATCATTAGTTTTTGAAGTGGATTCTAATATAGACTTCCTAATGATTTATTACCAATCTGAGAGAATCAAGGATGAAAGACATTGAAACAAGTTTTTTGATTGTCTCAATGGTTATAAAAGATACTCATTGATGAGTGTGTGTGATGGGCTACCAACACCAAGATCTGTTATACGTTTTTAGAATATTATTCTAAAAATAGGTTTTTTTGGTGTAACTAAGCATCTGCAATTTACATCATTTTGGTAGGAGTTGAGATAGGCTATTCATCTTCCAATGCCTATTTATAAACTTAAAAATTCACTTACCTGTTTCTATTCCCATTTTATTTGTGAGTAGGTTTTTAAATGCTGACTTTTAAACCCACAAACATTTTTTTCTAAGCTCTTATTTGTACATCTCCTCATCCTTAAATACTTTAAAATAAATCTTGACTATCTCTATGTCTTCCTAGATAGGAAAGAAGCTGCCTAGGGTGAAAGAGCATTTAAGATAAATGTAGTTGATCTATAAAAAGAGGACATTTGTCTGCAGACATAAGCAAAGCAAAATTACTCAGGAGCATAATTGATTAAACAACCTGCCCACTCATGCCCCGAAAGTCAGAGTTTAAACCCAGACACTGCCTCAAGATTTGGGGTTCAAAATACCCAAGTGTACCACAAGATCAATCCTTTCACTTATATCTTAAGAGACTGCTGTTAATATTCCAAGTATGAGCAGATAATCTGACATGGGCATTTCTTCAAATCCCTGTGGTTTTATTGAAGAGAGTAGTTTTCTTCTGGAAAGTACTATGTCAGCAAAAAGTATAATACTTCATAAAACCTGCATTGTTTTTTCTTTTTTGAGAGAGAGAATCTTGCTCTGTCTCCCAGGCTGGAGTGCAGTGCTGCGATCTCAGCTCACTGCAACATCTGCCTCCCTGGCTCAAGAGATTCTCTTGCCTCAGCCTCCCAAGTAACTGAGATAACAGGCATGCACCACCACAACTGGCTTTTTGTATTTTTAGGAGAGATGGGTTTTCACCATACTGTCCAGGCTGGTCTCAAACTCCTGGCCTCATGTGATCTGCCCACCTCGGCCTCCCAAAGTGCTGGGATTATAGGCGTGAGCCACTGTGCCTGGCCCAAAACCTGCATTTTATGAGTGAATAAATTCTTAAAAACAAAATAGTAAATGTAATATATATATATTTTTTTAATCCCCAGGATAAATTGAGCACAAACGCTTTGTATTTGAGTGGAATTTTCTAATGAGGATGGGGGAAAAGCTGAAGTTAAAGATGCCTGTTTCAGCATTTCCTAGATAAAGTAAGGATTTTCACGTGTAATTTTTTCAGAATGTGTCTTGAATTAATTTGACATTAATTATTCACTTGATAGTCCAAATTACACATTTTTTTTGCATGAAAACCAGGTGTGTTCCACATACCCTAAGCATCTGCTATCTTTTGCACACAAGTCAAAGGGGGATAGTACTGTGAAACAAGAGCATTGCATAAGAATGCCTCTAGTTTTCACATTCAGTGGCATAAAAAAAGCACCAAAGAAAAAGATCCTTTTTTCCTCTTGTTTTTAAAAATGAAACATGCACTTTTGGTGCTGAAGCAAGTCATACTATATTTAATGGGAAGGTGTGTGATGTCAACTTAAAACATCAAAAAAATTATACTTGCATTTTAGTCACCCACAAACCCAAACTATGTCAAATGTAACATCATGTTTTATGCCATGGGCTATTAAAAATGGCTTGTTCATAATCATATTATCCTAAAGAAGATTACTGTTGGTTTGGAAAGAATTGCATGTTTATAATCAAATTCAGATACAGTCCTTGAGGTAACCTATGCTTGATTAATGAGTGAAGTGATCCAAAATGGCAGTTTTGTAGAAGGCTTTATGTTTCTAAAGTCCCAAGTTGAAGGACAAACTTTACAGGGTAGGAGCCTCCTTGGGGAAAAAGGGTGGGGCAATGGAGAGCTGCCTGGGGCAGTCTTCCCCAGAAAGATTTCCTGTATTTTTATGGCTGGGTTTACTTAAACAAATAGGGATAAAATATTTGGTAAGGTATGATTGCTGAGCTAATTCCACAAACTAAAGTGAGTTCAACACTATCCACAGCAGGTTTTTCTTATTCCCAAATATTATAATTAGGTTCTTCTACATTTTCTTTCAGATCAACTTTTCAAGAAAGAAACTAAAAATGCTATTAATTTATTAACCGGTCATATGATTCCATTCCAGGCAGAGAATAGGCAAAATGATTGATTCTCCATTCTAACTTGATAAAAGGCCTATTTTCCTGGAAAAAAATAAAAAATAAAAAATAAAAGATAAAAACACCTTATATTGTCCTAGGATCTGCTTAAAATAACTGGTACATGACCCAATTTTTAGATTTCCATAGCGGATTAGGTTTCAACATAGATATTATTTCTTGACGATAGTCTTACAGTGCATTTTCCTCACATTTTGTCCATTCCATGGAGCAGGGAAAGATTGAATGTGTCTAAATATTTTTAAAGAAAAAAATTAAACTTAGAAATGCTTTGTTACTTAAAATGTATCACAAAGCTAGATCAGTTAATGTGAAAAAAATACAGATTTCAAATATGGAGAGCAGTTATTTTAAAATGCTCTTTACAGGAAACTATAGGAATCTCCAATTCTCTCAATACTCTGCTCTCAATCAACTCTAAAGATAATTCTCATTCAGGAATGCTATTTTTTAAATTCTGTTTTGTCAGGCATTTGATAGTGATGGAAAAAGTAAAGTCATAATTAACATTTTAGTTAAATGATTTACCAAGTAATATTTCACAACCTATATATAACTTACCCCAGTTTTAAACTTTGAACTAGGCATCAACCAATTTGTTAACTAACATTGTATTTCTCCATTACCAAAGAGAACATAGAAAAACTAAGGTATTTAGCAAAATAAATATTTCAGGTACACAATAGAAATAAGTGAAGGTAGAAATATTTTTCCACTCAACAGAATAATCTGATTGAATTGGGAAGCTACTCATATTTGTTACAATTTTAACATAATTTCCAAATTAATACAGTAATATATTTAACCAACTACAATATGTCTAATACAGCTCTACTCACTAAATATAATTCTGAGGTAAACACACATTGCCCAGATGCTCAAACATTTTAGTAAAAAATATTATTTATTAAAATAAATGTAAAATTGTTGAAGTACTATTAATAATAGTCCAACTTAGCTCAGTAATAAGTTTATATCAACACTAAACATTTGAGTAGCTTTTTGAAAAAGATATATTCTGTTACAATATTTCACTATATTTTGGCTAGCCTCTCATTTCCAAGTATTCAGCTCTTAAATTCTTAATTTTTATATAAATGTCTACTGCCTCAGTGATATCATTTGGATCTGTGTTCCCAGCCAAATCTCATGTCAATTGTAATCTCTAATATTGGACGTGGGCCCTGGTGGGAGGTGGTTGAATCATGGGAGTGGATCCTTCATAAATGGTTTAGCATCATTCCTCTGGTGCTATTCTCATGATAGAGTTCTCACGAGATCTGGTTTCTTAAAAATGTGTGGCACCACATCGCATTGATTCTAAAATTGATCACATAAATTGTAAGTAAAACACTCTTCAGTAAATGCAAAAGAATGGAAATCATAACAGTCTGTCAGACCACAATGCAATCAAATTAGAACTCAGGATTAAGAAACTCACACAAAACTGCACAACTAAACTACATGGAAACTGAACAACCTGCTTCTGAATGACTACTGGGTAAATAACGAAATTAAGGCAGAAATAAATAAGTTCTTCAAAACCAAAGAGAACAAAAAAAGGCACAATGTACCAGAATCTCTGGGACACAGGTAAGGCAGTGTTTAGAGGGAAATTTATAGCACTAAATGCCCACAAGAGAAAGTGAGAAAGATCTAAAATAGACACCCTAACATCACAATTAAAAGAACTAGAGAAGCAAGAGCAAAAGCTAGCAGAAGTCAAGAAATAAGTAAGATTAGAGCAAAACTGAATGAGATAGAGACATGAAAAACCTTTCAAAAGCTCAATGAATCCAGGAGCTGGTGTTTTGAAAAGGTTAACAAACTACCACTAGCTAGACTAATGAAGAATAAAAGAGAGAAGAATCAAATAGACACAATAAAAAATGATAAAGGGGATATCGCTACTGATCCCAAAGCAATAAAACTACCATCAGAGAATACTATAAACACCTCTATGCAAATAAACTAGAAAATCTAGAAGAAATGAATAGGTTCCTGGACACATACACCCTCCAAAGACTAAATCAGGAATAAGTGAAATCCATGAATAGACCACTAACAAGTTCTGAAATTGAGGCAGTAATTAATAGCCTAACAACCCAAAAAAGCCCAGGACCAGATGGATTCACAGCCAAATTTTACCAGAGGTACAAAGAGGAGCTGGTATGATTCCTTCTGAAACTATTCCAAACTACAGAAAAAGAGGGGCTCCTCCCTAACTCATATTATGAGGCCAGCATCATCCCGATACCAAAACCTGGCAGAGACACAACAAAAAATAAAATTTCAGGCCAATATCCTTGATGAACACTGATGCAAAAAATCCTCAATAAAATACTGGCAAACCGAATCCAGCAGCACATCAAAAAGCTTATCCTCCACTATCAAGTCAGCTTCATCACTGGGATGCAAGGCTGGTTCAACATATGCAAATCAATAAATGTAAATCATCACATAAACAGAACCAATGACAAAAACCACACGATTATCTCAATACATGCAGAAAAAGCCTTCGATAAAATTTAACACAGCTTTATGCTAAAAACTCTCAATAAAGTAGGTATTATTTGAAGGTATCTCAAAATAATAAGAGCTATTTATGACAAACCCACAGCCAATATCATACTGAATGGGCAAAAACTGGAAAAATTCCCTTTGAAAACTGGCACAAGACAGGGATGCCCTCTCTCACCACTCCTATTCAACATAGTGTTGGAAGTTCTGGCTAGGGCAATCAGGCAAGAGAAAGAAATAAGGGTATTCAGTTAGGAAAAGAAGAAGTCAAATTGTCCCTGTTTGCAGATGACATGATTGTATATTTAGAAAACCCCATTGTCTCAGCCAAAATCTCCTTAAGCTGATAAGCAACTTCAGCAAAGTCTCAGGATAGAAAATCAATGTGCAAAAATCACAAGCATTCTTACACACCAATAATAGACAAACAGCCAAATCATGAGTGAACTCCCACTCACAATTGCTACAAAGAGAATAAAATACCTAGGAATACAACTTACAAGGGACTTGAAAGACCTCTTCAAGGAGAACTACAAACCACTGCTCAAGGAAATAAGTGAAGACACAAATAAATGGAAAAACATTCCATGCTCATGGATAGGAAGAATCAATATTGTGAAAATGGCCATTTTGCCCAAAGTAATTTATAGATTCAATGCTATCCCATCAAGCTACCATTGACTTTCTTCACAGAATTAGAAAAAAACTACTTTAAATTTCATATGGAACCAAAAAAGAGCCTGTATAGCCAAAACAATCCTAAGCCAAAAAAAAAAAAAAAAGAAAAGAAAAAAAGAAAAAAAAAAAAAAACCACAAAGCTGGAGGCATCATACTACCTGAATTCAAACTACAAGGCTACGGTAACCAAAACAGCATGGTATGGTACTGGTACCAAAACAGATATATAGACCAATGGAACAAAACAGAGGCCTCAGAAATAATGCCACACATCTACAACCATCTGATCTTTGACAAACCTGACAAAAACTAGCAATGGGGAAAGGATTCCCTATTTAATAAATGGTGTTTGGAAAACACCAAAAACAATATGGCTAGGCCATATTCAGAAAACTGAAACTGGACCCCTTCCTTACACCTCATATGAAAATTAACTCAAGATGGATTCAAGACTTAAACGTAAGACCTAAAATCATAAAAACCCTGCAAGAAAACCTAGGCAATAGCATTCAGGACATAGGCATGGGCAAAGACTTCATGACTAAAACACCAAAAGCAATGGCAACAAAAGCCAAAATTGACAAATGGGATCTAATTAAACTAAAGAGCTTCTGCACAGCAAAAGAAACTATCATCAGAATGAACAGGCAACCTACAGAATGGGAGAAAATTTTTGCAATCTATCCATATGACAAAGGTCTAATATCCAGAATCTACAAAGGAAATAAACAAATTTACAAGAAAAACAAACAACCCCATCAAAAAGTGGACAAAGGATATGAACAGACCCTTCTTAAAAGAAGACATTTATGTGGCCAACAAACATATGAAAAAAAGATGATCATCAGTGGTCATTAGAGAAATGCAAATCAAAACCACAATGAAATATTATCTCACACCAGTTAGAATGGCGATCATTAAAAAGTCAGGTAACAACAGATGCTTGAGAGGATGTGGAGAAATAGAATGCTTTTACACTGTTGGTGGGGGTGTAAATTAGCTTAACCATTGTGGAAGATAGTGTGGTGATTCCTCAAGGATCTAGAACCAGAAATAGCATTTGACCCAGCAATCCCATTAATGGGTATATGCCCAAAGTATTATAAATTATTCTACTATAAAGACACATGCACACATATGTTTATTGCAGCACTACTCACAATAGCAAAGACTTGGAACCAATGCAAATGCTCATCAGTGCTAGACTGGATAAAGAAAATGTGGCACATATAACACTATGGAATAGTATGCAGCCATAAAAAGGATGAGTTCATGTCCTTTGCAGGGACATGGATGAAGCTGGAAAGCATCATTCTCAGCAAACTAACACAGGAGCAGAAAAGCAACCACCACATGTTCTCACTCATAAGCGGGAGTTGAACAATGAGAGCACACGGACACAGGGAGGGAATCATCAGACACTGGGGCCTGTTAGGGGGTGGGGGCTATGCGAGAGATAGCATGAGGAGAAATACCTAATGTAGATGACTGGTTGATGGGTGCAGCAAACCACCATGGCACGTGTATACCTATGTAACAAACCTGCACGTTCTGCACATGTATCCCAAAACTTAAAGTATAATAAAAAAAGAAAGAACTTTTTTTTAAAAAAGTGTGTTGCACCTCCATCTTCTGTCTTTCCTTCTTCCCTTTTGCCTTCTGCCATGATTTTAAGTTTTCTGAGGCCTCCCCAAAAGTAGAAGCCTCTATGCTTTCTGTACAGTCTGCAGAACCTGAACCTCTTTTCTTTATAAATTACCCAGTCTCAGGTATTTCTTCATAGCAAGCAAGAACAGACCAATACACTCAGCTTATACTAACAAGCTATGCTCTAAAGTGAAACTGATATTGGAGAACTAGTCATATACCTAACTGATGCTTTACAATTTTGCATATGTAAAAACAGATATAAACTTTCTAGGTACTTTATGAAAAACATCAGACTTAACAGATAATCAAAAAACTACATTAATTTATTTATATAAGGAGACATACACTATAGATATTAACATATATTCTAAATGTACAATATCTTGATTCACCAAATTGATGCCAGAGTGAGAAACATTATAATCTGATTTTGTTTTTTTATTTCCAGCATTAGACTCAAAGTGTTAAGAAAGTAATATAGCTCATAAGGGTTGGATTGCAAAGAGTAGCTGACAGCGTTGCTAATTTTTATAAAGTATTTTGGCATTTTCCCACTTTATTTTACTATTACATCTCTAGCTCATTGGGCATAATTGTGATCCTTTGAAAATCTAAATTATGAACTAAGAGAACATGTATGAGATAGTCAAAAGGACTATAGTGAGACAAGTAACTGTTGAAGGGTATTTCATTTCTGATAAAAAATGAAATCACATGTCTCAGTCACATTTAATTAATAGAAGACATCAAAATTCTGTCTTTGTAATTTTCCATTATATATAATTATCAACACAATTCGTTACAAGTATACTTTTTTCTTTCAGCTTTTCCTTCCACACAAAGCTTTTATATGTCACCTATTTTATTAAAATCAGCGAATTCTCCATAAAATAGAAAAATATTCTTACTTCAAAACTAAGGTTCAACAAAGTAAAGTGAGTTTATTCAGGTTATTAGAAAAGTTGAGGTAAAATACGTATGTCTTACCCTTCATTTCAATTCTTTTCCTACCTTACTACCTAATATTTCTTACCCATCTTTTGAACTCCACCTCATCTGCCTTTTAAGATTTAATATAAGGGTCCACTTCTTTGGGAAGACCTTTTTAACTCTCTCCCATGATCATCCTCAGGCTTGCTTTCTCCTTCCTCTGTTCTCTGCTGGCACTTGTAACAAATCTCTGTAATCCTATTTACTCCATTGTACCACATTGACCCCAAAAAGTAGGACATGAACTACTTGGGAGAAGGTGTCATGTCTTACCTATTTGACATAGTTCCCCCAACTCTCAGCAGCCTTAAATTCACATGTTCTAAAAGACACTGAACAAATATTAAAGGAATTATATTGATGGCATTTTGATTTTAAAAAATAGCTTGATAGTTAAAACAGGAACCACAGTGGAAAGAAGACTGGATGCAATGCCTGCACACTTTTCCTCACATGTAAAACAAGCAAGGTATTGATCACCATCACTTTTAAATCTTGCTTTATGAGGAAAAACAATTCTAGGAATTTCTTCCTCAGAACTATAGCATACCCAACAGTGATTTTTCAATGCCAGAAATGCTAATTTACCAAGGCTACATCATCAATTGTTGAAGCACTTCTGTTAGGAGTGATGTCACTGCATGGCAAGTTGGCAATTATTTGAGGAGTTATTTCAATAACTGCACAGCTCTCTGTCTGATTAATGAAACTGCCAATGGATTTATAACTCCAGTTACAGAAATGTATCATTGGAGATTTGCTGAATGGTGTGACATAAATTCCAGACACCTGAGAAATTACGACAGAATTTGATTAGAATGGCTACTTTCATCTCCCTTTTTTCACTAAATTCACTCCTTATTATCTACTGCTAGCACTGCCTGTTCTAAGAAAGAAGAAGGTGCCTGTTAGTAACAAAATACTTTGCTTGCTAAAGCTATTATTTCTTTCATTGTCCACACTATCTAAATTTTCTTGTGGACAATATTTAAACATGCCAGAGCAGATTCAAAGAGAAATAGTATCAGAGGAGAAAGTTTCTGTGGAGTCTATAATGTTTCTTTGATGAGGGGCAGATCCAAAAATATTGAGAAACAAAGCAATAACACTCAGTAAAATGTAAATTATGGGCCAAATATTTTATGCATTGTTAGGAGGAAAGCTTCAGGCAGAATGTAAATAGATGCATGGAGCAGGAATTATTGTCCCATAACTCAAAGCTCAAGATATCCAGATATGATTACAAAAGTACAAACATCTTTGTTGCTTCTCTTAAAGAAGAATATGTTACGTTTTAAGATGAGTGTAATAAAGCACTACTTATTATCGTCAAATAATTGCAAACTTTTATTTTCATTAATACAATGAAATAAACGATTGAAAACACAAATTAACAAGTCTTAAATTATACATATAGTATATTACATATACCTTTATTAGTATAAACTAGTATTTATCTCAAGGGATTATCTATTTGAAATAAGCTTTTCTCCTAAAATGTGAAAATTTATTTTGGGAAAGATAAAGGATTGTTGAAGTTCTTAATTACCAATAAATTGGTCATGGAAAAAAAATGCAATATTAGGAATCCAAAGATAACTAGGCTTTACAATGTGGTCTCCTTGATACAAACCAAATAAAAACAAACCCCTCTCATATTTGTACTTCCACATTTACTGCAGCCCTAGTCACAATAGCTGAAACCTGAAATCAACATGTGTCCATCAATAGATGATTAGATTAAATATGTGGTATACATACACAGTAGAATATTATAAAGCTATAGAAACATGTGGTATACATACACAATAGAATACTTTAAAGCAATCAATGAAATCCTGTAATTTGTAGCAACGTGGATGGAACAGGAGGTGATTACGCTAAGTGAAATAAGCCAAGCACGGGAAGACAAATACTGCACATGCTCACTCAAATGTAGAAGCTAAAAAAAGTGAATTTTATGAAGATAGAGAATAGATTTGTTATTACCAGAGGCCAGGAAGCATAGGAGGGAGCAATAAAAGAATTACTGAGTACAAAAATACACTTAGATAAAAGAAATAAGACCTAGTGTTCAGTATAGTAAATAACAACCTCTTGTATATTTGGAAAAAAGGCCAGAAGAGAATAATTGGAATCTTCCCAGTCTAAAAAAGAGATAAATTTTATGGTGATCGATATTTTAATTAGCCTAATTTTATCATTGTACATTATATGAACGTATCAATATATCACATGTACCCCCAAAATATGTACATCTATTATGCATCAATTTTTTAAAATTCTCTCAAAAACTGAGTCAGTACAAAGAAATAAACATAGAATGAATCTCAGTTTATAACAATAGAAGCAGATTATTCAAAAACTCTAATCTGTTTCTTCATATTTAGACAACAATAGAAGCAGGTCTCAGAGACAAATTGATTTTCCTTCTTTCAACTTATACCATATATCATATCTCTAAGAATTATGACCTAAGCCAGCACGCACATTTCAGTGAGTATCAGAGAAAGCCCTGACCAATACAGTAGGGAAATATACCAGTAGAGAGATGGCCCATTCACAATAACGGACACCAGCCAAAGACTTCTACCAAACCTCCTGCAATAATAGCCAAAATAGTGCTTATCTTATGCCTGGAACTCTTCTACCCACTTTACGTGTATCAGTCCATCTGTTCTCACAACAGTCCTATGAGTCCAACACTAATAGTGTCCTATTTTACAGCTGAGGAAACTGAGAAACAGATTGAACAGTTAATACATGATAGAGCAGGGACTTATAGTCTGGCAATCTGGCTTCAGAGTCTGTATGCTTTTCTTCTCTGGTACACAGGCCTCAACAGCATCATTTTCAGATAACCTGTGCAGAAGCTACTCAATAATATATGTCAGTTAAATTTCCTCCAACATGGATTTCATTCATCATAGTTACAGTTACATCTCCTTGATGTCTGGCCACTTCATTTTACTTTCTATTTCTTTACCTCCTATCTCTTCCTTTCCCCACATTTTCGGGTTCACTTTTTTTTTTAAATGTTACTTTTTTAAGACACAAGGATTTCAACATTATTTAAAGAAAGAAGAAACTATTCCATCATTGAAATCTGTGGGGTTCAGCAGAACAACTAGAAGAATATCCTTTCACCACACCCCTAATCTGGAATAGGCATTAGTTATTTAAGAAATCAGCTAGGATACTTGCATTTTAATATTTTGTGAATGAAAAGAGGTAAACATAGAATTTTTTTTAAAAAGTGTTGGCGATTTCCATCCCTTTACAAAACCTCCAATGAGTAAACATTGAAATTTCAAGGGAGCAACAAATATAAATTATCTTTTCCCATTTTATGAAGGAGTCTTCTGAGTGTTACATTCAGCCATTACCACCAGTCAAAATACAGGGAAATCAAATTAGCACAACTGATTTGCTATTAATTTTAGCTAAAATGTAATTTATAGTCCCTTAATATGACTAATAAAGTGAATAGAAAGGAGAAATAGAGAATAAAAAACAGCATGTGATGTAGTCATATTATATAATCTCTGTGAAATACAGAGATTTCCCTTCCCTCCCCCATACCTATTCTGGAAGGCCAATAAATAGGACATTTCCCTTCTTCAATATCTGAAGCCTGAAGAGAAAGCTTAAGAGAGAAGGGAAAATAATGAGTCTTTCTATTGTAAACGTGACAGAACCTCTCTAATAAAATGCTGAGTATAAACAAGGTAACTTGAGCCTCCAAACTGAGGTTGGAGAAAACATATAGATTTCCAAAAACCCGCAGCATTTTCAGAAACAAAACTCATAAAGTTTCAAAACTCCATGAGAATGGAATTCTCAGCAGGAATACTAGGTCAGAATCAGGGAATGGAAATGAAAGAAATAAGTGAAATATAAAGCAAACTTGCCCAGTAGGCCTCACCAGCCATCGAATAAAATGAGTTTTAGAAAAACCAAACAAGGGTAGTAAAATACCTCATGTAATTGTCACTGCAGCTATAATGCCTTGTAGCCAAAGATCTAACCTTGCATAGTTCATAATGCCTGGTGTAAGACATTTATATATGCATTTTCAGGGCCTAGTGCTTCCTTGAAGGTTGTGATACTAAATGAAGCAAGAATATCCCCTCAGAGGGAAGGATCTTACCCTTTCTCTCATTCCTGAAGTTGTATCAGATGGCCTTCATAGCCTAAAACAAACCTGAAACAAGTAATGTCAATTATCAAGGTTCATTTGATTACAGGGATTTTTCACCCTCCTCAAAGATACATGGTAGTTAATAATTCTGTCTTGGTGTGTATACCAAGTTCATTCTGGCATCTAATGTTCTGGAACAAATGTGTGTAGGTGTGTGCATGCACACTGGTGTGTGAGAGTTTGTGTATATTTGTACATTCAATGTTTTACGATGTTCATTACGGGATTTATAAAGTCCACAATGGTAACGTTGATCACTTTGATTTACCATACAGGAGAGGCCCTTGCATTCTCTCAGTTTTATTGGGCAAATTTTTGCTCTATATTCTTTTTTTTTTTTTCTTTTTTTTTTTTTTTTTGAGACAGAGTCTCGCTCTGCCGCCCAGGCTGGAGTGCAGTGGCCGGATCTCAGCTCACTGCAAGCTCCGCCTCCCGGGTTTACGCCATGCTCTATATTCTTACATGCAATAAAATGTCATGTATTTTTATTTTTGTTGGAGCTATTTCTAATCAGGACACCAAGTTTGAGAAAAGGAGTATCTACATAGTCCATGTTCAGAAGTTTATCTTTTTTTTGCATTTTTAAATTTTAAGACAGAGTTTGGCTGTGTCACCCAGGCTAGAGTGCAATGCTGTGATCTCGGCTCACTGCAACCTCTGCTTCCCGAGTTGAAGCAATTCTCCTGCCTCAGCCTCCCAAGTAGCTAGGATTACAGGCATGTGCTACCATGCCCGGCTAAAGTTTTATATTTTTCATAGAGATGGGGTTTTACCACGTTGTCCAGGCTGGTCTCAAACTCCTGACCTTGTGATCTGCCCGGCTCAGCCTCCCAAAGTGCTGGGATTACAGACAGGAGCCACTATACCCAGCCCGGAAGTTTATCTTAACAGAGCCATTTAAAGTAATTTTTATTATTATAACACTTACAAAAGTCCTTGAATGCTAAAAGGCCCATAGATTTTTCATGTTATGAGGTCCATGACTATAACATTTATTATACTTTTAGAATGTCCTGTCACATCATTAAATTACATCTAGAGGTTTTACAAGACTAGAAATTATTTACATCAGACTTTAACAGAATCTTCTCAGGGAAAGACAAGAGGTGACATAAGAAACTGTCTTCAATATGACAGACAAGCAACCTCTCCTATAAGAACTTCAAATGACTCTTTTAAAAATGAACCCATGTAAAAGAAATTTATATCCCTTCGTTTAGACAGGTCTTGGGTTTTTAAGTCATTTCTTGCTTCATGTTCCATTCCCTTGATTACTTCTACAAGGAATTCAAATGTGATACTGGGCGCCTACTCACTTAGATGACCTGAAGGGCAACTGAGTGTCTCTTTTCTAGAATACAGATAATAATGCTGGAAATACAAAAGGTTATATTAGGGTCTCCTTTGTGTAAAGTCAACTTGTATCAGCCTACCTTCCATTTTAAAGTAAAGCAAAAAAAAAAAAAAGTCTAAATTGAAAAACGTTTCCAAACGTACTATCGTTCTTTCCTTTGATTCGAGTGCCCTTCATGGTTTCAGCATGGATGCAGCTCAGTTTTATCCGTTGAATCGCAAGTTAAATACTAATTCCTCAAAGAGGCCGTACAAGGCCTCCGAACTAAAGTAGTGTTTATTTCCCCCATTATTCCCCATCCCAATTCATTCTTTACATTTTTATTGCATCTGCATCTGCATGAATTACACACTAGGTAATTGAAAGGATTCATAAGAGTCTACAGGATATACTAATAAAGGCTTTAATAAAGGTAAACTGTGTAGGGCAAAGGGATTAAAAAAGCATAGGTAAACATCAAAGGGATTTGACATGTCTGGGTACAGTTTCCTGGACCCTTCCCCAGTTTCTCTGGATGCTCCTGTCTTTGGATTGCAAATCAACAGGATCCATGCAAGACCCTTCTGTGTCAAGGCACAAGATCACTGAGGAGTCTTTTATTCTTTACTGGTCACATAGCTAAACCCAGGCGTTTTAACTCGGTAAGCCAGGTACGAACTATCACTCTATTAAATTTTACTAAACGGTGTAGACAAGATGATATAGGGTGCCTCCAGGGGAGTCTCAAACTTAATATAGCACACCATAAATCAATATTTAGTACACTTACTCCCTATGCTGGCCAAGGGATTCCTATCTCGACCAGACTTCTAGTCCTCCCTGGAGATAAGAATAGAGGCACTACAAATCAGCTGCAAATTAATCCATCTTTACATAACATCAGCCTTTAATTGTTTACTTTTGCACCTATTTATATTATTTATTATCCATTATTTGTAGGACCTGGGACCAGAAAACAAATAGAGGCCCCAAGTAAATGGTCTGACTCATTCTTTTACTACCTCTAAATATTTCAGCACTAGAGGGAACCTCCAGTGCAGATCTCTGGGCTGTGAATACACTCAGGCTTAAGGATATGAATAGCATTGGGGCTGCAAGGTAAGCTGTCAGAGGATTGATCCAGGGAAGAAGTAGGTTTAGGGTCATATGAGCAGGGAACACCGGCGTCCCGGATATCCAAAGCATGGTATTGAAATTGTTAACTTCATATACTTGGCCCTGCAATTTCTTCACCCCATGAGGAGGGGCAGAACCAAAGGAGAACCTGAATGTAGCCCTGCAAAACACAAGGATTAAGGTAGGGGCTCAGACACTCAGGCATCTTAACAGTACCGTCTCTCTTCTATTATTATCTCTCCAATATTAGGAGCCTCCATGACAATAGGGACTATGATAGTTTTCTGTACTATTATGAGCCCAGTTTTCAGCATAGTGCATAGTGGGCACCCAATCAATGTTGAATGGATATATGAGTTAAATGAATAAATGAACGAATGGATGACAGAAGCAAAACAATTTCTGAGAATATAAATCTATATTGGAAATGTCATTTTCAGATATGACATTGGAATATAGAACATGGTAAGGAATAAGAAGATTGTAGATTAACATATAGATTAACATATAGACTCAGTTCTTATGAACAAACTGCTACTATTAATAGAGCTGTTTATGTTCAAAGATTAAAAATAGGGATTCACATCAGCTGTATAACTTAAGCTGGTTGTATAATTTATCTCAGTGACAAAACTAATGAATTAGTGATACAAATGGAATATTAGAGATACAACTTAAAATTTCACTGCATGTTTTATTTAAAACTTGATGTACCGTGCAAATAAATCTTTAAAATATGGTCCTAAATCAAACTGTAAATAAAAATATAAAGCATAGCAGTCTGTAGGACTGAGGAGGGAAGGTGATTAAATGACCATGGGTATTAATCTTGCATGGAAAAGAGGGGAAGCTTGAAATGAGAAGGACAGAGAAAGGCTAACAAAAGGAGAAGTAGAAAGAAACATTTTATCATAGTCTGGTGTCACCACCATCAATATTTATCGTGCTTGGCTACTCTGTACTTTGCATTAAAGGAGGTGCTATGAGTAACTGTTCTATCAACACTGGTGTTGCTGTATCACCTGAAACTGAATTTGGGCCAGATAACAGAGAATTTGGTTGTCCTAAAAAGTTATTTTAGCTATTTATAATGAAGTGAGAAAAGTGAACACTTCCAGACTAGATGCTGTTGCAAAGCCAAAACCTGTTTGCAACAACGATTCAGACATTTCACGTTAAAAAAATCTAGTATATATTGTTCTTCTGTACTTTGTCTATGTCCATCTCCCTCCCACATTTTATTCTCATGAGGAATTGGTTGTTACCTATTAAAATTATATCAGTGAATGAAATTTCAACAACCCCAAATTAAGCTTTCTCTATGACATCTTACTTCTATATTTGTTTATCCTTATCTATCACAACTTTGTTTTGTGTCTCAGCCCAACTCCCATTTTTGCTATTTAGATATTTTGCATTCACCTACAGAAAAGGGGGGGAAAAGACTCCCTGAAGATATTCATTAGATCTTTATTCATTTTTCAAGTATTCAACACAAGTGTTTTATTCTATTTCAAATCGTAAATGTCAAGAGCCTGATACACTATCCCTGGTGAAATATAATCAAAGGTTTTTTGTTTGTTTCTTTTCTTTTCTTCTCTTTTCTCCACGTGGCTTTGTTGATTTAGCTCTTTTGCATGAAGGATTCACACCACATATACGCTGCCTATCCAGTTCCTCAAGTTTCAGCTCACATTCCTCTCAACACAAAACTCGTTTTCCTCCTTTACTGCCTTTTACCACACTTACTGTTCATATCTTTATTTGTCCATTGAACTTTGATTACCAAGTGACTTCCCTTTTACTTTTGATAATGGTTTTTCTTCATTATTGTTCCCATGTGCATTATTTCTCTTTCTGTATTATAAATATAGTTTTACTAACTAGATCATTAGTTACATTTTGTCAGAAACCTTACCTCCTACTTCTTATTCCTGCATAACACAGCAAAAAGCTGTAAACACAGTAGCAAATCAGAAGTTATACATTTTGACATTTCAGTTACCAACACATTTGGATAATGTTTTGTATTTTGAAAACTGATTATACATAGTCAAGTTTACTAAATCCCATAACAACCTTTTAAATAATCAGTCACATATTAAGGGTGACAGAAAAGAATTCTACAAAGACTATATTACACAATAAGGGAAAGGACAAGAAGCAAACCCAAGCTGTAAGACTCCAAGGGCAGGGACATTTCTACACTGTTAGAGAAAACACAGAAACTACATGTTCTGATATTGGGGTTGAACATGTAAATACCAACACTGCAGTAATGATGTTTAGACAGCAATTCACAGATGCGCACCCCGTGAGCAGATGAAAATAGCATAGCTAGAGACGGGGCAGCATCTGTGTCATTATTACACACTCACTATGCAAGGTACACTGCATCTGTGCTGACTTTAAGGTGGTTTTATTAATACACTAGGTGATAAATATACAGAGCATAAAATTCATACAATGCAAAAAAAAAAGAAAAGTCACACCATTAGAAAAAACTGAACACTTCTATATACACGATTTATATATCCACCCAAATGTTTTTTTATTCTCTTCTATGCATCTCCTCTAAATAGCTACAAAGATGGATATGCTTATTACAAGAAAGACTGCAGGTATATTTGGATATGGGAAAGTACAGTGGCCACGTAAAAACTGCGTGATTTATAAAAATAAAAAACTTATTTTTCATTGATGCCTGTTGCAGGATTGAATGGTCATCACTGTTTTCTCTCTCCTTGATAGAGGCTAGTGCTGCTGTCCTCATTTAACAGATAATAAAATTATGATGTCTCAGGTGATAAACAAAACTAATGGCATAAGTAGAAAGGAGTTTGGACCATTTTACTGCCAGTTGTCCAATTTTACTATAAAATAAAATTCCACTTTGGAGGATAGCATCCTGACTCAAAGGCATCTTGATTATTTGTATGAGTTGATATCTCTCTTTTATTCAAATCTGATTGGTATCAGGTCAAGCAAATAAACAGTCAAGACATTCTATTGTTTCTTCCGACTTTATTGAAAAAAAGTTATTTTGCTAATAAAGATTTTCTTATTTTTCCATAATTCCAAGGTTATGCAGTTGAATAAAGGAAATGCATTTGTTTGATTGTCCTTGAACTATTCAAGGTTTAACCCTCTCGTGGAAAACACTTCCCATTTGAATCTATAGACAGTTCTCATTAAAGATGTCCTTGATTAAAGATAACCCATAATGATAAATGGATGTTAAATTTCTGGTAAATGTTTCATTAACTTTGTATTGCTATTAAGTTAATGCCAGCAATCATGTTAAGGTTCTGCCTGATTATCCATCGAAATGCTATATACCACTTCTTCATTGCTAAGCCCCCAGAACCATTCTTTACTAGGTTTATTACATCCCTTTCTATTCCTTGTTTGGCTTATCTCTTAAGTTTTAAACTTGTTTATTGTATACATCTCCCAGTACATTCATTTGCTTTAGTCTATAAATTTCTATCATCCAATTTAATTTAGCTTCATATCCCTATACTCTATTTCTCATTCTGCCTTTGATGTCATGTAAATGCTACTTATAAAAATCAAAGCAGAGGTTCAATATCTTAGCAGAACTAAGCTCATAAAGCTCTGGTATGCTCACTAGATAAATTTTAAATTAAGACACTCATAATACATAAAATTAATGATATACAGAAAAGCAAGCAAAGAAAAAACCAAATACACAAGTGATTAAATTAAAACTGGTAATATATTTGGTAAATGGTATGTCATATATATATATGTATATACACACACACATATATTCACATTTTTACATATATCTACATATCTTTAAATCTATGTATATAACATATTTTTGCTATAGTTTTATTTTCTTTCATACCTATGAATTTTTGTATATAACATTATGTACACTATTTTGAATTTTCTTTTTTATTTGGCTATTTATCACAAACATTATTCCATTTCAATAAATATTCTTTGGCAATGTCATATATGCCATCATCTTACTGGCCTCTTTTTAATTCCTCAAACATCCCAGGCATACTCTATTCTCAGACATTTGAGCTTGCTGTTTCCTCAGCCTTTGCTTCTATTTTCCACAAATAGTAACATCCCTTGGTCTCTTGCTTCGTTCAGTTCTCTCTCAAATATTGCCCTTCAGAGAGGCCTTCCTGGAGAACCTGGTATGCTCTCCATTCTTACTGCATCCTTTATCACAACAACTGTATACTCCCTGACCGTATATATCATTTATATCATGTAATACATTTCTATTGCTTTATTTTTTATCTCTCCACCAGAATGTAGGCTATATAAAGGCATGGGATTTGCATGTTTTGTTTACTACTCTCTCCTCAATGTTTAAAAAGTTTATAGCACATGCTAGAAAATCAATTTTAAAAGTCAATGATTGAATGAATATTATCCCAATGCATGACTCCAATAATAATTCATTTTAATAATCCAATGATTTAGTTTTTTGTAAAATTTCCCACATTGTCTTCTAATGAAAAGTGGGATAAATTCCAACGTCAAACCCAATTAGCAGCCAATCTCCCCACCTTAACAGTGCTCATCTATGATGGTAATTAAAAGGGTTAAGCACATCTGTCCCAGTGAAATTTCAGGAGGTTTTCCTTTTATAGTTACCCAGTTTATTGTTCCTAGATAACTTCCTAGAGGGTAGACTGTAAATTTATCTCTCAACTACATTGATAGTTGTAGTTATTTTTTGTAGGTTGCTGGGCTCAATTCCAGTCTTCGTATACGTGCTTTATTATGTATTATTCTTTCAATATTTTGCAAGGACCTTAAAGACAGGTATTATGGGATTTTTAAAAATGTTGTTACATGTTTTTGTTGATTTTTTTTCTAAAAATCTCACAAGGTAATATAAAATCCCCAACAATTATTTAGTCATTTATTTGTTGCTTGCTAATTACCCCAGCTGTGGATTCTAATGATCAAGTAAGCACAAAAACAACAGAAGGCAGAAGACAGGGTATTTCAGCAGAGGACTTCAGGGAAGTTTATGTTGAGTAGTAAAAATTATCTTGCTAAATATATTTCTTCTTATGCTGAACTATGTTATTCAACTCAGCAGAAAATTTTCATCTATTATTCATAATAATGTGCACTAACAAATTTTTATCACTTTAGGCATGAGGCAGGATTCTTATAACACAAACATGAGGAGTGAGGCTGTATGTTGATCTCTAAGTTTCTGGAGGCAAACTCATTGGGTTCAGAGTCCACATTTCTATATGACTATTATTCAGAAATAATAATCTTATTGATTTATGATCTTTAACAACTTAACCAAACACTACTCTATGTCAGTTTCTTCATCTATAAAATGAGAGTGTTTACATTTCTTACAGGGTTGTTAAGAAGACTTAAAATGAATAAAGTATTTATAATAAAATGATTTAGAATAAACTGCTTAGGATACAAGTACTTAGGATAAAATATATAAAATACTATGCTTGAAATAGTGTTTGCTATTATATTTAAAAAGTAAATGTCAATGATTATTTAAGTTGACAGGAAACATGTTTGCATTCTCAAAATAAATTTAACATTAACAAATGTTATTTGCAATGTGTATCTAGATTTTTTAAATGAGGACTTTGAGAATATCTGTGAATCATCCCACCATTATTGTATCTCATTTATGAAGCAGAATCCATGAAAAGCCCAGAGGAAAAGAAGGTGAATCCATGTAAGAGCTGAAGAAAAAAGGGAGAGAAATAAAGTAAGAACCAAGTGAATAGGGGCTTAGAGAAATAAAATCTTACAGAGGGAAGGTTAACCTGTTTGGCAAAAAGAAGCTTAAGAGAGTGTCGAAGAGACACTAGGTAAAAATAACTGGGAAAATGAACCATGAAATCCAGGAAGTGTTGCTAGAAATTCTGATTTAGATTCCTTTTAACATACTTCAGGAGATATGAGTAATTATAAAAGTTGTTCTCACCCTACCTGTTGTTTTGTACAACACTCTAATCTAGGACAAAACCAAGTAAGTTTAAAATATCCATAGAGTTTGCCTAAATTATTTATAATTGCTGAGTGTCAATGCATGCCATACAGGTGAGATAGCAGATAAGCAACAATGCACTTTGTGCCTTGCTCCAATCCAAGAGCATAAAAAAAACTAGATAATGGCAAGACATATTATAAAGCTACAATAATCAATATAATATGGTATTGGTAAAAAAAAAAAAAATAGACAGATCAATGGAATAGAAAAGAAAGCCCAGAAACAAACCCACATAAATATTGTCAAATAATTTTTGACAAAGGAGCAAAGGCAATACAATATAGAAAAGATAGTCTTTTCAACACAGGTCTTTGGAAAAACTGGTTATCTACTTGCAAAGAAAATGAACGTAGATACAGATTTTAGACCCATCACAAAAAATCAAGCCAATATGGGTCATAAACCTAAATGTAAAATGCTAAACAATAAGACTCCTAGAAGATGACATAAAAGAAAATCTGTAGAACCATGGCTTTGTTAATTACTTTTTGGATGTTACACCAAAGGCACCATACATGAAAGAAATGATTGATAATCTGGATTTGATTAAAATTAAAAACATCTGTTCTGCAAATGGCATCATGAAAAGAATAAAAGACAGGCTGCAGAGTGGGAAAAAATAATTGCAAAAGGCATATCAGATAAATGACTATTATCTAAAATATACAAAGAACTTATAAAATTATACAAAAAGAAAATTAATAACCTAACTTTAAAAATGGGTTAAAGACTGGAACAGACACACCTCACCAAAGAAGATATTCAGAGAGCAAAAAAGCATTTTATAAATGCTTTACATCATATGTCATAAAAAATGCAAATTAAAACAATAATGATATACCACTACACACCTAATAGATGGCCAAAATGCAGAACCCTGACAACATCAAATGCTGCTGAGGATGTGGAATAATAGAAACTCTCATTTATTGTTGGCAGGAATGCAAAATGGTACAGTCACTTTGGAAGACAGTCTGGTGGTTTCTTACAAAAGTAAATATACTCTTAATACACAATCCAGCAATGATGCTCCTTGTTACTTACTCAATGGAGTAGAAAGCTTATGTTAACAACAACAAAAACCCCTGCAAATGAATGTCATAGCACCTTCTTTTCATCAATGCCAAAACTTGGAAGTAACCAAAATATCTTTTAGTATGTGAATGAATGAATCAACTGTGGTACATCCAGGCAGTGAAATATTATCCAGTGCTAAAAATAAATGATTTATCAAGGCATGGAAAGACATGAAGGGAACTTAAATATCTATTACTAAGTGAAGGATGCCAGTCTGTAAAGGCTACAGACTATATGATTCTAACTATGTGATATTCTTGAAAAAGCAAAATTATGAAGACAGTTAAAAGATCAGTGGTTGCCATGGACTGGGAGAAGGGATGAATAAATAGAGAGAGAACAAAGGAATTTGAAGGCAGTGAAACTACTCTGTATGATGGTACAATGGTGGACATATGCCATTAGGTATTTGTTCAAACCTACAGAATAGACCACACCAAGAGTGAACACTAATATAAAAGATGGACGTAAAGGAATAATGTGTCAACATAGGTTTATCAGTTTTGACAAATGTACCACTCTGATGGAGGATGTTGATCATGGGAGAGGTTATGTATTTGTAGGTGCAGAGTGTATATGGAAAGTCTCTGCACTTTGAGTTCAGTTTTGTTGTGAACCTAAATCTTCTTTGAAAAATAAAGTCTATTAAAACAAGCAAACAACAGCAAAATAGGATACTTATTGTTCCTCTTCTACAATGAACAGTACTCAAAATGGTAAACATGTAGATAAACATAAGATACAAGTTTTCTTTCTATTTTTTTAGGAAAATTATTAAACGTTTAAAACCAAAATGTTAAAAATATGTGGTAGAGTTTGTAACATATGCAGAATGAAAATGTATAGCAAAAATAGCACAAAGGATGGAAAAGGAAAATGAAAATAAGTTGTGGTTTCTTAGGCTATATGTAAAGTGCTATAAAATCATTTGAGGATAGATTATAATAATTTGAAATTGATGTATTAAACCAAAGAGCAGCCATTAAAAAAGAAAACAAAGAATACAGATGAGATAAAGAGGAATACAGAAGCAATACTTAAAAAAAAAAAAGAAAAAGGAACGGATGTGACAAACAGAAACAACAAAAAATGGTAGACTAAACTTAACCATATCAACCATCACATTAAATGAAGTGGGTTAAATATTTTATTTAAAAGCAAGAGCTGTTATCTTAACCATGCAAAGAGATTAAAAAACAATTTTCAAAATATGTACATTAAAAATAAAGACAAAAAGATTAAAAGCAAAAGGGTGGTAAAAAATAATCACACAAGCACTAATCAAAAGAAAGCTGGAGTAATAGCTGTGTTAATACTAAAAAAAGTAAAATGTTGACTTCTTGACCAAGACCATTATTGAAGATAAAAAGAAATCTTAAATAATGTTAAAAATCAATTCAAATTATAAATTATCCTAAATATACAAGTACTTCATAACAGAACTTCAAAATACATGAAAAGCTGAAGAGTTTAAGTGAAGAGAAAGACATAAACAGTTTCATAATTATGATAAGATAATTCCAAAAGTTGACTCAAGAATTGGTAGAAAAAGAAGACACAAAATCAGTGAGTATTTAGAAGGTTGAACATTATTTGTGTTAGAGTTCCTCGGAGAAAACGGATCAATAGGAGACAGATGTAGATATAGATATATAAAATTAGATGTATTATAAGGAATTAGCTCATGGGATTATGTAGGCTGAGAAGTCCCAAGATCTATAGTTGGTAGACTGGAGACCCAGGAGAGCCAGTAGTGTACTTCCAGTCTGAGGTCTGAAGTCCTGAGAATCAGGGGAGCCAATGGTGTAAATTTCACTCCAGTGGACTGAAAAAACTGGTGTCTTAGCCCAAGCAGTCAGCAGGTGAATTCTCTTACTCAGCTGTTTTGTTCTATTCAGGTCTTCAATCGATTGAAAGATGGCCACCCGCAATAGGGAGGGAAATCTCACTCAGTCTATCTATTCAAACGTTAATCATCCAGAGGCCACTGTCAGAGGCACACCCACAAAGTTTAACCAAACATCTGGGCACTCCCCATGGCCCAGTCCAGTTGACACATAAAATTAACCGTCACATTCTCAATCACTTAAGCTAAACTAAATTTAAAAAATTATACCCAATACCTGCCAAATACACATTTTGAAGTGTATATGATGTATTCACTGTACTATAACTTTATTGGTGTACACTTATTGGTTCTAAATCCTTTCTTTGCCTTGCTCTTTGATACCGGAATTGGACCCTTAAACATTTTTCCTTTACTAGTTGGCTTGATGTTAGGTTTTCCCAGTATAGGCTGCTGGAGGGATACCACAAGTCTCACATAGGAAATGGGGATTTTTCTTTATTCATCCAGTGTGCTATCTGCGATGCTATAGATCAGCCCTGAATGATGGGATACATTAAGCATTCATTACAGCTACCACATCAAAGTCTAGCTGCAACCAACACTCACCAGCAAGCTGTGTTCCTGAGGTAGCCACAATCTATTTCAACTGAATTATTATTACCCTCAATCATAATATGCCATTTTTCTTTTTCTTACCTTTTTATTGTGAAGTATATAAAAGGTAAAAAGCAGGCTGGGCGCGGTGGCTCACGCCTGTAATCCCAGCACTTTGGGAGGCCAAGGCAGTCAGATCACGAGGTCAGGAGATCAGACTATCCTGGCTAACACGGTGAAACCCTGTCTCTACTAAAAATGCAAAAAGATTAGCCGGCCGTGGCGGCGGGCGCCTGTAGTCCCAGCTACTCGGGAGGCTGAGGCAGGAGAATGGCGTGAACCCGGGAGGCGGAGCTTGCAGTGAGCCCAGATCGCGCCACCGCACTCCAGCCTGGGTGACAGAGCGAGACTCCGTCTCAAAAACAAACAAAGAAACGAACAAAAGGCAAAAAAGCAAACAAAATAGAAATGCCCAATTCAATACATTATTGCCAAATATCCTTCAAGTAACCAAGAATAAAATACTGCCAGCACCCCAGGATCCCCCTTGAGTTCCCTCCTTACACGGTTTTCATATGATTCTGGCTACTTAAATGTCTTCTTTGGAAAGTACATATTTTAGATTCTGGGATATGAATCTCAAGTGTCCTCCCTATTTTTTTCTCAATACTATACAGTCATACTTCTTTTTATTTTGCTTCAGTTGATTGTCCTTTTCAGATAATGTGTTTACTATAAACTGAAGGTTTGTGGCAACTCTGCTTCAAGCAAGTGTATGAGCACATTTTTCCAAAAGCACGTGCTCACTTTGTGTCTCTCTGTCACATTTTGGTAATTCTTGCAGTAGTTCAAACTTTTTCGTTATTATATTGATTATGGTGATCTGTGATCATTGATCTATGATATTTCTACTGCACAGTTTACCCTTGAATAACACAGAGTTCTTGAAATATATGGGTGTACTTAAACATGGATTTTCTTCTGCCACTGCCACTTCTGTGACAGCAAGACCAATCTCTCCTCTTCCTTCTCATCAGCCTACTCAATGTCAAGACAGTGAGGATGAAGACGTTTATAAAGATCTGCTTCCACTTAATAAACAGAACATATATTTTCTATTTTTCGTGATTTTCTTAATAACACTTTTTTCTAGCTTTATTGCAAGAACACAGCATATAATATATATAACATGCAAAATACATACTCATCAACTGTTTATGTTATCAGTAAGGCTTTCAGTCAACAGTAAGCTATTAGTTAAGTTTTGGGGGAGTCAAAAGTTATACATAAGTCCTCAACTGTGCAGGGTGTTAATGCTTCTAAACCCTGCAGTTTTCAAGGGTCAATTGGAATTATTTTGGGGCACCACAAATATCACTCATGTAAAATGGTGAAATTAATTGCTAAAGGTTGTATGTGTTCTGACTGCTCCACTGACCAGCCCTTTCCCCATCTCTCTCCTCCTCAGGACTCCCTGTTCCCTGAGACACGATAACATTGATATTACCCCAATTAACAACCCTACAATGGTCTCTAGGTGTTCAAGAGAAATGGAGAGCTGCAGGTCTCTCACTTTCAGTCAAAAGCTAGAGATAATTAAGCTTAGTGAAGAAGGCCTGCCTAAAGCCAAGATAGAATGAAAGCTAGGTCTCTGGTGCCGAACAGTTAGCAAAGTCGTAAATTAAAAGAAAAAAGTGCTCAAAAAGAATTAAAATATGGTACTGCAGTGGCACATTTAATGACAAATGACAAGAAAGTGCAATAGCCATATTGCTCGTATGAAGAAAGTTGTAGTGATGTGGATAGAAGATCAAATCAGTCATAGCATTTCCTTAAGCCAAAATCTAATCCAGAGCAAAGTTCAAGGTCTCTTTAATTCCATGAAGTCTGAGAGGGGTAAGAAAGTGTCAGAAGAAAAGGTTGAAGCTAGAGGAGGTCAGTTAATGATGTTTAAGGAAATACGCTACCTCCATAACATAAAAGTACAAAATGAAGCAGCAAGTGCTGATGGAGAAGCTACAGCAAGTTATTCAGAAGACCTAACTAAGATTATTGATGGAAGTGGCAACACTAAAAAACACATTTCCAGTGTAGATGAAACAGCCTTATATTGGAAGAAGATACCATCTAGGACCTTCATAGCTGGAAAGTCAATGCCTGCCTTCAAAGCTTCAAAGGAAAGGCTGACCCTCTTGTCAGGGTCTAATGCAGTGATGATGCTAATTTGACGTTGAAGCTTTTGTGTCATTCTAAAAATTTTAGGGCCCTTAAGAATTATGCTGAATCTACTTTCCCTGTGCTCTCTAAGCCTGGATGATAGCACATCTGTTTACAGTGTGGTTTACTGAATATATTAAACTCATTGTTGAGACCTACTGCTCAGAAAAATAATATTACTGCATCTCATCAACAATATACTTGGTCACCCAAGAGCTCTGATGGAGATGTACAAGGAGGTGAATGCTGTTTTCATGCCTGCTAACACAATGTCCATTCTGTAGCTCATGGATCAAGGAGTAATTTTTAATTTCCAGGTCTTATTATTTGAGAAAAAATTTGTAAGCCCATATAGCTGCCATAGATAGTGATTCCTCTGATGGATCTGGGCAAAGTAAGTTGAAAACCTTCTGGAAAGAGCTTAGCATTCCACATGGCATTAAAAACATCCATGATTCATAGGAGGAGGTCAAAATATCAACATTAACAGGTATTTGGAAGAAGTTTATTCCAACCCTCATTGATGACTTTGAAGGGTTCAAAAGTTCAGTGAAGGAAGTTATTGAAGATGTGGTAGAAATAGCAAGAGATCTAGAATTAGAAGTGAAGTCTGAAAATGTGACTAAATTGCTGCAATCTCATGATAAACTTGAACAGATGAGGAGTTGCTTCTTTTGAATGAGTAAAGAAAGTGGTTTCTTGAGATGGAAACTACTCCTGGAAAAGATGATGTGAACATTATTGAAATGTCAACAAAAGATTTAGAATATTACATAAATTTGGTTATTAAAGCCTTGTCAGGATTTGAGAAGATTGTCTCCAATTTTGAAAGAAGTTCCATTGTGAGTAAAGTGCTATCAAATATCATTGCATGCTATAGAGAAATCCTTCCTGAAGGGAACAATTGATGCAGCAAACTTCATTGTTCTCTTAAGAAATTGCCACAGTTATCCTAACCTTCAACAACCACCCTGATCAGTCAGCAACCATCAGCATAGAGTCAAAACTTTCCACCAGCAAAACGATTATGACTCACTGAAGGCTCAGCTGATCATTAGCATTTTTAGCAATAAAATATTTTTTAATCAAGGTTACATTGTATTTTAGACATAGTGCTATTGAACATTTAATAGACTACAGTATAGTATAAATATTACTTTTATATGCACTGGGAAGCAAAAAACGTTGTTACTCGCTTTATTGCAATATTCATTTTATTGTGGCGTTTTGGAATAGAAACAACAACAGAACCAAGGTATACCTGTATTTATAGTTTTGCGTATAGAGTCCTTGCACATATTTAGCAAGATTTATTTCTGAGTATTTAAATAATTACTGCCTCAACAAATGAAGAAAAATTCCAAATTTGTTTAATAGTGAAAATTGTAAGCTAGTTCTGAGGATTCCCAAGGTGTGAATCCTACTCCCTCTGAGGGCAGTCTGCCTCATAATATGCCAACATAATTTATTGCTGGCATATAAACAGATTCCAGTCTCCTCCAGTCAAAAGATAGAAAAAGCAGAAGACCAGGCCCAGTAGCCCAGTATTTAATTATAAGAGTAGCAGAGCTCGAGAATAGGTTAAAATCTTAAAGCAGCCAGGTCTGCTATGCTGAGGTTAAAGATATGATTATAAAGAAAACTACTCTGGAATGTGAAATGCGGACATTTGGAATAAAGCACTTGAAAATATTGAAGTTCCAGAATCCCTTAACTATCTGGATGCACAGAAGTGGCATACTCCTTCTTGTGAGAGACTAGTGCTCCATTGTTGCTTGAAGTCAATGGAAAGTCCTCTGCCTTGTAAGATAAAATACCTGTTCTCATGATTTGTCCCTACCTGCCCTCCTGGTCACCAGATCTATAACCATTTCACAACAAAACTGAGCTAAGAAAATGTTGGCTTTCTAAGGGAAAAGGGGCAGGGCTTATACCCTACATGGAGCTGCAGGATCTAGCTTAAATTCACTGTCATGAACTATGACATGTACAATTAAACTGGATACTGAGGGTGCTGGACCAAGAGAATGGAATATAATGCACATTACATCAAAGACTGCAGAAGAGAGTGCTAATACTTTGCTAGATTAGCCTATAGGAAACTTGGAGAAAGAGACAGTCCATATTAAGTGACTTATAAACTCTGAAATTGCTATAGTAGATGGGGAAGAAGGAAAGAAACAGACCAAAAAGTTGGGTTTGCAAGACTGGACAATATTATGTAAGTCCAGAACATCCACAAACTGACAAAAAAAAATGGATACTTTGTATTAGAGAAATGAGAAATTTACTAATAGTGAGGAATAGTAGTTATTGAAAAGCTTGGTGGTAGCTCTCCTCTACAGGTCAAAGATCATAGCAGGTAATATCATTTCAGAATTAGGTTCATTAAGAGCAAGGGTATGATAGAATAGTTATAGAAGTCAGATGGCAGATCTTAATTCTAGAAACAAGATTTATGAAATTAATGTAAGTGGCAAAGTTAGAGTGGCAGACAAAGAGACATGTCTCCACACAGATATGAAGATGGTTAATTAAAAAATTGTGTTAATAGTGACAAAATGACCGGACAGGCAATATGAGTATCAATCCACAGCAACTAAGAAAAATCAAGGATGGATTATTTGGAGGTCAAAGGAAGCCACCACAATAAAAGTCATAATCAACCTTGAATAAATTGTGGCTGAAGTATGAAATAGAGACTGAGGTCTTGTTTTTCATATTAATTTCCCCTGCCTAACTTTCCATTCTCATTTTTTCCCATTTTTTCTTTCCAGCACAATGAATTGAAAATACTGTTATTCCTCCATTAAATTATGATGCCACCATTACAAAAAAATCCATTGGCCATATATGTATAGATCTATATCTAGATGTTCTATTCTGTTCCATTTATTTATATGACTATTCTTACAATTATATTGCACTGTCCTGATTTTTGTACTTTAAGTCTTGCAATGTTATTATTTTAAATTTTTTGACTATTAAAAATTAGTTTAAAAAAATAAATTTTAGCATCATAAACAATTTTGACAAAGAAATATTTTATCAGGATTGCATTGACTCTATAACTCAATTGTCAAAATTGACATTCTGACAATACTTAGTCTGCCAATCCACAAAAAATGGGACACATTTTACAAATTTCTCTGAAAAATGTCTTGTCATCTTCAGTGCTCAAGTCTTAAACTTTTAAAACTAAGTTTATTCTTAGGAACTTACTATTTGGGAGCTTTTGTAAATAATATTTTTAATTTAATTTGGCAATTTAAGTTTTTAGTATAGAGAAATATAATGGATTTTGTGTACTGCTCTTGGTTCTTGTGCCTTTTAAAAATTTCCTTACTAATTTTATTATTTATTTTGGAAAGTTCTTAAGATATTCTACAAAGACCATCATGTCTTCTGTGGATAGAGACAATACTGACTTCTATTATTTTTATTATTTTCCCAGGCTTATTGCATTAATTGGAGAATCCAGAACATTACCAAATAAAGGTAAGGAGACTGAACAGCTTTGACTTGTTCTTCAGTCTCAGAAGGAAAGCAGTAAGTCTGATATTAGCTGTGAATATTTTGTAGATGTCCTTTATCAGGTTGAAAAAGTTCTCTCTATTACTGATTTGTTGAAATTTTTATCATGAATGTTTAATTTTATCAAATGCTTTTTCTATATATATAGAGATGATTTTATGTTTTTTCTTTCATAGTTTTTTAACATGGTGAATTATATTGATTAGTTTTAAAATGCATTTTTTATTATTTTAAAGTTCTAAACCACATTTATTGATATAACATCTTAAATTTATTTTATTATAAAATTTAACATTTCATTTAAATGCAAGCTTGTATTTCTGGCCCTTTATTGGCCATTATGCATTAGCCTTTTTAATATTGCTGGATTCAATAGTGCCATATTTTCAAATATTTTATAACTTTTTTTCATAAAAGATATTAATCTGCAATTATCTTTTCTCATAATATCTTTGTTAGATTTTCATATCAGAATAATGCTGACCTCATGGAATAATTTGGAAAGCCATCCCTCCTTTTCTTTTTTCCTTTTTTTCTTAAATAAACGGCATCTCACTCTGTCACCTAGGCTGCAGTGCAGTGGCACAATCATGGCTCACTGCTGCCTGGACCTCCTGGGCTCAAGCAGTCCTCCCCCTCCAGCCTCCCAGGTAGCTGGGATTACAGGCATGTGCCACCATACCCAGCTAATTATTTTATACACACACACACACACACACATTCACACACACACATATACACATACTAGATCCTGTCTCCCTAGGAAACTGCATAGTAGAGACAGGGTATCACTATGTTTCCTAGACTGGTCTGAAACTCCTGGGCTCAAATGATCCTCCTGCCTTGGCCTCCCAAAGTGCTGGGAATACACACTTAAGCCACCGCACACCTTAAGCGCCTTTTCTACTTTCTGAAAGTGTTTGTATGACTTTATTTCTTCAGTGTTTGAGAGATTCACCAGTGAAGCCATCTGGACCTAAAGTTCTCTTCATAGGAACAGTTTTGATTACTATTTTAATTACTTAATAGATTTAGAAAAATTCATAATTTTTGTGTGTGTGTGTGTGTGTTATCCTCGGTAGTTTGTGTCACCAAATAATTTATCCATTTCCTCTAAGCTGTCAAATTTATTTGCATCACGTTGTTCACAATATCTTATTATCCTTTTAATTATCTATAAAATATTCAGTGATATCACATCTCTCATTCCTGACATTCATCCATTGCCTTCTTTCTCTTTTCTTCCATTAATCTCACCAGGAGTTTAGCAAGTTTATTAGTCTTTTACAGATTCAGCTTCTGATTTTATTAGTTATCTCTATTTTATTTTTCTCATTAATTAATATTTGTTCTCATCTTTAATATTTATATTTATCTACATACCTTGGATTTAATTTGCTTTTAAAAAAATTTCTATGATGAAAGCTTAAATAATTGATTTTAAATTGTTCTTCTTTGCCAATATCATTTACTGATACAAATTTTCCTCAAAGCACCACTTTAACGTCATTCTACTAATTTTTATAAGTTGTTTTTATTTTATTTTGGTTTGAAATATTTTTTCTCATTTTTCTTATGACTTCTTTGATGCACAGATTACTTAATGTGTCTGAAACTTGCAAATATTTGAGAAATGTGTTAGGCTGAGTAGCCCCCAAAGATATCTGCATAATAATCCCTGGAAACTGTGAATGTTACCTTACATGACAAAAAAAGACTTTGCAAGTATAAAGTTAAGGGTCTTAGATGGGAAAGTTATCCTAGATTACTTGGGTATACCTTAACTGTAGTCTCAAGAGTTCTATAAGATGAAAACAAAGGGAGATTTGAATACAGAAAAGAAGACAATGAAACAACAGAAGTAGATTTTGGGGTGATGTGGCCACAAGCTAAGGGATGCTAGCAGCCACCAGATGCTAGAAGAGACAACAAACAATTTCTCTGTCAGGAGCCTCCAGAAGAAACCAGCATTACCAACACCTTGATTGTATACCCGTAAGACTGATTTTGTATTTCTGACCTCCAGAACTGTATGAAAAATTTTTTCTGTTTTTAAAGCAAGTCTATAATTCTTTTACAGTGGTAATAGGAAACTAATAGTGGACACATACCTTTCAGTTATTAATTTCTAATTTGCATGGTTTTAGTCAAATTATATACTCTGTAAGATTTCAGTCTTTTGAAATATATTCAAATATATTTTATGGGTAAAAATATGATTTATTTTGGTGAATATGTAAGTCAGATAAGTCAGTGTCAATGCATGGGGCAGAATTCACACCAGTAATTGGGTATCTCCTTTTAATATTTTTCTTTTTGTTTTTATAAAACATTATTGTATATCTGGGCTCAGGTTTCTTTGCTCTTACTGTGCTTAGGTTTAGCTAAACTTCTTGGGTCTCTAAATCAATGTTTTTTTTTTTAATAATATTTGGAAAATTTTTACCCATTATATCTTCAATATTGTCTATGCTTCATTTTTATTCTCTTTTTCTTATGGTTCCAGTTGCATGTATAGTAGACCATTTGCTGTGCTTCCACAGGTCCCTGAGCCTTTAATGACTTTTCTTCAATATTTTTCACTCTCTATTCTTCACTTTGAACAATGTCTATTGATGTTTTGGAGTTCACTAATCTTTACTTCAGCCAACAGCACTATTTATTCCTGCAGGGATTTTTAAATTCCATTATTTAACCCATCTGTAATTTATTTTGCTTTCATGACTAAAGAAACAATCTTTTAAATATCTTATTATTCTAGATGGCTGGTTATCTCAAGGCAATTTATTGAATTAGACAATAGTTTTCAAATAGAGCTCCACAAAAATATAGATGACACTCCTTTTCTCTAGAGTCTATGCATTGCTTCCATGATTTCAAATGTATGTTTCTGATCATGTCATTTCCCCAAAATTAACATTATTGTAAACAAAACCCATTTGCACAATTTGGTCATTAAATGCTCTTTATCTGGGAGAGTAAATAGTAATTGCAGTCCCCAAGGTAAAGTCTTTAAAAAAAAAAAAGAAAAATAGTATAAAAATTACCTGGGGGTGATGGCGCATGCCTGTTTTCCCAGCTACTTGGGTAACTGAGGCATGAAAATCACTTGAACCCAGGAAGTGGAGGTTGCAGTGAGCCATGATTGCACCTCTGCACTCCAGTCAGGGCAACAGAGTGAGATTCCATAAAAAAAAAAAAAAAAAAAAAAAAAAGAGAGAGAGAGAGAGAGAGATTCAAGACCTATTTCTAGCGATGAATTCACACAAATTAGTAAACAACTAGAGGTAGATAGTGAGTGTGTTAGGCAGTTTTTGTGTTACTATAAAGGAATATCTGAGACTGAGTAATTTATAAATAAAAGATGTTTAATTGGTTCATAGTTCTGCAAGCTACACAAGCATGGCACCAACATCTTGGCTTCTGGTGAGACCTCGGAAGCTTACAATCATGGTGGAAGGCAAAGGGAAGCAGCATATGTATTAGTCGGTTTTCATCCTGCTGATAAAGACATATCAGAGCCTAGGTAATTTACCAAAGAAAGAGGTTTATTGGGCTTACAGTTCCACATGGCTGGGAAGACCTCAAAATCACGGTGGAAGGCAAAAGGCACATCTCACATGGCAGCAGACAAGAGAAGAACTTGTGCAGGGAAACTCCTCTTTTTAAAACTATCAGATCTCATGAGACTTATTCACTATCACAAGAGCAGCACGGGAAAGACCTGCCTCAATGATTCAATTACCTCCCACCAGGTCCCTCTCACAACATGTTGGCATTCAAGATGAGATTTGGGTGGGGAGACAGTCAAAGCATATCATTCTGCCGCCAGCCCCTTCCAAATCTCACGTCCTCACATTTCAAAACCAATAATGCCTTCTTAACAGTCCTCCAAAGTCTTCTTATTTGAGAATTAACTCAAAAGTCCACAGTCCAAAGTACAAAGTCTCATCCGAGACAAGGCAAGTGCCTTCACCCTATGAGCCTGTAAAATCAAAAGCAAGTTAGTTACTTCCTAGATAGAATGGGGGTACACGCATTAGATAAATACAGCCATTCCAAATGGGAGAAACTGGCCAAAACGAAGGGGCTACAGGCCCTATGCAAGTCCAGAATCCATCAGGGCAGTCAAATCTTAAAGCTCCAAATTGATCCCCTTTGACTCTGTGTCTCACATCCAGGTCAAGCTGATGCAAGAGGTAGGTTTCCATGGTCTTGGGCAGCTCCGTCTCTATGGCTTTGCAGATATAGCCTCCCTCCTGGCTGCTTTCACAGGCTGGCACTGAGTGTCTGTGGCTTTTCTAGGTGCATGGTACAAGCTGTCAGATGGATCTACCATTCTGGGGTCTGAAGGATGGTGGCCCTCTTCTCACAGCTCCACTAGATGGTACCTTAGTAGGGACTCTGTGTGGGGGCTCCTACCCCACATTTCCCTTCTGCACTGCCCTACCAGATGTTCTCCATGAGGCACCCACCCATGAGCAAACTTCTGCCTGGGTATCCAGGCATTTCCACACATCTTCTGAAATCTAGGCAGAGGTTCCCAAACCTCAATTCCTGACTTCTGTGCACCTGCAGGCTTGATACCACATGGAAGCTGCTAAGGCTTGAGGCCTACATCCTCTGAAGCAACAGCCCAAGCTGTACCTTGGCTTCTTTTCTTCATGGCTGGAGCATCTGGGATGCAGGGCACCAAGTCCCTAGGCTGTATACAGGGGAGGAACCCTGAGCCTGGCCCACAAAACCATTTTTTCCTCCTACACCTCTGGGCCTGTGATGGAAGGGGTTGCCATGAAGACCTCTGACATGCCCTGGAGACATTTTCCCCATTGTCCTGGGTATCAACATTAAGCTCCTTATTACTTATGCAAATTTCTGTAGCTGGCTTAAATTTCTCCTCAGAAAATGGGACTTTTTTTCTATCACATTGTCAGGCTGCAAATTTTCCAAACTTTTATGCTCTGGTTCCCTTATGAAATTGAGTGCCTTTAACAGCACCCAAGTCACCTCTTGAATGTTATGCTGCTTAGAAATTTCTTCCACCAGATGCCCTAAATCATCTCTCTCAAGTTCAAAGTTCCACAAATCTCTAGGGCAGGAGCAAAATGCTGCCAGTCTCTTTGCTAATAACAAGAGTTACCTCTACTCCAATTTCCAACAAATTCCTCCTCTCCATCTGAGACCACCTCGGCCTAGACCTTATTGTTGATATCACTATCAGCATTTTTGTCAAAGTGATTCAACAAGTCTTCAGGAAGTTCCAAATGTTCCCACATTTTCCTGTCTTCTTCTGAGCCCTCTAAACTGTTCCAACCCTGCATATTATCCAGTTCCAAAGTTGCTTCCATATTTTTGGGTATATTTTCAGCAATGCCCCATTCTACTGGTGCCAATTTACTGTATTAGTCCATTTTCACACTAATGGTAAAGACATATGCAAGACTGGGCAATTTACAAAGCAAAGTTTTACTGAATTTACAGTTTCCCATGGCTGAGGAGGCCTCAAAATCATGGCAGAAGATAAAAGGCAAGTCTCACATGGTGGCAGACAAAATAACTTGTACAAGGGAAACTCCTTTTTTTAAAACTATCAGATCTCATGAGACTTGTTCACTATCATGAGAACAGCACAGAAAACACCTGCGCCCATGATTCAATTACCTCCTACCAGGTCCCTCCCACAACACATGGGAATTCAAGATGAGATCTGGGTGGGAACACAGCCAAACCGTTTCAGCATACCATAGAGCAAGAGGGGGAGTAAGGAGGGAGGTGCCACGCTCTTTTAAACAACCAGATCTCATGTGAACTCTGAGCAAGAACTTGTCGTATTACAAGGACAGCACCAAAGCATTCATGAGTGATCCACCCTCATGACCCAAACACCTCTCACCAGGCCCCACCTCCAACACTGAGGATTACATTTCAACATGAGATTTGGAGGGGACAAACATCCAAACCATATCAGTGAGAGAAAATAAAACATCATGATTCTTAGGTTTCTACTTTGGGCAATTGGATATCTTTTGAAAAGGAAAGTAGAAAGTAGAAAGCTCGCTTCTAGCACTCATCTGTTTGGTGACATTTTGTGATCTCTAAGTCTCACTCACTATGGACCCTGAATATTTTATAATTATAGCACATGGCAAAAGGCTCAGATTCTGGTGTTAGGCTGGGTGAAAATTCTGATTCTAACATTTTTAGTTGTTTGACAAAGATGTTTAATTTCTTTGTGCCTTGGTTTTTTTTTTTAATTTTTATTTTTAACCTGTGAAATAGTGATAATAATTATACCCAACCTATTAGGTTACTGTGAGGAATAAAAGACTTCTTCCATGGAAAATAATTGAAGCAGTATTTGGCCCACAATAAATACTTAGGCAGTGTCAACCAATAGCACCTATATTTCTTTTTAAAGAAAGACAATTTGTTTGCCAGTCCTAACCTTATAAAATCTAACCCAGCCAGAATGGTGCCAGTCACCTTGTTTGATAAGAGGATTAAAACAGATAGGCTGAAAATACAATTCACTATATTTTGATTTTGTTAAATTTAGTTAACAATTTTATTTTTGATATATAAATACCTACACCATTGGGAATTTTAAATGTCACTTTCAAGCATTAATTCTTCCTAACTGAATGTACTGATTATCAAGTAGGAAAAGATAACATAGCAGTAGGGATGCCCCGTTTCCAATCTCAGGGTACACAACTCCAAAGGATCCCAAGATGAGCCATGCTGTGCATAGGCTGTGCAGCTAAACAAGGAGGTTAGTGGATGGATTCATAAAAAGAGGAAGACACAGCATTGTATTATACATGGCAGCTTCCATCCAAATAATGTCAGCATAAACAGAGCTCCTTGTTTCTCATGCTTAGCATGAACTATATGAATAATAAGCTAAGTAGCTCCTGTTTTCTTTGAAAACTGTCACTTCACTGGAATTAAAACCGTTGTTATTTTAAGTTAAATAAAACCAATTTGAACATGTTTTTCCTGCATCAAAAGCTTGAATTATTCTTTCTATGTTTAGATTCTCCATGATATTTTCTTAGCATAACTTTTAGAATGTGAATTTATAAATGAATATTGAGATTTAAAACCATGAAATTGAAAACATTAACAAATCATTGCAAGCAAGAAGTGTCAACTACTAATAATCACAAGAAAGCTATAAAGAAATATGGGATTATTGTTGTTTTTCATCTTCTTTCTAAATTGCCTCATAAACAATATGTAAATGTTCTAAAACTCCTTTAAAAATGTTTTGTGAGGAGAATATACACCAATGCAGAGCATATAACTAGAATTTATCTCTTGAAAGTATGAATTTTGTATAGCTCAGGGACCATCCTGTCACAGTTTGCACCAATTTTGTTCCCTTAGACAGGCTTATTTCTGTCTAAATTTGCTGGAAGGCATGTCAGCACAATGAAAAATAAATAATAAAAAAGAATTAGATGAAGACAAAAGCAGTTATTTCTAGTCCCCACTGCCTTCCCAGGAGAATATACCCCAATAACTGGAGGGTCCATTGTTTTGTGAAAGTATAATGGGTGAAATGATGAAAGGTTTGAGAAGTCAGTGTGAGGCAATATATAGGTCATTTATGTACGTTATAGGTGTACATAAAGAAGAAAGAGAACTAGAATATGAAATCAGACCCAGTAGGAATGTAGAGACACAAGACTTTGGGCAGAGCAGAAATACCTCTTGGGGAGAATTTATAGTAATTAAATTAAACTAAATTATTTAATAAAGTAATTATTGCTGTGTGATGTAAAATATAAACTATCTTCTTCATTTCTCACCGAAAGCTTCTGTAAAATATTCAGCACTCACATATGCTCAGTGGATTGGATTTGCAAAAAAGCACTTGTCTTTTCTGAAAATGAGTGTTAAAGAAAAGTCAAACAAAAACCGAGGCTGTCAGAAAGGACCATCACACAGAAAGGTTACACCAACAAAAGATAGACCAAAGGGCTCTAAAATTATGGGAGGAAAATTAAACAGAGCTTCTCCCATTGCCGTGTATCAGAAAATGTTAATATTTTCTAGATTGGCCTTTTCTTCCACACGAGATTTTAAAAAAAATTAAAAAATAAAAATACCTGGATATTAGGCCTGGCACGGCCTACAGGCACGGTGGCTCATGCCTGTAATCCCAGCACTTTGGGAGGCAGAGGCGGGTGGTTTACGAGGTCAGGCATTCGAGACCACTCTGGCCAACATAGTGAAACCCCGTCTCTACTAAAAATACAAAAAAAAATAGCAGGGCATGGTGCCAGGCACCTGTAATCCCAGCTGTTCGGGAGGCTGAGGTAGAAGAATCGCTCGAACCTGTAAGGCGGAAGTTGCTGTGAGCCGAGATGGCGCCACTGCCCTGCAGCCCGGGAGACAGTGAGAGACTCCATCTTAAAATCAATAAATACAAATAAAAATAAAATAAACCGAATATTAGTAATTGCTTAAGCAGAGAATATACTTGCATGAAATAGGATACTTTAGTTGTAATTCAATAGATGTTTGGAATTATCATTGAACACATAGGAAAGAGAAACCAATGTGTGAAGGAATACACAGCTGTGCATTTCAATGATTGGCTGTTTTCCTATGTTCTGTTGGCAGCTGAAAGACAGGGGTATGCAGGAGCTCTAGGAAGAGTGTTAAGATGGCAATTTCTTCTTCGGTCACAAACCAAACTAGTTTATTTATTTGTTTGTTTGCTTGGCCTAGTTTCACTGGGTACAGAGGAAGGTCAACATGTTAAAGCAATGTATTCAAACATTTAAAAGATTTGAAATAGCCTGGGCGCTGGGGAGTGATTCTAATGGCTGCTTTAAATACCATTTGGGAAGGTCAAAAGGAGAGCCTGCAGACGGGCCGCGTTGGAGAGATAACCTCCGTCAGGCAGGCTGCAGGGCTACAAATCCCAGGGAGGCTTCATGGCGGGGGTCGGCTGCAATCTGCTGCCAGCCGGATCCTGTGCAGCCCACAGGGGAACATACCCGGAGAAGGACGAGCAGAACATGGCAGCCTAACAGATGGCACTGAAACCTGACGCCTCTGGTGAGAGAAAAATCTGCCAAAACCAGGTGTTTCACAGGTTTTCTACGTTGTTTTCTTTTTCTTTTCTTTTTTATTTTATTTTCGGAATTTTTCTGTATGGGTCTATTCCAAAGGTTTCCATAGGAGCACAGCTGTCTAGGAGTTATCTAAGGAAACAAGAATTTTTTTTTTTAAGCATAGAGATTTTGGAAGCAGCTTTTGGGGACCACCCATACGTGCCACATACTGAGAGAGCCCTTTTATCAGGTCATTTCCAGGCACAACATGAGCATAAGTGGAAGTTTCAACTGTTCTTATCAGTTCTCCTGGGAAAAGTGGCTAAACTAAACAGATTGCCTCGTTCGTGAAAACTGTGTCAGCAGCCTCAGAATACTCAGATTATTCCTATTAATAATCTTGCATGTATGTTCAGCAAGCCTTCTTTGTCTGTTAAACGAAGTTGGGGGTGGGGGGATCTTCTAATGGGAAAGGACCCAGAAATGCATGCTTCTGTTCGTGGTGCAACACTAAAAGATGATAGGGAAGCAAAAGGCAATTAACGAAGACTGCTTTGTGCACTGACAGTTGGGCGCACAGGATGATTCTGCATCTATTATAAATCAACTCTGCCTTGACTCATGGGAAAAGAAAATATGGGTCTCATAATTCAAAACCCAGAACGCTCAGGTGCTGGAGAGGATGTGGAGAAATAGGAACACTTTTACACTGTTGGTGGGATTGTAAACTAGTTCAACCATTATGGAAAACAGTATGGCGATTCCTCAAGGATCTAGAACTAGAGGTACCATATGACCCAGCCATCCCATTACTGGGTATAGACCCAAAGGATTATAAATCATGCTGCTATAAAGACACATGCACACGTATGTTTATTGCGGCACTATTCACAATAGCAAAGACTTGGAATCAACCCAAATGTCCATCAGTGACAGACTGGATTAAGAAAATGCGGCACATATACACCATGAAATACTATGCAGCCATAAAAAAGGATGAGTTTGTGTCCTTTGTAGCGACATGGATGCAGCTGGAAACCATCATTCTCAGCGAACTATCACAAGAACAGAAAACCAAACACCGCATGTTCTCACTCATAGGTGGGAACTGAACAATGAGATCACTTGGACTCGGGAAGGGGAACATCACACACCGAGGCCTATCATGGGGAGGGGGAAGAGGGGAGGGATTGCACTGGGAGTTATACCTGATGTAAATGACGAGTTGATGGGTGCTGACGAGTTGATGGGTGCAGCACAGCAACGTGGCACAAGTATACATATGTAAGAAACCTGCACGTTATGCACATGTACCCTAGAACTTAAAGTATAATAATAATAAAAAATAAAATAAAAAATAAAAATAAAAATAAAAACCCAGAACGTCTACGGAGAGTCACATTTCATTTGGAGGAAGAGGTCACTCTTCCTCAACATTTTACACTCCCACATCTTAAAGAAAGCTATCCTTCCAGCCTCCCATCCATTCCATGCTTCTGACTGAGTGATTTGATTCAGAGACTTTTATGCTCAGTCACCTCTCTCCTTAAGTAGATATGAGCATGAAAGACCTAAAATGCAGACTGGGAACCAAATGAGGCAAGTAGGAAAGTTTCTTAGGATTTGAACTGTTTGCTAGCAAGTCCTGCATTTGGAGAGTTTTTGAGACACTGATATATAAAATAATAAAGAGTTCATTTATTCATATGCCAACTACTTATTAGGTTCTCAATGCTATTTTAGTGTCAGAATACAAATGATCCTCGACTTTCCATCAGGTTTTCCAATAAACTTTTCCTAAGTGGAGACTATGGTGAGTAAAAATTTTTACATTTTACACACCCAGCTTGCCAAACATTATAGCACATCATAGTTTAGCACAGCCAACAGTAAATAGCCTCAGAATATTTCCATCAGCCTACATTGGGGCAAAACCACCTGGCAACACAGTACACTGTAGAGTATCAGTTGTCTACTCACTGGAATGCGTGGATGACTGGGAGCCATAGCTAACTGCATAGCTCTGCGTTGACAGAGAGTATCTTGCTGCATGTTACAAGCCCAGGAAAAGATCAAAATTCAAAATTTCAAGGATGATTTCAAATGAATGGATGTTGATTTTGCACCATTGTAAGGAAAAAAAATTGTTGTCAAGCGATCTATGATTTCTTGGTCATTCACCCACTATAGGAATGTATGGCAAGATGAAGTTTTAGCATTCCATGGTCTCAGCATCACAGAAAATACATCTTTATTGAGAATAACATGACTTAAACTATGCACATCTGGCAATTAATAAGCATATGGTCATTGTTACCTTTCATTCCCTTCATTTTGAGAGGCAGTATGCTATTATACAGTGAGTTTTAACATATTCCAGGTGGACAGCAATCTGAGCTCTGTGGAGGTGCCTCAGGCTGATGCAGAGGAAAGTAAGGGAATGAGCAAGTACAACTCTATGCCACTGTTTTCCACATATCCCTGAGCTCTGACTCTGTTTCTATATTATGGCTTGGTATGAGATTGCATGGGGGAAAAAAAGGCCGGAAAGAGGTAGGGAGAGGGAGGAGTGTTTAAGGTCATTAGAATAGGAGAAAAAACATTGGCTTCAATTAAGAAATCTAAATTTTCGTTCTGACTTTGCTACTTTCTCATTTTGTGAAATGGGCACATTATTTAACTTTTTGAGCATCAGTGTCCTCAATCTTGAAACAAGAATGGTCATACCTACCCTTTGGTTAAAGAGAAGCTTTAATAAAATAACATATGTAAAGGACTTAGAAAATCACCTCGCAGTACATTGTCTGTTTCTTTTTTATAAATATATTTAGACAATTTATCCCTACATTTATTTCAGAGCCCTTTTCCAGTTACTGTGCTGAGGATTTCAGAATTTAATAAAATAGGATTTTCAAATAGAGTCCTATGATCCACTAGTGAGTTGAAAGGAGTCGACAAATAAAGGGAAAATTAGAGGCCCAAGGTAGGAGTTGAAGTTGGATTTTAAATGTTAATATATTCCCACAGAAGTCAGGTGAGCTATATGAGGCACTAAGTCTTATAGACAGCAAATATCACCAATATGCCTTTGTCCTCCAAAGAAAAATACAAAACAGAGTTTTGAAATATTGTGCTTTGCCTTAGCAATAGAAGAATTGTTATGTTGATAACTAATGATTTACCTATCTCCTCCTTTTCCAAAAAGGACTTGTAGAAGCTCATTTCCATGCTAAAATTAGAGGAGTCTTGGGAAAGAGTGGAGAAAATTTGATACACTTTTTAAAACAAGGAGTTCCTACAGAACCCATGAATATTTAGATAGTTCTAGAAAACTGTACTATCATCTTGCCCAGGGGATCAATAGCAAGATAGGAGTTTGGCTACAGAGTTAAAATATGGGCAGCTCTAACAAGGAATGGAAAATTGTCATAGTTATTATATGAAGATACATGATACACAGGCACACACATATTTTGGTATAGGCTAAGCTAACAACAAAACCTTTCAACATTCTGTGGCTCTAGCAAAATATAACTCATTCTCTCTCTGGAAATAAGTGGATGGGTTCATAGACTCCTTCCATCTTGTTACTCTTAGTCCCCAAGGGATTTTCACAGCTGGCTCAGGAATTTTCTGCATTTTAGACAATGAAAAGGGAAAGAACATAAGTTGAAAGTAAAAATTTTCCTTTTAAGCAAATGATATGGAATTTACACACATGACTTCTGCTCACTTTCTTTCTTCAAGAATGTAGTGACAAGGGCACAACTGGCTGCAAAGGAAGCTGACAGGTGTGTCCAAAACAATTCTATTGCTCTCTGGAAGAAGGTGAGAATGGATTTTGGTAGACAACAAGCAACCCTCCCTATCCTGAGAGCATATCTATCTACCATGATTCGAACTTCATTCTATAGTCAATCTAAACATCTAGATTTTCCATTCTTTTTTTACATTTTTAAAAATTATTATTATACTTTAAATTACAGGGCACATGTGCGCAGCATGCAGGTTTGTTACATAGGTGTACATGTGTCATTTTGGTTTGGTGCACCCATCACCTCATCATTTACATTAGGTATTTCTCCCAATGCTATCCCTCCCCCCGCCTCCGGCCCCTCAACAGGCCCCAGGGTGTGATGTTCCCCTCCCTGCATCCATGTGTTCTCAGTGTTCAACTCCCTCTTATGAGTGAGAACATGCGGTGCTTGGTTTTCTGTCCTTGTGATTCTTTGCTGAGAATGATGGATTCTAGCTTCATCCATGTCCCTGGAAAGGACACGAACTTATCCTTTTTTTGGCTACACAGTATTCCATGGTGTATATGTGCCACATTTTCTTTATCCAGTCTGTTATTGATGGACATTTGGGTTGGTTCCAAGTCTTTGCTATTGTGAATAGTGCCGCAATAAACATACATGTGCAAGAGTCTTTATAGCAGAATTATTTATAATCCTTTGGGTATATACCCAGTAATGGATTGCTAGGTCAAATGATATTTCTAGTTCTAGATCCTTGAGGAATCGCCACACTGTCTTTCACAATGGTTGAACCAATTTACACTCCCACCAAGAGTGTACAAACATTGCTACTTCTCCACATCCTCTCCAGCGTCTGTTGTCTCCTGACATTTTAATGATCATCATTCTAAATGGCATGAGATGGTATCTTACTGTGGTTTTGATTTGTATTTCTCCGATGACCAGTGATGATGAGCATTTTTTCATATGTTTGTTGGCTGAATAAATGTCTATGCACAGACACTTCTCAATAGATTTTCCATTCTTATTCATAATGCTAAGCGCTTACATAATGAATGTGATGTTATTGTTTCCATTTAGTTTTTATGTATTGAGACAACTCAAAACACTTTGAAAGCAGGCTGACAAGAAGTCCACAAAATTTGGGGTTAGTAAATATAAGTGGCGTATACTCTTTTGGCCTCTACTTTTATGTTTATATTTCAAAATCCCATATATAATTTATGTATTTATCGTTATGAATGTATTGCTAATATGGATAAGAATTTTATAATTTCTGTCCTTAAAGACATTAAGAATTGATACTGACATTTAAGAATTGACATTAAGGATTAATGTCATCCTTAATGATATTAAGGATTTCTATCATAAACTAAAAGATTTTTTACATGGTCATTACTAGGGAATAAGACACAGTGCATCTCTAATTGTTTATGGCATTCATTGCCATTATGGGATTGGCACGTTTAGACCTTTGTTCAATACAATTACATTGCGTTATTGAAGAGACATTTATGCATTAAAATATGGCACTAGATATTTCCTTAAAGTGCTGTTACTCTTAGTATTTTAAACTCTCATACTTCACCTAGCACTCAGATACCCCAACCCGTGCTTCCACTTAACACCTATGTTCCCACCTACCCCCTCATTTCACACACATACACACTTTTCAGTAGCTCATTCTGCTGAGATGTGTTTAACCATCCTGAGTTAGCCAATAAGATACCCAAATCTTTAGATTCTGTCTCTATTAATTACATAAACTGGGTCTACGGTAATATGTTTTGTGATCATGTAACAGATGCAAAAACTCTTTTCTGCCTATTTTTCACTTAAATTTGAACTTTAAGTTTTCTACCTTCTCTCTTTGTGAGTCAACTACAAGTTCAAATAAGTCTCAAAAGACAGTACCATAAATTGATACAATACCCAATGAAACAATGGACATTTAAAGTATCCTTTATAATACTACCAATTCATAGAAAGTCAGCTAATATACTTCATATAAACATAAATCACCATAATGATCTTCCTAGGCTAATTTGTGCGCGTGCGCACACACACACACACACACACACACACACACACATGCACTCAGCCCTTTACTTTCAGTGGGACTCCAGTGTTTTTCAAAGAGCTCTAAAATTACAGCATTTAAAATTACAAAAATCACAATTAGGAGGACATTGTTCTCTTCCAACCTGCTTAGACACTGAATTGTCACAGTGAAAGCTAATTTTAGGCTTCATTTTCAGCCCCAAGGAAATTAACAGTAGCTGTACCATAACCTTTGTTCTTGCAAATCTGTTTCCCCAAGCCAAGTAATGGGTTGATTCCACTATTCATATCCTATCATTCATAATTTCCAAGGGGTTATTAGTCCTCTGAGCACTAAAAGAAATGCCACAGTTTGAATATTGCAGCAGGGTGTGCAAATTTAGCCTTGACCTACATACAAGTTTTGTAAGAAATAATGAGAAAACTATTTTATTGGCCCACACACGCACAAAAATAACCAACAACAAAAACAAAGCTTTTATGAGCTGTTAGATTCTAGAGAACTTTTGAAACACAATTATACAAGGTGAACAGAAGAATAAACTGAGAAGAACAAAAATGCAAAAGGTAAATAATTTATCTAGCTACAGAGACTTAAAAATGTAAGGAATTAGAAGAAAATCTTTCAAAGCAGAGATCCTGTAAAACCTTAACCATATGCTTTTTTTGTCAAAATTGGATTTGTTATGTCACACCTCCATAATTCAGACCTGCAGTGCTTGGAAAATAGCTTGTTCAGACTTACTCTATCATGATTTTCTTAGCACTATTTTTCAATAAATGTTTCCTAACTTGGGAAAACATTATGGGTTGTTATGAAGCTGTTTTTATCTGGGTCAGTGAGTAGGTCAGTGAAGCAGAAAATATCCTCCAGAATGGAGTGAGGATTCACTTAACTCCAGATGGTCAATATAACTAGCATTTTTATATTCAACAGTGCCATATTTCTTTAAATGAAGTGCTTTACAGGTGCCTCAATTATTTAACATATCATGGTTTAAAGAATGTTATATTTTGGAGGTGGGAGACAATGAATTGGAAAGAACATTGTTTCAGTATAGGAGCACTGTGTCCAAATAAAACTGTATAATGAACCAGACTCTACTTCTTTGGTAGAAAACAATGTCTGTAAGTTTTCCAGAATTTCCTCCCATATCAACTTAAATCACTAAAAGATTCAAGGATCATTGAAAAGAATATATAGGTTTTTTTCCAAAAATTATATTTCAAGTGATTACTTTTATTTTTCCAAAATTTAAAATGATTTTATTTGTGTCAATTTGTCTGACTCACCCTGTCTTCTGTGTAATGAAGACATTGGAAACTGTTTTCCAAAAGCCTAGTTTCTTTGTGAGGGTAGCACACATGATACCCTTTGATAAAATAATAAAATCTAGCAGAATAAATGTTATTGTCCTTGTCCCTTCTTAGAATGTACTTTTTAAAAACAATTATCAAAACAATTATCAGGGTGAACTGTTATTAGTAATTATAGTCACCTCCCCACAAAAATTAACATTGATCCTGGGCAAATAGCCAAGATATAAATACTGCCAAGTCCAGAATGATCTGTTTTTGGTTCCTTTTCATAGGACTCAATTCCTGGCTATAATAGTTATATGAATAATGAAGAAATCCTGATCTTATGCAGTGATGATTACTGAAACATAAATTCAAACATCAATACTGAAACATCCTGGGTTTCATTCTAGATCCTGGGTTTCATTCTAATGGCTTCAAATGGCATACTCTTTCAAGGAGGTCGCGTCTTCTTGCTAGAATTCCAGCTTGGTTTATAGAAAACTTGCTAGTTTGTGTAAAGGTTCAAAATTCAAAATCCAAAAAATAGCCTACACATTTTCTGGGGTTTACTCCTAAGTTCTACAGGTTCTGTTAGGAAAATCTCTCTGCTAACATATTGTTAACAAGATAAATTATTTGCAGAAACTGATCCTTTAATTTTTAGAGCATGTAATTTTTGGCTATGGCATATTTTTGATGCATTTGAAATATTAAAGTTTATAATTCTATATATACATGATGCCATTTCATTTACTATGTCTTTTAATAGGTCTTTGCATCAGAGAATTTTGTCACAATAATGCTGCATTTAAAAATACATCACAACTCAATGATTTAAAACAACAATCATTTTATTTTTCCTTACTTGTTTGTTGATTCACTGAATAGGTCTTCAAGCTACGGGTCTGTCTCGTTGTGCTCCATGTGCCTCTCAACTCCCTTGGCACAAAGGGGCAGCTAGGTCATATTCTTTACATGCCAGTGGAAGGATTTCAAGAAGGATTTCAAGAAGAATAACCACACTGGCACACTCTCACCCCCAGTCACATTCTGTTGGCCAAAGTGGACCACTGGCCAAGCCCAACATTAAAGGATGGAAAAAATGCATTCTGTCATTAAAATCACATGGCAGATAAAGCGTCAAGCATTTTTTTATTTTTTATTTTCCGAGACAGAGTCTCGCTCTGTTGCCTAAACTGGAGGCAGTGGCACGATCCTGGCTCACTGCAACCTCTGCCTTCCAGGTTCAAGCAGTTCTCCTGCCTCAGCCTCCCTATCAGCTGGGATTACAGGCATGCACCACCACACTTGGCTAATTTTTTTGAATTTTTAGTAGAGACAGGGTTTCACCATGTTGGCCAGGCTGGTCTTGAATCCTGAACTCAGTTGATCCACCCGCTCGGCCTCCCAAAGTGCCGGGATTACAGGCATGAGCCACCGTGCCTGGTCTTCATCAAGCATTTTGAACAAAGATATTGTCTTCCAGTCTTCATGCTTGGTAATATAAGATCTTCCATACTGCCTTAAAAGTACCAAGTGTTGAATTAAATGAAACAGATCTGTAATACAACCAGTTGAACAGCATATGCCTATCAGCTTTTGTCATTTGTAGAAATAAATTTCTGGACAATGACTGATTAAGCTAATCAAAAAAAAAAATGCCCCTTTAATAACTTTTAAATGTTGGGTAAAGAATGGATGTGATGAGAATTTAAAATGGTTTAAGGTAAGACCCCAAAGGTAGATGCATAAACTACTTCTGTTCAGTCAATGCTGATTACAAGATAGAAAGAAATATCTTGCTATGCAAATCGTAAGATTCAGGCTAGACTCTCCTTATTCTTCAGTTACTGTTGCAGACATCCAGCCTCTATGCAACAGCCATGTTGGTTATAAAAATATTAAAACATTTGCCTAACAGTTGGTTAAGAGCCACTCTCCTGATCCCACACACTGAGCACTGAGCACAATAAATGCAGGACACCAAATTCCCTCCCCTGGCACCCTTCCCCACAATCTCTTCATAATACACCAACCGAAGATGTCATACCTAGCGTTTCAGGAGTCAACAGGACTGTATCAGTCCACAGACAGCATTTATTCTAATCACATAGTGCCCTATGGTCAATGCTCATGCTATGCAGGAAACTGAAAATGTTTAGTATCACTTATCAATTTGATCAAGAGCAGACCCTTTAAGTTTTTGATGTATTCCAAGTAGAGGCTGGATTCTATTGCTCATGATGGATACTAAAAAGCAGGTTACTTCTTGCTGCTGTCCAGCTCACTTTCTCTAACAATTCAACCCTTGGGAGCCAAAGGGAAAAAGAAAGTAACACTTTCAATATTTGGAGTAATAGTCAAAATAATCATACCATTTGCCCTTCAGTGTCTTCTAATAATATTTTTTTCCTTTTTTGCCTAAAATGTTTTCATTGTAGAAAATTAACCTATTACTAATTTTTAAAATTTAACTAGTGTTTCAAATATCAGTAATAGCCAAAATCTGTGTTATTTTAAGTTGACTTAATTTTAAAGTCCAATACCTATAGCCTTCTACCTGAAGAATAAAATTATAGAGAAATGTATATAAAGACTTAAACCAGGAAAAAGAACATCCAGAAATGACCAGAGTGTGACCATAGCATTTGCAATACATCATACTAACTAAAATTATGGAATATAAAATTTCATTATTTTCATAATCCTTGCTTAACAGTTTTCTCTTTGGGACAGCACATTTTTAATCCTTTAGAAGAAAAAAAATGATGTCATACTATAGTGAACAGTAACTTTAGAACAGAATACCTAATTGTGGGCCTATCATCAGAGTTCTGTTAACACAAAGGACTGGAAGGAGAGAGGAAAGTGAAAGATCAGGAAGGTGGGTATGCTTTTTAGGGCCTCAAATGCGATGTGATTCTCTGACACCTGTGACTGTCACAGGGCCCTAAAGGCCTAGACATGAGTTCTTCTGCTCTCACTAGATATGTTCCCACCCACAAAGGCTTCCTACCTTGTAATTTCCCTAGAAGCCAGACATCGTACACCCCAGCTCATCCTCAATCTGATGAGTTTCTTCCTGCTAGACACAAAATATACATACAAACCAATCACATGTTCCTGAGGAAACCAAAAATCACCTCACTCTCTTGTCACTACAAAGCCTTCCTCCTATAGTGCGTCACTCTGTTCCTGAGCGCAATATTCTGTGTGGTTCTACGTATTCGACAGCATCCACCTCCCCTAAGATGTGAATATATGGTACAATGTGCAAATTATATCTGTCTAGTGTCATGTATCATGGGTTCAGCCATTTTGAACTATTTAAGGTAGAGAGTCCTTCCTTCACCAATAGGGTAAGTAGGAGTGAATCAGAATAGGGTGAAATAGACTGAAGTGATTGCTATTTCAGGAGAAATGACACAATTTAGAAGAGTCAGGGTCCATCAACTATGAAATTCCAGTCCATTTTTTCTATTAGATACTGTGCTTAAGGTCTGTGAGCTTTCCTGAGGCCTACAAAAACATTTGAAAAATATTAGCTCCAAATGCAAAAACAAAAATGTGAAATTAAACTTAATGAAAGATGGATTCAACCTCTATAATATATAATTACTAAACGATTTTGTAGTTATATGTCAATTAAGCTTAATGTGAAATATGGGTATATTTCAGTGTGCTTAAGACGTGCAGATGAATGGTACTGTTAAAATTTCCCTAGGAAATAAAATCATTCAGAACTGGGAAAATTGACTTAACAAGTAAACACTAGTTTATAGAAATTCAGAAAATAATAACTAGAAATGAGCATAAAATGACTTGCACAAAGTAAGAGAAAAAAGGAAAAGCTGCGGCAAGAAGAGAGGGCCCAGTAAAAGACAAAATACATTACTGCAGACAATTGTTTCCAGAGGGCTAAGGAACGGTCATTTTGCCTGCTGGAGATTGCCTGGTTATATTTAATAAGAGAAAACACTAAGAAAAAGAAAACATACATTCTCTCTTATCTAATGTACTCTTGAGTTAGAAAATAGTGAGATCCCCACATTGTGGTCAGAATATTTGTAACATATATTCAAGTCGTCCACCTAACAACCTATTTCAAAAATACTAAACTAATATAACTACATAATGGCATAGGGCAGTGTTTATAGGGCTATTAATCTAGGTTCTTTCAAACCAATTCAACTGAGAGTAAACAAATAGTAAATGAACAGTGCCAGAATGAACACCACAAACCAAAACTCTCAGCATCTTTTTCCAACTAATATAATTCAAATGACATAATAAAAAAAGTACGTTTTGTGCAGACAGAAAGATGGTATATCAGTCAACACTAGGAGTCTGAGTGAATGTACATAATATGGCATCGTATTTTTGTTATAAATTTATCTTCACTTATTTTCTCATCCTTTGAAACGAATCTTCATCACTAATCTATGTATTTTTTCTTCCTCTGCTTGTCATTGTTCTTGTTTTTTCTTTTTTGTTTTAAATAATTGTGATTGTGTTTTCTGTGGAATGACTGAAAGTATTATGACCTACACAAAATAATCAATGTATTACACATACACTGTCATCAGTGGTCGTAATATTCATCAAGGTAGAATATGATGCAGAGAAGTTACCTGTGATATTTATTTTGAAATTCAGTTAAAAAACTTGTAGCTCTTGTAATAATATTTCTCCCAAAACTTTAATTTGGAAAAAAAAATCATTTATTTAAATCATAGGAGTATATGAAGGATTGAAAACAACTACAATAAACAGTTTAATAAAGAATTTTTAATTTAAACATGGTGAGCATTAGAGAAAAAAATTCTGTCTTCTGAGAGGTTTTTTTATAAACAAAATTTCTAAAGGGCTCTCTCCTACATGTTTATGTAGAACTTTTCTTTCAGTATTAGAAACCGTGCTAAAGAGAAATGGTGCATTTTTTGGAAAGTTAGAGTTATAAAAGGTTTAAGTCACCAAAAGGTTGACTGCTAACTTTAATTTTGTCTCATCTATTTAAATGGTTGCATTATAGCTGACAACATTTTGTGACATATACTGACTGTAACGATTCATTTATTTTTTCTGCTCTAGTAACTGCATCATAAATTATCATTAATGTCTACCTAAAACTCAGTAAGAAATCATCCTTGGCATAGTAATCTGTACTCTATTAACAGACAAATTTCAATGTCCAGTATAAATTTTCTGCTTTCATTTTCATAATGCACACACAGGCTAAGAAGATGCACGAGATTCTACTACCCTTTCAAATATACACCATATTTAACCATTTAAGTGCCTTAAATTATAAGAGAGCTTTAGGTTCATTGTGTTTTCTATAAACACAGAGTTCTAAAATTTGTTACGTGATAATTTGAACTAATTTAATTTTTAACTTCATATTCTTGGTATTGACTTATAACTTTAAAACTATGTATTATAATAAATATGTCTGAATGACTAAGATAAGCGGCAGATGTGTAACTAATTCTGAAAATACTAAAATATGCTATAAATATGTTGTAATTTAAAGTGTGGAACAAGTACAGGAAAAGATAGGCAGATAAAACAAGAAAGAGAGAAAGAAGAAAAGAGCCTGAAAGCCAATCTTGTTAATGTAAGGATTAAGACTATGAGAAAGGGTAGCATTTTAAATCATCAGAGAAAATGTACACTTAAATGTAAATGAAAATAATTAAAACACTCAAGGAAATACAATGGACATCTACTAAATCTTATGAGTGGGATTGATAGACTTAATTTTTTTGAAAAAAGAGTTTTAGACATAAAAATTTTACATTCCCATCAGGCAATGGTTAACATTTTAATATTTAAAGAGGTTTTAATAAAATGAATATATCAATATAATTGATAAAACAATTTACAAAAGAAGAAATGTAAATAATGAACATGAAAAGAGTCAAACTCATTAGTAATTTACATAAAACTAAAAACAGTAATGGGCCTCCTTTTTCATTACTGATTTGGCAAAATGGAAGAAAAATGGAAAAAGAAAAGGAAGAGGAAAAGGAAAAAGAAAGAGGTAGGGAGACAAAGAAAGAACAGGAACACCGAAGGATAGAAAGTAGAAAAGCATATATGATGGAAAGAAAGGAGAGAAAAAAAGGAAAATTCTTACCCATGATTAGTCAAGGTATTAAAAAATTAGCAATTTCATACAATGTTAAGAGCCATAAAAATTGACACAAGATATCTGCTGCTAAATTTTTCAATATATCTCATAAGTGTGTATATTTCTCAGCTTTCTAGGAATTTGTACTAGACAAATCAAGGTTTGTATAAATATTTAGTGCAAGATGTTACAGCATTGTGTTTATGGGGAAAAAAGTTGCAAGCAATCTAAATGACTGATTCAAGAAGTTCATTGAGAAAATTATAACATGTACATATGAGTTGCAATTTTTACAAATAATGCTGTTGAAAAGTAATGAAAGATGATTAAGATATATTACCTAGTGGGAAAAACATGGTAATAATACTAATATAGCTTACAAACTAATTGCATATTTCATTTGATAGCATATATTATATATTATTTATGTGAAATTACTAATAGTGGTGTCTAGTACATTCATTCAGTTGTAACAATATACAATGAACTCAATGGTTTATAAATAACAGAAATTTATTTCTCAGAGTTCTGGAGTCTGAGAAATCGAAGATCAAGGGCTGACAAATCTTATGCCTGGTGAGGGGCACCTTTCTTGTACACAAATGGCCATCTTTTTACTGTAACCTTAAATGCAGGAAGGGACAAAGAAAGTATACTGAGCCTCAGCCCCTCTTTTATAAGGATGCTATAAAAGGGTTCTGTCTGCATAACCTAATTGCCCCCCCCCAACCCACTTCCTAATACCATCACTTAGGGTTAGGATATCAATTTATGAATTTTGTGGGGACATAAACATTTACACCATAGCAAGTTGTTACAATGGAAAGGGATATTCTGGCTTATTTTTCTACACTTTCCTTGTATTTCTTTTCTATTAGATATTCACTACTCAAATTTTAGGCAAGAAAGTTGCCTTGTGGGTTTTGACAATTTGTCGACAGAGATTTTGTACATATGCCTTTAGTTTTTAAATGTTTTTCTATTAGCTAATAATTTTTCTATATGAATAGCCTATTCTTACTTTTTATATCTCAAAATTTCTAAACACTGGAATGTGATATTATATCCAGGCACCTGCCACTAGAGGTATAACTGGAAGTACAAATATATGTTTCTTACTAAAAAGACATTTTATAGCTAATGATGATAGTGGATATTTATAGAGTACATATATATATATACTATGCATTAATCAAAGTACTATATATATATATACACACACATATTTTTTTTGTTTTGTTTTGCTTTTGATGGAGTCTCACTCTGTCACTCGGACAGGAGTGTAGTGGTGCGATCTCAGCTCACTGCAACCTCCGTCTTCGGGGTTCAAGCAATTCTCCTCAGCCTCCTGAGTAGCTGAGACTACAGGCGCATGCCGCTATGCCCAGCTAATTTTTTTGTATTTTAGTAGAGCTGGGATTTCACCGTGTTGCCCAGGCTGGTCTCAAACTCCTGGAGCTCAGGCAATTTGCCCGCCTCTGCCTCCTAAAGTGCTAGGATTACAGGCATGAGCCACCGCGCCCAGCTCTGTTTTCAATAGTTTATAAACTATAACTTTATTTTTTCGGCCAATATGATTTCTTATTGCTATTTATTATAAAATTATAACTGTGCTTCCAGGAAATATATTGGTTTCCCAAATGTTATAAAGTTACACTTAAGAGTTGAATAATTTTTTTTTAAGTTAAACAGTAATGTTAGCACTCAATATACTATGAGCCTACCCTCAATAGTGTCAATAATTTATCAGAGCTATGTTTAAAAAATAAGACCAAAGAAGGAACACTAGCTAAGGAAAACACAGGTCACACTGTATACTGATCCATATTCCCTTCCCTTACTAGTTATTCTCACTCTAAAATTAGTAGCTCTAAAATGAACATTTCACAACTTGACAGTTTTTCATTTTCCTCAGGACCCCTTTGCACTTCTGACTACCTGTTTTTCACAAGTTGTTTCCTCTGCCACTTAGATTCAATGGCCTCTTTTTATTAATTTTTGCGCAGCAGCAAATAACTGTATACTTTCTTCCTTTAACCTTGGATGATACTAAATCAAAGCTCATAGAGAAAATGACTGACATGTCGTGTTCTTGGTTCATAACAGATGTGAACGACAGCCATTTCTGAAATCTGAATATAGAGTGACTAGTCACTGGTTCTAATGGGTTAGCCTAACTTTCATTCAATACTGTCAAATGATCAGGATTCTACTAAATCACAGAGAAGACTTTCCAAGTGATTTAATTTTTATTTCCTTACCATTCTTTATCCCAGTAGGATTTACACATTCCTCTCAAAGAGCAGTTAGTAAGTATGTCAGTATCAAAGGCCTTTTTGAGAAATGAATTTAGAAGTGTGGAAACCCTCACCATAACAAATACACTGCATCACTGAGAAATATGCTAGGATAAAACAAAATCTAAAACTTAAAAGAGGTAGAAGATTGTTTCCCTTTCATGTAACAATTTGGATATAGGCAGACTAGGGGTAATTTGACGTTCACGAGATCTTATGGCTTTCTGTACATGGTTTCCATTTCCAAGGCTGCTTATGGTATCAGGAAGAGCTGGAGCTCTTGTCATTTTGTATATATTCTAGCCAGCAGGAGAGAAGAAAAGATTATAAAAAGGATATTTCCCTATCCTTTTAAAGGCACATCACAGAGATTTCATTTTACTTCTACTCAAGTCTCATTGGCTGGAACTTAATTGTATGACCACATCTATTGCAAGAAAGACTGGGAAAAAAATCCAAGAGTGGGAGGATAGACTTTAAAAGAATGCCAGCAGATGCTGCCACTTGCACTTCACACATATTCACACATTTTGCACTCAAATTCAAGTAGTTTATGAAGCCCTCCCATGAGGCCTATGCCAAAAATCCCTGTCACACAGATCCGACAATAAGAAACCCCACTCACACAGTGAAAATTCTGATGGTCTAGGATGCCAGGGTTATGAATTGATAGTCCTCTTGGGCCACTCTTTATAACAGAGACTCCACCAGAAGCTCTTTGGTAGTTATGAATTATCTGTAGGTCATTTATGTTTATTCTCTGTCTTTGACTTCATCCTGTGTGGCACAAACTTCAGCCTCACTAAAATATCCTTCTTATTTCTAGTAGAATATAGGATGTGTTTCACATGTACTTGCCATCAATTCCTTTTGGCCATTACCTGATGATTGCCACTTTTTTCCTCCTATTTTAGCGTTTTGTTTTGATTTCTCCTTCTGACATGAAAAAGCTTCTCTGAAGGGTCATTTTAACTGTCTTTGTAGCAAATGATTTTTTTTTTTTTTTTTTTTTTTTTTTTTTTTTTTTTGAGACGGAGTCTTGCTCTGTAGCCCGGGCTGGAGTGCAGTGGCCGGATCTCAGCTCACTGCAAGCTCCGCCTCCCGGGTTTACGCCATTCTCCTGCCTCAGCCTTCGGAGTAGCTGGGACTACAGGCGCCCGCCACCTCGCCCGGCTAGTTTTTTGTATTTTTAGTAGAGACGGGATTTCACCGTGTTAGCCAGGATGGTCTCGATCTCCTGACCTCGTGATCCGCCCGTCTCAGCCTCCCAAAGTGCTGGGATTACAGGCTTGAGCCACCGCGCCCGGCCGCAAATGATTTTTTAAGGGGTTTGAGGGATTTGATGGCTGATCCAGGGAAAATATATGATCATGAGGTTGCTTTGACCAGTTTGCATGTGGGGGAAGTGCAGAGGTTATGGTGAGGTGGTTTGGGGGTACAGGAGAGAGATGGGGACATTGCTACCTGGAAGAAGTAGAGAGCAAGGGAACTCTCAGAGGCGTGGCAGATCAAAGAGAGGGCTTAGATGTCTAGGTGATGTGGCTTAGAAGGATGGTGGGAAGTCTGGACCTGAGAAGCTATAACTGCTAATCCCTATCTTATCATTAGATAATAGCTGTCATGTGAGGCTTTATGGAGTGTGCAAAACAAGCAGACTGTGAATGACTACAAATTTGCTTGTTTGGGCAATATTTAAAATAATTTGATGTGTAAGAATTTGAGTTCGGGGCCATTAGGCTTTTGAGCTAAGGAAGTCTCAGCTTGCAGTGAAGAAATAACCTAGGGATCAATGTACAGAACCACAGAAGCTATTTGTGGTTCATTTATACTGTTAACTGGGGGGAAAAAAAGCACACCACAACTTATAAATTTAGAAAAGGAGAGGAGACTTGATATCTTATAAGGGGTTACAGCCTTTAAGGTAGCCGCCATCCTGCAGGTTGGGAAAGGTGCCTCCTGCAAAGACCAGGGACAGGCCCTGCCAATTAGTAGGGTTTTTTTTTTGTTTGGTTTGGTTTGGTTTTTATTATTATTATTATACTTTAAGTTCTAGGGTACATGTGCATAACATGCAGGTTTCTTACATATGTATACTTGTGCCATGTTGGTGTGCTGCACCCATCAACTCGCCAGCACCCATCGACTCGTCATTTACATCAGGTACAACTCCCAATGCAATCCTTCCCCTCTTCCCCCTCCCCGTGATAGGCCCTGGTGTGTGATGTTCCCCTTCCCGAGTCCAAGTGATCTCATTGTTCAGTTCCCACCTATGAGTGAGAACATGCGGTGTTTGATTTTCTGTTCTTGCGATAGTTTGCTGAGAATGATGGTTTCCAGCTGCATCCATGTCTCTACAAAGGACACAAACTCATCATTTTTTATGGCTGCATAGTATTCCATGGTGTATCTGTGCCACATTTTCTTAATCCAGTCTGTCACTGATGGACATTTGGGTTGATTCCAAGTCTTTGCTATTGTGAATAGTGCCACAATAAACATACATGTGCATGTGTCTTTATAGCAGCATGATTTATAATCCTTTGGGTATATACCCAGTAATGGGATGGCTGAGTCATATGGTACCTCTAGTTCTAGATCCTTGAGGAATCGCCATACTGTTTTCCATAATGGTTGAACTAGTTTACAATCCCACCAACAGTGTAAAAGTGTTCCTATTTCTCCACATCCTCTCCAGCACCTGTTGTTTCCTGACTTTTTAATGATTGCCATTCTAACTGGTGTGAGATGGTATCTCATTGTGGTTTTGATTTGCATTTCTCTGATGGCCAGTGATGAGCATTTTTTCATGTGTCTGTTGGCTGTATGAATGTCCTCTTTTGAGAAATGTCTGTTCATATCCTTTGCCCACTCTTTGATGGGGTTGTTTGTTTTTTTCTTGTAAATTTGTTTGAGTTCTTTGTAGGTTCTGGATATTAGCCCTTTGTCTGATGAGTAGATTGCAAAAATTTTCTCCCATTCTGTAGGTTGCCTGTAAGAGCCCGCATTTCCAAGACAATCCTAAGTCAAAAGAACAAAGCTGGAGGCATCACGCTACCTGACTTCAAACTATATTACAAGACTACAGTAACCAAAACAGCATGGTACTGGTACCAAAACAGAGATATAGACCAATGGAACAGAACAGAGCCCTCAGAAATAATACCACACATCTACAGCCATCTGTTCTTTGATAAACCTGAGAAAAACAAGAAATGGGGAAAGGATTCCCCATTTAATAAATGGTGCTAGGAAAATTGGCTAGCCATAAGTAGAAAGCTGAAACTGGATCCTTTCCTTACTCCTTATACGAAAATTAATTCAAGATAAATTAGAGACTTAAATGTTAGACCTAATACCATAAAAACCCTAGAAGAAAACCTAGGTAATACCATTCAGGACATAGGCATGGGCAAGGACTTCATGTGTAAAACACCAAAAGCAATGGCAACAAAAGTCAAAATTGTCAAATGGGATCTAATTTTTTTTTTTTTTTTTTTTTTTTTTTGAGACGGAGTCTCGCTCTGTTGCCCAGGCTGGAGTGCAGTGGCTGGATCTCAGCTCACTGCAAGCTCCGCCTCCCGGGTTCACGCCATTCTCCTGCCTCAGCCTCCCAAGTACCTGGGACTACAGGCGCCCACCACCTCGTCCGGCTAGTTTTTTTGTATTTTTTAGTAGAGACGGGGTTTCACCGTGTTAGCCAGGATGATCTCGATCTCCTGAGCTCATGTTCTGCCCGTCTCGGCCTCCCAAAGTGCTGGGATTACAGGCTTGAGCCACCCCGCCCGGAGTACATTTTCAACAGGTTACAAGAGGAGCTATGAATATTTATGAAGGTGGTCCTGATGCATGCGTATTGAATAAATGTGCATGTTACAGACAACTCATGTTCACTTTTGGGTGGATACTTAACATTTAAATATATTACAGTTAGGCCTTTTATGGCAAAAGATTTTCTCAGGACTTGAAGTTATATGAAACATGCAACTTCTGTAAACCAGCCAGAATCAGTCCATTGTCACAGGTCCTTCTTGACAGGAGAAAGTTATTGAAATCAGTCTCTTGTCCAATCATAGCTGTAGTTATGGCTGGTGAAAAGGGGGCTGGAGTTCAGTGTCTGGCGGTGGATGAGTTGAAAATCATTTTAATATTACCTAACTTGCTTATCTGGAGGCCAGTGCTTGTTTCGTCTAGAGAAAAAGTAAAGCTTCGTAACATAGTTACAATGTAGTTTATTCTTTAAGTGCACCTATGCCAGACTAAACCCTTGCCTGGCATGGCCTTAGGTCTTGTTTGTAATTGAGTATGTTATTGCAACAAAGAGTCTGTTCTGTTGGTCTTATAATCTCTATGCTAACATTAATGCCGGTCAATTGTGGGTAAACCATGAAAGGGAGGGGATATAACAAAGCATATCTGACCTCCCATCCTGTCACCAACTCAGTTTTGTTTTTTTCTGGGATCCCTTTGGCCGCAAGGAACTTAGTTTTAAGTTTTGGGTTGTTTTTTTTTTTTTTTCCCTGGGGGCCCTTTGGCGTCTGTACAGCACGTGGTAGGGGGCGGGACGGGAGTTAAGATTTTATTTTTAGTTTACAATGCAATACTTTTCAACCTCGAATTAGACACTGCCTTTGCAGTTGAGAACTGCCCTTTCCCCTGGAGAGAAGTTAATGAACTCAGTCTCCAAGTGCCCAAAAGGAAGAGAGTTCTTCAGAGTCCTCAAGCTATTTATGCCAATTGGTGTTCTGAGTGAAAATGGGGAGAATACTGATGAGTAAGGGGCTGATGCAATGGCCTTATGTACCACACAGTTCAGGCTAGAACCAAGAGGCAGAAGGGTTGGCAGGTGCCGCAGTTCCCCAGTCTCTGAATATCCATAGAGTCACATGGGTAGGAAGGGCATGATTTTGTGCGTTACCGTTTTGTACTCCAGGAAAGGAACTTTGCCCCCTGCCACTTTCTCTTTTTACAGTTGCTCTGACAGAGCATGTAGAATGAAAGTCATAGCAGCAGCAGGCTGCAATCTATTCTCTCCTTACTAGAGAATGCTTCAAAAAAAAAAAAAAAAAAAAAAAGGCCTGATGAACATTAAATGTGGTATCAAGTTCACTATATCAAACAATGGGATCTGATAAACCTGAAATGTAAGGGCGAATTTCAAGAGAACTTGATTAAATGCTGAAACGTTTAAAGATAAGATGTTTCACCTGCATTTCTGAACCATTTCTGAAATCCATGAAATGAATGCTAAAGCTGACCATCAAGACCTGAGAAGGAGCAAAATGGTGTGATAAAGATAAGATTTGTATGCCTGCAACAGGAAACCTACATTACAGTGAATTAAATGACATGGGAAGCTTGCATATATTTCTAGATTGATAATAACGTGCTTATTTGCTTTTGAAAATGCTGCTATCAATTTTCTTTGAGCTTTATAGAATATCTTTTCCCTGAGCTTCACAGGGTATTCTAATAAATCAGTCACTCATCTTGAGTACACAATTATATAATTATGTTTAAATTTTTTCTTCCTTTAAGGACAATATTATGTTAATTCTGCCACAATCTATTTGCTGATTCTGACTTTAGGCGTATTTTTTTGGAAATATAGGCATCTACACGGATTGAAATTACACCCTTATTTCCTTTATCTGGAGAAGTAAAGGCTTGTACAGCCTCGGAGACTAACAGGGGCCAGAATTTCTTAGGAATAATGAGCAGGGAATGAAATGGTTATTCGGAAAAATATATACAGATACATTTCTCTCACTTTTCTGCACGTCCAAGAAAAGTTCTGTTAGTGTTTTGATCTCCTGTCTTATAGCAGGCCAAAATAGAAGTCTTATGGTAATAAGTAGATCTAGGTGCAATGCAATATGGACCAGAAAAGTAAAGTATAGCTTATAGGTATCAGCATTGGTTGGCATTAAATAATATGTAAGTTTGCATAGATATTCTTTTCAAATGTCATTGCTATGCTGCCAGTAACTTTCCGAGTGCTGAAATGTTGTCCTAAATTTATTCTGATATTTTCTGTTTTCTACATACCTTATTAATGTAGGTACATTATTTGGGATAAGACTATTTTTAAGTAAGTATAAATAGAAATATGATTCATCAGAAAGAATTTTTGGCTAAGTCTTTTTTTCTGAAAAATACCATACTTCAATTATTTAGATAATCCTCTAACCTTAATTTCACACATATTGCCTCGGTAAATGCTAATGTAGTATTCCACACATTAGCCTGTGTGCTCTTTGACGTCAGTGAGCATGTCCTCTTAATCTTCCTGATCTGAGCACTTAATATAGTGCCTGGCCTCTAGTAGTATTCAATAAACATGATATCACATATAAGAGTGGAAACATATTATCAATTCTAACCCCAATGCAAAAGGGATAGACATCTGTGCTGTTTACACAAAACAGAGTCTAGCAAAATAAATATTTCCTAAATGAATAAATGAAGTTGCATTAATTAGGTGTATATTCTGAAGTTAATTTTTAATTTCTAAGTACTTTGGTCTTAGAATTTTTTAAATATCCTCATAACCAAGATTGATGATTGCAGTTTTCAGTAAATATAATTTACTAGAAAAAACTAAGAGGTACCTGCTGACATCAATTTAAAGACTCTGCATTATGTAAGTCCTCAATACATTCTGATACTGGGTGATAAATATACAGACCTCAGGTTCATGGTCAGAGCAATCCCCGACTTGCTCTGACAATTGGGAAGGAATTGGTGAGAATATGGAATCCAAAAGTGTTAAATAAATAATACTCCAAACTTCCAGATATCAGACAGAAATAGTATGCAATTAGTCTAACAGGGTCAGCCTATAGCCCAATGTTAGTAATTCAAGTTGCAATGGTCTGCTGTATTGACACAGAACCTTGACTTCTGACAAATTTTATCTGGAATTCCAGTCATTCTATTCACTGAATTATAAGTGATATTGCTATTCTCTCATCATTGTGTATAAATTCTGTATTGAAATGAAAGCATTTCCCAGACCTTTTGCATAGTGTTGACCTTCTTTATGTTAGAAAGAGAATTACCAAAAACACAAATTCAAACCAATAATGTTTATATTCAGCCAGACTAAGAAAAAACAGTAGTGGACAAAAGTACTAAAAATAATGACTAATGCCTTTTAAAATATTTCTTGTTTTACTTTATTTTCTCTATCTTTAATTATTAGGTAACAAAGTATTAGCTGGGTTCATTTTCCACTCTTTATTTAGTTACCTATCCTTTAATAAAATCTTTACAGTTTTGTGCACAGAAAAGAAAACATCAGAAATATTTGCCCTCTTTCTACATATCCCTAGCCTGGCTCTCCATGTTATTCATTAATGGTGCTGAAACTAGGATGTGAGTATAATTTCTGGCACTTTGCCTAATAAATAAGCTTTTGGAACAGCATGCATTCATTGATTCATTTATTTGCACTAATGATATTGCAGACATTGTGCTATGGGATGGTGTTACAGTGTTGAGCAGTAATAGAACAGAGCTCTGTGTTGGCAGTTGTGATGAGTATCACAGAAGTAAGCGTCCTTGCTTCTGTAAATATAGGTATCAGGAATTGGCTTGACAGAGAAGACGTCCTTGAGGAAAGACAAAAAAGATCATAGAGCTGAGAGCTAATATAAGATGAAAGTGGTAGGAGGAGCATTTTTGGTAGAGGAAAGAAGAGAGGACAAATCCCCATTACAGAAGGAATATGTCACTGCCAAGAAACTGGAGGGAGATCAGTGTAGTTGGAGCACAGAGAATGTGGGAAAATGGCAAGACTGTGGGCTGCTCTCCAGGATTCATTTTTCTTTCTTTCTGTTCACAGAGTAAATCTTATTTTTCAGTCATTCTTGGTGTTTAATGTTGGTAATATGACTGGAACGCGTCAATGGAATATGAGTATATATAACCTGCACTGTTTCCTCCTCAAAGATTTTAAGAAGAGGTTATAGCTTTTCAGGTTATCGTTCTCCTCATGTTCGGGAAAAATGGTGACAAGACTTTGGGACTGATAGATCTATGAGAGAAAATGAAATATGTGTCTCTAAATTAATGAATAGGAGAGAAAAGCTAGCCAATCAGAATGCCCAGTTTGAGCTGTTATAATTGAGAAATATGTTTCTGTGATGGTTGATACCATATATATTTTGGTGTTTATTTGTTATTGTAATTTTGCGTAATACAAATGGTATGGAAATGTGCAGACTGAAGTGAGGTTTTGCTCTGACAAAACTTAAATATATGGTCCTGAGGAGCAATCAATGATATGTTTTGCCAGAAAGCTAGAGATTTCATGTTATGCAGTGGCAACATATATGGCCAATATATGGTTAAAATATTGTCTAACGTTTTAGGAAAACAGGCTATGTGTCTTTTGAGCCTCTAAATTCAGGAAACCTATTGGAAAGAAACAAATTTTAGTGCCTTCTTTTGGCTTCTTGATGCTTATAAAAAAGATATTAAAAGAAAGAGATGAACTCAACCAAGGAATTTCTGGCTTTCAAAGGGAAATAAAGGGGAATAGAAAGTTCAGAAATTTGGAGGCTCACAAAATTTGACTGCTTCTGAGAATTCCAGAGTAGGAAATAAGACTAGGAGTTTAAGCAGCAATGACCCATTAAAATTTCTCAGTTTTACAAAGGAACTCAGCTTTGTGACAAACAGAAAAGGATAAAGCCTTGTCAGCCATGCCTATTATTTTATATAGCCCAAAGGTAGCCATCAATAAATTCAGGGAGGGAGAGACAGACATCAGGGAAGGGAGCAAGGAAATAAAATAGGGTTAAGAATTAGGCTCAGAAAGAACTTTGCGAGTTCTGGAGATGGCTGAAATCAAATGAACCAGATGTCTGAAATGTTTTTGGGAAAGTTCACTGGAAAAATAAAGGCTAGAACATCATTTGATTGTTTGAGCTATACAATAATCTTTGAACTCCAAGCAGTGTTTGAGCAAGATATAGGATACAAAGATGTAAGCCCCCAAATTGGGCATGCTCTTCAATTTTCAACTTATGTGTTCATGGTAGAAAACAAACAAGGATGAACCTCTGTGAAATTGGTGTCTTCCACAGAGCACATCCTATATGTAGTTGAGGAAATCCTTCCTCTGCTAAGGCTGGAAGTCTTCACAATGCCTCATGCAGAGGTTTATGTCATTAGTATAGACAAGTGACTGCTGTATATTTTATATTGTTAATGTGTTTATTTATTTGCAATATTCCTGTTTCTGCTCTGGTATTATAAATTTGCACTCTGGGTTGTGGAGGGCAGGCACAAACAACTTGTATTTGATTGACTACACCTACCTAGACTATGAGGAAACATAACCTCATTGAATAGGCAGAATTCTGCTTCTTCAAGGCTTCTTGAACTTTGAAGTAGATGCAACTATTCTGTACACATTGTATGTGATTTGAGGTTGTTGCTTTTTAGGAGGTGATAAATGTGTTTATATTTGAGAAGATTAAACATTATATTTGGTCACCAGAGGACAACAAAGATTAAACAATGTATCACTTTTGCAGAGGCTTTATGTGCTCACCAAAATTCATATCTTCCTTTTTTTAGCTGCATTTAAAACTTTCTTTGGACGTATATGTGTCCATATGACTAGGTTCTTAATAAAAGGTGAATAGGAGTAATATGTGCCTTTTTATAGACTAAGGCTTTTATAAAACAGATGTGTCTCCTTCTACCCAGCTGTGTTCCTTCCAAAGCTGGATGAAGGTGTCAACAAGGTCTTTAGGAAAAGCAAAGTCACAAGAAGAAAAACAGCATGAGTCTCTGAGTCATTGCATAGGGAAAAACCATTCTCTGATGAAGAATACCCACCTTGGTGAGTTGAGTGAATCAAAATTAATGTTGAATAAAATCAAACCATTATATTAGCCAATTTTTCTACAGACATGATAACTTACCCTATTATGACTAATGAAGAGGACATAATGATACAAAAAGATAGGACTAAACAGGCAAAAGACCATGGGGACCTTATAAATTAAAGTGATGATATGTTCCCATTTGCCTGGCAGAATTTGAATTTAAGCCCAAAGCCCTAGAGTCTCATCCAGTCTAACTTTTTCCCAGATCTTTCATTCTTAATGAAGTTTTGTTGATAATCTCTGATGAGTTTGGAAACTTCTACTTGGTACTTCCAGCATCTGCCATGTATTAGTGTTATGTAAGAAGCACAGACCATCAGCAGAGTCTTCCTTTAACACCTATTTAAGCCTGAAAGATAACCAGCAATAAGCAGGAAGTCTTTGCTACGTTTTCTCAACATGTAATATTACAGAGTCCTCTTTTTACAGACATTTCAGAGGGTGTTCACTTGTAAAATGAAGTGTGCTCTGTCACAAGCAGCTAGGGAAAATTTCCTCAATCTTCTGTCTTTGGGTGAACTCTTCAACACTGCTTCTCAAACCTGGCATTTAGCATATGAGGCATTTTCACGACAGCCCATGACATCAGCCTGTGAAATGCCTGAAACTGTCAAGCAGTCAGTTGAGAAAATCAGTGAGGGCTATGGGAAATGTATAAATTTGCAAACATGTAGTATGTGTTGAAAAAAGAAAGTGAACAGCCCTGCTCAGATTCACATTAAAACTAATCTGAACATTCTTGTTACAGTGGTTTTGTTATTTATTTTATAGTATAAGCCCACAATTGTTTCTTAATTTTTTGTTTGATAATACTATTTTTCTTTCCTTAAACTCTTTTAGCAGCAATGGACTTAAAAATTTCATGATTAATAAAAATCAATAGGAATTGAAATTGTGTTACTGACAGAAAATGTGGTTCCAACTTTCCCATTCACCGTGGGGGTTGTGCTGATATCACTGGGCACAAAGAAACCAAAAAAAAGGCAAATCTGTTCGGACAGCATCAGTAGCAATTCTAAAAGTTAACTATCTAGAGATGATTGTACCTGACGATTGTGATTTAACACATGCTACAGTAGAGGGTGTACTTATGCATCACTGTAGAGTCTAAAATTTCATTTAGATCAAGTGATTATTCATATAAATGGATTTTGCATATCTTTAATTTCAAGAAAAGCTGTTAATATGTTTACTTTATTAGCAAAATAAAAAAATTAAACAGTGAAATGAGGCTAGTTTTATATCATTTCATCATGTACTTTGAACAGAATTTAATAATTGGATTTATTCATCCAAAATATGGAAATACAGTAAAACATTAAGAAGTTTATTCACTCAAAAGTGAATCCATCTGACATTATGACTGTTGTGTAAACTCAGTTTAAAAGTTTCACCTTGAAGAGAAGAGAACAATACAATTTTAGATGAAGTACATGTCTTACACACACACTGCTTGGAGCCAAGAATTGTGTTATACCTCACACAAATAATGTTCTAGACTTTTGTTTATTTCCAGCAAAATTCTGCAAAAGCAATTTAGGCACATGATCCTTTTGATTCCAATCATCTCCATGTACTAACAACTAACTACTATTAAAGTCCTTGTCTATCTGAGATAATGGGAGCATCTTCAATCCAAAGCAGTAGATTCTGCCATTCCCAAAGACTGGTTGTAACCTGCTATCATCAGCAGATTGGGGATGTAATGGGCATAACCAGTGCCTAGAAAATGGGGCCACCTCTCATAGGTTTGCCCAAGGACTGGCAAGCAGCACACCTTCTCCCTCATTATGCGTAAGCGTTCCCTGAGACCAGGATATCATCTTAAGGAAAAGGAAGACAGAGAAGAAAAAAAAAAACAACCCAAGAACTTAACTTTAATATGTGAAATATTTACATGCAAATATCAAATTATACTGAAGTGGCAATTTTAAAGTAGGTCTTATTTTTCATCTGTGAAAATTTGAACTTCAAAGCCTGTGAGAAATTCATAGAATGTGAGCTCTGAAATTGTTTTACATTGAATAGAATGTGTTACATTATCAATGCAAGTATATCACTCACATATCTCTCCATAATCAAGGTCACCACAAGCCAACTCCTGCATAACCTGTGACTCTGTTGGGTAAATATTTATATTTCCCACAGAGAACACTTAACCTCAATCTGTGAAAGATGGCTTTTTCCAATTCAGTATATTAAAAAATTACCTCCAGGCTTTTCTGATTACCTTGAACTGTATTCTGCATAAACTGGTTGCTTTTCTATCACTCGTTTTTTCCACCAATACCACGGAGCCTGAATTCAGGCTATGCATTAATAAGTAGAGTTAACCATCCTCATATGCAACACTGAGCATTGATCTCCCAAAATGTAGCAAGAATGGTTAACCAGTCAATACACAGATTATTCCAGTTGCTCATGCCAAAGGTTTCAGAATCATTGCTTACTTTCCACTTAGGTTCATAGTCAAGTCCATTTCAAATCCTGACAGCTCTACCTTGAAATATATTTATATTCTGACTACTTCTCACCAATCCTAGAATTCCTATCGTAGTCTAAACTACAGTTAGTTTTCACTTGCACTATGTTATTAGCAAGCATCCCAACTTATGCTGTACCTCAACCAGTCACAGGATGAAATTCTTCATTTGATTTGCAGCAATCTCAGCCCTTCAGCTACAAGAGATAAGAGTCTCTTTGGGGGATACAAAGAAACTTTCAGGTCACTTATGCCTTGCTTGAGCTAGAAATTCAAATCCCTGAGTTCATTCTTTTCTTTAACCACTTCATCCAGCAACATTAAGAGCAACCAGCGAATCTCATTGTATTCATTAGTTTTCCAAAAATTTTTGAAAATATCATATACACGTTTACCTGGCACCTGCTTCTTATAAGTGTTTTTGCATATTTCTATAGCCAGATCATGTATGGAATATTACTGTTCTCTTCAGTATTAAGAGTATTAGCATCTTTAAATTTAAACAGATTAGAGTCAATTCCAGAAATTCCAGAACAAATTCAGAAAACTCATCCTTAACACTCTGTTTTTCTATAAGCACTCTCAGAACTAAAATCCATATTAGGATTTTCCAGAAAAATATAACAAGCATATTTACATTATAAACCAATTTATTCTGAGGAATTAATTAGCTCATGCAGTTATGGAGACTGAGAAGTCCCAAGATTTTCAGCTGGCAAACTGGAGACCCAAGAAAGCTGACATTATAGTTCCAGTCTAAGTCTGAAGGCTGGAGAATCAAGAAAGCTGATGATGCAAGCTCCAGTCAGAGTCCAAGTCCAAAGGCAGGAAAAGACTACTGTTTCAGCTTGATTCCGTTCAGGCAGAAAAAGCAAATTCTCCCTTACTCAGCCTTTTTGTTTTAATCAGAGCTTCAACAAATTGGATGACACATTAGCAGGGCAATTTGCTTTACTGAATCGACTGATTTAAATAATAATCTCATCCAGAAACACCCTCATAGACATACCCAGAATAATGTTTAGCCAAATATCTGGGCACACCATAGCCCAGTCATGTTGACACATAAAATTAATCATCGTAATCATATACAACCTGAATCCCTGATTGCCACCTCTTGAATTTTATCACATCACTTTTTTCTATGCCATCCTCCTTGCTGTTCCTATGTACGTAAGTTATATTACCACCTCAGGGTCTTTGCATTTATTATTTACTGTAGCTATAATATTCTGTCCTCAAATATACATATGGATTGATCCATTACTTAATTTTGGTCTGTGTTCTAATATCAACCCCTCAAAAAGAACTTCTCTTATCATCCTAAAATATAGTAACAACTTGCACTAATTGCTTACGCTGCTTGATTTTAAACCAGGCACTTACCACTACCCTACCTTATTCATTGGTTTGTTTATTACTAGTCTCTTCCCATTAGAAAGTAGCTGTATGATAGCAGGAACAGAGATTAGTTTTTAGAATTCACTCTAGTATTATTTGCTCTTACAGTTTCTGGCACGGGGAGGAACTAAGTTAAAATATGTTGAAGGAAGGAAGGAAGGAAGGAAGGAAGGAAGGAAGGAAGGAAGGAAGGAAGGAAGGAAGGAAGGAAGGAAGGATAACCTCATTTGTTCTAACGAATGTATTAATACATACTTGGGTTTATTCTCTATTATTCTGTGAGCAGGAAAGCTAAATTCCAGGTCCATAAAATCAATTTATTCCATTCTGGTTTTAGACCATTTTATGATACTAATATCTTAGTCACAGATCTATATTCTCAGTTTCAGGAGACATTAGGATTTTTTCCCCTCCCTGTTTACTTCTTGTTTCTCTCTCATAGAGCTCTCCTGAGGAATTGCTGCAGAGGGAGAAAGCAGAGACTGCTTGAAAGGAGAAACAAGAATGGCAAGATAACAAAGATTCACACATCGTTCTACCACACACCCAGATTCTTTTCTCCAATGCAACCACCCTATTCTGATCTCTAACCCTGGCAGTGACAAACGGATGATGCTTTGTAGAATGAATATCTCTCGAATTCATGTGGTATATTAGATGGTACCTAACTGGGTACTGCTTCACAGTTTGTTTACTGTTGGGAGTTTGTGGAAATCCAGATTCTTTTTCTCCAATCCTTAGAACACTGTCCATGGGAGTAATTTGTGTCACCAGGCAGCCCCTTGCATAGGTGTGCAAAGGAGATAGAGAAAATAAGTCAATTCTTCTGTTTTGCTCATTTACCTTTATCTCACATCAAGTTATCTGAGTGAGATAAGGAAATCAGACTAGTTTTACGTATGAAATTATTGCTACAGATGGATTTTTTTTTTTTGTTTTGAGATGAAGTTTCACTCTTTTTTGCCCAGGCTGGAGTGAAATGGCATGATCTTTGCTGACTGCAAGCTCTGCTTGCCAGGTTCAAGTGATTCTCCTGCAGCAGCCTCCCGAGTAGCTAGGATTACAGGTGTGAGCCACCACGCCTGGCTAATTTGTATTTTAGTAGAGTCAGGGTTTCACCATGTTAGCCAGGCTGGTCTCAAACTCCTGACCTCAGGTAATCTGCCTGCCTTGGCCTCCCAAACTGCTGGAATTACAGGTGTGAGCCACCACACCTGGCCAGATTCTACACATACAAGTTAGTTACATAAAATATAAAGGTCACTGTGGTTAAGAACAGAGGGAGAAGGGCAAAAGCAGTTATCAAAATGTGATTTACTAGGTTGTGTTTTTAAGTAAGAGTTACTATTTAATATGATTTTGTAACAAAAGTAGAATTGCCTAAACTACATAAAATAGTTCATTTAATTCTCACAATACAGATAGATATGATAACATGAGGAACTGTGCATCAGAAACATGCTGCTATTTCTTCAAGTTTACATAGCCAGTGAGAGGCAGAGCCATTCCTAAACCTATTTCCATTTGACTCTCTAAGTCTTTCATTTTCCACTATTTCACATCACTTCCAAACAATTATATTTGTCAACTAGCCAAACCAGGACTGTTGAAGCATGCATATTCTATACGGCCCTTGGGTTGAAACCACTGCTGACCAACAATACGCCTTGTTTGAGATCAGTTTTCTTCAACAACCTTTGCAGGAAAATAAATCAAATAATTTACACATGCTGTTCCTAGGTTTCTCCCAATGTATATTATTATTAGTCATTCTAACTTCTGAAATTTTGCATTATATTCTTGGAAGAAATTCTTATCCATGTTGATTGTAATTAATTAATCTTTCAGCAATTCAAGTAGTACTGTCAAGTTTCAACTGAGAATATTCTAGTCATGTGGCCCAACCACTCATTTTGCTGTAGCATGACATTTGCCTGTGCTAACCCATCTGCATTCCAGAAACTTCTAGTGAAATATGCCACCATCAACCACTTCCTAGTGTGAAATTTCAAAGTGGTTCTGCATACCCCTAACAATACCCTAGAAAATATTTCGATAAGTAACTCATTACTTATAATGAACCAAACAACACATTTCAATTGACATCTATTCTTTTTCACCCTTCCTGAATCACTCATGATATTGTAGCCTATTTGTGATTTTATATGCCTAGTAAATCCTAAGCTTCTTTAAGGCCAGAACACTTGAAATACTAAAGGCTGGATGAAATTTCCTATCTCGCCGCCACCACCACAATCACCACTACTGCTACCACCTGGAATCGTAATACACACAGAGTAGACTCTTCAAATTCTTAGTCTTACTTCCTTTATTTCTAGTTCAACCAATTATTCCCTTCAATTCTAGTCTCAGACATGTAGTAAAGATCTTCCCTTGCCAGGAATAATCTTCTCTGTGTACCTACTCAAATAGTATAAAACCAAATTAGGGTCCCAGGTCAGACTGCAGAGCCCACAAAAGCATGAGTTGTAACAATTTGCTTATTTGGTGCCAAAATCATACATGATTTACCATGAGATCAAAATGTAGTCATTTCATTGAAAAATTAATATATTATCCAGATACAAAGTCCACAAAATTTAGTGGACCTTTTTTTTACAGTTATTTACTGTGTGAGTCTGTTCTCACGCTGCTGTGAAGAAATACTCAAGGCTGTGTCATTTATAAAGGTAAAGAGTTTGAATCGACTCACAGTTCCACAGGATTGGGAGGTCTCAGGAAACTTAGAATCATGGTGGAAAGAGAAGCAAACACGTCTTTCTCCATATGGCAGTATCAAAATGAAGTTCAGACTGAAGTGAGGGAAAAGCCCCTTATAAAACCATCAGATTTCGTGAGAACTCAGTATCACAAGAACAACGTGGGGAAAACAGCGCCCATGATTCAATTATCTCCAGCTGGTCCTGCCTTTCACATGTGGGGATTATTACAATTCAAGATGAGATTTTAGGCGGGGACACAGCCAAACCATATCATGTACCATCAATTGCTGTTTTCTCATTCTGTAATAAACATAGACATAGCTGCTCAGAAGAGCACAATACATAGAGTAGAATTTCTAACTTCCTTAGAGATACCTCTGGAATTACAAACATTTAGCAATGAGTTGTCCATAGTGTTTAATGATTTAATTACCTGTATTTCTTGCTCTGATTTTTTTTTAATATAATTGAAACTTAAAAGTAAATTTTAAATACAGGCTTCATCATAGAAATATTTAACTTATAAGGGAGCTTCAGGGTTGGATTTTCATAGCTTTTTCATTTCTGACTTTTGTTTAATGAGTAGATTTTTATTTATTTATTTTTAACTTTTATTGTAAGTTCAGAGGTACGAGCCCAGGTTTGTTACATAGGTAAACTTATATCATTATAGTTATTTTTAAAAGAGAGAAGGCATGATGGAAACAATAGAAAATAGGCAGGAATACCGCTGGATAGCCTGGGGAATATAGTCGAGATTTCCAATATGACCTTGGCCAGACCATTTATAATTTGCTCCAACTTTCATATCTAAAATGAAAGCTATTGTTGGTTGGTTTGTTTTGTTTTTGCAGGGTTTATCTGAGGTGGTTGTTTCGGTAGCTTATTGTCCCTTTTTTTCTGAACCTGAGGCTCCCAAATGAATCCAAATGTTTGTTTAATGCAGGATGAATTTTATTTTTCTGCAGGTACTTTTTGGATATTGTGTCTTTAAATGAAGGGATGAATGGAAATTTAAAAGTGAAATAAAAACATGAAAGCTTATCAAGTCTCAAACTGAGATGTATCTTATTGAACATAAATTTCAAGGTCAACAGGAATTTGTAGAATATTACCCGTCTCTCTATATTTATAACCCTGATATTTTTTCCATATGAATGAAAATGCATTGAGTCTGATTATCTCTTGACTTTAAAATTTAAATGATCACATGTGTAGCTCACTTTTAAGATTAGCTTGTTTTGATGACTTCTGCTCTTTCTGGCTTGTTTCTTGACTGATATTATTTAAAATAATTTCTAAAATATTTATGAAGGAATGGACCTGTAACACCTCTTTTCTTTCTACTGAAAAAAATTAGAAAGTTGGCCCCTAATATTTCTTTTTCCCTCTAGGTGCACAGGTTTTAAAGTAGCAGTCTTTAAAAGATAAGCAAACTGAGTGATTAAAAAGTAAGGAGGAAGTACTATTTTACTACTAAAAATTTCATTTTTAGCCATTTTTAGTAAATGGCTAAAGGTGACATATATTTCCAAAGGTGACATATAATATTTGTTCATTCATATTTAAAAAATAGACCTAATGCTGTTAAAAAGAAAACAAAAGATTGCATATTTTAGAAAGAAATGTGTAAGTAAAATGTCATGCCTGTAATCCCAGCACTTTGGGAGGCCAAGGCAGGTGGATCACAAGATCAGGAGATCGAGGCCATCCTGGCTAACATGGTGAAACCCTGTCTCTACTAAAATTACAAAAAATTAGCAGGGCGTGGTGGCGGGCGCCTGTAGTTCCAGCTACTTGGGAGGCTGAGGCAGGAGAATGATGTGAACCCGGGAGACGGAGTTTGCAGTGAGCTGAGATCGCACCACTGCACTCCAGCCTGGGCGACAGAGCAGGACTCTGTCTCAAAAAAAAAAAAAATATATATATATATATATATACACACACACACACACACATATATATATATATATATATATATATATATATATATATATATATATAAAATTCTGAAATCCAGAGATTTTATTTTACATAGTTTTCAGGGAAGTTGAACTTCTAAAACTGATGGTCTGTAAACAATGAATTGTCCAGTCTATGATTATAAATTTGACACCCACTGTTAATATCCTATAATTACAAATATAGAATTATGAGGTTATTAAAAGAGGATGGATGTGGTATTATAATTCAGGGTCAAAGGTTAAAACCAAGTGCTCATGAAGAAGAAAAAATATTATTTCATGGATTCCAGGTAGTACAAGAAGAGCAAAAGTCATCTGAGTTGTCAGAAGACCATCTCATTTATGTCTCATTTGTTCATTGAGCAAGTAATCATTTAGTGCTTACAGTATGCAGAGCATCTTACTAATGTCTTCTATAAGTGTATGAATGAAAGGTCATAGTCTCTAAAAATTAATAGCAAAGGGCCCTGATCTGGTATATGTGGGTTGGGAAGATTTTCCCAAGGTAGAAACATTTAAATAGAAATATAAAGAATATGTAGGAGTTACTGTATGTTCTGATATGATGGAGAAAGGTCTTCCAGGCAGTGGGAACAGTTTATAGAAAGATTCTAAGATACAGAGATCATGAAGCATTAGAAAAACTAAAGGAAGTTCATAACAGACAGAGTGTAGACTGGGCAGGGGGAGGTGGTAAGGCTACTGTGCTGATTTTTTAAAAATATATTTCACAAAATGACAATAATGACTCATGAAGCAAATCTTTGAAAATTTTTGGCAGACTTCAGTTTCTACAATAATTCTAATTCTAGATGTCTATTCTTCATGGTTGGTATTTGAAAAGCCCTGAATACAATGCATAGCCTTAAGTTGGAAACATTATTTTAATAATTAAAATATATCTCATACTTATTTATAATAGCTTTCTCTCTCTTTTTCTCCTTACACACACACACACACCCACCCAAAAGAAAGAAAGAAAGAAAGAAAGAAAGAAAGAAAGAAAGAAAGAAAGAAAGAAAGAAAGAGAGAGAGAGAGAGAGAGAAAGAAAAGAAAGAAAGAAAGAAAAGAAAGGGAGAAAGAAAGAGAGAGAGCAAGAAAGAAAGAAAAGAAAGAAAGAAAGAAAGAAAGAAAGAAAGAAAGAAAGAAAGAAAGAAAGAAAGAAAGAAAGAAAGAAAGAAAGAAAGAAAGAAAGAAAGAAAACTGAATTTTGTTGTCTCATCTTTCTGGGAGATTCAAGTCAACTTTGCTGTCTTCCTTTTCCCCATTGTACTATATTTAAAGTAAACGTCAATTTAATTAGAGCAAATGCATTCCAAATTCCCCAACAACCACAAAACTCCTTGAAAGCTAAGAGTAAGTGAATATACACAAGTTCCAGTTGATTTTATTTCTTCAGGCTTGTGGATTTGATCCCTATCTAGAGAGTTTCATTGATGTTTGCATGTTCATTTTTAAGACTCTAGGTATTGATTGTGGAAATATTACAGCTTTATGGGGAAGGAATGTGAGTGGAAATGTCTGCACACCAAAAATCACACAGTTGCATTTTATGTAACAGTTACACAAACAAGATTATTTTAGTGGTAATTTTTAAAATATCAGCTCTATTTCTCTTATATCTAGATATAAACTGCCTGATAAATGTGGGTAAGAGGATATAATAAATGTGTTAGATAACAGAAAACATGTGGAAACTGCTCTTTGATGTTATTCTGTTCTTTAAAAATTATTCTTGAAAATACACTGTGTGTCAATGTACCAGATGCTTCTCATGTGTGACGTTATGTAATTCTTAACATAATTCTAAGAAGTGGATATTATTGTTCCCATTTGATACATGACAAAAGATGAGGCCTACAAAATTTCACCAATTAGCACCAAGTTCATAGGTGACAGAACTGAGATTCACTTGCAAGACTTTCTAACTCCAAATCCCTTGTCCTTAATGCCATTTTTTTTCTAGAAGAGCTCCATTTCTTTTGTTTTTGATCTTAAATTGTAAACTGCTATGATAATTGTATACCAGTTACTCTACCCAAAAGTTAATCTCCTTATAAATAATATGTAGTATATTAGTGTACAATGGAGGACTATATTAATTCTCTTTAAAAGAGATAATTCACTGGTCCTTAGGAAAAAAAAAATGATTCTTTTTCTGCCACATTTGTCATTTCCTCTTTGTCCTTCTTCTTCCTAAATGCAGGAATTATTATTCCTTCACTAACTCTGAACTGTTCCTTTTAATAATCATATCCAAATACATGGTTCTAAATGTGACTATAATAAAAATCTGTCCAAAAACTCTACCACCAGTCATCTGTCCTGGATTTTAGTCCACTATTTTAAGTCACTTGAATGCCAACCAGATTTATAACCTTTAAGTCATATTTTATCCCTTCTTTCCTGTCACTTTTTGATAGCAGTGATAGGACTGCCATCAATATTGCTTGCTCTATTTTTATTTTAAAAGAAATCCTAAATTTAATTCAAGGAAAAGTTAGTACATTATCAGTTAACTATATGTCAGTTTTTTAAACAGATTATCATAATTCTTTATAAAACTAAGTATTTATATTAAAGTACACATCCCATCTTGACCATGTACTTTTTATAATCTTTTTTCTTTATGATTTCCAATAATGGTAGAGTGATGCCTTTGCTGAATCTATGACCTGGTAGTTTTTTAAAAAAACAAAAAATAAGAATTTTTGGTCCAGTATAGTTCTATGATTGGAATGTAATTTGTCTTACATATTCATTGAAAGACATTCCAGCATAATCAACGGCTCTGATTTCTTACGCTCATGACCCTTTCTCCTTGTTCAGTATTCTTATATTTGATAAAGCTGGCTTCTCATCATTTTGACAGCCCCCAAACTGCTCTCTGTTCCTGCAGTGGATATATATTTAGCGGCTTGGCCACATTTTAGTGTACGTCTATTACTCAGCACTCTATTGCAGACTGTGGAAATTTTTAGGAGGATTATAGGTGAAGGTTTCCTACTCTCCCCACAGTGAAGTGGTGTGCTCGTAATGGTCAGGAAGTTATTTTTATCCTACCTCATGACACTTCCATGGTTCCTGGGAGTTCCTGTCCCTAATTTGCTCAGTCTTCCTATCAATTCTGTGAGCTAACCTGAGACTCTTTAAATATGTTCCTTTTTGCTAAAGTTAGAATTCTAAAAGACACACCTCTCTAGAATGTCCTCTGTCATGCATTTTGTGCACAGCTGTCTTATTTATCTTTTCATTTATAAATATAGCCAAAAGTTTAACACTTTACAGGACTAACAGTAAAATTGTACTGGGAAACAGAATATATTAAATGCAAAGATAGAAATCTATGAACCTATGACCTCATAAAAAAATATTTTCATCTTTCTCAATAAAATTGACTTAACAATTGCAACGCTAGTGTTCACCTTCAACACTAATAAGTACAAATTGTGCTTAGATTTTCCTAATAGCATTCTCCACTAAAAGAGAGGAAGAATGATTCCATTTTTTGATGTAGGAAAATTCAGAGTAGGTCTGGAGCTTCCAATTGTTGTAAATTTAGGTTGCTTTAAAGAATGACAGAGAAAGTACTGAAAGAGAATGTACCCCCTTTAAAGTCTGCTCTGAGCCAAATTAAACAATTTAATTTTTTATTATCAATTATTAAAAGTAATTAAGTCTATGAAAGAGTACGTAATGCTACTGACACAACAAAATTTTAACATGAAGTACTCAAAATAATAACTGAATATATAAGAATGATGTCTATGATAGATATACTTACGCTCTCATTCTTTTTGATAAGAAGAAAGTTGTACATTAACAGTAATTTTAAAAATATTTTAAAGACACTTTGATATGTATATGTAAATTTATAGATTTATATATGCATACAAATATATGTTATTTATAAAATGTATTACCTCTATAACTGTGGCAGGTTAACAGAAAATTATTCTGAATAAGCAATTGAAAATATAAGCACTGAACCAAAAACAAGAAAGAATGATTAACACGGATCACACAGAGTATTTCAGAGATATAATATTAGTTTGCTAGGACTGCCATAACAAAGTACCACAAACTAGGTGGCTCAAACAACATAATTTTCTGTTTCAGTTCTGAAGGCTAGAAGTTCAAGATCAAGGTGACAGCAGGGCTGGTTCCTTCTGAGGGCTATGAGGAAGAATCTGTTTCATATATCTCCTCTAGCTTCTGTTGGTGTGCTAACAATCTTTGGCAGTCCTTGGCTTATGGAAGCAATACTCCAAATCTGACCGTGATCTTCTCCTGATGTTCTTCCTCTGTGTGTGTGTCTGTGTCCAAATTTCCCTAATTTGTCTAAGAACACCAGTCATATTGGATTAGGGCCTATCCTAATGACTGGATCTTAACTAATTACATCTTCAGAATACTATTTCTAAATGAGGTCACATTCTGAGGTACTGGGATGGGCATTTCAGCATATAAATTTTGGGAGGCACAGTTCAACCTATAACAGACATTCAGTGCCATGATATATACAAAAGGAACAATATTTGAATAAACTGAATGCTGAGCATATTTAAGTGTGTGGACATATCAAATTAACAAAGTAGAAGGTGGAGCAATTAAAATTGTAAAGACGAAGAGCCTCCAAAATGAAATTATTTATTTAAAGAAACATTTTTGTTACTGATAGGACCATAAGAGCTACATATATGTGACAAATGGTTGAAGGAAATATACACAAGTAAATCTAATTAGGGGATTAAGGCCAGAAATTATTAGAAATAACCTACTAATGAAACTACTACACAAATTATCATCCTGAACTACTTAGGCCAGTTCACAACTGGATATGCTCTTTATGCTGGCTAATTACATGGACATAGTACCAAGATAAAGGAGACTGTCATTCTAATACAATGTTGGAAGATGACTTAATCTTACTTTGGACTGGTATTTTCACCAATAAATGAGGCACAATTTTGGCAATGATGTCAAGATGGGCAATTAAAAATTTTTGAATCCTGAAAGATCTCATGTACGGACCAAAATAGACAAAATGAAAAATCTATAAAGCAGTAGACAACAGATAAATCATAATTACTGGGGAAGAATGGTTTTGAAAAGAGTTTGTCCCAAGTGGCTCTTTATGTTTAAGATAATAAAGATGGGTTTATGACCACAACATACAATAAGGACTTCAGAAGGAAAACGATAGTTAGCACACCATTTCTTTCATTGCAATTATACACAATTTACTTTTTAATGTTAGAGATCTTAAAATGGAAACAACTTGACAAAATATTTATCATGAAATTTTGAGACCACTAAGACAAAATATAATGAAATGCAAGAAAAGATCTTCACAACACTTAGTTAAGGAGGAATAAAACAACTGAAAGATCACCATCTTAGTACAGTGTAGTTCTCTTATTTAGAATTGGGTTATTAGAGCCATTGTTAACACTGCTCAGAAAAACACTGAGAACAAAAAGTTCATTGGAGATAAAGTGATTGAAACCTTATCTAAAGGGTACTTGTTATCTTAAACATTGTTTGAAAGACTATAGAGCAGGGGAAAAATACATTTTCATATGTAGTTTTGATTTTTTTTTTTTTTTTTTGCTCTAAGAGTATAATCTGTGAAGGATTTTATAAAAAATATTGAGATTCCTTGCCCATGCCTATCTCAATATTTTTTATAAAATCCTTCACAGATTATACTCTTAGAGCAAAAAAAAAAAAATATTGAGAGGTCTTTTGTAAGCATTATTCAATTTAAATATTTTATAATAATATTTAGAAAAACAAAAAGCTGTGTTATATTACCTAAACTTTGAAACAAAGAAAAAATATACAATCCGTGACCCAATCAACTCGCCGTATTGATTGATCTATATAGTACACTTGCATTATGGCTGATTAACTGTGAATGACATAAACCAAATGTCAATATCTAACCTTGAAGATAAATTCCAATCATTTTTCAGATCCTTGACTTGTGTGCCAACATGCAATTTAAAAGTTTTAAGAAAATCTAAGAAAAAATTATTACATTACATAAGATTCTTGTCTTTATTTTTCTTCTTTTTTGTTAATTTTCCAATTTTCCCCAGTCAACATGTATTACCTTTTAATCTGATAAAGAATGTAACATTTTTACAAGTTGTCATGCGTGTTGTCTAGAATATTATAGGTATTTATTTAATAATTGGTTGCATTTGTTAGTAGCAAATTAGATTATCTGCTAACATGATCAGGAAATATGAGGATATAAGCAATCCATATACCTATTTCTAATAGACTTGTTTAGCATGTTTGCCTGAGACTAATTTCTATTTAGAATATTTTATACTTACTCATCATCCAGATATTTTCAATAAGAGCCTGTAAGACAATGTGTTGGAGAGACTGTACTATATTCAGGGAGGTGCTTTCCAAACTGTACAACAATTTGAAATACCAATTTGGAACATCCTCTGAAAATAAATTCTGCAGTAAAATAAAATTTGTTGAATTTTATTTCCAATCTTTTGATGAAGCTCGGCTTTCTTCAGAAGAATTCTAACTCTTATTCACCTATAAAAATATCTATGAAAATCTTTAATATTTTGAAGCGTGTGTCTCTCAAAAATCTGTTTCTCTATAGGACCTTTCATGCGTGATAAACAACTACTAACATCCCACAAACTGGTGTTCTAAAACATGTGCCTTACAAACACTGACTCTGAAGGGTGGTGACAAGAAGGAAATGAACCGTCTTGGACATTTTATGAAAAGTATTTTATCTTGTTGATAGTCTATCTATACAAAGTAACTGAAATAATATACAGTATACATTTCATCAAAGTGTTAAATGTTTGAGTGACATTTAATATTCTATTAAATTTAATGTGAAGTAAGCAACTGATTGTATCAATCTCTTAGGAGTCATTCTCAGTCACATTTGTCAAAGCAGCAGCCCTGTGTAGAACTCAATATATGAGAACAAATCAGCATTGTGAATTGTAAGAAGTTTGGGAGATGGCCATTATAAATCTAAATATTAGTGTGCTTCTATATTACTGGATAGTGTTCAACATTGAACAGAATTTTAGTTAAAATGCAGAAATGACGGAATGGTACAGACCAGGTAATTTTATACTTAATCACTATAACCAAGAGCTTACAGTCATCATTGGCAATCCTTGCATTAAGAGATCAAATTGGTTTTTGAAATAAACACTTTCATTTTGTTCTTCTAAACACTTCTGTGTTAGGACTAGTATGTGCCAGACTTAGCAAAGGATTCACCTTAATCAATACCACTGTAGCAGGAGGAAGATTGGTCCAGTGATTAATTTCATGTTGTACTCATGGGAACAAAGCAGTTGAGTATATTTGTCTCTATAATCCCTTTTCCCAGATGTAATTACAAATGGAATTGATCAACCCATGTGTTTCTAGTGAGGCTGAAGCAGGCATATTAGAACTGCTAGGGTACGTAATAACTTAGTACAGATCATCAGTCCTTGGGGCTACAGGGAATTGGATATTAGAATCTTATTTTAAAAGAAAACAATTTTTCTTTTTCAAGTTCCTTCCTTCTTGTCAAGTTTCAACAAATTTCTCTTCTAGCGTCTCGGTAGAGTCTTGTGAAGGAAAGTTAATAACTGTATGTTTATCAGCAGCATGATAGAGCTAGAAGAATAATAGGTTTTGAAGACAGACAGACTTTCTTGACAATATTCAAGTTGCTATAAACTCGCTTTCTTGGAGCATCAACTGCCTCATCTTTATAATGTGAACAATGATATTTAGCTAACAGAGCTATTAAAAAGATTACACAAGATCATCTTTCTAAAGCAACCAGACATTTCCAGAGAAATGCAGAGCAATTAACAAAAGTAACTCTTCAAACTTCATATACTATTTTTGCTGTGTAACTGCTAAGCATATTTTGATGAAACTTCGTACTTAATATATATGGCTTACTGAGCAGTTTTAAAACTCAACACCCTCAAAATATGTATCCTAGACATCAATTTCTTAAGCTTAGCCTGCATACCAAATGAATAAGGAAAAAAATGTCATTGAACTACATAAAAATCTGCCCTTGGTGTCTACAATCTCCTTAGAAGCATATTCATGCCAGTATAATTATAGATACTGAAATCACACATATCAGTCTTCACCCAAGATTATGAGCAAGGGTAGGTGCAAAATAAAGGACTAAGATATAAGTATTTTCACTAATATGCATTTTTGAAAATTAGAAATGTAAAAGAGATCCAAGTATCTTGATTAATCTGTATTTTTGAAAATTTAAACTTCTGAGTTTTTTGAATATATACATATTTCATTTAATATTACTTCGCTCATCGTTGATTCAATACAATGCTCTGAATAGTTTCCTAGGATATTTGCGTGTGTGTGTATCTTGTGAATGTTTTCCACAAGTTTTAAGGACTAGCATACTCCCTCACTTAATGACTGCCAAAGCTAGCATGGCAGATAGTGCTGTAAATTTTCTACCAAGGAACTTTCATGTACCATCTACAAACATTCTCAGCCAATGAGCAATTCATCACCCAGGGTGATGTGAGCATGTTCTGCAATGTGTGTTTTTACACCACAGTGGCCTTACTTTCTGTCACTTATTTTGCACTCTCCAACAGCTTTGATTTCTAATACCTGACAAGAGTTGTGCAGATGAGAAGTTATATTTGCCACAAGGAACAATCACTCTGTGTGTTAAAATTCAAGTCGTACAAAACTTCGTAATGTCTGTAAAATAATTATTGATGAAGTAAACAAAAAATCAGTAGGCAATTAGGTAGAAGGTAGAAACACTCTAACATTGAGAAGGGAGTTGTAAATTTTATTGAAATTTAACATAAGATACATCAGCAAATATAGAAAGACAATGTAGCCTGTTGTGGTCTCAAGGAATCTGAAGAGAATATTACTTTTTTTTTTTTTTAACATAGACAAGCTTTGCCTCTTCCTTAATGGATAACATTGTCCTAAAAGATGCATTGAGTTTAAAATGCCATTGATTGTAAAACCTAACATCTCTTGTACAACTGGGATGAGAAAAGTAGCCAATTAAATTATGGAACAGCATTAGTTATAGCATGCCTCCTGATATGTGAGATAGTACAATGGGAGAAAATTGTGCTTCTTACAATTGATGCTATAAGTAGGGTATAATTTATATTGGGCTATATATTGTAATTGTTTAGGCCATGCATTTTAGAATCAGAGGGATCTGGGTTTGAGACCCGAATTTTCACATACCAGTAGTTTCACCGCACCAAATTGCTTACCTTGTCTTTGGTTTCCTCATATATAAGAAGTAAAATAATATGTTAATGATATAGGGTTGCGAGGATTTAAAACAGCTAACACACAAAAGCCCATAACTCATAATAACTATCACTTAGTCAGCATTCAATAATCTTAACTGTTATTGGAATTAATTTGGATATATATAGTCCAAATAGATTAAAAATACGCAGATATTCAAACACATTTCGAACCAAGACTTTGGAATGCTAACTCTCCTACGCACAGGCTTTTGAATTATTATCTAACCACCTTCTTTATATGAAAGGGTTGCCATAAGCCATTATCCATAAACTGGTCATTCTACTTCAATCATTATTCATATTATTTATTCCTCCAAAAATTACCCTTCCTCTTTCATCACTATCTTTTCCAAATTTGTATACTCTCTTCAGATTTCCTCCTTCTTCATCTTCCTTAAACTTCTTGGGGTGGTCATTAGACCTGTTCACAGATATTCCTTTTCTCCCTCTTCCTGGTACATAGGATGACCACACCTGCAGGCCTCTTTGACTTTAGGAATGCCTAGATATTGTGTTTTGATCAAGGAAATGTAAGCAGAAGGTCAATTTTGAGAAAATGTTATGTTACGGCCAGGGAGCCTTTCACCGGCTCCCTTTTCTTACCTAGTTTTTGTAAAAACCTGTAGAGGCAAAGCTTTTGTCAGCACTGATGCCTGAGTGAATACCATGAGTCAAGAGTTCCCACATCCAGCATAGATTGGGAGTGAGAAACATACTTTCGTTGTGTAAGGTCTTTGAGATTTAGTGCGTTGTTTTTGACCATAGCAAAATCCAGACCAGTAGTTCTCAACCAAGGACAAATTTGCTTCCCAGAAAACACTTGACACTGTCTGTAAACATTTTTGGCTGTCACAACTGGGGACAGCGGTGCTACTGGCATGCAGTAGAGGCCAGCAATGCTAGAAGGCACAGGGCAGTCCCAGAGTTAAGAATTATCTGGAGCATAATATAATCATTGTCAAGACTGAGAAAATGTGATATAAGCTATCTTGGCTAATATATTTTCTGTTTAAAATTTAAAAATTCTTTAAAATTCCTAGATTAATGCAATAAATTGATACTTTAATAAAGGTTCATCTATTCAAAGTTTATCCAACAAATTTCTTTTGGATATTCAGAATAAAATACTCTAAATAATTTTTAAATTGTAGTTATTTATGTTTTCAAGAAGCACAAACAGAATAAATTTACTTAGGAAGTTTAGGCTGAAATAAATTTTAGAGCTCCACAATAAAATCAAGCAAATATAAATGCTGAGCTGAAGACTATGTTACACTTTCGGGAACTATGCTGGGACCATAATTTACCAAACATTGGTCATGTGCAGTTTATAGCCTTATAAAAATCAGAAGTAAACTAAATTAAAGTAAATGCATTTAACAGTGCTATACAGTGGCCTTCCTCCCTTTAATTTCTGTGAAATACTTTTCAGATAATTTCTTCTTTGAAATATCTAGTTTGTCTTCAGAAATTAATGAAAAGGGACACATTTTTTTATGTTACCATAATGTACTTATAACTTGAGCCTCACAAAATAGACATTCAGTTGAAGAAATTTGAAGGGATGTTTTATCTTCAAAAGCAGTTTTCAACTGTAAGGCTTAATTTTTTTAAGTTTCTAGCTTTTAAGTAACCATTACAGCCTATTGACAGAGTTTCACTGCTCCCAGGGGAAGGTGGGCAGAAGGGTGAGTAGCAACAAAAATAAGCTTCACTTAGGACCATATGACCCTAGTTTAATGTATGTTTTATATTAATTCATGAACATATATGTTAAACAATGTATGAGTTCAAGTTTGTGTCATGCAAGAAACTGTAACAAATAAATACCAAATCAACAGTATTTGTCTAAAAAATGCAACCCATTTAGTTCTTTTAAATTCACATAACTGTTTCTCTTCTTTTGATAAACTCTTCCTTCACCCACTCCCATTTCACTACTGTTCTATCTAAAGCGGTGGTGTCAAATAGAAATATAAGCAAGCTGCAAATACAAGGAGCAGATGTAACTGTAAACATTCTAGTAGCATCATTAAAAAAGTACAATGAAAGAAGTAGAATTAATTTTAATAATATATTTTATTTAACTCAATATATCTAAAATATTATTCAACGTGTAATCAATGTTTTTAAAATATTGAGAATGTTACATTCTTTTTTCATACTAAGTCTGAAATGGAGTGTGTACGTTACAATGTAGGACAACCCAAATGGAACATAGTGTATCTATGAGAACAACTCAAATAGAATTAGCCACATGTCCAGTACTGTATAACCATATGTAGTTAGTGACTGCCATATTGGATTGTACAAATCTAGAGAAATGATTAAAGAAATTTGCTTGTTTTGGATAATAGAAGGAAAACTAAAGGAGAAAGATCAATCTTCAAAAATACAAGATTTTTGTTGTAAGTGAAAGAGAAACAAAATATATTATTCTAAACAACAGAACTTTATAGAACAGTTGATGGATATCACTTGAATAAAAAACAATTGCTTTACTTGCTAGTGTTATTCCAACAATAAAATGGTTTGCACTTAACTAAAATGTGGGAAGAATTCAAGCTAGTCCAAGTATCTAGAAAAAGTAATATCTAACCTAAAAGTTTAAATAAAAGCTTAACCCTGTCCATTGTGACTGTATTACAGCAAACACACCACCATAACAAGTTTTCATAAGCTTTGGCTAGAAACCATGTTAAGTGTTTTACATCAGGATCTGAATTCCTCGTAATTTTAATTAACAGCATGCATTCTGTGTTCTCACGTTGAGCGATCAGTAAACTGAGGTTTCAAGAGGTTAAGAAAATAGCCCAAAGACATATGGATAGTAAGTGGTAGAGTCACAATCTGAGATTAGTTGCCCTAAATCTTTACCTTTACCCATTTTGCTATCAGAACGTTGATTCACTTATAGCCCCCTTCTTACATATGACTCTGCTTCCTGACCTAAACACACACTAAAGGCAATTTCAAAGACTAGGCTTACTACTACCCCAACTTCTTCTATCTTGCACCAAGATGATTTTCAAAACAACCCACTTAATTGTGTGGAACACTTCACTTTCCTTTATTTTTTCCTCAATTTTAGCCTTTGGATCCTCTATAATTTTATCCCCAGGAGAAATATAAGAAATCTATAATTTAAAAGAGAAGAAAATAAATGTGCACTTAGTGTAACTATAAAGAATTTGTGTTGAGGTTGGATTACATTTAGAGCTTTTTAAAAGAAAAGTATCTTCCACTTTAAATATATGCTATTTGGTTTAATGCTGAAAAAATTCTTAAAAAATAATTGACTTATGACTTACGTTGAGTATAATTAGTATAATTTTATTAAATTTAACACTTGTTTTTATCCCCCTATTCCAACATTATATATCAGGTAAACCCACTCTCATGAGAATATTAGTTACCTTGTTCTACCTTCATTATTGTCCCTGTGGAGTGTGATAATTATTTTTCTTTATCAGTTCATTCTGCACGGTTCTGGTATCACCTCCAGCAGTTTGGGAACACATCATTCCTCTTAAAACCCTCCTGTAATAATCCATTTATTCTCTTTCCCTTTAGAAACTTACCCTCTGAGTTGTTTCCAAAGTTAGCCAGTATCCATGACTCTCCTCCTTGCCAGACCTATGCTACCTTCATCTTGTGGAAAATGTGTAACACATGAAGGCATGGGTTTAAATGTGATTCTCATATAGAATAGAGGATAGTAAGACAGGGATCTTCTGAGAGAATGGGATGATTGATTTTGAGAGTTATCTCAAATAACTTGAAATGAATTGTGTTACTACAATTACTTAAGCTAAGGAAGTCTCATCCTCTTTACATTATCCTAAGGTATTGTCTTGTTTGTTTTGCTCAAGCCCTTCTTATTATTGAAGTGCTGAGTAAAAATATTAAAAAGAATTGTATGCTTTCTATTTGTATTTGTCGACACGTCAAATGTTTTGGAAAGGAATGCCTCTCTGCAAACATCCATAGATCCATGTTACATATGCATCATTTGTTCATAATCTTGAGGGGACAACAGAGGCCTCTGAAACATTATCCAATTACACACCCACATCTGATGATAACCCTTCAGTGTGTGCTTATTATGTAGAAAGAGGCTTTTAATGATGTCTATATTTTATTTCCCTTCAGAGTACTAAAATATAATGCAAAACGAAATGGTAATGTAGACCTCAGAGAAAATCAACACTTCAGTCTTGCACTTCTGATAACCTTATCAGCCACATTCACAACAAGACATTATAGTGCAATAGACGAAGACACTTTCTGCAACTAAAATGAACGGCTGTGTATTTCTTTTAAGTCTTGTCATCTGTAAATCGTGTAAGTTGAATATTTCCTCTAACTCAAAATCACACTTTACTCTGACAAATTGCCTTGCAGGTGATTTCTTCATTTCATAAATAATTATTTCATCTCTGATTTTATTGTTACCTAAGTAGGGCAGAGCTTGCTTTATTTTGTTTTTCTTTCTCAAAGGAATAAAGGAACATCATTCCTTATCAAAGGAATGAAACAGTATAATTCATGCTCTTTATTAGCAAAATATGACCTTACATTCTGTAATAGATAAAAGGTAAGCTATGCTCACGGTGGGACTGAGGGTCAAGGCGTAGAGAATCTTTAAAGATTTAGTATTTTAATAGGAACAGAATTAGTCTATAAACCTGAAATAGAAAATTTATTCATAATACATTTGCATCTGTTCCCTAAGACTGCATTTCTCACTATGATCTTTTCTCATTCTGATCTCTTTTAGAAAAAAGTGTTCTAATTTAACAGCAGTGACAGAGGAAATTAAATGAAGAAAAATACGTAAATTGTTGCTTAGAGTCTAATGGGACCTTAACATTTAGGGCACATTGAGTGAGTGTTCTTCTTTGGACCCCAAAAGACTATGCTATAAGAAAAATATATCTATATTCTGAGTCTGGACCCAGGCAGGATTTTCGGAAGAGCCTTAATGCATATATCTTTTAGAAATGTGCTCAGCAAAGAAAAATGTCACCAAGGCCTTAAATAAAGAAAGAATAGATTTGTCTTACTCAGAAAAATGTTCAAGAGTAGGCCATCCAAGGTGTGTATGAGAGGTTAGTAATGTTATTAAGGGTCTTAGGTTTTACCCGGATCTACCTATGGTTTTGGTTCTACCATATGTAATGTGTAGTACCCTATCCACCAATATTGCTTTCATCATGAGTTGGATGCTGCACCTCTGGGTGTTATATCCATGTTCCAAGAAATAAGATGATAAAGGGGAAAAACATCACAGGATGCCTACAGTGGAATCTGTTGCTTTAAAAAGGTTTTATAGAAGCATCACCAAATGACTTTCTTATGAATCTTAATGATCCTCATATATACATGTGTGTACATATATACATAGTATTGGTTCACATGATTGTGAGATGGCTCACGTGATTACAGAAGCTGAGACATTCCACGATCTTCCATCTGCATGTTGGAGACCCAGGAAAACCAGTGGTGTAGTCCATAGTCCAAAAGTGAGGCCTAGAGAGCCAGCAGTATAGATGACAAGTTGAGTCTGAAGACCTGAGAACTAGGAGCACCAATGGCAGAAAATCTATGTCCCAGCACAAACAGTCAAGCAACGGGAGGGTGAATCTAACCTTATTCCACCTTTTTGTTCTATTCAGGCCTTGAAGGAATTGGATGATGCCCACTCACATCAGGGAAGGTCGCCTGCTTTACTCAGCCCAATAATCTAAATGCTAATGTTTTTCAGAAACACTCTTACAGACATCCCCCAAAATGATGTTTAATTAGATATCTGAACATCCCATGGCTCAGTCAAGTTGACACACCAGATTAATCATCACACCCTATCTGAGTCACACTGGAGAGATAAGTTATTTATCGACCCAGATTCTGTCATGAAAGAAGGCATGATAAAAGGGATAGCTTTTTAGTAGATTTTTTAGCAGATTGAAATGACAACCATTTATTATTACTCATGGATTGAGTCAGTAAGCAGCTGTTTTGCTGATCGGGGCCAGGTTCAGCTTATCTCTGCTAGACTTGCTCACATGTTTAGGGCCTCAGCTCTGCTCCACATGGTCTCTCATTCTCCAGTAAGCTAGCTTGGACTTGTTTTCATGGCTGCTGCAGAGCAGGTTAAAAGAGAGAGACAGACAGAAGAAACACAAGATAACCTCTTAAGACCTGGGCTTGGACCTGGTACATCCCTTCTTCTGCCATACACTATAGGCTATCGCAAGTTCCAAGGCCATGTAAAATTCAAGAAGTGGAAAAATACAGTAACATTTGCATCTTGAAAGAAGGAATTGCAAAGTTACATTGAAGAGTGTGGATCACTTTTTGCAATCAGTCACAATATGGGCTGAGTGTCCCAACTGGGGGATCTAGTCCCAACTGTGTCACAAACTCATCAAATAACCTCAACCAGTTCATCAAAGGTCTCTGCCCAGTTTCACTGCTAGTCCAGTGAAAATGATAACCTCTATTTTACCTTTCTCATAAGCTCGATTTGAATAAATCATATGTAGGAGAGTAACTTTAAAAGCAAAAAAAAAAAAACCAAAAAACAAAACAAAACAAAAAAAAACAGTACTGAACTATTAGAAGAGTTAACTTGCATTAAATTTTGCTAGAGCAGGAGGCATGTTGCATATGTTCCTGATTATCTAGAGAAATGTTTAAAAAAATGAAAAAAATACCTACGCCATTATATCTCTTCCCCACATTTAAGTAGTATATACTTCTGTGAAAGTGTTTCTATTAAAATAAACAGAAATAAGTAAGTCCAATGGCTTTTAAAATTTTGTATGCTATAGAATCACCTGGAAGTCTCATTAAAACACAGTTTGTTGGGCCTCACAGTTTCTGATTCAGAAGGTCCAAATTAGTCATGGTTTGGGGATTGAAAATATGCCTTTCTAAAAAGTTCCCAGATATTGCTAATGCTGCTATTCTGGGCCAAAATTTGAGAACCAATAACAGGCCTGTTTCCTTCAGACTACATATACATTTCTCTTTAGGATGATTCTCATTCTCACTGAAAGACCCAGGTTAACAAAGACTCCACTACTAGTATCTGGTAGAAAGAAGGAAAGATGGGGAATTGCACACCAGTTTTTACATGCTTAGGACTGAGAGTAGAATATGACATTTCTGCTCGTGTATCATTAGCGAAAGCAAATTGTGAAGCCATATTTAATCATGAAGAACTAGAGAAATAGAATCCTACTTTTCTTAAGAAGAGAACCTTAAATATTTAGTGACAAGCATTAATATCTACTGAAAAATTCAAGAGTACTATGTATGGTACTCTTTTAGCTAAATAGGATGGAGGTACAGGAAAAATATTATCTCAAGATGTAGAATTTGTCTTACTTGGAGAATGACTGAGTCACTGATAAAAAATAAAGCAGGCAGAAGTTGCTTTTAGTAGGAAGATGATAAATTCAATTTAAGATATTCTCAGTTTGAACCAACATCTGTATAGAGAACTAAGTGGAAACATTCAACGTTTTATGGGAGTTATAGCCCTGGAGAGGTTAGGAATAGAGATGTGGACTTAAGTGCCATTGGAATTGAAGATATAGTTCAAGCAATAATAATGGATAAAGTCTCTGAATATGAGAATATTAAAAGATAAGTACAGAGAGAGCTGAGGACTAAATTTTGGTGGTTTCTCACAACTAGGAAAATTAGAAGGGGAATAAGAACCAACAAGAAAGTCCAAAAATAAAAAGCTAGAGAGGTTCTATAGAAGCCAAGTATGAAAAGGGTTTCAGGAAATAAGAGGAAAAGTATCACTTACTAGATACAAAAATGTCCAAGGAGACTAATAACTGGGAAAGAGTCCTTAAATTTGTCAATTAGTTAATAACTAGTGACCACTGATAGAAGTTTCAGGAGATGATTAGAATTAAAAGATCAGCATACCACAAGTTAATAGATTGGGAAAAAGGTATATTCTTCAAAGATAAATGAATTTTTTTATACCTAGGAAAGTTCACAGACACAGTAAGCATTGCCCCGCATAAAGATGAATTGTAAAAATTAACAAATTTGTGAAAAGTTTCAAGGTGTAATTGACTTTATTATTCCCAAGTTTCTAAATGCCAATGTCTACAAAAGCACCAAAATTTTATAATTGTAAAGTAGCACATAACATCATTATTAAGTAAGTGGTTATGTTCATCACTTTCAGACATTAAAATAGAAAATATACTAATAATTCATATAATTAGTTTACTTTGTAACACACACACACACACACCCCTACACACACAGTCAAAGTGGTAGCAAAATAAGAAATGGAGTCATGGGTCTTTGACTGTTACTCTAATACTTTAGTAGATTATCTTACCTTACCTTAACTTGCATTATACTGTGTTCATCAGTAACTTTTTGTTGTGTAACAAACAACCACAAAAATTTCAGTGTGTTATAACAAATATTGATTTCTCACTCTCACACCTGTGGATTGGTTGACAATTGACTCACTTAGGCTGGGCTTAATTGAGCTTGTTTCCAAGTGATAGGTCCTGTATAGGTTTGCTTCACCTGCTTTCTGTTCTCCTTAGGCAGGTGCCATGTTTTTGGTAGTGACAGAAGAAGCAAAAAACAGCAAACACAAATGCACAAGCACATTTCAAGCACCTACTTGTGTTATGTTCACCATCATTCTATTCACCAAGGCAAGCACAAGATCAAACCCACCCTCTATGTGTTAGGGAAGTAAGATCTGCTGCTAGTGGGAGGTTTTAAAGAGATATTTCAGAGAAGAGGGATGGTGGTGTGCTGGAGCCAGCTTGCTCCAATTCATAAAAGCTAATCTCTTCTCAACTCTGCATTCAGGGATATCATATAAATAATCTGAAATGGGCCATGTTATTATTATTTACACCATGCAAATCAACAAGTGCTAAAAATTAAGGGGTTGTTTATGTGTTTGTTTTTTAGAGCCAGTTGGCAAACATTTGCCAGCACACTTCTAGGAGTAAGTACAGTGAAGAGTAAAAAATTGGGAACATTAATACTATTTATTGATATTATAGTACTATACATACTCTATATCTTTATTTATTAATTTTTTCTACTTTATTGAGTGGTTACTATGTTACCAGGTAGTAAATACTGTGTTAGCAGGGTGTGAGGATACAGTGATGAGTAAGACTTTAGTTCTATTCTTGTGTTTTTTCACTGAGAATAGTGGAAGAACTACATACACATACACGTACACACACATTCACACACACATTGCCAAGTTATTTTAAGTGCAATGATAAGCAAAATGTACAACATACTACGTGATTCAAGAGGAAAGAAAATTATATTTTTCTACTAAATCCTCAAAATGCTAAGAACAGAGTAAGATTTGAAGCCAAACATAGGTCTAGAACATTGAAAGCTCAGAATTACTGGAAGAGATACCTTGGCATTCCTATATGCAGGTCTCCATGTAACTGTGACCCTTTGCAGCAATTTTAATCATCAGTGACTCTATCCAGTATCTCAATAGCACTAACAGCATGGCTAACAAGAAAATAGCAAGGAATGCTATTTTAATTACCCTTTATTAAAATAAGCGATTAAATGAATCCAACTGGATTGGTTTTATTGTATTATTGTTGTGCTGTATTATCATAAAATATTTCTGTGATTTTTGTTAGATTCAATCAGCTTTAAAAGGATTCTACCTTATACATGGTTTTCCCATGTTATGGGAACAGCTGTGTAACAGCTGTGTAAATTATTTTCAAAGCTGTACAAGAAAATCAGCAAGGGCAAAAGTGCATTTTGCTTCTTGCTTTAAGACATCCAGTTATGAGCCAGTTATTTAGGAACTTCAATTTGTCAGGTTTGACAACATTGTAATTGATTGCAATAATAAAGCCCTTACCAAAAGCTCAATTACTTTCAGGAAACTTGCCTTGTTTTCTTAAGGGTTTTGCAAGTATGATAAGTAGGTTGTGGTGCTTTTCTTGACATAAGTGCATAAGAGATATATGATCTCCCTCAGTGCACATAGTGACAAAAGATCAAGCTGTTGGGCTGCAGGCTACAACAAATTGAACCCATTGAATTTCAGCTGTGATCTAATGCAGTCTTAGGTTTGTTTCAGTCCATTCAAGTGACACCTTTCTATGCAAGTGCCATAACTGTATCCACAAAACTGATCAACGGAGGAGTGACGTTTCATTATTTAAGAAGGTATTTATTGTTTAAATGGGATAAGGCTTTATTTATTTGCATTACAAATTACTAAGTGGGATTTAAATGACAAATCTCCAGCTTGAACCACTTTATAAGAGATCTAGAACAAAACTTTATAATGCAGTTTCCTATGCTAAACAAAATGGTGTCAATTTCAATAATTCTATATAGCCTATTCAAGTCAGACAAATAAATCAGTGAGCAAATTACTGTGACATTTATTTGTATTCAGATTTTTCTAAAAATAAGAGGTATTAGTGTATAATTGTCCTTGAATTTTAGTGGTGTATTTGAAATGATAAAATACTACCAGTTGACCTTGAGGGATAGACTTCTAATCTGATGCAAAGTAGCAATTTTCTTGCTTGCAAACAGTTTCATGTGTGAATCGAGGAAATAATTTATTGTATTAACTGCTAAGCCTGGATTAAAAATGATAAAAGTTTCATCTGAAACTTCAATAAATATCTTAAGAGTCTCTCTTAAGGGGGTCTAAGCAGATTGTAAAGGTACAAGATACAAAATCTTAGGGAGTATTTTCCATAACTATTTGCTATCTTTAAAAACTGCAATGCTTTACATCAATAACGGCTCTAACGTGCCAGTAGCAGTCTTACACGAAGTCACTAAACCTAAAGAATCTCCCTTCTAAGGAAACATTTTATTTTTCTAATTTCAGCGCCTAATTCTTGATATAAAGAATCATACCTTTCTCTTATACATATATTCTAAGTCCTAAATGCATCTAATATTTGTGACGTGTGATATTTGTGACGAATATTTGTGACTAAGGAGTAAACTTCATAATCCTGAATCTACCATTTGGATTCACTAAAATAAGCTGTTTCAGAAAAAGCTTAAGTCTCATTTCTGGAGAATTACAGGAAGGAACAGGGAAATCACTTTTCTAGTGTTTGAAATAGTATTTTTAATTCTGCTACAACAAGGAGCCAGATAACGTGTTAGTTTCTTTCAAAGTATGATATGATTTTATGATTCTATAAAGTATACCTGAAAAATGTTTGAATCTAATCATCTAGATATGCACTAAAATACTAAAATAATATGCATAATATCAGAGAATCTTGATAATTAATTCTTCCATTACATAAGTTTAATCTTTCAAGAAGTCTCCTGTGCTATCTATTTGACTATTGCAAAGAATAGCACAGTTGGATAACAATCAATGAAGCAGTGCCCACCTAGTGGGAAATTTCTAGTCATATTTCATAGGGCTTTCTGTTTTAACTTATTAGCTATGACTATTTCCACCCCTTTAATCAATGACGTTGCAGTATATATAAAAACATAAGTGAATGGCATTCAACTGGATGCTACAAATAACATGTAAATAATAAAACTCAAGATTCAAAACTAAATAGGCCAAAATATTGGAGAATAATAGGTAAATTAAAACTTTATTAGGAAAAATTAAAATTCATGTGGAAAGAAGCATGAGGAAACTTCCTATGGTAAAGATAATGGATTTAAATCTTGATAGGAGTTAGAATAATATCTTGAACTCAAGTTCCTGGTACACATGCTGAGTTATTTATGAGTGTTTGTGAGAGGTTTGTGCTGCCATTTTATTTAAAATGCATCAAAAAATAAGACAGGTTGGTGAATGAATAGATGGATGTATAGAAAGATATGTAATAAAGTAAATACAAGCAAATGTTAATTGTAGAATCTAGGTTGTGTATATGTGGTTATTCACTATATAATCTTTTCAATTTTTCATTACGTTTCAAAAGTTTCCTAATATAAGTTTGTGAAAAATTTATATGTTTTAATTATATTGAGCAATATTGAAGAATTCCTGGAACTTAATAGTATTCTAAGAAGTTAGTATGGAATAAATGAATAAACAATTACATGAATAAATGAATGGTTTAAAAAGTAAATATTAAAAATGGAAAAAGTCTTAATGGCAGCTTGTGTGTAAAATATTCTGGGGTTTTTGGTAACCTGTTACTTATTTTCCAAGTAATGTGCCAAGACACCAAGGAATCAAACACAATTCCAGATGATAATACAATAAACACAGTGTTCAAATTAAGGGGATAATAGAGCCATTCTGTTCTGATCAGAGCATATCTAAATTGTCAATTCTGTTCCAGACACTCACCTTTATAAAATTATAACAGAGAAATTACTACCAAGAGGAGAATCACTGGGAGACAGTGAGCTCCAAAATTCATGCCAGATAGGAAAACGTTAAAAGACGTGGAGATTTTCAAACTGGAGAAGAAAATCTCAATGAAGAACCTTAGAGTGGACACATTCCCACCATTCCCACTCTAACTCTTTTCACGGTTCTAATTTCAGCTCATTTTGAACTATTTCAGAATGCTTCATATTACAGTCTTAATTTAATTATTTTTTAAACAAATATGTAATTTATTACTTTATTTTGTACATAGTGCCAGGAACCTTACACCAATTGTTGTTCTTGCTCTCACTCCTGCATGTGCACATACACACATAGATGCCCATGTACACACACACACAGAGTCTCAATTTTCAGCAAAAATCTAAGCCTCTTGAGGGAATGAACTGTGTTATATACGTCTTTGTATTCCTCATATCAGCACAATTGTGCTCATTTATTTTATAAACATAGTGAAAAATGTTTTTGTGCTAATCACTGCACTGAGATTGGAGCTTAAAAATTTATTTTAACACCCCCTCCCCCGGCTCATAAGCAGCTCATAGTGTAAAATTGGAAATGAACATAAAACCCAATAATACAAATCACTGTAGTAAGTACAATGTCAGCAACATATATAAAAGATTATAGAAACCAATATGAAAGTTGCATCTAACATCCTGGAGACGAGAAATGGGAGAAGCAGGAGACCTAAGCAAATCTTAAAGGATGCACAGAAATTACTATTAGTATGAGTGTGATGAGAAGAGAAAGAGGAGAAAATCTGTTTTAGAAGATTTCACATTACAGATAGAGTCATTGCATGAAATAAAGCATGAGGGAAGAGTGGTCGCAAGGCACAGTATGCCAACTCCTTTAGCATACACTTTTGCAAAGAGTATTTGGCTTAGTAATAAAATGTGTTAAACCAATCTTAATCTTTTCATGCAATCAACTGCTCTAAATTAGAATGTCTCATCGACTAGATGGATTTCAGGATCCACTTAAAACTCTCTCCTGTGAAAAATAACCAATTCTAGATATTGCAGCTCGTTACTGGGGGGGGGGTGGGGAAGGCATTTTTTGAAGCAGAATCTTTGTTATGATAAATAAATCGATCAATTGTAGTTGCTGCAACACAAAATTATAGCAGTCTGTAATACTGTTTACCCAAAGGCAACTTGTCTATCTATTTAGTAATCTGCAAATATTACGGAAGTTCTTAACATGGGGGTCATGTACTCTAGATTTAAGAGGTCTGAGAACTTTAATTTAAAAATTACATATTACTAAGATCTATGTGAAATTAGCATTTCTTTTCATTTTAAAGGGAGGCAACAAACCATAGTAGTATTAGCAACACATACGAGTGGTTGTCAATACAAATCCTTTATATTTTTGTGTAATATTGCAGTTAGTGCTGATGCATCAAATACTATTTACTTCATTCATGCCTTTGAAATTACAGTTAATATTAGAATAACTGTTAGAAACTTGTTAGTTCATTGAGGATAAATAATTATGTTATTGCTATGTCATAAATTTTTAAGACTGCTTTAATAGCTGTAAGGCATATAACTGGTAAGCTTTAAAATGACATATAAGTCATATTATATGGCTAACATATAATAAAGGAGTCTAAAAAGGGAGCCAAAGGCGTAATCAATACTCCGTGTACAAACATAAGAAAGTAAAATAACATTTTAATGTTAATTTTAAAAAATAATAAGAAGAGATTGCAGAGGATTCCTGATTCCTAGTGGGGTCACCTTTTTTTGTTTCATTTTGTCGTTTTTTCTCTACTTCTGGAACTCTTTCTTATTAACCTTTTCGTAGGTTATTATATTATGCCACTATGCATTAAATCATGTTTGTTAATACTGTTTATAAAGTTCTTTATCAATGCTAAAACTATTTGCAAGGGAATAGCCCATTGCTGCCTAAAATTGGATTTTTTAAAATTGGGGGATAGAAACAAGTCAAATGTGGTCCAATTCACCTCTCTCTGTCAAGCTCACCTTTGGCCGTCTCCACTGATAAGCCAAGACTCTCAGGTCATCCATAACCATTTTTGATACAATTGCTTATACACCTTTTTCCAGAGTGAGTTGTTATTTTCTTCACTTTTATCAGAGAGATAAACTGCAGAGTATTTGATTATTACTTTCCTGATGTTTCTTCTTGGCTGGCTTTGGGGTTCACCCGGTGCAAGTTTATGGAGGTGTTAAGTCATCAAATGCCTGAGTCACTGCAATGCCAGTGCCATTTTTATAGTGATGACAGCTCCTCTTGGCTTTTTACAGCCCTCTCTTGACTCCATTTCATTCAGCCTCAGAGCAAGACTGCCTTAGGATTGGCAAAAAGATGATCCCATCTCATTGCTGACCTTAAAGGTCTTCGATTCTCAATGGATAAAGAAGTGCAGATAATATTAGCAGTGCCTTTGGTGCCTCTATAGGCACATCCATCCACATTTAAATACACGTTTTTATGTTTAGCCATTTATCCCTCTCTGTGAAATATTACAACGGCTTAAACATTAGCATACTAATCCAGGCCTGAGGTCTGGGAAAGATTTATGGTAAACATTTTTGGTGCCATTATTCACACTATGTGTGAAGCTGAGTAAGACTTTCTTCTGAATCAGAGTAATACCAGATTCATATCCCACTGGCTGCTCTGCTAAAAATCTAACTATTTTAACTTAAGTTATATTTCAATGCAAAAGAATAGTTCATGCCAATGATTCAGCATGGCACTTGGAAATATAAATAGCTATAGAGTCAAAGAGAATGATGTTAAAATCCTGGTTCTGTCATTTTCTAGCTGTGTGACCTTGAGTAAGGACTTAACCTCATTTAGCCTCAGCTTCCTTTACTACAAAATAACTAATATTGTGAGGATTAGATAAAGAAATAAGAGAACAAAAATTAAATGAAAAACTGAATATAAAGCCTGCTATGCAGTCCGTCTCAATGAAAGAAAACTATTATGATAATGATCGCCATTAACGACTAGTGATGCACAATAAGATTTAACCTTTCTCAGCCCAGATTGAACAGGAGAAATGTGGAGACATTGTCAGTGATGGACAAAATGTCCAAGCTCATCAATTCTACCTACTTCATCTTACAAAGTAAGAAAGTAAGACATCAAGAGGTTATGGAGCTTATTTGAGGACACTTAGTTATTTATCCAATGGAAAAGCTAGGGCAAGATCTATTTCTTCTGGCCTAAATTCTATTCTTCAAGTGTAAAGATTTGAACTTTATGGCAGAATGCCAAGGAGACAGAAGTAGAGCACTTAATAATAAAATAACAAATCTCCATCTCCTGTGTACAGAGGGAAAGTTCAAGAAATTACAAGAGCAATGAGGCCATAAAAGAAAACAGCTGCCCTTCTGAATCAAAGAGTTCCTCCTTTATGTATTTTACTCCCATGGAGCAGGGACCCACAGCTAAAGTGAACTTGGTTTCAGATGTACCTCATCTTCACATAATATAAGGAGCACAGACTGGATGAAGATCATACACAATTCTCATCCTGGACATTCCATTTCAATCTTTCTCTAGCTCTAAGGCTTTTCCCACTCCCTTTACTATCCACATCTGCTTTTTCTATCATCCATCACCACGTCTTCTTTCCAGCCTTTCTCTACTCTCCCTATTCTGTATTCCCATATTTCCCATCAGACGCTCAGAAAAAGCTAAAATGTCTTACTAGTTTTTTTTTTTTTTCTTAACATGTTCTGCTTCCCCGACACCCTGGTCAGATTGTGAGGTCTGTACATGTAAATATATTCTCCTTTTATTTTTCCATCTTCATTGTCAAGAAAAGTCCCTAACAATAATACACACTCAATAAAATCATATCTGCTTTCAGATCTGCTGCCACAGAGCAAATGAGTAAACCAGATTGACACTCCATTACTTGAAACGTATCAGCTGTTTCACATTGCCTTTAGCACAAGTAGCAACATTCTAACGACTACTACACATTTGGCAGTACTCTGAACTCTTCCTACCTCTCCAGTCCCAATTCCCAATACTCATTCTCTACAGCCACTATTTTGCTGCCTTGAATGAGCCAGTGTTTTTCTCACATGGGAAACTTGGTGATGCTGGTACCTTTACTAGGACACTTTTCACTCTTCATTACACTATCTCAGAGTCATCTTTTGGGTTTCAGCTTAAATAATATCTCTGTTTGACTCTTTCCTATACACTGAAGTGTCATTTATTTTTTCAATCTCGACACTTGTTTTTCATTAGACTTTCAAAATAGCAGCACGGTGTCATGTCTCTTTTCTTCCCACAGTTTTTTTTATTCAAATGTCTCAATCCTTATTTATCTGGCCCTAGTGGCTTCCCTGGTTGTCCAATCACTCCTCAAACTCTTCCCTTCCTTGATTTCTGGTCTGACCCACAGCCCACATTAGTAGTTGTGTATACTCACTTGACTTCTTCCTGAACTTGTACTCTTCTTTTCTTTTTAAATCTAGTTTGAGAGGCAGTTCTCAAATTTGCTCATATCCATGATAATATGCTCCTAGTAAGGACAATGCAATGCTCCATACAGCTCAGTTTATTCAATTTAAGGAATCATTTTGTCACTAGTGCACACTTCCAGTCATTCTACAAGTGTCTGTTCACCACCTATGTGATTGTTGCTAGGATAAGCACTATGGAAATAAAGATGAGCAAAGGGAAAGGACCTCTGCCTCTCCTTCAGGTGAGCTCAGGCTATTGAAGAAGACAGGTACTACTCATCACACCCTACGTTTACACACACGCGCATGTGCATGCACGCACGCGCGCGCACACACGCACTCATACATCTTGTTTAAGAACTATGAAAAAGATTGCAGCATAATTATTAAACTGACAAAGTCTGGATCGAGACTGAGTGGGTTTGAATACTTGCTCTTGCCACTTGTTAGCTGTGTTACCTTAACTGAGCTTTGTAACTTCACTATGATTCAATTTCTTCATTTATAAAATGGACCAGATACCACCACTTTAGTGGATTGTTGTAAAGACTGAGTCAATTAATGTATATAAAACACACCAAGTAAGTGTTATAAACTGGGCTATTATCATCCCTTTGCAATTCTGTCCTTCCAAATTTCTTAGAGTTATATTTCCTTTTATTTTCTGAAATTATGTAAATAAAATACAGCAACTTTTTTGTTTTTATTGTCTAATTCTTTTTAAAAATTTAATTCAATTTTATTTTAAGTTCTGGGATACATGTGCAGGATGTGCAGGTTTGTTACATATGTAAACGTGTGCCATGGTGGTTTGCTGCACCTTTCAACCCATCACCCAGGTATTAAGCCCCACAAGCATTAGCTATTTATCCTGATGCTTTCCCTCCAGCAGTGGTTTTTGAAATGGGCTTGTTTGGCAAAAGATAAATTGAGGAAACATGTATTCAGAGGAGGGATGATTTTACTACCTTAGACTTGGAAACGTTCTGTATCCAAAATGCTTAACCTTGTACCCCAAGCCCTCTGTCATATTGCCCTTGCATAATTCTTCCTCATATTCCACTGTTCTGGTTTTTAATTGTTGTGCAACAAAGCACTCCAACACTTAATCACTTGGAGTAGCATCCATTGCATTATAGCTCATGATCATGTAGGGTCAGGGATTCTGGTAGGAGTCAGCAGAGTGATTTTGGTATTGACTGGGGTCACTTGGTGGTATTCACCCAATGGCCGGTCTGGTCTGGAGGGTCCGGGATGGTTTTAGTCACATTTCTGTGACCTTACTGGAAATAACTAGATGTCAGATTCAGCTGGACTCCACAGCCTCTCCATGTAGTCTCAGGGTCTCTCCACATAGTTTTTAAATAAGGCATTTTATATGGCAGCTAGCTTCATCTACCATGAATGTTCCAAGATTTGGAAAGAGGAGCTGCCAATCTTTTAAGGCCTCGTCCAGAAACTGTTACTGGGGCACTTCCACCATATTCTATCCAACTATTCACAGACACAGAATCCTTGCTGTTGCCACCTGTTAGCTGTGTTGCCTTACAGCCAGATTAAAATGGAAGGAGACATAGAATCCATGTCTAAATAGGAGGAGAGACAAAGACTTTGTGGCCATCGTTAACCTATCACGCCTGCCTGGTGTGGTGCGTAAGTAATATTAAACTTGGCTCAATGTCTCACATTCTCCTTATTGCTCGATGCCTCCATGCTTCAGGAGGTCCTGACCTTCTCTGTGATGCCCCTTTTGCCTTTGTTCTTCTGGCTAACTTTAACTAACACTTCAAATTCTAGCTCAGATATCATCAACTCCTGCCCCAAGCCCCTAAATAGACTCCGATTTAATATCATCCTGATTGCATGCCTATCTTACCTCCTGCCATATTTTATTGGGACAATCTGTTTCCTTCAGCAGCATGTCAGCTCTGGGGTGGGAAAAAGTATCATGTTTTATTCATTTTTGTATTTCTAGAGTCTAGCACAATACTTGGTGTACCAGTGTACCCAGGATGATCTGAATGACTGTCACCACTTTAAATTTTATTGAAAATGTACAAAGATTATTATATAAAATAAATTGATTTTAATTCAAATGACCACGGCACTTCACCAGAAATATTTAGTTTTCAAATATTTTTACCAGATTAAATTGTAAAATATTAATTTTTATAAAGATATGAACAATATTTTAAAATATTCAATGATGAGACTTTTATATATCTTCATTTAATTACAATATTCATTTTATTTTCCTTTTGAGGGCTGAGTTGGCATAGCTAGATGGAGAAATAATTTTTACAAGTTAGACATCACCTAGAAGTCAATAAAAATGATGAAGAGGCTGTCTTGATGCTGACAGAGAAACAGAATTATATATGATCTTTCAAGTATAGAAAATTAATCTACATCAGGCTATAGATATATTTGATCACAACCCAAAAATTAAAGTACAGGTAAGCTCCAAGGAATTTTCCGTTATTTCTAGGTATAACAAAACAGCTTCCGGAACTGCTCTACATTCAAAACTCTTCAGCCAGTCTCCTCTTACACCTTTGATCTTTCTTCTTCTTTTCTCAGTTCTCTCTCATTGATGACAGAAAATATCTTCATGAATATGTATGGCAAAAAATGTGTTAACATTTATTGAGCATTAATATATGCTAAGCACTATACTAAATGCTTTACATGAAATATCTCATTTATTAAGATGGCTCTGAAAATTACCTGTTATTTATAGTGAGGAAATGCAACTTCAGAGAGTGACTTCTCCAAGGTCACATTGTTTGTAAGTAATAGAAACAAAATCTCTCTAACTCAAAAAATCCTGCTTCGAATCTCTATAAATTACTTCCTAAAGAAATTAAATCACAACATTTAATCAAATCTACATGGTTGCCCTCAAGACATAAATTTTCCTCTCACACTGCTGAGTAGTCAGTGAGTTGAATAGAATATTCTTCATTTTGTTGAAATGAGGAAGACTATGGCGATAACAATTTAGGAACAGAGAGCCAAGATCAGTGTTTGGCATTGGACGTGTTGTGTTTTTAAATAAATGTGGCCTCTACAGAAATTTTAACACAGACTCTAGAACATCATTGATGGTTAACTGGATTCAACACCAGAATAGGAAACTATTTACTATACTTGCAAGTGGCATCATTATGAGGGACAGGAATCTTTTGCATATGGGTAAATTAACTCTGTGTCTTTCTTGCCAGGTTTTACATGAGAAGGAGGAGGATGTCCTGCCCTCTTGGATCTGTTTCTTTGTTTGGCATGTCCACACCTGCCACCTTTTCCAGCAGGTTGTTATTGGGAGGCTGGCCCTGCTTTCCTACTCAAGGGTCTGGGAACTACACTGAACGCCACCCCACCACCATGGTGGCCTGTACCCAGTCACTGACTGGTGTGGAGTCACCTCTGCATCAAGGTGGAATATTTACGCCCAAAACCTTTCTTTAGAATCAAATTCCTTCCCTTTCATCTCCTACTACATTTCATCATGGATTTCTCCTTAGAGCCCTCTCAAAAAATCGCTTGCTCACATACTGCCTTCTCAGGCTCCACTTTTAGGAAACCCAACCCAAAACAACATGGATGAGGGCCATATTGCTTCCAAACTGGGACGAAGTGAAGCTAATGCTCTATTTTGATAGTGTTGCTGCCCTTATTCATGAATCTATTTCATTCAACAAATGCCTTTAATGAGATAATTTGTGCCAGGTCCTAGGTTTCAGGGAAGATAAGCTTTGGGGTGATTATAATTATTTTAGGCTGATAAGCATCATTTAAATTTCAACAGCAATACCTGAATTCAATAAAAATTTCAGGAGTAACAATTAACTGACAACAAATGGTACGAGCAATATGTAGCATGATGCTGAACTATAATCCACACTCCTGGAATCTTATAAGGGCTGTTTCAATAAAGTCAAAAGCAGTGTCATACAAGCATAACAAATATTTAGCTCAAAGTAAAGGTGATGGAGGCAGAAAGGTTAGAGACAAAGACCTGAATCTAAATCCCATCCAAACACAAGTCCTGTGACTTGGGATCATTTTCTTATTCCTTTCTGAGTGTAAATTTCTTAATCTGGAAAAAAAAAAGAAAAAGAAAACAACAATTATTTTACCAGAAAGTATTGAACATTAAATATAAAGCATTCTGAACAATGCCTGTCTCAATGAATGTCTTCATAATGTCATTAGCTAAAAGGGAATTTAGGTCTGGCACATCTCCAAAGTGAATCAATGAGAACAATGAAGGAAAATTTCAATAAACCCTTGGTCAGAAGATATATACAAGATCATAAAAAGATGCTAATCATACTCCCAATCACCGACCTCAAAACCTTGCAGTAAATTTAGACACCTGGCAACTCAAATCTTTGAAGCTTCTCAAAATTCTTGCCTCTGTTCCTTCTAGGCTTAACTACCACCATCGCTTAGCTCAGATGCAGAACACCTCACACCTGGAATATTGGAAGAACCAAATCGCTTTTTCTCAAATGTCACTTTATTCATATAATTCCTTTGATCTAAATGGTCTATACGAATATTCAATGCTCCTGGAATAAATTCTAGACTTCTTAGTCTGGTATTCAAGATTCTTGATGATCTCATGACAATCTACTTTTCCAGCGTCATTTCCTACTGGCCCTTGAGATTAACCCCAGATTTCAGGCCATCTTGTCTTCTCTCTGTCCCTGCACTTGCTCTGATCTTCTTTCTCTGCTCATAAGGAACAGAATATTCTCTCTCAATTGTCATCTCTCTAACTCTTATCAATGCAGCAGTGCCCAATATAAATGGCGTCTCTTCCACAAGCTTTTCTGTATCATCCAAAAAGAAGTGACACTTATTTTTGTCTATGCAATTCATTGATTCACTACGCAATAGCAGTAATTTGACTCCATTGTCAGAGTTATTTCTGAATATAACTTTATTGCATGTTTTTGAATTCATTATTCTTAAGAGATAAACATATATTTCTTACATACTTGTATTCATTACAGTACCTATCACACTGTAAGATGCATAAAGGGTGGTTGGTTAACATTTATCAAATAATTACATATATATAAAACCTTAGATTTTATTCTTCGGTAGATTTAATCTGTTAATTTCCACATTTGCACAGAAATTTGAAATTTCAGAAAATTGAGTTTTTCTATTCTGTTTATGAATTCTGGATATTGATTTATTAATTTAGTTACTGGCGCAGTAAGATATATAAAGTGGATAATGGGTATTCAACTAATGTTTGTGAAATGAACAAATAAGTAATTGACTGTAAATTGAGGAATGTCTGCCTTCATAAATTCCTGGGAGAAAAATATAATGCCATTTCATTCCAAAATAGTAGCTAATATGATTTAGGTTAATTCTATTTTTCCATGTGAAAATAATGCTTTGCGGTGGAAAATAAAATGATTAAAAAAGGAGAACGTTGCAATCTTAAAATCCATTGACTAACAAAAAGAAACTAACTCTTTAAATGCATACGTATAGGATTTTAGACTTTCAAGTCATCATGGAAGAAAAGGTAGTTGTATAATAAGTTTCGGATGAGTTCAAAGTCTGCTCTTTCTTTGAAACATTTTGTTCTCAATAATAGACCCTCAGAGCCAGTTTTATCCTTCAGTATCAAATTTTAAAGGTGACTAAGAACAGACTATAACGTGACGTTGTCTGCAGACCCCACCGTGTTCTAAGCTGGCCACTCTCATTAGTGTGAGTGCACATGTTGATAAGCCCCACGGGGCATTTATGTGACACCAAAGAATGTTTCATGACATGCCTTCAGTCAAGATTTTGCTCAGGCATTTTGAGTCCCTCTCTAGTGCTATTTCCTCTTTTTCTGTAGCTTTTATTCGCACTTGACCCTACATTTTAGAAAGTGCACACAAGTCAGTATTCCAGACATCCCAGGGACTTGAAGAGCTGATCTAATGTCTGTGTTGCAAGATAAAAAACAGAGGAATTTTGTTGAACCCATAAAAAGGATGACATTTTGCCTGGCCCTGAGCTGTTCTGTTCAAAATTGAAGCTTTTGCAGCTTGCGGCTACTTGATTTGTGAGCTGGAGAGCATCATATCTTGGCCATTACTGAATCATAAAAGTTCTCTGCCTCTTCCCAGCTCATTTTATTTAAAAGGAAAAAGAGAAATCCTTTATCTTACAAAATGCATTTTCTTTTTATTTTCCTTCATTTCTGGAATGTATTCTGTAAAGGTTCAGTGAAAACATATGTAAATGGTAATTTGAAAAGACCATTGAGCTGATGCAAGAAAGGTTATTTGGGTGGTTAGATTGGAATACGAGTCATGGGAATAGGGCACTTTGTAGTACTTTTTTGTGCCGTATCACCTGTGAATGGCTAGAACCCTGTACATATTAATTATTTTCATCATCTATAAAATGGTAATATAGAGCCACATAATACATCCAGGTCAGGGTCTGGTTTAACCAGAAAATATTGATTGGTTCTAGGTGGAATGAACTGAGCATGAAGGAGAAGGCTTCTTTAAGAATTCCTCTGCATTTAACATAACTTGGATGAGAGAGAGACTCATGGAATGTTTCTAAACAGCATCTGAAGTAGTGATTTCCCAGCTTACCCGTATCACCTTATAACTAAACCCATCTCTACAGCATAATTATTCCTTTATGTAACATGTGTTCAGTGCATTTGATAAGTCAGTCACTATCTTGGCTTCTGGAAAACAATAGCATAGTCATCCTTCTTCAAAGAGCTTTCAGTCTATTTATAAATATTTTCTTATGTCAAAGAGATAAGTATTAGTTAAATGCTTATAATAGGCATATTCTCATTGTTATATAGATAAAAGATAATACATCATTTTATGTGAAAAGAATATCAGAAATTTGCACAAAAATAAGTGTGCCACACAGTTAATTTCCAAAAGCACTAATTTTTTGTGAATTTTGTGATGTTTATTGTATTTGTGAGCTTTTCAAAATCCCTAATGTATCATGGTTTATTTTCTCATTCTAAATAAAAATTCATTTCTGTACATAATTTTGTATTATTGTTCTTAAAGGATTCCTCCAAACTGTAGAAACTTGTGACCCCACACAGCCTCAAGCCAGCTCTGATACAACACTGTTATCTGAGATGATCTGCACAAAGTCACAACATAGTACCTTGCATGAAATAGGAGCTTAAAGTATGGCAGGGATGATTATTACTGTAGTTCTTGACTAGTTCTCTCTTTGTCATTCTCTTTAGCTCTAGAAAAGCATTTCTCTACAGAATCAGGGAAAAATCACGACATCCATGATTGTCTTTATTAGTTCTGAGAATTGTTTCAGTGCTTGACAAAACCATTTTTTTTTTCAGGAGTGCTATATGAAAATTAGATTTCTGTTTAATTTTGTACGGAATTTATTAGTTTGTGTAAGAAAGTATGAATCCTGGCCGGGCGCGGTGGCTCATGCCTGTAATCCCAGCACTTGGGGAGGCCGAGGCGGGCGGATCATGAGGTCAGGAGATCAAGACCATCCTGGCTAACACGGTGAAACCCCCTCTCTAAAAACACAAAAAATTAGTCTTAGTCGGGCGTAGTGGCAGGCGCCGGTAGTCCCAGCTACTGGGGAGGCCGAGGTAGCAGAAGGCGTGCACCCGGGAGGCGGAGCTTGCAGTGAGCTGAGATAGCGCCACTGCACTCCAGCCTGGGCGACAGCGAGACTCCGCCTCACACACACACACACACACACACACACACACACACACACACACAGAGAGAGAGAGTATGAATCCTTTAAGAAAATAAGTCTGGAAACTCTGAAGCCACGTATAAATCGAAAGCACAGTCATAGGCAGATAGAGATGGAAACAAATACTCTATATAAATGTTTACTTTTCCTCCATTTTGAAATGTCTGTTGGAATAGTGGAGAAAAAAATGAATGTGAATTGAACAGTTCTTTAGTGAAGAAGATTCATAGGTGTTTAACGTTCTCTGTAGCAAGATGTCCTCAATAATAATTTCTCTTTTTCTCTTCTGAAAAAGATGGAGAAAGTATTCAGGGTTTCTCAGTGCTTGGAAAGAAAAACATAGTCATCGTTTTCACTGGCTTCAAATAGCCTAAATAGTGTCAACAAACCCACTGCAGCTGAGTCAGAAGGAAGATAGCCACCTGTGACAAGCAGCCCTGGGTAGCTTTGAAACAGAGCCAGCTCAGAGACTGAGGACAGGATTCAAGGAAGGACTTTTGACTTCAAGTTAATCACTTGGTGCTGATTGATAAGGGAAAAGGAAAGATTACTAAGCAAAGTCGACCTGCCTGGAAAGCATTTATTTCTTTAAAATGTGCTTTAGAATTATCTATCTGTCAAGATGTTTTTATTCAGGTTAATGTTAATATGGCCTTATATGTTTAATAATTGTGTGGAAAAATTTGGTGCTCAGTGCATTTGGGAAGAATCTGTTAAAGTGAAACAGAATACAAGAGTGTCATGGTAAAGAGTGCTAACTCCAGAGCTAGACTGTCTGCATTGAAAATCCTGACCTCCTAGCTCCATGACCTTAGACAAGCTCCTGAACCTCTGCAAGACTTGGTTTTCTGAACCAAAGAAATTAATGATAGCATCTACCTCATAAGACTGCTATGAGGATTAAATAAGATGATCTCTACAAGGATATCAGCCCAATGCCTGCCAGACAGTAAAGGCTTCCTAAAAGCAAATGCCTCATTAAACTTGAAGTCATCCATTCCCACTACTCCTCTAGTATATTGTTCTTAGTTTCAAGAAATTTTTGTGTTCCTTACTGTGGAAATGGCGGTTAATAGAAACTAAAGAATCTTAAGAATTTCTTTGTTGGTTTAACAGTGTGTTTTACCTAAGAAAATCTCAAACAGTCCCTGTAGATGATGATAACATGTGGACCTGCCCCGAAACAGTTAAACTGGTTTTGTTGCTTGGGAGCTGATGAGAAACAACTGACACAGCTCCTCAAAATTGATCTGGTTCTACCTCAAAGAACAGATATCCAGGCAAATGGATTTACTTTATTTATCCCAACTCAGAATAGAAGTTATAAACTCTCAGGCTTTTATGAGGTAGTTCCCTGGGGCTGAAGCTTTTTGTTATCTTTTCTTCATGGTACAATAAGGAAAGATGCAGATGGGTGGCATCAACAACCAAGCAAAGATGATGAGTTACTATCTTAGAACCACATTACTTCAATGTCAAGGTGTGTAGAGAATCATAGAGTTAGATACTAAGGGTAATAGCTTGACCTTGGCAAGTTGTGTAAGATTATATGACATTTTGTTGAATAAAGAGAGACACATTACAGATAGCTGGATTTTCAACATACTTGCAAGGGAAAACAGCCAGAGAATATTTTTCAGTTATTTTGTTGTGTTAGTTATCCTTTACCTCCTAAATTAGTTTTTGTCTATCAATTGTCTATTTGTCTATCTGTTATCTATTTGTCTATTTATTGTCGATTGTCTATAGTCTATGTATTGTCTTAGAAATTATGTTTTCAAGGGGTTGGGGGGTTTTTGGTTTTGTTTGTTTTAGTTTTGGCACTATCTTGCCTTATCCCTGTTTCAAGATGACAATTTCTAACTCAGTACAACAAAGAAAAGTTGGGGTCATTCTTAACAAAACATCCTATTAAATTTAAACAGGATATTGGGAACTTGTGCCAAGGTATCACCACAAGTGAAAAGAGTTCTAAATATTGGCCGGGTATGGTGTCTCACGCCTGTAATCCCAGCACTTTGGGAGACTGAGGTGGGCAGATCACAAGGTCGGGAGATCGAGACCATCCTGGCTAACATGGTGAACCCCGTCTCTACTAAAATTACAAAAAATTAGCTGGGCATGGTGGCGGGCACCTGTAGTCCCAGCTTCTCGGGAGACTGAGGCAGGAGAATGCCATAAACCCAGGAGGCAGAGCTTGCAGTGAGCCGAGATCGCGCCACTGCACTCCAGCATGGGCAACAGAGTGAGACTCTGTCTCAAAAAAAAAAAAAAGAGTTCTAAATATCAACTTTTATTTTATTGATCAATAAATACCCACATTTGAAAAGTCTACTCAAAAACTAATATAAGAGAAACATCAACCTGGTAGAGCATGAAGTGATTACTGTCTTCGTCCTGTACATATGTAAACAAGTTCCTTAACACTCATCCTCTCAGTATTCTTTTTGATTTTATAAAAAAATTCACTTTTGTGATTGTCATATAATCTTTTTTCAGTCTTAAGCTCAAAGCCAATTCTTTTTTTCATAAGATGTCAGTAGATGAACCTTTGCTTGGATCTTTCAAGATGCTGAGGTTTCTAGGACGCTCTACTTCCAGGTATTAATCTTCTCCTATTTCTTTTGGTCCAGGCAATTGCAAGAATATTCTTGGCTGCCCCAGCTCTGCTATGTCAGCCTCTCACAGGCCTCTCAGAGTCCATCCTAGTCTATAGCATAGATAGCAATTCTTCTCCAGAAAATATCAAATTAAACTACCTTTCAAGTTGTTAGCACTCCTTTTTTGGGGGGTTGGGGAGTTAGTCAAAATCTAGCACAGTATTGGCAAGTAGTGTGTGCTTAATAAATATAATATTAGATGATGGTTTTAAAATGGCATTCTGAGAATAGACCTCACACTCTCCCAAATCCCCAGTGGACGATCAAAAAATATATAAAATAGAGAAAATATTCAGTATCACTGGAAACAAGGGGAAAAAATGCCAGTACTCCTCATCCCTGATGCTAAGAAAGATAAGTATCATCAAGAAGTAGGAGGAATTGACTGTGGCTGAAATTTACTAATAATACCAAAATCACAGGAACTGGAGTTAAAGAAAGTAGAAAAAGACAAATAAGAATTATATTGGGGGGGACAGTTCCAAGATGGCCAAATAGGAACAGCTCCAGGCTACAACTCCCAGTGTAAGCACCACAGAAGACGGGTGATTTCTGCATTTCCAACTGAGGTACTGGGTTCATCTCACTGGAGCATGTCAGATAGTGGGTGCAGGACAGTGAGTGCAGCCCACTGAGCGAGAGTCGAAGCAGGGTGAGGCATCACCTCACCCAGGAAGCGCAAGGGGTAAGGGAATTCCCTTTTCTAGCCAAGGGAAACTGTGATACACAGCACCTGGAAAATTGGGTCACTCTCACCCTAATACTGCACTTTTCTAAGGGTATTAGCAAATGGCATACCAGGAGATTATATCCCATGCCTGACTCACAGGGTCCCATGCCCACAGGGCCTCCCTTATTGCTAGCACAGCAATCTGAGCTCTAACTGCAAGGTGGCAGCAAGGCTGGGGGAGGGGCACACGCCATTGCTGAGGCTTGAGTAGGTAAACAAAGCAACCCAGAAGCTCGAACTGGGTGGAGCCCACTGCAGCTCAAGGAGGCCTGCCTGCCTCTGTAGACCCGACCTCTGGGGACAGGGCATAGCCAAACAAAAGGCAGCAGAAACTTCTGCAGATTTAAATGTCCCTGTCTGACAGCTTTGAAGAGAGTAGTGGTTCTCCCAGCATGGAGTTTGAGATCTTAGAATGGACAGACTGCCTCCTCAACTGGGTCCCTGACCCATGAGTAGACTAACTGGGGGGCAGCCCCCAGTAGGGGCAGACTGACACCTCACTCGGCCAGATACCCCTCTGAGATGAAGCTTCCAGAGGAACGATCAGGCAGCAACATTTGCTGTTCAGCAATATTCACTCTTCTGCAGCCTGCTCTGCTGATACCCAGGCAAACAGGGTCTGAAGTAGATCTCCAGCAAACTCCAATAGACCCGCAGCTGAGGGTCCTGTTAGAAGGAAAACTAACAAACAGAAAAGACATCCACACCAAAACCCCATCTGTATGTCACCATCATCAAAGACCAAGGGTAGATAAAACCACAAAGATGGGGAAAAAACAGAGCAGAAAAGCTGAAAATTCTAAAAATCAGAGCGCCTCTCCCCCTCCAAAGAAACACAGCTCCTCGCCAGCAACGGAACAAAGCTGGATGGAGAATGACTTTGACGAGTTGAGAGAAAAAGGCTTCAGATGATCAAACTTCTCTGAGCTAAAGAAGGAAGTTCGATCCCATTGTAAAGAAGCTAAAACCTTGAAAAAATATTAGATGAATGGCTAACTAGAATAACTAATGTAAGGAAGTCCTTAAATGACCTGATAGAGCTGAAAACCATGGCACAAGAACTACATGACAAATGCACAAGCTTCAGTAACCAACTCGATCAAATGGAAGGAAGGGTTATCAGTGATTGAAGAGCAAATGAATGAAATGAAGCAAGAAGAGAAGTTTAGAGAAAAAAGAGTAAAAAGAAATGAACGAAGTCTCCAAGAAATATGGGATTATGTGAAAAGACCAAATCTACGTCTGATTGGTGTGCCTGAAAGTGATAGGGAGAATGGAACCAAGTTGGAAAACACTCTCCAGGATATTATCCAGTAGAACTTCCCCAACCTAGCAAGGCAGGACAACATTCAAATTCAGGAAATACAGAGAACGCCACGAAGATACTCCTTGAGAAGAGCAACTCCAAGAGACATAATTGTCAGATTCACCAAAGTTGAAATGAAGGAAAAAATGTTAAGGGCAGCCAGAGAGAAAGGTCGGGTTACCCACAAATGGAAGCCCATCAGACTAACAGCAGATCTCTCGGCAGAAACTCTACAAGCCAGAAGAGAGTGGGGGCCGATATTCAACGTTCTTAAAGAAAAGAATTTTCAACCCAGAATTTCATATCCAGCCATACTAAGTTTCATAAATGAAGGAGAAATAAAATCCTTTACAGACAAGCAAATGCTGAGAGATTTTGTCACCACCAGGCCTGCCCTACAAGAGCTCCTGAAGGAAGCACTAAACATGGAAAGGAACAACTGGTACCAGATATTGCAAAAACATGCCAAAATGTAAAGACCGTCAATGCTAGAAAGAAACTGCATCAACTAGCGAGCAAAATAACCAGCTAACATCATAATGACAGGATCAAGATCACACATAACAAAATTAACCTTAAATGTGAATAGGCTAAATGCTCCAATTAAAAGACACAGACTAGCAATTGGATATAGATCAGTTTGTTGTATTCAGGAGACCCATCAGTTTGCTGTATTCAGGAGACCCATCTCATGTGCAGAGATACACATAGACTCAAAATAAAGGGATGGAGGAAGATCTACCAAGCAAATGGAAAACAAAAAAAAAGGCAGGGGTTGCAATCCTAGTCTCTGACAAAACAGACTTTAAACCAACAAAGATCAAAATAGACAAAGAAGGCCATTACATAATGGTAAAGGGATCAATTCAACAAGAAGAGCTAACTGTCCTAAATATATATGCACCCAATACAGGAGCACCCAGATTCATAAAGCAAGTCCTTAAAGACTTACAAAGAGACTTAGACTCCCACACAATAATAACGGGAAACTTTAACACCCCACTATCAACATTAGACAGATTAACGAGACAGAAAGTTAACAAGGATATCCAGGAATTGAACTAAACTCTGCACCAAGCGGACCTAACAGACATACACAGAACTCTCCACCCCAAATCAACAGAATATACATTCTTCTCAGCACCACATCGCACTTATTACAAAATTGACCACATAATTGGAAGTAAAGCACTACTCAGCAAATGTAAAATAACAGTAATTATGACAAACTGTATCTCAGACCACAGTGCAATCAAACTAGAACTCAGGAGTAAGAAACTCACTCAAAACCACTCAACTACATGGAAACTGAACAACCTGCTCCTGAATGACTACTGGGTACATAATGAAATGAAGGCAGAAATAAAGATGTTCTTTGAAACCAATGAGAACAAAGATACAGCATACCAGAATCTCTGGGACACATTTAAAGCAGTGTGTAGAGGGAAATTTATAGCACTAAATGCCCACAAGAGAAAGCAGGAAAGATCTAAAATTGACACCCTAACATTACAATTAAAAGAACTAGAGAAGCAAGAGCAAACACATTCAAAACCTAGCCGAAGGCAAGAAATAACTAAAATCAGAGCAGAACTGAAGGATATAGAGACACAAAAAACCCTTCAAAAAAATCAATGAATCCAGGACCTGGTTTTTTGAAAATATCAACAAAATTGATAGACCGCTAGCAAGACTGATAAAGAAGAAAAGAGAGAAGAATCAAATAGACGCAATAAAAAACGATAAAGAGGATATCACCACCGACCCCATAGAAATACAAACTACCATCAGAGAATACTATAAACACCTCTATGAAAATAAACTAGAAAACCTAGAAGAAATGGATAAATTCTTGGACACATACACTCTCCCAAGACTAAACCAGGAAGAAGTTGCATCCCTGAATAGACCAATAGCAGGCTCTGAAATTGATGCAATAATTAATAGCCTACCAAGCAAAAAACGTCCAAGGTCAGATGGATTCACAGTCGAATTCTACCAGAGGTACAAGGAGGAGCTCGTACCATTCCTTCTGAAACTATTCCAATCAATAGAAAAAGAGGGAATCCTCCCTAACTCATTTTATGAGGCCAACATCATCCTGATACCAAAGCCTGGCAGAGACACACACACGCACAAAAGAGAATTTGAGACCAATATCCCTGATGAACATTGATGCAAAAATCCTCAATAAAATACTTGCAAACTGAATCCAGCAGCACATCAAAAAGCTTATCCACCTTGATCAAGTGGCTTCATCCCTAGGATGCAAGGCTGGTTCAACATATGCAAATCAATAAACGTATTCCAGCATATAAACGGAACCAAAGACAAAAACCACATGATTATCTCAATAGATGCAGAAAAGGCTTTTGACAAAATTCAACAGCCCTTCATGCTAAAAACGCTCAATAACCTTGGTATTGATGGGGCGTATCTCAAAATAATAAGAGCTATTTATGACAAACCCACAGCCAATATCATACTGAATGGGCAAAAACTGGAAGCATTCCCTTTGAAAACTGGCACAAGACAGGGATGCCCTCTCTCACCACTCCTATTCAACATAGTGTTGGAAGTTTTGGCCAGGGCAATCAGGCAGGAGAAATAAATAAAGGGTATTCAATTAGGAAAAGAGGAAGTAAAACTGTCCCTGTTTGCAGATGACATGATTGTATATTTAGAAAACCCCATTGTCTCAGCCCAAAATCTCCTTAAGCTGATAAGAAACTTCAGCAAAGTCTCAGGATACAAAATCAATGGTCAAAAATCACAAGCATTCTTATACACCAGTAACAGACAAACAGAGAGCCAAATCATGAGTGAACTCCCATTCACAATTGCTTCAAAGAGAATAAAATACCCTAGGAATCCAACTTACAAAGGATGTGAAGGACCTCTTCAAGGAGAACTACAAATCACTGCTCAATGAAATAAAAGAGGAAACAAACAAATGGAAGAACATTCCATGCTCATGGATAGGAAGAATCAATACCGTGAAAATGGCCATACTGCCCAAGGTAATTTGTAGATTCAATGCCATCCCCATTAAGCTACCAATGACATTCGTCACAGAATTGGAAAAAACTACTTTAAAGTTCATATGGAACCAAAAAAAGAGCCCGCATTGCCAAGACAATCCTAAGCCAAAAAACAAAGCTGGAGGCAACACGCTACCTGACTTCAAACTATACTACAAGGCTACAGTAACCAAAACAGCATGGTACTGGTACCAAAATAGAGATATAGACCAATGGAACAGAACAGAGCCCTCAGAAATAATACCACACATCTACAGCCATCTGATCTTTGACAAACCTGAGAAAAACAAGAAATGGGGAAAGGATTCCCTATTTAATAAATGGTGCTGGGAAAATTGGCTAGCCATATGCAGAAAGATGAAACTGGATCCCTTCCTTACACCTTATATGAAAATTAATTCAAGATGGATTAGAGACTTAAATGTTAGACCTAAAACCATAAAAACCCTAGAAGAAAACTTATGCAATACCATTCAGGACACAGGCATGGGCAAGGACTTCATGTCTAAAACACCAAAAGCAATGGCAACAAAAGCCAAAATTGACAAATGGGATCTCATTAAACTAAAGAGCTTCTGCACAGCAAAAGAAACTACCATCAGAGTGAACAGGCAACCTACAGAACGGGAGGAAATGTTTGCAATCTATTCATCTGACAAAGGGCTAATATCCAGAATTTACAAATAACTCAAACAAATTTACAAGAGAAAAACAAACAACCCCATCAAAAAGTGGGCAAAAGATATAAACAGACACTTCTCAAAAGAAGACATTCATGCAGCCAAGAGACATCTGAAAAAATGCTCATCATCACTATCCATCAGAAAAATGCAAATCAAAACCACAATGAGATACCATCTCACACCAGTTAGAATGATGATCATTAAAAAGTCAGGAAACAACAGGTACTGGAGAGGATGTGGAGAAATAGGAACACTTTTATAATGTTGCTGGGAGTGTAAACTAGTTCAGCCATTGTGGAAGACATTGTGGCGATTCCTCAAGGATCTAGAACTAGAAATACCATTTGACCCAGTCATCCCATTACTGGGTATATACCCAAAGGATGATACATCATGCTGCTATAAAGACACATGCACACATGTTTACTGCGGCACTATTCACAATAGCAAAGACTTGGAACCAACCCAAATGTGCACCAATGACAGACTGGATTAAGAAAATGTTGCACATATACACCATGGATTACTATGCAGCCATAAAAAATGATGAGTTCATGTCCTTTGTAGGGACATGGATGCAGCTGGAAACCATCATTCTCAGCAAACTATCGCAAGAACAGAAAACCAAACACCGCATGTTCTCACTCATAGGTGGGAACCGAACAATGAGAACACTTGGACACAGGAAAGGGAGCATCACACACCGGGGTCTGTTGCGGGGTAGGGGGATGGGGGAGGGATAGTATTAGGAGATATACCTAATGTAAATGATGAGTTAATGGGTGCAGCACACCAACATGGCACATGTATACATATGTAACAAACCTGCACGTTGTGCACATGTACCCTAGAACTTAAAGTATACTAAATAAATAAATAAATAAATAAATAAATAAATAAATAAATAATTATGTCAGAAACTAAAACTTGATGTTTGGGAAAACACACCCCCACACTCACTAGAAAATCCAAGTTTCACAAGACAGTTATTCCAAAGAGAAAACTGGCAAATCAGCAGGTTGTGGATACCTGTGGAGAAAAGAAAATTAGCTATAGTTAGGCATGTATAAATACGGTTCCAAACTGTGAATGGAAAAATTTGAAGCGTGATTATCACCAACAATCGCAAAGGAAAACGTTCTATTTCTGATATTTCCCTTGCTTCTCCTTATTTTCCTCAAACTCTTGAATGCTGACCTGGAAATATCAAATCTGATGAACCCATTATCCCAAAGGGAAGAGTTGAGGTGGGACATTATAATAAGAATTGACATTATATATTGAGAACTTAATATGGCAGCCTGTGTTCCAAGTGCATTTATAATTTCACTTATTTGGAAAATGTACTTGTGTTAACTAAAAGATTGGAAAATACAGAAGAATATATCATAAGAATGATTATTGAGAGTATTGAAATGAGAATAAATATAAATATATATATATTATACAAAAGTACATAAAAATCACATTTGAAAGTTTAAGTACATAATTCACCAATTAATAATAATTAATAATAAGCCTAATATAAAATTGAAGATAAGCTGTCAAAAATCATAATGTAGGGAATTGTGGAAGAAAAACTAAACATGCTCAGTATCTCCTTTTGCATAGTAGAATTCAGTTTACATTGTTTCATTTTTCCATTTTTATTTTATTTTTTAGTATGCTCACCATGGAAATTTAGATTGAAATGATTATAAGAACAAAGTTTAAAAGAAAAACCCTGAAAAGGTAGAAGATAAAGGTAAGACAAAGTAAACATAAAAGATGAAAATATAAATAAAACACAGAAATGAGGCGATTTTAATAAATCTGAAGGAAAAATTTATATTAAAATACAGAGGCTGTTAGACTGATTGAAAAAATTAAAGCACATTTTATTTACAAAAGAACTATATGAAATAAAAACATTACAAATGTAAAATTTTAAAAATAAAAAAATACCAATTATTCGTTTAAAAGAAAAGGAGGAAAAGCATAGGTTATAGGTGTAAAAACAGAAAAAAAAAACATCAAGTTAAAAACAAAGTGAAATTAATGAGAGTCATTTTCAATTTTTCAAAATATATACTTCATAATGAAAATATCATTATGATTATCTATATTAAAATAGTCATCTCTACATACACACACAAATAATATAAGATAGTTTTTAAATGCTAAAATAGTTTCAAAAACTATTTTAAAAAGTAAAATAGTTTTAAAGCCATACAAATGGAAAGGAGAGCAATAGTTATAACTTCTCATACCTCTTAGTATGATGTTAATTTATAATGATTTCTAATTTACTAAAAAAATGGAACTGAACCTTTAAATACCTAAGAAACATGAATAAGAATTCATCAAATCAGCCCATAGGGAAAAAAATCAATATGTTCCCCGAAGAACAATCTATGAAGGCTATATTCTCTGAACAACATTTATTGATATGTGAAATAAATAACATTTTAATAGATAAACCAAAACACAATTTCATTGAAAAAGTAAAACCGGGAAGTCCACATTTCTAAATCATTCTTTTGAAAAACTAGAAGCTGTAATTGCAGACTGCTGAGACATGTAAAAATATTTTCAGACATATCAAAATTTATCGGGTGCTGGCAAAACTATATGAAGACAAATTGATGGCCACAGATATATTTATTGTTAAATAAGAAAAATTAAAATGTCTCACCCAAGGCCCTCCTATAATCCTATTTTACTTCCCTTGTCCACAATTCATACGTATAATTGATTCTGTTATTCATGCTAATTATGTTTTATAAAGTTGCGGTAAACACTGAATTAGCAAATGCCAAACGATTGTCCCTAGGGCAAATACTGGGTTACCTTCTTGGGAGTTTCCGATCACAGTATTTTTGTAGGCTGATAAATACATAACCTTGTTTTATGAGTGTTTCTGTTTAAAGTCACCTTATTTAACACATAGTGTTGATTCATTAACATAGAACTTAATGCCAACGTCACTATAACTCATCCCTGAAGGAAGTTCATGCAACATGCATTTTCTCCATAAGGCACATCATAGCCTTCTGAGCTTAGGAACACTAGACAGTACTTTAGCACCACATTTCGGGGCCATTTTAAACAGCAAAATTACCAATGAAAATGCAGAAAAAAAATGTAGCACTAAATAAACTCCAAAAAGGTCAATGGTTTATAGTATCACAGCTGAAATAAAAAGGCAGAGCATCATTTTGTTCAACCTTAAGTGGGGAATGTATGCAGTAAGAATGAATTTTTTTGCTGCTCTGAGCATGTCCATGAATGACCATGAAAGAACCATGAATATGGATCTTAAAGTTACAAATAAATTTTAGCTTGCAAGCAGATTCACGAACATGGAATCCATGCACACCAAGGATAGACCGTATTTGTATGTTATCTGAAGAAATGTATATGTATTTGAAATTGTATGCTCAATATGTTTCCAACTTTATAATAAAAGATATTTCTTGGAAGGATATACTGATGATTTAAGAAAAATAGTCAATATTAAAAATATGATTTCAGGAAAAGATAATCTGAGTGTTCTAATTGTAAATTTCTTCAAAAATGCCTTCTGTTAACTAGAGAGTACCCCAATGTAATTATTAATGGCCAATACTACCTATTAGGGAACGAATGTTTATGTTCCCGACAAAACTAATATGCTGAAATGTAATTCCCAATGTGATGGTATTTGGAGGTGGAGCCTTTTGGAGGTAATTAGGTAGGTCATGAGGGTAGAGCCCTCTTGAACCAGATTAATATTTTTATAAGAAGAGACAGAGTTTTTTTCCTCTTTCTGTCATATGAGAATATAAGAAGTTGACGGCCTGCAACTGGGAAAAGGACCTGTACCAGAATCAGACATGCTGGCACCCTGATCTCAGATTTCCAGTCTCCAGAACTGTGAAAAGTAAATTTCTGTTCTTTCTAAGCTTCCCTGTCCACAGTGCCTTGTTCCAGCAGCCTGAAGTAAGGCACTGCCTCAAGTATTTAGAGGCCACCTGCGTCTGAGCACAATCAAAAAATGAAGTTAATGCCTCCCTAAAATTTCAAAGCAAATCAGGGTATCAGTATAATCTAATTAATAAAAGTTAATTCAGGCTCAAGTTTATGTAGAAGTGACCTGTTTGACAAGAGTAAAATTTAATTATAAAAATTTCCCAGGATTATCTGTCAAAAAATCCATTCGAGTCTAGTACATGGAGTTTTTGGGGAAAAAATAGATGGTTAAATATTAGAATAAGCCCCTTTTCCAAACCGTAATAAAGTTCTGTCTTCAGGATGGCAGTATCATAAAGAGGAGCCAGTTTCATTGTCAATGCATCTCTCCTTCTAAGAAGGCTTTACTTTTAGAGAATAAACGCAAGCCAAGAAAATTCTCTTCTTCCTTAAATCCCTGTACTTGCTGACACCCCTCCCCTCAGTAGCCACAGATATACTATCTCTTTTCTCCCAACCCCACTTTAATGATAAACAGTGTTGTCTTTAATTTGCAAGTTAAACTTAATTCAGCACCTATACACATCCTAATTAAGTCAGGAAATGTAATGTGTCCTTACAACTGTGGGGCTGAGAAACTGATTTGATAGCTTAAAGTATAACAGCATGGGTGTCTGCGAGAACGAACCAACTCACTGCCTTCACCTCAGCCCTGATGACTATGCCTTGTTTTTATTTCTGGTTTACTTCCTCAGTTTCTGCCTATAACTACAGGTTCATTCCGGGACTAATCCTTTGCTCTGGATCTCAGATGTCTGACATCTACATTGCTCTTGCCAGGCACATCTTCCTGAGGAGTACTCTTTTTAGGTCTAGCCACTCTGTGGAATGCTGCTAGTCAGCTGACACCAACTATCATTGCTACTTGAAGGTACTGAATGCCCATTCTGTTGACCCATTTGAAATTCCATAGGAAAACAAAGCTGGCCTGACACAAGTCTTTGAACAATAATAATCTCCCCTCTTCAGGGCCTAGGCCAACAGGTAATTCAGCTCTCTATTCACATGTCCCCTTCTATAATTCTACCATATTCTCTTTTCCCACTATTCCAGTGTTATAATCCAATTCAACTTCAATTGGCGTACCTATTTTAAGCAAGAAGTTATGGTAAGATGCCGCTTCAGAGACTGAGCAGAGATCAACTGTAAGACAGTAGACCTGCCAAGAACATTGTCACCATAAACCTGTAGAGATATTTAATTCAAACTATCCCAAACCTATGAAATAACGGCAATTACATTTATCCTCTCACCTGGGATGCTTAAAGGCTTTACTTGCTGCTTTAAAAAAAAAATGAGTTATTCCAACAAAAAGTGTTTAGTAAGTTCAAAGGATCAATCTTACTAGAAAGAAATTCTCAAGCCAATTTGTAAATCCTTTTAAACTAAAAGTCAAGAATTATTTTACAATGAGTTCTTTATTGAAGCAAAATTCATCTTTTTATATTTTCTATGGCCTGCCAATTTCCTTCAATATTAATTTTATTCTTCTGAACAAAAAACTTATAACACATTCCCCCCCAATGACAAATCATTACATTTAGGAAAAGGAAATGTTGCCTTTCAATTTTACTATTGAATATTTCTCTCTCCACTTTAAATATATGAGCATATTAGGAGAATTAGGTAAAAAATCTTCAATTTAATTCTATAAATAATTTAATTTAATTTAATTTAATTTAACTGATACATTTGGAGGATCTTTATTTTCTCTTTATTTTAAACTAAAAGGAATTGTTTCTAGTAAGTATGAAGTGGTAACAGGAGAATTCCAAATGTCAAATTTGTTTGGTCTTTATTATGTGAATAGATTTTTCCAATGCTTACATTAAATTTAATTTAATAACATTTTCTCCTTCCACTTATAGCATTTTTCTATACTTCACATATATCAATTTTATTTAATCAGGCAAGATCTAAGCTGTCATTTCAAAGGCAAAATTTTCACAACCAAATATCTCTTTCTCTAGCATGGAAATATTTCTTTCCCAAAGATTTGCTGTTTCTGTTTGACAATTCTAAGCATTAACAATGTTCAGATTTATGTCACCCAGCAGACTTCTACAGGGAGAGCCTGAGTTTGTTTTTTTTTTTAAAGACAAAAACTGAAGTACAAAGAAGATTAACCACTGAGGAAAATGAGAGCTTTTTCAATAGTAGAACTGTTGGCTGAAACACTTTGGGTAGAAGTGTTTGGGTAGAAAATAACATTTTCCCAAGATGCTGTGATATTTTGTGCTAATATTTCACACCTAAGGTGTTGTTTTCGTCATGCAGAGGCAGCAATCGGTTGGAAAATAGACAAAACACAAACTAACACGCTTTTTTTTTTTTTTTTACTCTTAAGACTTAAGCTAATTTGCTACATGGTGATTGATGCTTTAATCAGGATTCTTGGGTTTGAAAATTAATCATTTCATCAACAGAATGTAGAATTTATTTGGATGGAAAAATGCTATAAATCACAAGAAGAAGCACTGGAACATTTAGACATTCTGAAATTATGAATTGTTTAAAGAAGCCTCTGTCCACCTTTCCTTTGGAGTCTTTCCTGCTAAAGCTCAAATCCATTAATTAGTAGCATTAATTAGTAGCTACATTGCTCTGAGTAAATTAGTTAACTTCTCTAGCCTTTTTGTCTTTATACCTTAAAATGCAATATTAAAATTCCTGAAGTGACTCCTCCTCTTGTTAGCAGGAGCAGAACAGTTCTTTGCAAAGGGTCATGAACACAGGGAGGCCTATTCATTGAGAGCCATTATTACAGCAGTCTGCCATGTAGCCCCAAAGAGTCCAGACCGTAGTGCCATCTTGGGATAAAGTTCGACCAGAAAGCAGAAGGCGGCAAAGGAAAGGGTAGGGAGGCAATAGATATACATTTTCTAATCTCCTCTATATGAATAGAATTCCCAGAGGAATTAAGTACCTAAGAAACATTAATTGGTTAAAACTATTCAGTTAATAGATTGAATTGAATGTCAAGAGTGAGAATAAAGCTTCAGGTCAATATACTATCAGAATTTCTGGAAAGAGACTTCCTCACAGAGCATCCACACAGAGATATCCCACAATAGGGCAGCTGCAACAAAGTCAAACCAGCAGTGCAGCACAAGTTTATTTTGTCAGAGCACCTTGATTTCCTATATAATCTTGAAGCTGTCCACTGGGTTATATGTGCCCTAGAGAAGGATGCCAGTAAGGTAACTGATTTTGCTTTGTGGTGAAGATATCCATGGAGAGTTGATGAAGTGTATGTGTGTGTCAGGAGGAAATGGGGTGCATTGAAGCCCTTTAACCAAAGATCAGACAGCTTCAGTCTGAGTCACACACAGCGTCAGCAAGACAAAAATGGGCTCCCATTCAATGGATTGTTATGACTCTGCTGAGAAATGCCAACTCTGGGTAAACTACCAGCAGGGCTATAAGAATCCAAATGAATCTTCAAGAACCTCATGAGCAGGTCCCAAGCCCCCTTCTTTCCAACTACTACTGAGCATATAATGTCCCTGGCTTGCCCCTACATATAGGCCACCAGAAGAGACTGAGAAAGAGAGAGAAGATCCAAAGTACTTCACATTTTCCCCAGAGACTGGGTTCCTAAATAAACTATTTAAATGTTAGGGTTAAACTGAGATAACTTTCCCAAATAGACATAATTTAGTTTCCTCTTGGCTCCTTCCCATTTTCTAGTAATAAGGAAGTTTTATAAAGAAGGGCAGATCAGTTTTAAGAAAACTAAGTACATATTTTTGCACTTCTAAATGTAATATCAAAAATTAAGTTGGCCCCATTATAGTTCTCTTCCAGTGTGGTTATAACAATTAAGTGAAATTAATTAACAAGTAAATGAAACATGTGGTGTCTAGCACAGCATCCGTGAGGTACAGGTCATTCAATTCATGAGGGTAGCTTCTGTAATTATAAGATGTCTAGAAAGGTAGGCTCTCAGGTCAGTCGGGGTGGCTCACACCTATAATACCAGCACTTTGTGAGTCCAAGATGGGCAGATCACTTGAGGTCAGGAGTTCAAGACCGGCCTGGCCAACATGGTGAAACCCCGTTTCTACTAAACATACAAAAATTAGCCAGGCATGGTGGCGCATGCCTATAGTCCCAGCTACTCAGGATGCTGAAGCAGGAGAATCGCTTGAACCTAGGAGGCAGAGGTTGCAGTGAGCCAAGATTGTGCCACTATACTCCAGCCTGGACAATGGGAACCAGAAAGGTAAGCTGTCAGACCCCTTTGTTTAGACTTCCTTGTACTTTGTAAGGAGCTCATCTCTCCGACCTGACTGTTACATAGTTGCAATGTGACTGCCTCATACTTATGGTACTGCCTATGGACCACATCATGCAATGGCACTGTGCTGGTACAGGAAGGAATTATATGTAGAACCTTGATAAAAGAGTCTGGTGGCTATTAAATGGATTACTAAATGTTGTTTTTAAATCTGTATATGTTTTTCATGTTGAACTATGAGGGCGATATGAATGGGCATATAAGAAAATTGGTAAACTCTCAGAAATTCTCGGGACCCTGAAGAAGATGAACCCACATCACCACCACCTCAAGCATGTCTTCCATGAGACACAGAAGAAACTTGAGAAGCCACAATAAGCAAATATACTGAGTACTGATACTGATGCCCTTGGTATGCATCACAGGCAACTGTAATTTTTGGTAGATTGATGTGACAGTGTTCATGTTAAACAAACCGGTTATACTTCACATTAGTCCCAGGAGGTAGGTATGGCCCATCAGTATTCTCTATGGCAAAAATAAAATGTACCTCTAACCTGTCTCACAACTGCTTCCTGATTCTTCTGTGTTCCACCATGATTCACGAAGGAATGCTGGTGGACCCACAGCCTTGAGGGCCCATGGGTGCATAAGAGATGACTGTAATACATCTCTGGGGAATGGTGTGGGAGGCTTATTAGGCAAACCCATTGTGTAAAAGTAGTGACAATAATTGTTTTTATATTGCAATATAAAGAGTATAACGGAGCATAACAGATTTTGTACCCTTGATTTGTTTTGGAAACTGAATAACTGCTGCTAGATTTTGTTATTTTAAGTATGCTTTTTGGAAGAATAATTTAAAAGTATAAAGGATTTCGACTGTAAAAATGATTGCTTCTTCCTGTAATCTGCTTCCTACAACACTCAGAGTCAGCAAGAAGAGTCACTGTGACCACAACAAAGCAGGAAAGCCCCCTTAAGCAGATTATAAGTACTTTTCATAATTAAGTTATTCTGAAACAAAGCACCATACTATCTTACCCCTATTCACTGGAGCTCAGTAACCACACGAATCTGGCCTGGTGGCTGCACATGTGGCATGCCAAACCTCCCACTAAAGTTTTAAAGTACACCCTATGTGCTAATAGTCCTATGATTATTAAGTTGGGTTTTCAAATATCTGAACCTAGAAAGAAGCTGTCTTGGGAAGAGAGAATCAAGTACCTAATTTATGCAAAGGACATCTTCCCTTCTAAATTAGTTAATTAATTAATGTGATACATATTTTGTAGCAGATCTAATGGTGCTAATGTAACCCTGATTAGTTTGAGCCAATCAATGCATGGCATTTCCCTGACAACTGTTATGGGTCTAGGAATGGGCAAAAAATTTAAGTAGTCTCAGTCCAGCTGAATAGAAGGATTTGCTTGGAGAAGAGAACTTGCTAGAAATGCAAATTTTCAGGTCCTGCTTCAGACCTACTATGATGGGTAGTTTTATGTGTCAACTTGACTAGGCCATGGTACCCAGACATTTGGTCAAACTCCAGTCTAGATATTGCTGTGAAGGTATTTTTTTTAATGATTAACATTTAAACACAAGACTTTGATTAAAACAGATTGCCCTAGTAATGGAGGTGGGCCTGATCCAATCAGTTGATGGCCTTAAGAGAAAAACACTGAGCTCTCCCAAGGAAGAAAAAGTTATGCCACAAATTGCCATCAGACTTCAGCTGAAATATCAGCAATTCCCTGGACCTTCAGCATGCCAGTCTTCCCTACACACTTCAGACTTGCTAGCTTCCACAATCTCATAAGCGAATTCCTTAAAAATAATATCTCTCTATATATTTACATATATATGGTAACTATCATGCACATATACATCGTATTTGCTCTGTTTCTCTAGGGAAACAACTAATAGCACAGTTACTAAATTGGAAACTCTGGAGGTGGGGCCCAGAAATCAGTGTTTTAACAAATCAAGCCTTCTAGGAAATTCAGATGTACCTAAAGTTTCAGGTCTACTATATTACTTCATCTTTATTGCATCTCATTGAGAATTCAGTGGGACAAGTTTGAAATTATACCATGGTAGGTTCGCATAGTATCAGTTTAGCTATGATGAAATTGTTTCCCAGAATTCTCTGCATAGCTTCAGGTTAGTGTAGGCCGCAGAGGCAATTTTCATGTAATTTGGAGGGTGGAAGGGGGACAGCAGAATCCTGTTTCACATGCTTTTAAGTTTAGAGCAGGGCACGAGGTATTGTTGCAGCTTACCCACGTTGTGGCCTATCTGTTGAACCACCTGCTTGGCATGAGCAATAACCAGGCTCATAGAAATTGCATTATCAGATCCTCCTTATAGTTTTCCAACATCTGGCCCATGTAGAGAGTGGCCAACGTCTCCTGCAGAGCACTCCTGTGATTGAAACTAGAGGCATGTAGGTGTTGAGAAATGGAAGCAGGTTCCAGACAGTGTCATGGGTTCTTGCCCATTCCCATAGGTTCCAGTTTGTCCTTGTTTCTTCAACTTCATATCCTTCTTTCTTTTGCATGTGCAAGCACAACAGTTCCACAAAAACTGTTTAACCTGCTCCCATAATTTAAGCCAAACATCTTTAATACATCCCTTAGCTTCTATTATATCTCTTTCGAATGGTCTGTTTCTCTGATCAAATCTGACAGATACCTAAACAGAACCAGTTACCATTATAGAGACTGTTTTACGTCAAATAAAATCAGAAAGACTTACATATTTTACTTGTAATAAATTCGCACCCTACATTACCTCAGCTTATGTAGTATATGTTCTGCCCTTAAATGTTTACAGTACAGCATCTTTTGTCTTCCTTAGTCTCTGTTCTGCCCATTACCTTTTACATTCAGATTTTTTTTTCTACAGTGCACTGCTTTTCTTTTCCCATGTTTTGGTCCATTGTTCTTTGTCCTGTTATCTTCAGAGACTGTGAATACTTCTTTCCCTTTCCCTTTATTATAGTGTTTGTTATCCCAAAGATACAGAACTTCCAGTGACCATGACTCCCCTGAGCACTCTCTTTCCTAATAGCATCAATTTATTTTCCCAAGTTTCTTCTACTCTTATCATCTGATCCTCACTTATTTTTATGCCTTCTCAATTATGCCACACTTCTATTCTTGTTAAAAAAAAAAAAAAACACATTGAGACCACAGAAAAGACCTCAAATATATACAAAGGGACTTAAACAGCAATGATTTTATAATTGGTTTATAGTCATTTTAAATGACTTCAAATGTTAGTGGAACTTTTGCATTTCACTTAAAGAAATTTTAACGTGTGTGTGTATGTATGTGTACATGTGTGTGTCTGTGTGTGACAGTGAGACTTGATAGAGTGCAGTGGCATGATCTTGGCCCACTGCAATCTCTGCCTCATGGTCTCAAGTGATTCTCCGCCTCAGCCTTCTGAGTAGCTGGGACTACAGGCGTCCACAACCACACATCGCTAATTTTTTGTATTTTTTGTAGAGACGGCGTTTCGCCATATTGCCGAGGATGGTCTGAAACACCAGGGCTCAAGTGATCCACCGACCTAAGCCTCTGAAACTGCTGGCATTACGGACGTGAGCCACCGTGCCCAGCCTAACTTTTTATTTCTAATGCATTATCTGGCTTATAATCTAAAATTATTAGTGAATGTCTTTATATTATTTTTAAAAGTACCTACAGTGTACCTTCTACAATTAGAAATCACTATAATACAAGGAGGTTTGCCTATTTAACATGAGTAAGTCAACTGTGGCACAGTTCGTTTATAATACTTAGCCATTATCAGATGTCTGTAAATTAAGTTCCCAGAATTGCTTTTGTCTCGTTTTCATAAGCTCTAGTTTTTTCTACATTTTGTAGCCAGTTTTTACTGGTATTGGTAGATGATCTCTTTTATTACATCTTGTTCTGAAATACTATTATTCTATAAATTATAGTATAGTATGCTCTAGCAAAATGTATTATGCTATATATGCTATATTATACTATTGTACATTATACCACAAAATTACTTATGTTATAATGTAATACTATATTATGCTATCATACACTGTACTGAAAATCAAAGTCAATTTTTTGGCCGAATGACTTAAGGTAATTCATTCCAGTCATTCAGGAAAGCATTAAACTACATAAATAAGAACTGTCCAATTTTTAATAGTTAGTGTAACCCAATCAGTTCACATGCTCAATTATATCACATTCGTGGCTTTAATTTTAAATATCTTGACAGAATTTTTTAAAACCCAGGTTTGAGGGGGAAAAAAAATGCTCATCTTCAATGATAAGGAAAATGAGAGATTTCAGTTACACTAGTGACTGAGTCACTATGTTTGTATGAAAATTAGTCACAAAGATGCTCAAATAACCTTGGTAAATAGTAGATTCAGTACTGATTCATAGACATGAATTACAATTTTGACTTTATTAATAAGAATGTGGTTGATTTACAAAAGATCAATGTAAATTGCCTTAAAAATAATTTCTTTAAATCTAAGAATCCATGATATTGTCCACCCTCCACTACATTTGTCATTTCTACAGTGGAGATACACCTCATATTGTGTGTGCACACACACAGACACACAGTAAGTAGTCCTGCTAGGAAATACCTTCCATCATCATTAGAATTCTTTTCACTCTGCCACTTGATTTATTTCAGACCTAACTTAATATCTTGCAGAACCCAGATTTGTAGGTTCAGATGAATGAATTACAGATTCTGATTAGTTTACTTTTATCTCCAAAAAGCCTATCTATGTCATTTCCAAAAGAATCTTTTTCACATTGTACACAGTCATATAGAAATGGTATACGTGGTAAGCCATCCTTAAATCCCCAGTCAAATAAGGAGGAAAGAAATGGTGCCTCAAGGTCTTGGAATGTCATTATGCAGTGCTCAATAATTCCAAGGACATGTGCTTTTCAATGAATACAAATTACTATGGATAAGAAAAGGCTTATGTAGACTAATTGCTTAAACAAACAGCAGTTCTGTATGGTTACAGTAGAAAATTTTAATTACAGTGAGAGAAGAATTTGCAAAAAATATGTTGTTATTTATATTTTGCCTGGAAGGTGCTATTTTATTTAAAAATAAATAAGCTTATCGAGCCTTCTTCTATTTCTATGTGGCTACTTAGGTGTCTGAAACTGTGCTGTGGGTTAGAAGAATTCAGGAAAGTAAAAGAAATAATTACATGATACAACCAAATTCAAAACGAAGCTTTCACTATTGCCTTGGAATTTCACCCTAACTCATCAAATGTGAGGACAATGAGTGACTGACTCCTTCACCTTTTAAGAGAAGCACTAAACATACTCCCAAAAGACTTACTAAGGTGCGGCCACTCTACTCTATCAACAAAACTCCTTCCTCATTCAAAATAAGACAAGGCTAGAGATTCGTTGAGGAAATTTTCTTTGATGACTTGGGAACATTTCAGACTGTCTGAGTTTCTCCCTTTCTTCCTCAAGTGAGCCACAGAGAGAATACAGAGTTCTCTGAAGCAGGCAGATTGGAATCTTATGCCCCAGCAGGATATTTGTAGAGAAATTTGTCAACCTGTTCTTTGCTGTCACAAGAGCACAGTGAAATAATATTTCTGAAAAAAGCTTTCAATATGTCCTTTGGAATTTGTGGAGCATTGAGACTGGTGCTAATGTTTTCCTTTCTCATGGAGAAGTCAGAAAGCAAAAGGCAGGCTGAAGCAGCCTAGATAGGCAGGATGAGGAGAGAGGAAAGGAGTAAGGACAGAGTTTGAAGGGGCAGGTAACTGAGTTTTCCTTTAGACTAAAGAAGCCAGACTGGTAGTACTAAAAGCACGCCACTACAAAGGCTACATTGGTGGGTACGGTGTCACCATACCTGTGCCTTCAAAGAGAAGCAGTGGAGGGAGAAATGAAGGAGATTAACCAGAAAATATGACACAGTCATCAGAAAATAAATTGTGGTGAGGCACGGTGGCTCACACCTATAATCCTAGCACTTAAGGAGGCCAAAGTCGGTGGTGGGGTAGATCCCTGCAGCCCAGGAGATCGAGACCACTGTGGGCAACATAATGAAACTCTTTTTCTACAAAAAATACAAAAAGTAGCCAGGCCTGGTGGCATGCACCTGTAGTCCCAGCTACTCAGGAAGCTGAGGTGGGAGAATCACCTGTGCTCAGGAGGTTGAGGCTGCAGTGAGCCCAGACTGTGCCACTTTACTCCAGCTTGAGAGAAAGAGTGAGATCCCATCTCAAAAAAAAAGAAAAGAAAAAGAGAGAGAGAGAGAAAGAAAGAAAGAAAGAGAGAAGGAAAGAAAAGAAAAGAGAAAAGAAAAGAAAAGGAATTGTTAGCAGGGAAGGGAGTGGGAGAGTGTTTGCCTAAGAAACCAATAAATGGCATGAAAGAGTAGAGTCAGCTTGTTGTTTCCGCTACAAGGAGGGAAGAGAAGGTCGAATTACCGTAACATCCATCACATAGCATTTCCTCTAATCACGTGGTCCCTAGACATAGAGCGTGATGCTCGATAGACTAGAACCCACCAAGGAATGGGAGATGAGGAAGAACACAGAGATGACATCAACAACAAAATCAGACCCAGCCTCCCTTCCCATCCCTGCCTACCTATCTCACACCAGGCCTGCTCTGTGGGAAGGAGGAAGAGAGAGATGTGAATTGCATCTGAGATGGAAGTGTGATTAAGTTGGTCCTGGAACTAGATTGAGAAACAGAAGTAGCCAGAGAAGCTGTGGGGTGTGCCTGAAATGCCACCAATTGGAATAGAAGAAGGATCACTGCTCCTGGAAAAAAAGAATAAACAAGGAGGTTGTCTGATGCTGCCCCATCAAGTTCAGTTAACATATTGTCAATTATACCTAAGTGTAACAAAAGTTCCCCAGTGCTCATGACGATGCTGTAGAGAAGAAAACAATTGGCCTTTCATGTCTCATTAGGTATCTACAAATACACAAGGCAATTTTGAGCATTTTCCTTCACCATATTTAAGTAATGTATACATGAAAACACACATACACACACACACACACACTCACAAACTTTTGACAAGGAATACAAAATTGTATAGTTTCAAAATTCTTCCAATTATGTACGTTAATTATGTGGAGGGTATTTTTTTTTTTTTTGTATACTACTTATACCTCAACAAAGCTGGAAAAATTGTGGAGAAATCAGCATTCACCCTTCCTGTTATTGTGGTTCATGATCACCTCTAATTTTCCTGAGAGTACAGACAATTAGATTGATCTGAAAGACGAAAGGAAAAAAAGAAATTGAGGAGGCTAGTACAGACCTTAGACTTTCTTTATTTAAAAATATAGTAAGACGTCGTAAGTTCCAGGTTTTAGAGAAAACATAAGTTACAGAATTAACACTATTGGCTCGAGAAAAATGCATTTATTCATTCATTCAAAAACAACTGAGCTCTTAATGTGTGCAAGTACTGTATTTTACATTTGCACAAAAGAAAGACAATACTCATTACCTTAATAATTGTATAATTTTGAGAAAAAAATGTAGTGTAAATAAATAAACAGCCACCACCAAGAAACACACCCACACACACATCCCCCCACACACACACACTTTGAGAACAGTTAGGTTTATTTTTTAAAATATATGTGTGGTAGTCTAATGATGCAGAGAATCATTACACTAAATGACGCAGAGTAAATACATGACTATGATATAGATAAGTTCATCTTTAAATCGAGTCCTGAAAGATTAGTAGAAGTCACCCAAGCATAAAGGCAGCAGAGGGGTTTAGGAATGTGGAGCCATTTTGAGGTGAGTGTAGAGCATATTTAAAAACACATATCCCAGTAACAATGGAAATGTGAGTAGCTTGCCCAGTTCACTGAAACATGGGGTATGTTCAAAGAAGGAACAGCAAACTTAAATAGGAGGAATGATCAAGAAGCATACTTTTTCAAACTCTCAGGGTATGCTTTGAGGCAGTGAAAGAGAGGAGCTCAGAGATCCCTACACTTCAAGCAGAGAACTCTGCTTTTATGTTTTACATATAATGCCACCTTCTACATTAAGTTTTAATTGAAGTGATCTGCAACTTAAAGAAAAAATCAGGATCTATGAATCTTGAACAATAAGAGAACGTAAATGAATAGACAAAACAAGTAATAATAGAAACAATATCACAAAAAAGAAGATAAACTATGGTAAGTCGCAACTATAAAGGACTTTTAATACTCTTGATCTTCTATGAAACTCTCCTTTCTTGGTGTTTTCTGATTCCTCTTATCCCCAAATTGTCTCTTGATACTCTCTTTCTCTGACAATTTTTCTCTAATCCACAACTTAAATATTTGCTCAGAAGTTTGTTCTTTTATGAGCAAAAATGTTTTGCTCTATGGTAAATTATCTGGTCTCCATATTTGTCCTCTTCATTAGAGTGGAGGTTCTTTATGAGCAGAAATGTTCTGGTTCACTTTTTTTCACATTTTCAGGTTACCCTACCCAAGCTGTCTTTGAGAAATGGCATCCACCACTACTATGGCGTACACTCTTGTCCAGGTTAAATGCCTCCTAGAATGACAAAATAAGATTTAATATTTCTTTCATGTTCCTTTCTATTGAACCTGTGTGTGTGTGTGTGTGTGTGTGTGTGTATTTTTTTTTTTTTTTTTTTTGAGACGGAGTCTTGCTCCATTGCCCAGGCTGGAGTGCAGTGGTGTTATCTGGGCTCACTGCAACCTCTGCTTCCTGGGTTCAAGCGATTCTACTGCCTCAGCCTCCCAAGTAACTGGGATTACAGGCGTGGGCCACCACACCTGGCTAATTTATTTGTATTTTTAGTAGAAACGGGGTTTCACCATGTTGGCCAGGCTGGTCTCGAACTGCTGACCTCAAATGATCCGCCCACCTCGACCTCCCAAAGTGCTGGCGTTATAGGCATGAGTGAACCTGTCTGTCTTAATGTCCTATGGCAACCACCAGCTCAAACCCTTTAAAAGTAAACTCATAATCTTTCTTTGTCTTTGCATCGTTTCTCCTCTTTTTATATTTTCTTAGAGAATACAGACATTTCAGAGTCATCATAGACTCCTCTACCTTTGCGCTCTGCCTTCTTCATTTAAATCAACAGAACAAAGTCTGTTGATTCTTCCTCAAATTTATCTTCCAATTTGGTTCCACTTCTCCTAATTCATTCATCTCTTGCCTGAACTTCTGAAATAGTGTCCCAAGCTCTTCTACAACCAGATTTCTTTTATGCAGCAATTGACTAATTATGTTTATTTATTCATTCCACAAAGATTAATTGGGCAACTACAGGATTCTAGGAATTCTTTCATGTGCTGGAAAATCAATAATGAATACCTCCAAGCTACTGAAGCATGCCTTTATATTGTCACAGTGTAATCTTTGCAAAGCTAATCATGTCAACTCTATTAAGAACCTCAATCAACTCTGCATTGCAAACAGGCTATGGTTCCGCATGTTATAGAAACCTATTTATGTTAAGGATCCAGTCTATTTTTTAAAAAGCCTCTTCTCCAAATTACTAAATTTCCAGCTAACAAAACTTCTGCCCAATCTCCAAGCAAATCCTTGTTTGTTCTGGCCTTTTGTACATGGTCATTTTTACTTCTGCTCTTTCCTTCAACTCTGTCTAGGGAATGGCCCAAATTGCAATAACCAGTTTACCATCTTCTCCATAAAAGTGAAATCGGTCAGTTAACCATTTTCTCTGGATCTTCTTCTGTTTCAGTGCCATCACCAATCATCAAACCCTCTAGATTTTATTTTCTGACTGCATCGCTCAATGCTGTCTTACTGCTAGTAGAAAACAATTCTCTATATACGCCCAAAAAACTTACATTTTTTTTAATCTTTCCCATAACTTTTCCTACCCTGCTAATATTCAAATACTACATGCTTATAACAGAATCAAAACATATAAGGACCTAATTTGAATCTCACATTTGGGAAGATATCTAGAACTATAGAATAATTTATCTTCCTGTTTTTTTCAGCACATAATTTCTGAAAGAAAGCAATCCCATATGTTGAACCTATTCAAATTTTAATTATAAGTTAGAAGTTGAATCAGTATTAAATATAAAATAAATAATCATTTAGCTGACTGTGTGACTATTCAGCTCTGTTACTAAACACATTCTCCTAATTTCTTTAAATAAAGGAAATTTAATGACTGAAATTAAATGGTCCCCATGTAGTGTATGCCGGTATTGAATTCATTTGGTCATTCCATATTCTTTGGATGATTACTATGTGTTAAGCACATTGCTAAGTCAAGGGTATACAGGATTAAATAATAAAAACTCTTTGATCCTAATGTATTCACAGTCTGGTAGAAAATTTAGAGAAGAAAATCAGCAAATATAACATAAGTTCTGTAGAAGTCTATATGGCAAGCTGTGTAGTCCAGAAACTGAGCTTATAAGAAGAAGGTAGACACGTAGATGGAGAAAAGAAAGTTCCACCGAGTAAGGACGGGTGTCTAGTATGTGAAATTACAGAAAACAATATAAGTGTCCAAACAGCCCAAGCCAGGTGTGCATGTGAACTTAAATCTGGAGTCCCTCATGAACCGTATGTCTTGAGCTCATAGAGGTCATTTTATTGTTGTTTCTCCCACAGTGCATTGAGCAGTAGGTACTCAGCAAATATTTCTTCAGTGGATTAATAAGTAGTTACAAGAACTAATAAGAAATGATAGTTCTTAAATTATTTGTAAATTCTAATATGTGATATGGACCTACTGTCTGGGACTAAAAATAATAATGTTTATAAAAATATGTAGTTTTAAATTTGATATATAAGGTTTGCTTGGACACCACAGATTATCACATACATTTCACAAAGGAAGCTGCAACAGAGAATATCAAGGTTACATAACAATCATTGTGAACCAGGAGTTGTTTTTGTTTATTTTTGTTTTTGTTTTTTTCCCATACAGAATTAGTTAGACAGGACTGGCACGGCACAGATGTACACCAGTGCAGAAAAAAATAATTAGTTGGATAAATAAATATATATGTTTATGTAGTGCGGTGTGTGTATGTGTGTGTGTGGATAGATAGATAGATAGACAGACAGACAGACAGATAGATAGGTAGATATCTGTATGTGTGTACATATACAGATATCTTTAAATGTAACAATAATATTGTCATTTATTATAAACCTGATAGAGCAGTAGGGTGATGATGTGGAAGAGCTTGCCACCTCTACAGTTTAGTCTGGGAGCGGTCTTATAATACCAGGCAAAGCTGGCTACGCTCCATATTTTTGTGGATGACTGTGCTACTTTCATTGCTTCACGTTTCTTTAAAACCAAGAAATTCTAAAGAAGCCCACAGGAAAACAGGAAAACGCTTACTATCCCTAGACTGGTTGCTAAGGACCAAGAATAGAACAGGGTAGAAAGAATACAGATATTGGGAATCTGTCAGACCCAAGTTAAAATTTTAGATCTAGACTGAGTGACTTTGGGCAAAGTAAAACCCCATTCCTGCATTTCTCCTCAGAAGCCTGAAGAACGCTTACACATCCTTCAGATTCAACTCACGTGACCGCCCTGAAAATCTTAGTGGTTCCAAAAAACTCTTGGCGTTTGTCCCACCCTCCATTGCCTACTGCCTCAAAACTGGCTTTCCCAATCAGCAAAAGAACCTACCTTTCACCCAGTTACTCAGGCAACAATGCTGTACATGGGTGCTGCTTTTTCTCTTTAGTTCAGATACCACATCCAATACACCAAGAAATCCTGCCAGCAATATCTCTGAAACAAATCCTGAATCTGACTACTCACAACCTACAGTACAACTATATTAGTTCAAATCTCCATCATCGCCTAGACTTCTGTAATAACCTCCCATCTCATCTGTCTGCTTCCACTCTGGTCATCTTGCATTTTGTTCTTCATAGGACAGTTAGAGTCAGCTTTTAAGGTACAAACCAGTGTCTCACCTGTAATCCCAGTACACCGGGAGGCAGAGGCAGAAGGATTGCTTGAGGACAGGAGTTGAAATCCAGCCTGGCAACATAGCAAGACCCTTTTTCTACAAAAAAATAGAAAAAGTATCTCGATATGATGGTGCACACCTGTAGTCCCAGCTACTTAGGAGGCTGAGGCAGGAAGATCACTTGAGCCCAGAAGTTCGAGGCTTCAATAAGCCATGACTGCATCACTCTATTCCAGAATGGACAACAGAGTGAGACCCTGTCTCAAAAAACAAAAAACAAAAAAAAAAAAAACACAGAAACAGACACACACACACACACACACACACACACACACACCAGATTATGTCACTTGCTTACTTAAAATTCTCCAGAGATTTTTCATCCCAATCAGAAAAAATAATAATAATAATAGTAATTGCCTACCAGATCTTGCATGTCTTGTCCTCTGTGAAACTCTCAAAGTTTCCCAAGGATCACATCCTCACTCTATCCTCACTGGCTTTTTTCTGTAACTTGAGCAATGCCAGCCACACCCTAACTGCAGGGCTTTTCCACCACTGTTTCCTCAGATCTCTCCTCAGATCTCCATATGCATAACACTGAGGTCACAGTTCACAATCTCTTTCTCAGAAAGTCCTTCCTAGACTACCCCCTCCAAGGCAGTCCTCAGGGTAGTCCTCCTTCCTCAATCCTACTTCCTGTTACACTATTAACTCTTCTTATTCCTGCCTAATATTACAATGTATTTATTTTTTTATCGTATGTCTCACCAAATGAACAATAAAATCCATGATAGCAGAATTTATGTCTCTTGTTTACTGTCTATAGCCAATGCTACTCATAGTGCTTTGTACATGGTAGGTGTTTTATAAATATTTATTGAATGAATAAAGTATCCCCTGAGTTGTTACCTCATACCCTCTCCAGACACCCATTTTGGTGCTGTCTGTGATATGTGTCGATTGCACCCAGCACATCTTCTTTTTTCGAGGACTTACAATGAACTTGTTTACTTTTCTATATCCATCACTAGGTTATGTACTTTTTGGATTCGAAGACCATATCTTTCTTATTCATCACTGTATGCCCAGTGTCGATGCTCAAATCTATTGTTTAACAAATGCTCAGTAATATTGTTGAATCAACTAGTGGTTGATCATAGTGTCTGTGGCCCATTCAGTAGTGAATAAGTGGCAGCTATGATAATAATAACAGGTATTCTTATTTTATGCAACTGGAAACTTCTTAACCAGTGCCCGCCTAAGGAGAGGAAAAAACTAATTAAGAAATAAATATAGGTGTGAAAAACAAGTCATTTGTCATTTCTATTTTAATTGTCGAAGGCACAATCAACTTAATTTAGATTTATCATCCATAGGGTAGTCACTCAGAGGTGAGGAAGATGCCTGCAGTTTATTTCTAGCATGCTGGGAAGTATTTTCCCAGTCAAGGAAAATAACAGGCATTAGCAGCATTGTATTCATGTCTCTTCTCATACCACAGGGCACCAAAAAGAAACATTCTTTAGTCTAGGGCTATTACAACACACTTACATTCAACACAGGTTTGAATTTAAGCATATGTTTATAGAATGCTCTTGACTAAATAGAAAAAGAAAGAGAGGTGAATTTCCTTGTGATTGAAAAGCAGTTGCTAAGCCTTTGGGAAAGCTGTCAAGAGATTATACATGTTTTTCAAGAGTAGAGATAAGGGATTATTTTAATCCCTAAAAAAGAGCAGAGTCAAATGACTGTCAAAGCAATGAAGTAAAATCTGAACCACTGGTGCCTCCAACACAGTCTCATTTTGAATTGCTGTTTTAGGTATTTATTGAAAACAATCTGCTCCTTGGTAAACTATCTGAATTTTGCATTAGGGTATGAAGAATTTGGGGATTTAATTCTTGTACTCTCATGGAAATTCCTAGTAACATAATTTACTAGAATCCCAGATTCTTGTGTCCGCCCATGCCTCCTGAACAATGTAGATATTCATTATTAAAATTTGAGATGCACAAACATTTGGCAGCCTGTCATGTCATTAGAATATATGTTCAAAAACCCTTTAAGGGTCAAAACCATTTCAGTCCAAACCAGGGTAACAGGCACTATTGTGTGTTTATGATAACAATGAACAGGTGAATGATTTCAGGTCCAGCACCCTCCATTTGCAATTATGACATTTTCTTTCTTATGTGAACACCATCAGAAAACTTTGATTTGTGGCCTCAGACTTTTGAGAATTCTTAGTCACTATCCAGTTTTAGTCATTCAAAAACTTTTCAGTGTTTTTCATTTTTAATACATTGGCACACACTCGAAGACTACAAAAAAAACCCAGTGTCTTCATGCTAACTCCAAAGGATAATTCCTATGAGACCAGCAAGTAGAATGTAAGTCTTGAATTTGAGACAGTTTCTCTAGATCATTTGATCTTTAACATTTCAACTTGAAAATTTGTTTTCAATCTTATTTAAATGTCATGAATTTGGGTAGAATATTGAAAATATTTCAGTGGTCGATAATGCTTTATTTCTAGGCAGGTAACACTTTCCAAATAAAGCATTAACTACACCATATGGCAACAGAAATCCTGTGGAAACCACAAAATGTGTGGTTTAGAAATTCATTGATTTCACTGTTTTATTTATTTTTATCACATCCCCTTTTCCTCTCTACCCTTTTTCCCAAAGCCTTCCCAATTCACCACATAATCACATGGTTAATAACTTCAAATGGTAATCCACTCGACAGTAATGTGACAAATGATTTCAAAATAGAATTTGTTTATGTGCCTTTCCAAAATGGGTTATTTTGCACATATTTCCATGAAACAAGTCCAGAATATAGTGGGAAACATTTGATATCTTCAGTATCTATTACTTGATTATCCACAGGCCTTCCTAAAGAATATACGTAAATCTTAAGAAACACATATACGGAATATTTGATGAAACTGTAGTGCACAAGGAATTTGTTAATTACTTCAGCTATTCAAGGGTTCCTTTGTTTCCTAAATTTTCAGCTATCTGCAGTGTTCCAGGTAAAGATATTCAGATCTTTTATGTGTCAATTCATATTCTTGGGCACAGACATCCTTGCATATAAAAACAAATATCAAACCTAATTTAAAAAGAAGAAAAGAAGTCTTTTGAATGGTTCAATGATAAAATAATAAGACGTGGAAAGTCAGCATTTGTCAGCGTTGTCACACAATGTTATTGTAAATCATGTAAATAAATATAAAATATTTGTTTTGTTGTTGTTTGCCTGTTTTTATTTTCCGGTTCCTGACATAATTAGAAGCAGCTTATTGAAAAAAAATCCTTGAAAACCCTAAAGAGGATAAGAAGGTTGTAACCTGAACATATCAAATCCACTTTTCCCTAAGTTACTACTTTGGAAAGATATTTCCCAGACTGTTATTTTCTGAAAGATAATTCCTAAAGCTGTCATTCCTACCTTGGTTTTCCTTTCTCTCTCTCTCTCTGTTTGTCCCTCTCTCTCATTGCTAATGGTACTTGGAAGCTAGTTAAAATTCTCAGGGAATAGAAACAATTATTGTATAGCTTTAGATACCTGATACGCCTGGCATGACCAAATATGCCCTAAATTTGTACTTTCTGGGCTCAGATCGAAGTTCAGATCTAAGCTCAAAGCTCTAAACTAGCAGCTGTAGTATTTTTATAGATTGCAAGGGCAAGGCTATGAATTTTTTACTTTTAGATGTATTTTTTTACTGTTTATAATGAAGTCGGATATCATAAATCTGGTAGTTTCAAAAAAATTGCAGTTTTTTGAATAGTGGCCCTTGTATTTCGATTTAAACCAAATGGGACCAAACTTATTACTTCTATTTTGAAAGGTCATTTTTCATCAAGATTGTATTAGAAAATAAATCATTTAAAGCCATCCTTTGGATGGTTCCTTGCATGAATGTCTTAAGAAGAACATGTAATAAAAGCTTCTTTGCAAAGCGAAGCGTATTTGTTAATTCAAAGTGGTCTAAAGCTGCCACCTTCTGGCCCTAAGGTGATATTTCACTAAATTCAGTACGCTGCTGAAGTGCTATGACATTATTACAACAACCTGCACAGTGCCTCCATGAATATCAAAAAAAAGTCTGTAAGCACAACAAAGGCAAAATGCCAACATTCTGAATTCATTTGTGTGAATGTGAATATTAAAGCACTATGAATAGATACAGTTTACAGGAGTAGAACTCTAGGAACCAAGCAAGTTTCTATTAAAATTAGTCAAGCACTAGTATCTGAGGCCAGGACATCCTTCTCTCCTGCAGAAAACTAAAATTTGGATGGGATGGAAGTTCTGATTATGGTTTTTTGGTTCTGATTATAGTTTTTCAGTGTTCTTTCACTTCAACAGAGTACATTACAACTTGGTACTTTATCAATGGCCTTCTTTGGGCCTACTTAACTTAATTCCTTACTGAAGAAGCATAATTTAAACTTAGAAAATACTTATAAATCTAAATCAAAATATTTAGTTATCTTTGTTTACCAAATATTTGAAAGTATAAATTCATACTATTAAAATATTTTAAATGAATTTATCAATATTTCTGATTATCAAAGGTAAAATGAAGTCTTTTTAATCTTATCGATAACGCAGGACAGATGATAACTTTTCATTTTGGAATAAACTCTTAGGATAATTAACGAACAAAGCTCAGAACCTGAGTAAATCGGTCAACTGTGAAAATCCACTGAGTGCCATGAATGACCACTTTCTTGTTTTTCTGACACGGCTTGTAATTTTCTTCTTGTCATAGTGAAAAGAACAGATTAAGAGCTTTATTGGTTTTCCATTTTTCTATCTTTCATATAATGCTTTTCTCTAATTGAAGGGCAGTAGGGTTAAATATTTAGAATGAATAAACTAGCTCCAAGAAAAGAAACTGGCAACTTCTGTGATGCTGAGTAATTAAACAGACCCACAGAGCCTGCTGGAATTATAGAACATAAGCAAAGATTAATGAGGCTTGAAAATGTAGAGCCCCATGGTCTCTAAGCAACGTGCAAGGTGTCTCACCTCAGCTTTCTTCACGTTGAACAGCTGCCCATTTTCAAGGCAAGCAAAATTGCATTTGCTCTTGCTTTGATTCAGAAATAGTGTGGTAAAATCTATGACAAAGTGTTTAGCTTTCAAAAGTATCCTAAAATACCGTTTTTGGTTCCCATCTGTGGTAGCTGGCTTTGCTTTCCGCCCTAGACAGCAGAATTTCCATGAGTAGGTGTGTGTGTTCTGAGTTCTTTTCCTAGCTTCCGTCTTAACTCTGGGTGGTCAACGAACAGAATCTTATGCAGAGCCCCATTCACTCGGGTGTACCAGTCGAAATAGGAAACAGGTTATGTCTTCATTCTCTTCTCCCACCACTAGGACCAATGAGAGGTACACTGCTTCTGGTGGTCAGGGAGCTTTGAAGGTTTACAATATCTTTGGTGAAGAAAACAGACTGTGATTTTAAAAAAAAAGTTTCTCTCAAATTAGTTCTAGATTCATGGTTGCTGATAATGCAAAATAGTTATTCCAAGAAGACACAGAAAAATTGGTTTAGTCTTATTTTTAGATTGTTAAGGAGTACACAATAACTCTATCTGACTAAATTGTCACAAGGACTTCATTTATTTAATGGATCTTTTCTTGTCATCAGAAGTGGGGACCTCTTACAGGGACCTCTGAAATGTTTTTAGTCCCTTTATACATATATACATTTATATTAGGATTTTTTTATGTTTGAACTTAGTCTAGGGTTTTGGAATTATCTGTCTCTTTCCCATAAATATTTGTTAAACTCAACCACACAAATGTAAAATTATAAAGACTCTTAGTGCTTTCCTAAAGTGGTTAATACTCATATTGAAAACACCATAAATTCTGATTAATGACAGATGCCAACCTGTGGACCACATAGTACAAACTCATGAAGAGTAATTGTTTTCTCGTATTATTTCATCTAATTTTAATGTGTGTTAAGGGTGCCTTCAGAGAGGACTTCACACCCCTACCCCTTGCCATTGTGTATAGACATTTGAAAATTCCTTAACCACATTATCTGTGTGTGTGTGTGTGTGTGTGTGTGTGTGTGTCTCCCCTCCTCTCCCTCTCTCTCTGAAATCAAGTAAAGATTTACCAGTCAATAAGATTGTATGTTTCATGAAACTGTTAACTGTCACATGCAGTCTGTTGATTTAGTATGTATTATGTACAGTATACACTATATAGCATGCTCATTTTAAACATTATGATCATTCTATAGACATATAGTGTCATGAATATTGCTTTTGAACTAGAAATAATTTCTTTATCATAAATAAGAAACTAAGCACATGAAAATAAATGTCCTCCAAATAAGAAGCCTCTTGAATTACTCGTGTTATGGAATGTTGAGACTTCATTCTATGTGGTGTTCTCAATCCACCTGTTTAGAATTTTTTTTTTTTTTTCTATTAGGAGAGATGAGAAAATTCTGTCTCTCTCTTTCTCTCTCTCTTTGTGTGTGTGTGTGTACGGTAATTCTGTTTAGTTCAGAAACTTTAAAAATATATATGTAAATAATCACATGATAAATTTATATAAGATAGGTAAGTAAAGGTCACTTAATTTCTTACATTCTTGCTTTTATTCTCTAAAATACCATTTAGCATGCTATACATTTTCTCAATTCATGTGTTAAACATGCTACTTCAGTTTGCCCATTTAGGAGCAGACTATATTTTATGTTTAAATGAGTAGAAACATTTTAAACACATTTTTATCTAACTTGGTTACCTGGAAGATGGTCTAAGAGAAAGGAATCTCTTTAAGTTTTAAAAATTTGCAAACATTTATTGACCAAGTACTTCATTAGGAAAAAAAAAGTTTCTGAGCAAGCACTGCTAGTACATGTAAATGTAGTTACTTATATATGATATATACTTAGCATTCTGTAAATATATATTCATAAATTATACACAGAAATGAGAAATGCACAATAGTTGAGAAAAGATTAGATAATATTTTAGTTATTTAAATTGTTAAATGACTTTCAAAAATATTGATTGAGTAAAGTTTTTTTGATTTCAGTTTTTTAAGTCTTTGTAATACAATAATTCAAATGTCTGAGTTTAAGAATTTATTTTGGTACATGGTTTGACAATGTCATAATTAGAAAAATTATACAGACATGAACAGACAGAAAGCCATCATTGACTGTTCTTACTTAATTAAGATAGTCATTTGTTATTTTTAGCAATAACGTATTTTAAAATTTTGCTGGAATATGGCTAGTAAATAGACATCTTTCTGGATATCAATCAATTGTTCTGAAAATTACTTATAATAGTTTTTATTTTATATTTTATATAAATATTTGCAAAGTCAAGAAAAACTTTTCATTTGTTTAACCAGATAATAAAATTCTATGTTTAAGTGTTTTAAGTGTGCACATAGGAAAGATTAATTAGTTATAACTTTACAACATTATGTACTTAAAATCACCTAAGTTTCAAATATTTCCAAATATCTCTCTTCAAAATTTTCTTTCCATGGCGTAAGTCTTTCCCAGGAAATAATTATCTCTTTATTAATTGTTAACATTTTACAGGTAAGTCTGTTTTTAATATCTGCTAAGATACCGTTTTACCAGCTGTTACCAAAGACAAAATCAGAAAAGTTATACCACTTATTTTTCTAAGCTGTGTATGGTACAAAAGATTTTTATGAAAGCGCTTTTTGTATTACAAAGTGTTTTAAGAAGTCTACTATTTAGCAAAGTACAGTGAACTTACTAGAGAACACTTCAAATGCAAAATATTGCAGTATGATGCAAGGAAAGGAAAGCATGAGAGTCAGCTCTTCTCGCCCACTCTTCCTCCAGGATTCTGGGTGTACTCAACTATGCTATGTGACCATATGACACACTGGCCAATGGTAAGAAGCCAAGACAACTCAAATAGTAAATATTAGTAATGCTGAATTACATTTATTTCACCTAAACATCTAATTACATTTACTTCATGTAAATCTAAAGTCTAATATTTCCTTAAAAACCCCAGTAGAACATTTTGCCCACTGAGGAGGAAATCAGATCCTCATAGTCAATGAATATTCTGTCCTGCACTCTAAATTTTGAAAATGCAACTAACAAAGACATCATTAATGTGTTATTCTTTTTGGTACAAGTCCTATGTCTTTAGAGATCTTCAGTGATATACTCTCTAAGACAAACACTCTATCCCCTTTATAGATCCTAAATCTTTTATGTCAAATGCTGTGACCTCTTTTAAATGTATGTTGTTAGTTCCCTTTCAAATAGCCCTTTTAGATTTTGCTAATTTCAGAGTCTTCAGTGAATGTTTTTTTTTTTTTCTTTACTAAGTGCCATAATCTCAAACTTCATGGTCATTCACTGTGGCCTGCTAACCACAAGGCACATCTTGGATGGTGTCTTAAGTTCTTAAGTGTAGGTGGAAGAATAGCCTGTAAGTGTGATCTGTTAAATACAAATAAATTAATTAAATTAAATTAAATTAAATTAAAACTAGGTGTGGCAGTATCTGCTCTGGCTGGTGAGCACTCTCCTGTCATCCTTCGCACAGTTCTTATAAATAGGTAAGTCTTGCATTTAAATGATGGACCTGTGGTATTTTTTCCCCCATGACAACACTATTGTTGGGGCTGCATTGGGAGTTTCCTCACTTACTCTGGGATTCACTTTTCTAGAAAATGGAAAGAAACCTTTAAAAATAATATTCCTAATTGTGAGTAAAGATTAGTTAAAATAGTCTTTCATTCTCATTAGCTAGGTTACAAGAAAATTCTTTTAAAAGAATAAAATAAAAATTAAAATGCCAATGAGTGGTTCTAAAATCTCAGCCTTGTTTAGTAATTTTGCTCTATGCCTTTTCTCAGCATGAATGGTGAAAAGGTCACATGTGGTTGAAAAATATCCATCAGAGTGAATATCAAATTGAACACTGCAGTAACATGAAGATAAAGATGTATAATTCAGCTGGCAGCCAAGTTTGGTTATTTGATGCTTGTCAACTCCCAGAAACCTTATTTATATTTGGAAGTGCCTGCTAAAAGATTCTTCAATGACTTCCTATCATCACAACACAAGCATTATTGTACATTTAATATGATTTTCTGTTGTCTTTTGGAAAAAAAATGAAGAGTTCAAATCAAGAAGTGAAATTATGTGAAAGGTATATAAAAAAATGGCCAAGCTTTAAAAACTGTTTTTATTGTCCAATAACACTATTAAAAAGACAAGAAAGGTTTAAGTACAATCTATAAGATAAACGCATATCAATTCTATAAAATGATTACATATTTCAAACGAAAAGAAAATAGAATGTCCTAGAAATTTTTTGTATTTAAAGAGAAAAAATTAGAATCTTCATTGAATGAATTCCACATGCACAACAGACTCGTTCCCCATCACTCAGAATGTGAAGCAAGATTTCATAAGTCCCTGCTTATTCAATCTGTTTCATGCAAGCATAAAGAAGAAAGCAACAAATAGCTAAGGAATTATTGCCAGGCTGTATTTTCAGACTTCTTGAAAATTATTTCACAAAATACACTAAACATATCACATCCCATAGGAAATAGGAATTGTAGGAATGATATATTTGCCCTGTTAATTTCATTTAAAATCTTGTTAAAATTAAAGAGTTAATAAAAGCCTTGGTTTTCAGAACCAAGAAACATCTTAGGGGACATGATATAGCCAAGTTTTATTTCTTGATCCCACAATACCCCTGTCATTGAGTGATTGCCAAGCTGGGGTCAGGTGTTATCTTCAATAGTCTCCAGTGGTTTGTCAAGGCCACATTCACTCAACTTTCAAGAACACCAGGACTGGGCATACCCCCTCATCTCCTCAATAGTATATTTTGGAAAGATATATAAAGTTCAAGGTAATTAAAAGTAACAAATAGTAGATTGTCAAGGTACATTTGTTTATTTGTTTTTGTTTTGATTATATACTTGTTTGACTTATAGTAATTTTCTGAAAATACAAAAAAAAACTCAAAAAAACCCCTATATTTTCATATGTATTCAGCCATATGATAAACTTCCATTTGCTACCCATTGAGAGACTAAGACGGTGCTAGACAATGAAAGTCCTAATGAGCAACACATAGTCCCTAACCCAGGGAGTTTTTATTCTAGAATAAGAAACTGACAAGTAAGCAGGCAATTCATAAACATTATAAAGTATATAATAAAAGACAAGTTGGAAATTAAAAAAAAAATTCAGTCAGTTTAGGTTAGGAATGAGACTAGTAAGAATAGACTTTCTAGTATAAGTGAGTCTCAGAATATTTTGTTGAAGGAAATGGAGAAGATGAGAGAAATAAAGCATCCCACATGATGCACATTGTTGCTAATGCACTGAACATAGTGCACTGAAGGAATGGGGAGGCCAGAGTATTTCAATTTGGTAGGAGGATAGATATTGTGAGGGGAATGTGGCAAAAAATAAAACTGAAGAGGTAAGCACAGGCCTTCAATTGGTGTTGTCAAGTTTGCACTTTATCCTGAGAGCAAAGATAAGCCGCAACAACTCTAAGTGCTGGATATTATTATGTGCATTATAGAAAAAGGAATTTGAGGGAGACTGAGGCAGGTGGATCACCTGGGGTCAGGAGTTCAAGACCAGCCTGGCCAACGTGGTGAAACTCTGTCTCTACTGAAAAAAAAAATTAACCATGCATGGTGGCACGTGTATGTAATCCCAGTTACTCTGGAGGCTGAGGCAGGAGAATTGCTTGAACCTGGGAGGTGGAGGTTGCAGTGAGTCGAGATTGCACCATTGCACTCCAGCCTGGGCAACAAGAGCGAAACTCTGACTCAGAAAAAAAAAAAAAAAAAAAGAAATGTGAGATTCAAAGATCATGTGTAATTTTTCAAGGTAATTTAATGATGTATAAGTTTGGGTTCTGACAAGAAACAACACACTTGAGGGGTAACTGAGGAGAGTTGAATAAAGGGACTATTGGCGAAGGGACTATTGTTCAGGGTGTAGGGACATCAACAAGAAGTCAAACCGAGTAGGAAGTCCTTGTTATCCCTAGGCTTAAAGGGCCAAGGGAAGAGAATAATTATCAAAATGCGGTAAGAAAAAGATGTGTAGAGAAGACCATGTGATATTCAGTAAAGGGAAGCCTCTTATCCACTGTGCCCAACAGGAAGGGAGCAGGGGCAATAAAATCCTTGATCCCACGCTGTATTGGTTGAATCTAACCAGAAGCTGGATGTATTAGTCCATTCTCATACTACTATAAAGATACTACCTGAGACTGGGTAATTTATAAAGGAAAAAGGTATAATTGACTAACCTTCCGCATGGCTGTGGAAGCCTCAGGAAACTTACAATTATGGGGAAAGGAGAAGCAGCCACCTCTTACATGGTGGCAGGTAAGAGAGGTATTGTCTATGGGAGGAAACGTCAAACATTTATAAAACCATCAGATCTCCTGAGAACGAACTTACTATCATGAGAACAGCATGGGGGAAACTGCCCCCATAATCCAATCACCTTCCACCAGGTCCTGCCCTCGACATATGGGAATTATGGGGATTACAATTGGAAATGAGATTTGGGTGAGGACACAGAGCCAGTCCCTATCACCAGAGGATAAGAGAGCCTTTTGATGCAGTCTGAAGATACAAAGCATGGTGGAGAAAGGTGGGGAAAAGATCTGAAGGGGCAAAGAGGACAAGCAGGAAATCAACAGCAAAGCTCAAACTTAAGCTTGATCTTCTGTCTCCTAAATCCCAAATCGTTAGACATAGTGTAAAAAAAATAAACAAATTATATATTATGTATGTATTTTATTCACTTATTTTATATATATATATAACCAAGCATAATAGTTACTTTTATAGGCCAGTATTCTTTTTCCATTTCTATATAAGTAAAATATATTAACAATATATTAAAATATATTGGCAGTATGTTAAAATTAATAATTTATTAAAAGAGCAGATTTTTTTAAATCTAGAATTGTCTGGATAATTAAGAACTGTGGAATAGAATTTGGGCAGTAGAATTTACCTCTCTGTTCCCACAAAGAATGCAGTGGTATTGGTGCTGTATGAAATAATAGAAAATGATAAATGTATATTCATGTAAAATGGAAATAATTATTAAAATACTTTGAATTTCACAATAAAATATCTAAGATAATTAGGATTCATACAATTTCACATTCATTTACTTCACTGGTAAACCAACTTACCTGTGTAAAGTGCCCTAAAGAAGAATAAAATATATATTTTTTGTTTCCTTAAAATACTGAAGTATCTTTAGTACTTTCAGTAAATTAGGTATTTAATTTCTCATATTGATCTTTGATAAATTTAGCCAAAGTTCTAATTGCACATGTTATTTTCAAAAAAATAATATGTAGCCCAATACAATGTACTCCAAGAAAATAAAATTTTAAAAAACCCTATGGGTGTTCATCAATTATTTTAATAAGAAAGCGGAGAATCATTCTTCATGAAGCATCCTATAGATATCTCCCAGGAAGAATAACAAAATTGACATAAAGAATATGCATAGAAGCACTTAATGGGAAATCATGTTATTTCTACTGAGGATAAACTGGATTGTTAACATGTTCAATTCACCCAACTTCCCCGGACCTTCATTTCTTCCTTAGAATTTGAAGTAGTTAAATTAGATGACCGCTCACATTCATCCAGCTCTGAAATCCTATGATTTCTGGATAATTAAAACAGCCATGTCTGCAATTAATAATACTATACCAGTAATACAGGACTGAAGAGCCTTGTTCTTCCACTTAGATGCTATTAATGAAAATCAAAACTCTAAGTGAAAATCTATTTGCATGTAAAATAGGGGCAATAATGTAAAATTTCTCACGGAATTGTCGGGAGAATTAGATGAGAAATGCATGCACAGTGATTCTAAAAGATAGTTTTGTAGAAGAGAAGTAATAAATACCATTCACTCTCTGTGAATCTGTAAGATTGCAATAAACATTCCCTACCCTATTTCTGTAACTCCTTGCTGATAACAGTTTTTATCTCACTGAATGCTGCTGCTAGTCCCTCAGGGACTACATTTTCTGAAGAAATTACATGTGTTTTATGGTTTCTCTATGTTTGATCAGCACTATCTTGTTCACTAGAGCAAGAATGAAAAGTATAAACATGGAAATGCTGCTGAGGATAAAATGTCAGACTAAAAGAAGCTGCTGTTTTCCTCCCAAATACCTCACCCTAAACTCATTTCAGTGATGTTTTCAAAATGGAGGAGAGTTTACAAATTAAAAGAGCTAGTGAAAACCTGTAAGAACCTCCTAGGGAAACAAACGTATTTATATTTGGGTCTCATTATGAGACAGTAACACCCACCGTGGAAGAGGGATGAGTAATGCTGGGAAGTTTCTCCTGGGGAAAATATTTTCAGTTCCATTTTTTTTTTCTTTTACCTGCATTTCCCCTGAGAGGATCATCATCTGCCCCTTTGCTACAGAAAAGGCTAAAAAAACCTTGCTATATCTGTGCCCTGATGTGGGAATGGGAGAGAAACCTCAGGTGATACTAATTCCTGCTGGGATGGCAAGTGAATAAGGAGTACAGGTGTTTCTGATAGCCCTCAGTGGCTCCTTCCACCACCTCTACTCCAGCACACAAATGCAGGTCTCCGTAAATGGTTAAAAAATGGACATTCATCTAAGAAGCAAGGTCTCTAAAGAGAAAGCAAATAGAAAATGACCTATCCCAGATTATACTTCCAGAAATTCCCCACTCTGAAGCTCAATTATTTCCTACTCTTAACTCGGCAGGGGCAGGCAAAGGTAGAACCTAGCTTTCAGCCTTTTGGGAAGGCAATATTAAGTAACAACTATTTACAGGGAAATATAAGCTCTCAGGAAAAGGCTATAAGATTTCTTACATCAACAGAGCACAAGTATTACAAAAGAAAATAATCATACCAAAAATCATACAAGGGATAAAGCCAAATTTGAGTTACAAATAAAACAAGAATTAAAGACACTGAGTATTTTCAGAGTAACAGAGAATGGTAACATGACTTGTAAATAAATGTTTGTAAGAAGACAATTGGAAACACATGGTATAAAAACCTTTTAATGTGCATAAAGCATCAAAAAGAAGTATTGAATAACAAAATGAGCACAATGGAAGAATGTATCAATGATCTGGAAGATCAAATAGAGAAATTTTTTCAGGAAGTATTAGGAAGGCATAAAGAGAAGATAATGTCAAGTGAAGACATAGCCATTTAGACAGGTAGAAATAGAATTGTCAAAATCTGTATAGAGGCAGTCACCAAAATAAAAATAAAGCATAAAGAAGAAATATCTGAAAAACTATTAACTCAGAAATTTCCAGAATTAAGAAAAATAAACAAGTAAAATGCCCAGCAGGAGGGAGAAATCCTAAATATTTGTAAGTTGCCAAGTAGAATATATACAAAGAATAAAACCTGAACAAAAAGTAAAATTTTAAGAATTTCAAAATACAGAAACGTCTAAACACTTTCAGAAACAAACACAAGGAAAATAAACAAATTTTCAATACATTTCCAACAGCAATATGGATTTCAAGAAGAAAATGGTGTAAAATATAGAAGACACTAAAGGAAAATAATAACAGAGTCAGATTTTTTTTTGTCTAATTAAAGTAGCATTTAAATGCCAGAATAAAATAGACATTCTCAGTCATAAAAGCCTTCAGAATGTTTTCACCAAAAGAACACCTATGAAAACAATCTTAAAATATTTCAGCAAAATAAAGGAATTAATCCCAAAAGATATACTAACAACAAGGACAGGTAAATAACTTAGAAGAAAAATGTACCGCATTCTGCACCTGGATCATAGCCAGCATATAGTAGCCCAACTTATCCTCTTAGGGTTAACTCATCTCTAGGCTTAACTATACTGCAGTTACTGCTTTGTCAACTAGCCTGATACTATTATGTAACGGGGGCCAATTTTGGTCAATAATACTTGGAAAATTTGAGTTACATAAAAATTAATGAAGGGTGTTTATTACATGGGTGATACTCAACAAATGTATTTAACACTTGCAAATTTCACCTTATAAATTTTGATCTGAAAAATTAATGAAGCTCTATAATACACACACAGTAGCCATCAGAAAATATCAAGTTATTTTTTTTCCTTCAAATTACCAGTAATATGGGCCTGAGCAAGTGAGAAGCCCATATTAGAGAGCTGCTGAGTCAGATGAGCACGTGTGCATTTGTAAGAGTACTGTATTGTGTTAATTTTCATCATAAAGTATGGTTAAATGCCCCTTCTAGCTATGAGCCATACTAGAGGCTCTGCTCTAATACTACTCTAGGTTTTCTGCCTCCTTTATGATATCTAGAAATTTTTGAAAACCCCAAATTTTCCAGTTCATTTAGCTCAACTTTTAGAGGACATACACAGAAACTTATTCTTGATAGAAAAATGATGTCCTCTGGATAAAATACAGACTCCTTTTCACAGAGCCAAAACAATACATATCAATGATACATAAACGTATATAAATTTACATATGCCCTACTCATGTCCACATTAGAAAAAGTGGCAATCATAAACAACCATGTGAATAATTTAGAACATAAAATTTCGTTTCAACTATTGCTATTGCTTGAATGTGTCCTCGAAAATTCATGTGTTGGAAACTTAACCCCCAAAGCACCAGTGTTGGGAGGTGGGGTCTAATCTGCTCCACCCTCATGAATAGATTAATGCTGCTATAAGAGGGCTTGCAGGAGTGGATTTGCTCTCCTTCACTCTTCTAACATGTGAGGACACACATTCATCTTCTCCTGCCCTCTACCTTCCACTCCATGGGGACACAATAACAAGGCCCACACCAGTTGCCAACAACTTCATCTTGGACTTCTCAGTCTTCATAACAACTGTGAGAGACCAAATTTTGGTTTCTTATAAATTGTCCAGTATCAGGTATTCTATTATAACAACATAATTGGACTAAGGCAATTATCATGATGGCATACATCTAGTTTCTATTTTTGTCAATCAATATTTCTTACCTTAAATTAAAAAAAAAAAAAACCTTCCTATTTTGCTGAAAAGAATTAGAACACTTGCTTTGGATGGATTTAATCATTATCCCTAGCAATGTTTTAGAGTTAGCCAAGTGTTTCACATTTTACAAGCCATGCATTTTACATGTTTAATTTAATTTTAAAATTGATTTAGATTTTAAAATAAGCATTATTAGTCAGAACAATCGGCATTAAAGGGCAATAAGAAAGAATCGTTAAAAAATTGTGAAAGAAATGCTAAGCCATTATTCTGGATCATTGGATTTTTCTTTGCCACGCCCGTTGAATCTGAAATTTTATGGCCTGGAAAAGAGTAGTGAATATGGATTACTGCTAGAGACAAAGCCTAAAGTAAGTTACTGTCTACTCATCAAAGTTGATATGTCATCTTAAATTTATAGTCAAAACAGTTTTATTTAATCACTTATAATATTGGTTTTAAAAGATGACGTGTTTATTTTTAATTGTTTATTTTACCACTAGCCGCTAAAGAGACGTTTTGTTTGTGAAGTGTGCGACCCCTCTAAGTTTTCCATAGAAGATCTATTCTTAGAATTTTACATTGTGTTTTATTATAAATAAATAAATAATAAAACTTTGTATTTATAAATAATTTCAAACTTACAGAGAATTTCCAAAAATAGTACAAAGACCATCCGTAATCTTTTACCTTAATTTATCTAATGTTAGCATTTTTCCCTATTTGCTTTATAATTTGATATCCTTCTATTATGTAAAGGAGATGATGAATCAAATAAGCAACAAGCATCTGAACATTTGCAAGAGTATTGTTTTCTATCAACTTTATCATAAATTATATGAGTCAGAGCATCTACTGGCTTTGTGATAGGCCAGAGGCTTTGCTCCAATGTCACTCTAGGAACTATTCCATTTTTTTTGCTTCTTACTTCACTCAGTAATCTCCTTTATACAAGTTTTTCTTCTGTACAGAATCAGGTCTTGGATCAGTTATCGTATCTTTACAGTTTCCTTTAATCAGAATACTTCCTTAGCCTTTCTAAGTCTTACATGACACTGAAATTTTTTGCTGAATAATCTTTACCATACTTCCTTTCTAAATAGACTGTTTCCCTTTTTATCTGTCTGATATTTCCTTAAGATTAGATTCAAGTTATGCTTTCCTATCTGGAATACAACGTAAATGATGTTGCATCCTTCTCATAGTATTATATGTAATGATGCCTTAAGTTCATCGGTCCCTATTTGTGGAATTAGTTTTGATTACCTGCTCCAAGTGCTCCTCTCTTCTTCCACTGTATAGTATATTCTATTGCTACTAATAAGGAATTTGTGGGGAAATACTTTAAGACCAAACATATATTAAATTCTTCATGAAAATTTCTCTCTCAGATTAAGCATTTATTATTGATTCTTACCTCATATAATCTTTACTGTAATGATTACAAAAAAGGGATATTCCACCACTTCTGCCATATTTAACAGCCAATAGTTGGTATTTTACCATAAACAAGTATTCAATTATCCCTTCTTCCACATTTCTTTTTACTCTATTTGTTATTGATATGGAGTCACAGATCCCTAATTTTTCCAATTCTTTGTCATCCATTACTCTTCTTATTTTGGCACTCAAATTGTCCTTAATTTGGAAAGCGGGAGCCCCTTTAAGCTGACTCCAATGTCTGTGTGACAGATTCCATCATTGTGTTTAATACTGTCATTTTTAGCACTTTCTTGCTTCCTAGCCTAACGCGATACCCTAGGCTCATCATCCCTGTCCTAACCCTGTACATTCCAAGAAGCCCTGATTTCTTTTATTGGAGTGCAGTAGTAGAAACCAAGATCTGGGTCCTACATGTGCTTGTCAATACCTGGGTGCCTTGTTTCTAAGCCTTTTCAGTAGACAGTTAGGATTTATGGCCTGTTTATACAGCCATGCATATGTCAACACACATAAATTCATAAACACATACAAATATATACACATACACCTGAATATACATGTACACATGAATATTTTAGAAATCAACAGTCCATTCTACTTCCTCCTATTCCAACCCATTCCCACGTGTTAATTCGTGGCATCCCCATTTTACATATTTTTTCTTTATTTTTAAAATTTATTTGCATAAAGCTCACACATTTCTTATCCCAGGTATCCATTTCCTTTGTTTCCTTTTTCCACTACTTCAGAACCATGTGCCTTGGATAGGCACTTAATTCTCTGAGCTTCACTGTACTCATTTGTGAAATAGGCATGATAATAATTCCCACTTGTGGACATGTTGTGAAGAGTAAATGACACAAAGACTTTAATACAATATCTGATGCTGAAATAATTCAATAATTGATTAGTTAGAAAAAAAGAGAAGTTGTATACTCAAAATTCTAGGTGGTAATAGTGGTAATAGTAGTAACAATAGAATTAAAACTTTCATTTATTTAATAAAACAATCTATTCTATTGATTACATATATACTTAAGCATAACTTCATAGCATAACAATCCATTTCAAATGTGTTTGATTTTAAGTTTATTCAAAAACCACTCACTAAGCCTACTATGTCCTAGGTGTTGGATTGAAAAATATAAATAAGACATGCTACTTGCCTTTGAGTAGTTTATAATAGAATATGCAGATGCAAACAGATAAAACAGTTATGAAGATAAATTACTATAAAGGACATATGCTGCACAAATGGATGGGGATCAGGGAGATTATGTTAAAACTGAAAATAAAGTATTAATGACTGTGAGTAGACTCCAGATTGTTTCTATACTACCTATAATGCAAAAATCCTCAATAAAATACTGGCAAACCGGATTCAGCAACACATCAAAAAGCTTATCCACCGTGATCAAGTGGGCTTCATCCCTGGGATGCAAGGCTGGTTCAACATTCGCAAATCAATAAACATAATCCAGCATATAAACAGAACCAAAGACAAGAACCACATGATTATCTCAATAGATGCAGAAAAGGCTTTTGACAAAATTCAACAGCCCTTCATGCTAAAAACGCTCAATAAATTTGGTATTGATGGAACGTACCTCAAAATCATAAGAGCTATTTATGACAAACCCACAGCCAATATCATACTGAATGGGCAAAAACTGGAAAAATTCCCTTTGAAAACTGGCACAAGACAGGGATGCCCTCTCTCACCACTCCTATTCAACATAGTGCTGGAAGTTCTGGCTAGGGCAATTAGGCAAGAGAAAGAAATCAAGGGTATTCAGTTAGGAAAAGAAGAAGTCAAACTGTCCCTGTTTGCAGATGACATGATTGTATATTTAGAAAACCCCATTGTCTCAGCCCAAAATCTCCTTAAGCTGATAAGAAACTTCAGCAAAGTCTCAGGATACAAAATTAATGTGCAAAAATCACAAGCATTCTTATACATCAGTAACAGACAAACAGAGAGCCAAATCAGGAATGAACTTCCATTCACAATTACTTCAAAGAGAATAAAATACCTAGGAATCCAACTTACAAGGGATGTAAAGGAACTCTTCAAGAAGAACTACAAACCACTGCTCAGTGAAATAAAAGAGGACACAAACAAATGGAAGAACATACCATGCTCATGGATAGGAAGAATCAATATCATGAAAATGGCCATACTGCCCAAGGTAATTTATAGATTCAATGCCATCCCCATCAAGCTACCAATGAGTTTCTTCACAGAATTGGAAAAAACTGCTTTAAAGTTCATATGGAACCAAAAAAGAGCCCGCATCTCCAAGACAATCCTAAGTCAAAAGAACAAAGCTGGAGGCATCACGCTACCTGACTTCAAACTATACTACAAGGCTACAGTAACCAAAACAGCATGGTACTGGTACCAAAACAGAGATATAGACCGATGGAACAGAACAGAGTCCTCAGAAATAATACCACACATCTACAGCCATCTGATCTTTGACAAACCTGAGAGAAACAAGAAATGGGGAAAGGATTCCCTATTTAATAAATGGTGCTGGGAAAATTGGCTAGCCATAAGTAGAAAGCTGAAACTGGATCCTTTCCTTACTCCTTATACGAAAATTAATTCAAGATGGATTAGAGACTTAACTGTTAGACCTAATACCATAAAAATCCTAGAGGAAAACCTAGGTAGTACCATTCAGGACATAGGCATGGGCAAAGACTTCATGTCTAAAACACCAAAAGCAACGGCAGCAAAAGCCAAAATTGACAAATGGGATCTCATTAAACTAAAGAGCTTCTGCACAGCAAAAGAAACTACCATCAGAGTGAACAGGCAACCTACAGAATGGGAGAAAATTTTTGCAATCTACTCATCTGACAAAGGGCTAATATCCAGAACCTACAAAGAACTCAAACAAATTTACAAGAAAAAAACAAACAACCCCATCAAAAAGTGGGCAAAGGATATGAACAGACACTTCTCAAAAGAAGACATTCATACAGCCAACAGACACATGAAAAAATGCTCATCATCACTGGCCATCAGAGAAATGCAAATCAAAACCACAATGAGATACCATCTCACACCAGTTAGAATGGCGATCATTCAAAAGTCAGGAAACAACAGGTGCTGGAGAGGATGTGGAGAAATAGGAACACTTTTACACTGTTGGTGGGATTGTAAACTAGTTCAACCATTATGGAAAACAGTATGGTGATTCCTCAAGGATCTAGAACTAGATGTACCATACGACCCAGCCATCCCATTACTGGGTATATACCCAAAGGATTATAAATTATGCTGCTATAAAGACACATGCACACGTATGTTTATTGCAGCACTATTCACAATAGCAAAGACTTGGAATCAACCCAAATGTCCATCAGTGACAGACTGGATTAAGAAAATGTGGCACATATACACCATGGAATACTATGCAGCCATAAAAAAGGATGAGTTTGTGTCCTTTGTAGGGACATGGATGCAGCTGGAAACCATCATTCTTAGCAAACTATCACAAGAACAGAAAACCAAACACCGCATGTTCTCACTCATAGGTGGGAACTGAACAATGAGATCACTTGGACTCAGGAAGGGGAACATCACACACCGGGGCCTATCATGGGGAGGGGCGGGGGGAGGGATTGCATTGGGAGTTATACCTGATGTAAATGACGAGTTGATGGGTGCAGCACACCAACATGGCACAAGTATACATATGTAACAAATCTGCACGTTATGCACATGTACCCTACAACTTAAAGTATAATAATAATAAATAAATTTTTTAAAAAAAAGATATGACTAGGGATAATGTGAATTACATTAATGTGACTAGGTGAATGCAATCCTATAACAGAAAAAGGACTTTAGGGAAAAAATGAGAAAATCTAAAGAAAAAGCATGAACTTTAGTTAATAATAATGTATCAATATTATTTTATTAATTCATACAAACATACCATACTATTGTATAATAATAATAGGGGCAACTGGCTGTAGAATGTACAAGGGACTTCTGTACTACTTCATAGTATTTCTGTAAATTTTACCTGGGATAAAATAAAAATTTTATTAAAAGAAAAAAAAAAAAGAAAATCTAACTAAAAACAACAAAAAAAATAGTTGCTATGGAATATTATAGGGCATTTTTATAATGCAATATTATTATTTTCCTGATTCTAAAATTCCTCTGAAATTATTATGTGGAAATATTCTCCAATAATTTTTATCCATCAAGAAAATGTTTCCCCCTTCATAGCCTAGACAATAAAGTTCTAAATACATTTCCTGGTATTCAACAACTGTCTGCCATTTAACAATCAACTTAGGGTTTACAAGTTCCTTTTATGAAATTTATACTTCACTCAAACTGAAAGTGACTATTATCTTCACAAACTTAAATGTTTCTGGCATTATTTGTTGCTAATTCTGTTCTCTTTTCCCTTTCCTTCCATCTCTCGTATTACTTAAAGTCACTTAAAGTGACTTAGGAGATGAAAGGTCATGAATATGCATATCCAAAATAATTTAGTGGAAAAGGCAGACATGGAATGCAAATGAACGTAAGATATCAATAGTTCCCATGCCATTTTTTAAAAACTAAGACCAAGAAATCACTTATTTTTGTATCTTAATTTATCAGTTTTATGCTTCTTTATTTTCTTGTCTTTCTTCTTTCCTTCTTTCCTTTCTTTTTCTGTTTATTTTTCATTTTACTTTTTTTACTCTTCTAAATATTAATTCAACAAATATTTATTGATTTTATGTTATATACCAGACACTGTTCCACATGATGTTATAGGCAGGAAAACACTCTGGTAAAGAGCCAAAAAGAAGTCCTTGCCCACATAATTCATACTCAGTGGGTTTTGTAAATTTCTAGGCAGTTGTTTACATACTGAGAGATATGAATAAATAAATAAATAAACAATTATATAATAGGATGACAGAATATTGTAAGTCCCTCAGAGAAAAAATAATTCCCAATAGGAGTGGAAAAGAGTAAGTATCTAGAAAAGGTATTTAGCCACATTCTCTCTGAAAGATGACAGGTGAGAGACATGAAAATATCCAGGAAAAGGGCGTTTCAGATATGCCAAAGTCTTAACAATAAGGGCCGTCTGGAGTCACTGAAGTAAAGAATGTAGGCCTTACTAGGCCAATACTCAAATTTGGATTTTATTCTAGGTGAAATTAGAAGCTATTGGATAATTTTAGAGAGCCAATGTTAAGTTTTTAATACATAATTCGTGCCATTATTTGGAGAGTAGATTGTAGATAAACACACATTTTAATAAGCAGGTTATTTCTGTCATCTGCCAAAAAAGTGATGGTAGCATTGACTAGAGTTGGTGGCATGGACATGAACTAGGATAATGGGCTAGGAGGTTGTGAGAAGAAATTGGATTTGAGAATATTGGGGTGGTGAGGAATTACAGGCTATTTTGAGGCACTGGATCTGAAATTGAGCAAGAAAAGATTCAAGTATAGTTTCAAATCTATTGGTTTACACCATTTTCTAAATAGAGTACTCAATAAGTATGTGGTAACTAAATAACTCATTTTCACTCATTGGTAGGAGTGGTGTTAGATTTACTATTAAAATACCAATGTGATTTTCAAATAAGTAATATATTTAATTTTGGTAAATGTTTAGAATGCCTCATAAAGTATCATGTCCTGAGATTTTCTTTTAAGGCTACAGAAAAATATATCCATAAAATGAAAAACTAGAATTCATAATATTAGGAGAAAGTTAGATAATTTTAGAGAAATACTCACAAGATTATAATTTTAACTGTTTCTTTGTGGGGAAGGTTTTTACTGGTCCAAGTATGGCAAGAAGAAAAGAAATAAACTCTGCCCCTGACCTTCATCTCTATTGTGTTTGGAAGTTGTGCAATATGCTCTCTGAATTTGAATTGTGACAGCCAGCACACAGCTCCCTAGATACCCCTAAAACCAATTAAGAAAAGATTATGCTTCTATTCCTCCAGTATATGCACTCATTGGGAGAATTATTTTCCCTTTTGCCTCGTTGATATAAAACTTCTGATAGTCCCCAGCCTTTCCTTCTGCTTTTTTGCCTTTACTTCAACCTAGTTTTCATTCTAAACATTATTATTCTCCAAGATTGGCTTCAGTAAGTTTATTCCATACTTCTATAGCAATCTGTATTAGCTATATTTTAGCACAATAGAAGTAGGGTGGAGTGGAGGGAGTTGACTCTCTTGCTAGGGGTACCTCTATGGTTTGCTTCCCTAGTTACCCGGGACTGCCCCTTGCAGCCTAACCTAATATGGCCACTAAGAGAGCTGAATCAATTTTAAAATGTCAGCAAAGGTCCAGATTACTCTGCAGGGAAAAGAAGGCCTGCACATATGAGACCTCGGACCATTTGCCCTCACATTTACAGAAAAGGTCCAATTACAGAAAAGGTCCAATACTGCAGAATGATATTGAAATTAATGCTTTCTTCCTGAAGCCATGCTTCTTTTCTGTGCCTCAAGGTTCTTGGCACTAAGTTGCCAGCCAAGGAAATGACCAGAACATATTCACCACATATTTATATGCAGATACCAAGGCACACTTTCCTTTTGTCTGTGCCATTCTTAACCTTCCATTTTATACTTTTGATGACTAAGCCAAATTCTCATTCAACCCAGTAGTATTATCTCTGTGGTTTGCTACAATACCCTTAACATTGTATATAAAAAAGAGATAGGAATCATTACAGCCACAAATGAAAGGATGATAGGAAACACTAGGTCCTAGTGATGACACCCTAATGGGCGGTCTAGAACTGAAGTTATTCCAGGGGTCTTTGGGTAACACCAAGTTATAGCCTCACCCAGATACACTCAATTGCCCCAGAATTTCCTTCCAATCCCACCCAATGGCTAGACCTCCATGAAGGTACACTGGATTGGAACAAAGGCAACATTCCCAACACCCAGGGGTGATGGGGGATTCACAGTGTCCTCCCTAGTGTCCCCCATGCCTTAAGTCTGGCAGCCATGCTAGTCACTTTTAAATGACTGACAGAGGGCTGTTTTTTTTTCTTTCATTTTTTATTGTTGTAGAGTTTAGGGACTCTAAAAAAAAGAACAAAGAACAAAGAACAAGTCCACATTTACTCACCCTTCCACAGATCCTGGACGAGCCCTGAGAAATGTTATAGAATCCTTGGAGTGTTTTTTTCCCAGCTAGAAACCTCTGTGGGCAGTGGCTCCTTTGCCCGTGTTTTGCTCAGGGCATCTGGGCTCATTTTGCCCACTTGGCTTGGCAGGCTGCACTGGCCTCACTCTACCAGCCTGTATCCCACACTTTCCAAGGCAAAGCAGAGTGGTGAGGGGTGTGTGAACAAACAAGCATGAGTTCTGGCCACTGCTCACAGCCAGGCATGATGGTTGCAATGGGACAGGCAGCTCCAGGTGCTGACACAGGTGCCAGTTCCCTGTGAGTCCTCGCTGTCCTGTTGTCTCTTCAGCCCTCAGCAGAGGGGAGACCACGGCATGGGTAGCTCCTTCCTGCAGCTTGCTGTCCCATTGTTTCCTCAGCTCTCAGTAGAGAGGAGAGCCTTGGGTGGGTAGGTCTTCTCTGCAGCTAGTCATCCTGTCATCTGTTCAAGTCTGGCTGACTCCAGAGCTTATATGGGCCTCAGTGGGGAGGAAATGTGCACTGATTGGTCCAGGGCAGGCATGAGCAGGCATGGAGAAAGCACCACAAGTTTCCACTCTGGTCTGTGGGACCAACAACCCAGCTTCTAGGTTTCAGGCCCTCCCCAGCTTAAAGGTGGGGCTCCACCAGGCATCCACCCTCTTCTGCCCAGGAGCTTGTCTGCTTCCTGATGCCCTTAATGACACCCAGGCTGTTTATGCCAAGGGGTGGCTCAGGCCAGCGCCAGGCTGCCCTCAATACCCCCACCTTGGCCTCCCTCTCATGTTTGTTGCCACCCAAATCTGGAGGGGGCTGAGGCAGCAGAGGTTGGAGTGTCAGTCGTGCCCTGAGCATGCACCAGCCCGGCCAGGCTACCACAGCACCTGGGGTCAGCCCCAATCTCGCTCTGAGATCAGAGCAGGTGCTGGGAGTTGGGAGAGGCCCAACAGCGGAAGCAGGCACTTCCAAGCCTGCGGGGGCAGCCTGGGCCTTCCCGGACCCCTGATCATGCAGTGGTCCCTGGGTCCACAACCACAGCTGGATTGCTGCAGTTGTGCCCAGGAGGGTGGGGCTTCTGACTGCTCTGGGCCCCCAAGAGCACTGGGATACCCGACTCTGCAGCTGCAGCTGGGTGGCTGCATCTGTGCTGGGGGGGTGTGAAGTTCCCTCCCTGTCAACTCTGAAGGGGGCAGGGCTTCTGCTTGTCCCTGGCTCCATGGAATGCACAATCCCAGTCATGCCTTCCCCACTGCAGCTGGTGTCATGGCAGCTTCTGCTCTAGATGGGTCGCTGCTGCCATCAGTACTACCTATGAAGTCCCAATGGTGGTGTCTACACTAGGATTGCCCTAGGTCAGACCTGATGTTAACACAGCACTGGGCCTTAACCCTAGTAGGGTGCAGTACTTGTGTGACCCCACTCCAAGCCCAAGGTGACTCAGCCAGAAAAGACAGACTCCATTTGTTGGTAAGAAAGTAGGGGAAGAGAACAAGTCTGTACCTGGTAATTCAGATAATTCTTCTGGATTTGATCCAAGAACACCAACACAGTACCTCTATCAGTGTAAGAATCACCACATTATGACATTGGGGAGCCCCCTAATGTAGATACAGTTTAGATGGTAGCACCCAAGTTCTTTTAAATACCTGAAATCCTTTCCAAACAAGCCCAGACTGTGAAGATTATAAGAAACACCTAATTACTCAATGCCCAGACACTGATAATATCTACAAGCATCAAGACCCTCCAGGAAAACATGACTTCATTAAACGAACTAAATAAGGTGCCAAGGATCAGTCCTGGAGAAACAGAGATATGTGACCTTTCAGGCAGAGATTTCAAACGAGTTGTTTTGAGAAAACTCAAAGAAATTCGAGATAACACAGAGAAGAAATTAATAGTTCTATCAGATAAATTTAACAGAGATTGGAATGATTTAAAGGATTCAATCAGAAATTCTAGAGCCAAAAATGCAATTGGCATACTGAAGAATGCATCAGAGTCTTACAATAGCAGAATTGATTAAGTAGAAGAAAGAATTAATGAGCTTGAAAACAGATTAGTTGAAAATACAAAGTCAGAGGAGATAAAAGAAAAAAAGAGTTTAAAAACAAAACATGACTACACAATCAAGAAAGTCACCTCAAAAGAACAAATCTAAGAGCTATTGGCCTTGGAGAGGAGGTACAGAAAAAGATAGGGGAAGAAAGTTTACACCAGGGGATAGTAACAGATAAATTACCAAACCTAGAGAATTCTATCAAAATCCAAGTACAAAAACATTGTAGAATACCAAAGAGATTTAACCCTAATGAGACTACCTCAAGGCATTTAATGATCAAACTTGAAAAGGATGAGAGCATCCTAAAGCAGCAAGAGGAAAGAAAAAACATACAAAGGAACTCTAATACGTCTGGCAGCACACTTTTCAGTGGAAAGCTTATAGCCCGGAAAAGAGTGGTATGACATATTTAATGTACAGAAGGAAAAATAGCTTTTAGCCTAAATAGTACTTTTGGTGAAAATGTCCTTCAAGCAGGAAGGAGAAATAAAGACCTTCCCAGATAATCAAAAGCTGAGGGATTTCACCAACACCAGGCCTGCTCTACAAGAAATCCTAAAGGTAGTTCTTCAATCTGAAAGAAAAGTTTGTTAAAAAGAAAGAAAAAATCATGAGTAGGTACAAAAATCATTGGTAATAGTAAGCATATAGTAAAACAGAATATTATAACACTGTAACTGTGGTGTGTAAACTACTCTTACCTAAGTAGGAAAACTATAAGATAAACCAATCAAATATGATAACAACTTTTCAAAACATATACAGTAAAATAGAAACAACAAAAAATTAAAAAGCAGAGGAACAAATTTAAAGTGTAAAGTTTTTAATTAGCTTCCTTTTTGCTTGTTATTTTGTTTGGTTATGCAAGTAGTGTTAAGTAGCTATCAGCCTAAAATGATGCCTTGTAAAATGATATTTGCAAGTCTCATGGTATTCTCAAATCAAAAAACATACAATGGATACACACTCACAAAAACAACAACAAATAAAACAAAAACTCCAAGTAATTAAATCATATAACCGGAGAAAATCACCTTCACTGAAGGAAAAAAGGGAAGGCAGGAAAGAGAGAAGAGAAGATGACAAAAACAACCAGAAAACAAAATGGCAGGAGAAAGTCCTTACTTACCAATAATAATATTGAATGGAAATGAACTAAACTCACCAACAAAAATATATAGAGTCGCTGAATAAATTTAAAAAACAAGACCCAATGATCTGTTGCCTACAAAAAAACAAAACAAACAAACAAACAAACAAACAAACGCATTTCACCTATAAAGATACACATAGACTTAAAAAGGAGTAGAAAAAGATATTCCATGCCAATGAAAACCAAAAAAGAACAAGGGTTTCTATACATATATCAGAAAAAATAGATTTCAAGACAAAAACTGTAAGAGACAAGAAAGGTCATTATATAATGATAAAGGGGTCAATTCAGCAAGATGATACAACAATTGTAAATATATGGACCCAACACTGGAGCACCCAGATATATAAAACAAATATTATTAAAGCTAAAGAAAGAGACCTCAATACAATAATAGCTGGATATTTCAACACTCCACTTTCAGCATTAGGATGATGTCTTAGACAGAAAATCAACAAAGAAATATCAGACTTAATCTGTACTGCAGACCAAATGGACTTAATAGATATTTACAGAACATTTCCCCCAATGGTTGCATAATACACATTCTTCTCCTCAGTACATGGATTATTCTCAAGGACAGGCCATATGTTAGGTAACTAAGACTTAAAATATTCAAAAAATTTGAAATGATATCAAGCATCTTCTCTGATCATGTGGAATAAAACTAGAAATCAATAACAAGAGCAATTTTGGAAATTATGCAAACATATGGATTTTAACAATATGCTCATGAACGACCAGTGTGTCAAGAAATGAAGGAAAGTATTTTAAGAAGGAATTAAGAAGGAAACTGAAAATATTATTGAAACAAATTATAATGAAAACACTACATACCAAAACCTATGAGATATAGTGAAAACATTACTAAGAGGGAAATATTTAGCTGATAGCTAAAAATATATCAAAAAAGAAAAAAATTTGAATAAATAACCCAGAGACGCAGCTTGAGGAATTAGAAAATCAGGAGCAAACTAAAACTAAAATTAGTAGAAGAAAATAAATAATAAAGATTGTATTATAAAGATAAATGAAATTGAGATGAAGATAGCAATAAAAAAGATCAATGAAACAGAAAAATGGTTTGACAAGATAAACTGACAAATCATTATCCAGAGTAATTAAGAAAAAAAAGAGAGAAAACGTGAATAAATAAAATTAGAGATTTTTTAAAAAAGGAGACATTACAACAAATACCACAGAAATTTAAAAGGATCATTAGTGGCTATCATGAGCAACTATATTGAAATGAATTGTAAAATCTGAAAGAAATGGATAAATTCCTAGACACGTACAAACTGCCAATATTGAACCATGAAGAAATTCAAAACTTGAACAGACCAAGAAAAGGTAATGAGATCAAAGCTGTAATAAGAAGTCTCCTACTAAAGAAAAGCCTGAAACCTGATGACTTTACTGTTGAATTGTACCAAATATTTAAAGAAAAACTAATACCAATTCTACTCAAACTATTCCAAAAAGTAGAGGAGAATACTTCCAAACTCCTTCTATGAGGTCATTGTTACCCTAATACCAAAACCAAAGACACATTACAAAAAGAAAACTATAGGTCAATATCACTGATGAATATTGATGTAAATATTAACAAAACACTAGTAAATCAAATTCCACAACACATTAAAAAGATTATTCACCATGACTAAGTAGGGTTTTTCCCAGGGATGCAGGAATGATTCAACATATACAAATTAATCAATGTGATACATCATATCAACAGAATGAAGGACAAAAGTAATATGATCATTTCAATTCACACTGAAAAATCATTCAACAAAATTAAATATCCCTTCATTATAAAAACACTTAAGAAACAGGTTATAGAAGAAGCATAACATAATAAAGGCCATCTGACATACTCATAGCTAGTATCATACTGAATAGGTAAAAACTGATGGTCTTCCTTCTAAGATCTAGAATATGACAAGAATGCCCACTGTCATCATTGTTATTCAACATAACCAGATGTCCAAGCTACAGTAATCAGACAAGAGAAAGAAATAAAGAACATCCAAATTGAAAAGAAAAAGTCAACTTATTCTTCTTTGCAAATGATATGATCTTTTATTTGAAAAAAATCTAAAGATTTCACCAAAAAACTATTAGAACTGATAAATTCAGTAAAGTTTCAGGATACAAAATAAACATACAAAAATCAGAAGTATTTCTATATCACAACAGTCAACAACCTAAAAAGAATTTAGGAAAGTAATCCCATTTACAATATCTACGAATAAAATAAAACGCCTGAAAATTAACTTAACCAAAGAAGTGAAAGCTTGCTACAATAAAAACTCAGAAACATTGATGCAATAAATAGAAGACACACACAAAAATTGAAAGGTATCCAATGTCCACAGATTGGAAGAATCAATATTGTTGAAACATTCATGTTACACAGTGCAATTGACAGATTCAATGCAGTCCCTATCAAAATACTAATAATATTCTTCACCGAAAAAAAAAAAATCTTAAAATTTAGATGGAACCACAAAAGACCCAGAATAGCCAAAGTTAACTTTCACAAAATGAAGAAAACTAGAACACTCATATTACTTGACTTTAAATTATACTCCAGAGCTCTAGTAACCAAAAGAATATGGTGTTGGCACAAAAACAGACACCAGTGAAACAGAATTGAGATCCCAGAAATAAATCCATGCATCTACAGTTAGCTCATTTTTGACAAAAGTGCCAAGAATATACATTGAGAAAGGACAGTCTCTTCAATAAATGGCGCTGGGAAAACTAATAGCCATATGCAGAAGAATGAAACTAGACCCCTGTCACTCACCACATGCAAAAATCAAATCAAAATGAATTAAAGACTTAAGCCTATGACCTCAAGCTATGAAACTACTAAAGGAAAACTTTGGAGAAACTCTGTAGGATATTGGAATACACAATGAATTCTTGAGTAATACCCCACAAGCACAGACAACCGAAGCAAAAACGGACATATGGACACATCAAGTTAAAAACCTTCTGCATAGCAAAGGGAAAACTCAACAAAGTGAAGAGACAGCCGATAGAATGGGGCTCCCCATCTGACAAGGGATTGATAACCAGAATATGTAAGGAACTCAAAAAACTCTACAGGAAAAAAAAAAAAATCTAATAATCTGATTTTTAAACAGCAAAAGATTTGTATCGACATTTATCAAAAGAAGACATCCATCCAAATGGCAAACCAGCATATAAAAAGGTGCTCAACATCATTGATCATCAGAGAAATGTAAATCAAAGCTACTATGAGATATCAGCTCATCCCTGTTATAATGGTTTTTACCCAAAAGTCAGGCAGTAAATGCTGGCAAGGATATGGAGAAAAGGGAATCCTTGTACACTGTTGGTGGGACCACTACTACTTGTACACTTGTACATTGTTACTACCAACACTATGGAGAACAGTTTGGAGGGTCCTCAAGAAACTAAAAATTGAGCTACCATATGATCCAGCAATTCCACTGCTAGGTATATGCTCCAAAGAAAGAAAATCAGTATATATTGAAGAGATGTCTGCACTCCTATGTTTGTTGCAGCACTGTTTGCGATACCTAAAATTTTGAAGCAATTGAAGTGTTCATCAAAAGATGAATGGATGAAAAAAATGTGGTACAAATATGCAATGCAGTACTATTTAGGCATTAAAAAGAATGTGATCCAGTTATTTGCAACAACATGGTTAGAACTTGAGTCATTATGTTAAGTGAAATAACCCAGGCACAGAAAGACAAACATCACATATTCTCATTTATTTGTGGGATCTATAAATCAAAACAATTGAACTCATGAACATAGAAAGTAGAAGCATGGTTATCAGAGGCTGAGAAGAATCGTGAGAAGCTGAGAATTAGGGGGTGAGAATGGTTAATAGGTACAAAAACTAGTTAGAAATAATGAATAATACCTACTATTTGCTAACACAACAAGGTAACTATAGTCTAAAATAATTTGATTCCACATTTTTAAAAGAGTATAATTGGATTATTTGTAAACAAAGGATAAATGCTTGAGAAGATGGATACACCACTTATCCTGATGTGATTATTACATATTGCATACCTGTGCCAAAATATCTCATGTAACCCATAAGTATATACAACTACTGTATACCCACAAAAATTAAAAATTAATAAAAAAATCCATTTTGCAAAAAAATACATAAGTTCATCTTATAAATGTAAAGTTAGTTTAGCATTAATTATGAAATCAATGATGTACTTTTTAATGCTAAACTAACTTTAAGTAATAATAATTTAATAATTATGTAACAACAAATAATACAACTTCTGCTAAATACAACATGGTTGAATCTCAAAAATATATGTTTGTTAGGCGAAAGAGTACAGGATACTCTCTCTCTTTTTTTTTGAGATAGAGTCTTGCTGTGTTGCCCAGGCTGGAGTGAAGTGGTGTGATCTCGGCTCACTGCAACCTCCACTTCCCAGGTTCAAAGGATCCTTCTGCCTCACCCTCCCAAGCAGCTGGGATTACAGGCATGCACCACCACACCTGGCAATTTTTATTATTATTATTATTATTTTGTATTTTTATAGAGATGGGATTTCACCATGTTGGCCAGGCTGGTCTTGAACTCCTGACCTCAAGTAATCCTCCCACCTCAGCCTCCCAAAGTGCTAGGATTAGAGGTGTGAGCCACCGCGTCCTGTCCAGAATACTCTAAATGTGGAGAAGCATTTTAACTAGAAACAGACATGTTGGAACCTTTGGAATGCTGAAAATATTCTGTCTATTACTCTCGTAGTGGTTACACAGGTAACTAGATATGGAAAAACTCATCAAGTTGTACACAAGATCTAGGAACTTTACTATTTTAAAATTGCATTTCAATTTTAAAAATCCAGTGAATGGGTTGGTAGAAGAAGACAATTCATCCCTTTGAGCCAAGACTGTATTACACAGACTGTCTTCATTGCACTTTCACCCGGTATTGCCGATATTCAATCAGATGCATAATTCCAACTCTTTATTTTTTATCTTAGGAGAACAGAGCACCAGATCCTAAGATCCTGTTATTGTATCCTCAGTATCTGACTCATTGCCTGGCATGAAATATGCATAAACAACAAACACAAAAGGTGATTGTGAAGAATAAATATTATAGGTTTGGATAATAATCCAGCAAGATACAATCCCAAATGCCTTAATTCCAAATGTTAAAATCCTGAATCATCAAAATTTCTAGTGTTAAAAATTCCTAACGTCTAAACTTCTTTTGTCTGAAATTCCTAACATCTAAAGGAGAAAATAACAGCACAAGGTAGTTGCATCTTGTTAGGCACAATTATTACTTTGTTATTGCCTTTGTGTAGAAGAAAATTATTTTCAATTGAATCTCCAAACTACATAATGACAAATTTGGAATTTGATGCAGTCAAGGCTTCTAAAAGTGAATTTTAAGGTGTTACCAATAAAGTTCGACCTTGCCATTCAGCCCAATGCATTTGGTTGAAAATTCAGACGAGTGGATTGGCCACATAATATAGCAACCACAAAAACTTCAACTTGCCAACATTGGCAATACTTATAGCTGATGACATTTCAGGAACTTTTAATGAATTGAAGCTGCATATGCCTGAAGAAGCCCCTGCAGTCACTGACTGATTAGAAAATAATTATGCAAATAGTAAGATAAGAAGAAAGTTATGTGTGTTACTGTTTTATCGCCAGTATTGTTTTCACCAGACTTGTGGTCTGTATATGAATGCATGCAGAATGGATTTCCTTGTGCTACAAAGAACATAGAAACATGGCACAGAAGGCACAGAAGATGGGAAAATGCAATAAGAAATGCCCATGTTGGTATATGGGGGAATCGGAGAATTGCTAAAAGAGCAGCGCCACATAGTGTATGAATGTGAAAGTGTTACCGGAAAGAGGTTCCAATTCAGACCCCAAGAGAGGGCCCTTGGATCTCATACAAGAAACAATTCAGAGTGAGTTCAAAGAGTAAAGTGAAAGCAGGTTTATTAAGAGCCCTTAGAAATAATACCACACATCTACAGTCATCTGATCTTTGACAAACCTGACAAAAACAAGAAATGGGGAAAGGATTCCCTATTTAATAAACGGTGCTGGAAAACATTGGCTAGCCATAAGTAGAAAGCTGAAACTGGATCCTTTCCTTATTCCTTATATGAAAATTAATTCAAGATGGATTAGAGACTTAAATGTTAGACCAAAAACCATAAAAACTCTACAAGAAAACCTAGGTAATACAATTCAGGACATAGGCATGGGCAAGGACTTCATGTCAAAACACCAAAAGTAATGGCAACAAAAGCCAAAATTGACAAATGGGATATCATTAAACTAAAGAGCTTCTGCACAGCAAAAGAAACTACCATTAGAGTGAACAGGCAACCTACAGAATGGGAGAAAATTTTTGCAATCTACTCATCTGACAAAGGGCTAATATCCAGAACCTATAAAGAACTCAATCAAATGTACAGGAAAAAAGCAAACAACCCCATCAAAAAGTGGGCAAAGGATATGAACAGACACTTCTCAAAAGAAGACATTCATACAGCCAACAGACACATGAAAAAATGCTCATTATCACTCGCCATCAGAGAAATGCAAATCAAAACCACAATGAGATACCATCTCACACCAGTTAGAATGGCAAACATTTGAGAAATGTCTGTCCATATCCTTTGCCCACTTTTTGATGGGGCTGTTTGTTTTTTTCTTGTAAATTTGTTTGAGTTAAAATCATTCTGCTATAAAGACACATGCACACATATGTTTATTGTGGCACTATTCACAATAGCAAAGACTTGGAATTAACCCAAATGTCCATCAGTGACAGACTGGATTAAGAAAATGTGGCACATATACACCATGGAATACTATGCAGCCATAAAAAAGGATGAGTTTGTGTCCTTTGTAGGGACATGGATGCAGCTGGAAACCATCATTCTTAGCAAACTATCGCAAGAACACAAAACCAAACACCGCATGTTCTCACTCATAGGTGGGAACTGAACAATGAGATCACTTGGACTTGGGAAGGGGAACATCACACACCAGGGCCTATTATGGGGACGGGGGGGGGGAGGGATTACATTGGGAGTTATACCTGATGTAAATGACGAGTTGGTGGGTGCTGACGAGTTGATGGGTGCAGCACAGCAACATGGCACAAGTATACATATGTAACAAACCTGCACGTTATGCACATGTACCCTAGAACGTAAAGTATAATAATAAAAAAAGAAAAAAAAGAAAAAAAGAAAAAAAAAGAAAACCGCTGAAGAAAATTATAGATGGACCAAATAGAAAAGCATTCCATGATCATAGATATGAAGAATCAATATTATTAAAATAACAACATTGCCCAAAAAAAAAAAAAAAAAAAAAAAAGAATGGCAAACATTAAAAAATTAGGAAACAACAGGTGCTGGAGAGGATATGGAGAAATAGGAACACTTTTACTGTTGGTGGGACTGTAAACTAGTTCAACCATTGTGGAAAACAGTGTGGCGATTCCTCAAGGATCTAGAACTAGAAATACCATTTGACCTGGCCATCCCATTACCGGGGATATACCCAAAGGATTATAAGTCATGCTGCTATAAAGACACATGCACACGTATGTTTATTGCGGCACTATTCACAATAGCAAAGACTTGGAATCAACCCAAATGTCCATCAGTGACAGACTGGATTAAGAAAATGTGACACATATACACCATGGAATACTATGCAGCCATAAAAAAGGATGAGTTTGTGTCATTTGTAGGGACATGCATGCAGCTGGAAACCATCATTCTCAGCAAACTATTGCAAGAACAGAAAACCAAATACCGCATGTTCTCACTCATAGGTGGGAACTGATCAATGAGATCACTTGGACACAGGAAGGGGATCATCACACACTGGGTCCTATTGTGGTGAGGGGGCGGGGGAGGGATAGCATTAGGAGATATACCTAATGTAAATGACGAGCTAATGGGTGCAGCACACCAACATGGCTCATGTATACATATGTAACAAACCTGCACGTTGTGCACATGTACCCTAGAACTTAAAATATAATAAAAATAATAATAATAATAATAAAAAGAAAGAAAGTAAAGGAATGAAAGAATGACTACTTTATAGACAGAGCAGCCCCGAGGGCTGTTGGTTGCCCATTTATATGGGTATTTCTGGATGATATGCTAAATGAGGGGTGGCTTATTCATGCCTCCCCTTTTTAGACCATGTAGGGTAACTTCCTGACGTTGCCACGGCACCTGTTAACTATTATGGCTCTGGTGGGAGTGTAGCAATGAGGACAACCGGAGTCATTCTCGTGGTCATCTTGGTTTTGGTGGGTTTTAGCGGGTTTTAGCTGGCTTCTTTACTGTAACCAGTTTTATCAGCAAGATCTTTATGACCTGTATTTTGTGCTGACCTCTTATCTCATCGTGTGACTTAGAAAGCCTTAAACTTCTGGGAGGGCAGCCCAGTGCCCAGTAGGTCTTAGCCTTATTTTACCCAGCCCCTATTCAAGATAGAGTTGCTCTGGTTCACATGCCTCTGACAAAAAGTATTCTCCAAGCAGAGCCATGTTCTAAGAGAAAAAAAAAAAAAAAAAAAAAAAGCAGCTATTCATCTGGATGCAAGACTTCAAAGTACAGTTAACAATCATGAAAACTGCCAGCTCCTATGGACTATCTCCATGCAAATGCCCATAATCTATACCATAATACACATTTTAATATGTCAAAAGTTTTTTAGTTTCTTAGTTTTTCTTTTTTTATTTTTTCCTCTATTTTAAATTGTCAGCATTATTTTTTTTCTAATTCTCTATGCTCCATATTTTGTCTTCACATGATTTCCAATACTGTACGTATAAATTGTCTAAAGACTTTTAGAGAATTATAATTAGTTTTATGCATTTTTTACAAATGTGACTATGAAATTGCATTATCACAAATTGACTTTCTGTGTAAGCATTGTGCACATATGCAAAAATGTTGAAACTTTCTCAGTAAATGAAGAGATGTCCTTTTTCTGAAAGACAAAATTCGTTGAGATATTGGCTCTTAGGGTGACTGGTGCAATTGTGATGCAGTTGAGCCATTGTGGTTTTTGACTAATCTCATCAAAGGACTTAGGTTGTCCTTCCAGGTACCTCAGATGACTGCAGTTATAAAGCTGGGTGCACACAATTACTAACCATAGTAATATGCATTTATACATTTTGCTTTTTGACCTATTTTTTGTTAATATAGTTTATCTGCTCATAACTGTTATACTATATGTTGTTAGACTACCTAGGTGTTTATGCTTATACAAATATATGTTTTATTGCCTATTTTACTATATAAAGTGGCCCATGATACGTTGTCATGTTTTTATACTTCTTGAACAAATTTCCTTTTAAAAATGTAAGTAAATATATCTTAAAACTTTTTATTTCTTCAGAATTATGTTTTTTGAATTTTGATCTTTCAGGATTTTAATATTCAGGATTACGGCATCCGGATTATGTGTTTCAGGACTGTGACTGGCTTTTAAACATTAAAATATGTGAACATATATATCCCACTACAGTGCCAAGAAACAGTATATTTTTCAACAATACTACTTTCCTTCCCTTTATAGCAATATAACTTAATTTTGTGCTTAATATGCAGGATTTATGCCAAGCTGCTTTTTATAATTCTGTAGCAAAAGTATCTATGTGAAATGCACTATCGTGTGTATTCTCTCAATAATATGGGTTTCCTTTAAGGTATAATTCAAAGAATATGACAGAACTACTGGGTCAGTTGTCAAACAGCAAAAGTTTAAACAATGTTGAGCTTCCATTAAAGGTGAACAATGCAATATCTGGGGTAAAACACTAGATTTTTCACCACTTTTAAAAATATATATGGTTAAAAATAGCTAAAATATTTAATAGTAAATATTTCCGAACAATTCAGGAATGATGGAAGTCTAGTTCAATTAGACAATGTTATCATTTTGAGTGAATTTTCTAGTAAAAGACTGATGTTCTCAAGCCAACACTGAGTCTTATCTCTTTCTATTATGGTTACTTCCAGGCTACGTAGCATAAAAAAAATGTCTTCTTCACATGAATCTGGGGCAAGGGAGGATTGCATCTAAAAGAGATAGGCAACTGGCATTGAAAGCAGGGGAAACAGAGCAGTACAAGAGGTCTCATATTTTCCAGTCGGAAGTAACCAGCATAATTCCAATATAAGCCTTAAACTGTAATTCACAGAGACAGACACAAAATTACCAGCATCGATTTGTGATTAAACTGCTGCTCACATGAGCAACTATATGAAGTATATTTCTACAGTGAGTAGCAGCAGGAATATATTCATTTTATGATGGGAAATTATTTTTCCCATGAGTGACTGGAGAGGTCAGCCAATCAAACATAAATTAATACGGTTGATGAAAGAGTTGAGGGTCTTATAATTGTGCTGTGAGACAAAAGATTATTCCCAATGGTTTAGCCATCTACTAACATAATACTATATTATTAGGTTACTTTTTGATACTATACAGTATATCTTTTAAGAGTAATCTAGTCTTTTAAAAAAATAATACGGGAAACCTCAAAAGATATCCCACAGAAGGATCTTAAAAGTACCACAAAACTTACCTAAATTATCCACATAATTCCACTAACTCTCACATTTACATTAACTAAGATATGTGTGTACATGTATCTTCAAGTCAAAGACAATTTATGTCATGTAAGAATGCAAAGGTGAATCCTGTGTTTAGACACATTTCCACATGGTTCCCGCTAATGCAATAATTTACAAGTAAATATTTTGTTTTACAAAAAAAAAAAAGGATAAACTTAATTTAAAAAATTGTGTAGAAAAGTTATTGCTAGTCCCCTAAAAAATAAAATGGTAAAGTATTTTAAAGATAGTACTAAGTTAAAAAGAAATTTTTTTACATTGACAAACATATGCTTTTCTTCACTTGCAATGATCAGAACACGCTATCTACAGTAGAATCTATGGAGACTGCAAATACCTTAAGAGAATTTTCAAAGGGTATACCCTCTCTAGCCAACCACAATTCGAAAGGGGAAAAAGTGGGAACCTTCTCAACAGATGGGGTGGCATAATGTGGCGGGGACTGGGAATTTGCATGAATATGAATTACAAATAGCACAGATAACATGGCATTCAAAATCTGTTAGAAATCTTGAATGTCAAAGTCATTTAGCTGACATTTGGAGGGACATAATTACCTTAAGAACATGGAAATGGGTTGGTCTAAATTGCATGGGCAGAGAGTCTGAGGACACACAATAGCATTGCTTTGGCAATAATTGTGACAAGTGGGCATGGCCAAGTAAGCCAAGAATGGCACACATTAATGCAGTGACATTTTTTTCAATGTGTGCTGCCCTTTCAGAAATATGCATATAAAGCCTAAATAACCTCTAACCCATTATAAAATAACAGGAGACAAAATAATAAATAAATAAATAAATAAAACAAGCTACCAAAAGCCCTATCACTGGAATTATAAAGGAAAGTGTTCATTCACATTTCATACACAGATTTTTATATATCTCAAACATTTAAACTGTGTTTAACAATGCTAGACCTCGAAGTTTCATTATTTGTCACAACTTTACTTGCAATTTACTGAATGGTACCTATATTATTTGCATTGAAAAGACTAACAGTTTCTGATTTTAGAATGTGATTGTTAATTAAATTTTCATAACATAACATATCATAATTATGATAATTAATATTAACATAAATTATCAGCCCAAAATTTCATATGCGGTTAAAAATTATAAACTTTTTTCCTCAATTTCTTATTTATTAAGATGTATTTTAAAAGATATTTAAAATGTAAGGCACTGTGAAATTGCTAGGAAATATACCAGACAATAGTACACACAAGAACAGGTCAGATCACATTTACCTGGAGTAATGTGCCACATGTGGTAGAGACATTTAAAAAAGCGTATTTTACTCCCTAATTTTGTCATTGGTGTGAGGCCTTCCATATCAAGCCTGCTATTAAAGGATGTTGCAAGAAATACTCCATTAACGTTTCCTTAGATAATCACATATAATTTCCAAAATATTGATTAAAATTCAACACTGGTGATGCAATGAACACTTTAATATCTACACACTGAAAGGAAATTTGTGAACCATAATTAACATTTCATTTTCAAAAGTGAATGAAGTACTTGATTTCTTTAATAGATCAATATCTCAGGCTGTAATAACATTTGGAGCCCCTGCAAGCAGACTTCAATTTATACTTCAAATTTACCTCAACTCTCATGCTAGCCTTGACGAACCCAAGACTGGTTGATCATTATTTCTTCCTATTTGTAAATAGCATCTGTGGTCTATTCCACAGCATTTAACATTTATTCTCTCCAGCACTGTTTCCTACTCTGTTATATGCATCAATCTCTTCTCTTTAGTGGAAATACATAAACTATTTATGAAAAGATTAATATTATATTAGGAATGGAATAATTAGTGATAGTATTGATAAATTAGAAAAGCATGGATTACGTGTTATAATGAAAACAAGAAGCATCAACTGCTTATTTTATGTTAGAAACTGTGCTGAAATCTGGAATAAAAAGAAAAGTCACATGCAGTCCTTTCTATAAAGGAGATCACAGGATGTGGAGTAGTCAGGATTCTAGATACATGAATAGGTAGACAGAAATCATAGTGATTGACAGATACATACGATGATAATTACCATAATAGAAAAACAGTATTTTAGGAAGTAATGTGGAAGATCCAAGGAGCTTCTGCTAATGAAAGGAATAAAACCACTCATCATAGAGAAGCCTATTTATTAATTGTAAAATGTTGTAAGGTCAAGTTTTAAGAATCAATCAGAATCACACAAAATTAAATTTGAAAGAATAAACACACGACATTTGAAAAAAGGATGAGAATAAAAAACAATGTTAGGTTATTTCTAATTTGATCTGACCTGTACATAATATTGAATTCATTATAAGATATTCTTAAGGTATTCTGGCCTAAAAAAACTTCATTGTGAAATACAGTAACCAAAATCAAAACTGGTTCATCCACTTAATGAATGAATATTGAGCCAGACGATGTGCTAAGTTGCTGAGAGAGAAAAGTGAGCAAGAGAGGCATGATCCTGTCCTCATAGCACTTACAGTATTTCCCTTTGAACAGTGTTGTATTTATTATATTTAGCTCAATATAAATCTAAAATTTTGAATGATTATATTTATACTTTCCTGAAAGTAAACATACATGCATATTGCAGGAAAATGAATAAAATAGAAAAATTGTTTAGGAAACTGTAAAACGATCACTTCAATACTTAGTACTTTTATTTTTCCTGTGTACCTTATTACTTAAATATAAATAACAGATTTTTAAAACCTGAGATCTCGTTCCACATAAAATCTGTATCATGTTTTCATGTAGCTTGAGGTTTTAATTATTCTTCCATCAATCTTCACGAGCATAATTATTAATATTTTCATATCCTCCCAATTCATTTAACCAATAGTTATTCAAGGCATACTGTGTCCATTCTAGATTCAGGTGATAGAGCAGAGATCAGGGCAGATGAAGTCACTTGCTCTCAGGGAACATGCAGTGGCTCATACGGCTTTACCATAATTAATTCACTCTTTTTGTAAATGTGTTTATTATTTATTACTAGCATGAAAAAATGCAATGGAAGTCTTATGTAATTATGTTACATATACTTGATTATGTTATATAAACTTGACAACTGAATATAGCGTCCTTGAAATAAGTCATTTTATGTACAGTTTAATGTTTTTGATATCTACTACGAAACTACTGTAAAGAAGAATTTTATAAATATTCACATACCTGTCTGCTCTGTATGAAGGTGGACAGCATTACACACTGAAGGCTTTATTTTTTTCAAAGGCTTTACCAATGTTGTAGTCCAAAAGTAGCATCTAAAATTATCTTTATTGATTGTGGGATTGCATAGATTTTCTTAAATTCATCGGTAAACTCTATCTATTCAAACTGTCTTTGCAAAACTTTTGCCTGTTAGTCAGTTGATAGAATCTCTCATGGATTTGTAAGTGCAATTTGTGTGCTTTTGTCTGTAATATTTATAAATAGTTTCCTTTTAATAAAAAGGCTTTGTATTGGAAAAATGTTTGCCTATTTATGTCAAATATTCACCTTTTTTAATATTTACATTTTACATGAACTATTTTAATCTGTTTTTCTTATCTATCTATCTATATATATATATATATAAAATAAATACCTAATTTGATTTTCTTCTATATTGTTACCATCAACAGCAGGAGCAGCATCAAAAACTTATCTCTAATGTTACTGTAGATATATATTTTTTCTATTTCATGTCTCATTGCACTAGGTAGAACTTATAAACAATGTTCATAGTAGTGGTGATAACATCCATGCTGGCCTCTTCTTAATTTTAATAAAAATTACTGAAATGTTTCACTTTTAACTACAGTGGTAGCTGTTCATTAAATATGCATCTTTTTTCTGAAGTTAAAGATAAATTCTGTTCTAAGCTCATCAAGAGTATATTTTTACCAAAAACAGGTATTAGATTTTCTTAAATGTCTTCTTAAGCATTTGCTAAGAACTCCACAATACCTCTTACTTTTACTTATTGATAGAATATACTAATCATTTTCCTAAAATTAAATTCCCATTTGCATATACTAAATGAATTATTTATTAAAATTTATGTAGTTCAAAATGCCGCTGGAATTTATTTGCTGCTATTTTATTTTGGATGTTTTTGTACCTATATTCCTACATGAGATGGTTCTGTAGTTTTGTTTTTAAGTGCTATCTGTATGTGCTTTTGGGATTCGGGTTTTCAGAGTTTTATGGAATACACTTGGAAGAATTTAGCATTTTCCTGTGTTCTACTGCAATTTAAAATGCTAATGGTCTTCATTGATCCTACGTGCATCTTACCATTTGTAGATGGAAAATGTCTGAAACTATTTGTTATAATAGTGAAATTCTATGTGGCCTGGTTCCATGGTAGATAGAAAAGAATTGGGAATAGGATTAACCTAATTTTTCTTACACATTCCTAAGAACCTTAAAGGTTAAGTTTATCAGAGTACTGAAATTTCTCATCAATTTAGATGCAAAACATTATTTTGTATGGCACAGAGCTCAGTCTCAGGAAACTACTAATACTGCAGTCATATATTTATGTGAAATTTTCATTTACATTGAATAGAAGGTTTATCTGTAATGTGTACCCAAACAGACATCAAATAAGACATAATTGACAAAGCGTAGATTTTATACCTGCCTTTCCCTATCAACATAATATTTGTTTTTATTTTGTGTTATTTTTTGTCACTGTCCTCAACACTGTAACACTTCCAGTCTAGAGTTACATACAGTGATTATATTTTTCAGTTTGAAAAATAGTGGTTTTACCATATTCCTTTTAAATAACTAATATGGGTTGTATATCTTATAGTTGTTCCTTAGCATTAATTAATCTCTAGAAGTAAATGCTGTGAATATATAATTAATGAACGATGTGAAGATGAGATGTCATTTAAGTAGTTGGCAGATTGTCTTTAAAATTAATAATCTGTTTCTCCAACTGTTTGCACTTATTTCAAGGTGCTACTTTCTTCTTGATGGCTTTTTTCACTTTTTTCTTATTTTATTGATATGTAATATTTTACACATTTATGAGTTACACATGAGTGTTTGTTACATGCATAGAATATACAATGATCAAGCCAGAGTATCTGGGGTATCCATCACCTTAAGTGTTTATCATTTTTAAATGTTGGTATCATTTCAAGTCCTCTGTTTTTGTTACTTTAAAATACACATAATATTGCTGCTAAGTATAGTACCCTCGTCTGCCGTCAAACATTAAAATGTATTTCTTTTAATGAACTGTATGTTTGTACCCATAATTAATTGTCATCCCTACTCCCGCCTCACCCATCCTTCCCAGTCTCTGGTATTTATCATTCTATTCTCTATGTTCATGAGATCAAGTCACATGTAGGGGATGAGAAACTTAATGACTTTAAGTCTTAGGTAACTACTCATGGGATAGGCTCTGATTGCGTGCCTGACTATGGCATGAAAAACTTAATTAGAAAAGAGGAGACACAGTGCTCTTAAATTTATGAGACCACATTTTCAAAGTTTCAACTGGCGGCTTTCAGACTTGTGAGGAAAGGACAATATTGCCTTCTTTGTCTTGAAAGTCATGGGTTGCTTGTTCATATGCGTGCGTACATGGCTGATGTCACTTGGCTCAATGAACAATGCTAAGTTATCAAGCATCCATGAGAACTGCATTTATGGAATTTATTCAGTTATTTTCTTTTGTATATATTTCTTTGGCATTTTCTTCAATTCTTGAAAAGTAAATGGTTTTAATTTTCTTACTTTGGAACTTCTCTAACTTGGTCAATGTGATTAATTCCTTTTTTGTCTTTTGAACCTCAGTTTCTTTAGATGTAAATAAGTTCAGCTGGATTAGATGTTTTCTGAGATCTGACCCCTGTGCAACATATTACAGTTTGTAGTTGTTAGAAGATATTAGCATTGCAGATCATATTAAGGACCCGAATAAGACTTCAAGTTTCTGTATTTGCCTGCATTTATATAGATATATATTTTACGTAACTAATTCATTTAAAATCTCTATGAGTTTATTCATAAGGAAAACAACAATAGTAAAAAAGACTACCTTCATAGAGTTGTGAGGAAATTAAATAAGATAACATTTATAAGCACTTTCACAGTACCCAGTCCATGAAGAGTGCTCAATAAATGTTGTTATATTAATTTTTATTCTTCCTTGGCAGTAGTGGCAATGTTTCTAATCAAGTACTAATATCATTAAGTGCAGTGTATTCTATCTATTTTTAATAAAGAAACTACAGTCATAATCTGAATTTTTTTAGTTAAATTGTATTCATCTGTCATACAATTTCTCATGTGCACGGTTTTCAGAAACATTTTAATGTTTCTGAACAATTCCTTATTTTAATCTCTACATCTTTATAGTAAAAAGATTAAGCATTGTGTGCCCAATTTTGAATAAGTCATTTTGATACTCATGATTTTGTCTTGCAATAGCTGAAATAATGAGTGCTGAATTAGTTAAATGGTTTTTCAGTGGGTTGATAGATTATTTAATGAGTTGGCATTAAGCAAACAATGTCCATATAGATAACTAATTCTGTAAAATACTCTAACTTTAGCTATTAAAATTATGTCAGATTTTTGAATAAAGATATAGTAGGCATGAAAATCAAATTCACAGGTATCACAGAGCTGTATATAAATAGCAGGAAATTAGTAGATTAGAATAATAAGGTACCTCATCATGCTATAAAAATTAACAACATTTAGCAAGTAAAATATAATAGGGAATAATCAAACACCAAAATCAGAAGTATAAGGTAAAACAAGTTGATACACTAGATCTCTCTAATCAACTGCATGAGTAAAGAATTCAGGATTAAATTTACCATAAAATCAATGGATGAGGAAGCTGTCAAAAAATACAACACAAGCTTAGGCTTTAAGTTAATTGAAAAATATGCTATAGAAGAATGGCGCTGGAAGTCCCATATTATTCTTTGCTGGGATGAACACATTTAGAGAATGGGATACAGTTCTGGGTACTTCAATTTCAATATAACATTAACTAGTGGGAGAACGTTGGATGAATATCAACAGAATAGGAATATATCTGGAAACGGAATGATTTAAAAGCAGTGTGTGTATGTGTGTGTGTGTGTGTATACATATGTTTGTATATGTATTAATTACAAAATAACCATGGAGAAAAAAAATTAGAGTAACTGGGTTGGGAAAGGTGACAGCCACAGTGTCGTCACAGTTGGAGCTCATCTTATCATTTGTGATGCTATACATGACGCGATGGAGCAGAAGTCACTGAAAGGCTAAATCTGCTTGTATGGCAAATTAAAAGCTGCCCATAGCATGAGAATAAAAAATTCCTGCTTCATTGCCTGGACCTGATGGGCTCAAATATTACCTGGAGAACTATTTAACAAACTAATTTGTTTAAGAGTGCGATGGGGATATTGTTGAGGACATTGTGAAATACAGTGTTTTTGTCCCAATATGAAGCCCCTTCAGAGAAATTTCTTTATTATTGTAGATAAGAAAGTTTTGATCCCCCATCAGGAGAACTTTTTGTTTTAATGGACAATAAAAAGTCTATAACTGATTATACATCCCTTTTTACTTCTATGGTTTGAAAATAGAATTCACTCAGTCAGTGATTCAGTGAATATTTAGCATATTTATTTATTATATTTTCCTCTTATATTTCACAGACTATTCTGTTCTAGGTACTGGGAATGCAATAGTGAAAATGATAGGTAGGGAACTCTCTCTGTGAAACATGCATTCTTGTGGGCACGGAGGGTGGAAAGAAAGATATGAAATAAGTAAGGAAACACATGGGCAAAATATTTTCAGTAGAGAGAGACTCACAAAGATAATTAAATAAGTCAACATGATTGAAAGAATCTACCATTTAAAGTAGGCATTGGTTGGGCGTGATGGCTCACGCCTGTAATCCCAGCACTTTGGGAGGCCAAGGAGGGTGGATCTCCTGAAGTCAGGAGGTTGACTCCAGCCTGACCGATATGTTGAAACCTCATCTTTACTAAAATTAAAAAATTAGCCGGGCGTGCTGACAGCAACTCGGGAGGCTGAAACAGGAGAATTCCTTGTACCCTGGAGGTGGAGGTTGCAGTAAGCCGAGATTGCACCATTGCACTCCAGCCTGGGAGACAGAGCAAGACTCCATCTCATAATAAATAAAATAAAATAAAAAATAAAGTAGGTGTTGCAGTTGAGTTCTGACTAATTCAGACGATTGCCAAAGCTCAATATCAGAGCTTCAGAGCAAAGGGAACAGCAAGTACAAATGTCCTCAGGAAGGCAAGAACCTTGGCTGTTGGAAAATAGGAGAAGGAGGCTACAAAAGTGGCTGGAGCTTGGTGAATAAACAGGGAGGTCAGAGAGATGGGCAGGAATCGAGTGTGGGTCCCACTCATTAGAATTTTACTCCATGTGTAAAGGGAAGCCATTAGAGTATCTTTAACAGGGGACAGCATGATCGGTTTCTTAACTTTAAAATGATCAATGATTCTATAATACTGTGAAATCTTTAGAAGCCTATGATTTTCACATATGAGCATATGCATTCTTAGTTTCCCACATCTTAATCTTCTGATTTCTTTACTGTCCAGTCTTGTCAATTTATTATTTAAATATCAACATTTAGTATTTATCTATATTCTTGAAAGTTGATTCAAATCTTGTGAAAAAATGATGGACCATAAATCTTAAATTAAATGAATTATGGTAGGTTGACATTTTTGATAAGGATTAACTTCAAAGGCAGAAACTTGGATTTTAAAAACCCTTTGAGCATGATACTCTAAAGCTCTATTATATCTAGCTTCATAAGGATACACTGACTTTTCTTTCTTGCCAGTAAATCAAACAGAATCTCTTCAGTTGGCTTCGGTTTTCAGAAACACAGTCGTTTTCAGGTTATTCCTACTATTAGGGTGAAGATTCCCAAAGTCTGACTGACTCAAATTAGAGAGAAGAAAGAAACAAAGAAAGAACAAACAAAACTATTATTTCAATATGTCAGACATTTAATAAATAATTGCTTTCTAAAGGCATGATCCTCTAAAAATTATCTGAAAATTCTGGTAGCAAGTTACTGAGAAATAGCAAACGCTGCTTCTCCAGTTTTCTTAATGTCAAATTCCTTTTTATAATAAATGTTATTGAGTTTAGAAGAAAATGTAAAATATGTATATAAAGATTTATATTATGGCAAATTAATGGAGAAAGCCAAAAGAATACAGACTGCTTTTACAACTGAGGAGCAGAAGGAATAAAACTGTCAATAGCTAAGGCAATGAATGTAAAATCCGGATGTCCACGAGCTTCAGGGGAAATTAACTGCAATTTTGTGATTTCCACCCTCACAGTCTGATTATATGATCAACCAGTATCTGTCGCTCTTTGAATGTTCCTCATTTTGGAATCTTCAAGGGACCTTCTGTAAATGGGTCAACCACAGTTTCCCACTAAAGATTAGAGATAATTTAATTCTCCACAAACGCAGTTGCAGAAATTGGCTACTGTAACCTTAAGACGAGTTTTACGCAATAGCCACGGATATAACTCGCTGCAGCTCCAAGACTAGTTTTACATACTGCCTGCTTCCAAAACTTTATTGGTGCCCGTGAACTTTCTTTTAAAACAATATATAACATGTTTCTTTCTGATAAAACCCCCAACCTTCTCTTTTTTCTTTGGACGTACTGAACACCATTTCGTCTATGTGTATGCTACAAATTGTGATTCTGTGATTTTCAACATAAAATGTTAACTTTAGATATTTATCTCTACATTTTATATTGACCTTGACACTGTGAACTAAGGAAGTTGGGTCAAGGAAAATCAAGTATTTCTTCTTTCTATAGTGGGAATGGACAAAATTAAAAGAAATTAATGCCCTGTGTTACAAATGATAGTTGAAGGATATAATTTTAAATTCAATGTAAAGGCACATTCTATCATAAACAGATTTTGTAATAAATTCCACCTCCATGCAAAAACCTTCCTGACCTAGTTAAAAAATAAAGTAAGTTTCAATCCCTCTCCTTAGCCTCTTTCACACCCCTGTGTGTTTCCTTCAAATCGCATATCACAACTTGTAATGTTTTTAATGTATATTTCTGTTTATTTAAATGTCAGGGTTTGGGATTTATATTTTTACTTGTTCTCTCTCTCACTCTGTGTGTGTGTGTGTGTGTGTGTATGTGTGTGCGCACATGTGTGTTTACCCTGGTTCTTCAACTAGAATGCAAGTTTCTTGCAACCAGGGCCACTTTTGCATTGTACATATTTGTATTCTCTTTGTATTTGCCTGGCACATAGATTATCAATAATTTGTTACAGAAAATAATGATCCTATATCCCTAATCAAAATTTATCATTCTATGCTCTATTTTCCCATTGCTTTGGTTGTTTACCTCTCTTTTAGCAATTACTATTATGTGTCACTTTTTAATGATTTGAACTCCTTGAGAATAGGGACACATCTCATTCGCCTTTGTGTGCCTCTGCATTAGCCAGTGCCATCCTCACAGATAGTTATTAAATGATAGCTGAAATGACAATAGAAGATTCTGAAAGCTGCTTCTATTGCTTCCCTGCAACAAAGACAGAATTATGTGGCCAGACGTCGAGATGCTTAACTACTGAAAGGCTGGATCTCAATCTCAAAACTTTGGGTTTATTCCAGGATCATGTGAGTTACAAAGAAGAAAAAAAAAAGAGAGAAAGGAATGCAAACTATTTCTGCCTGAAAGCATAATCTTACCCTAAAAGTCATATGAAAATTCCAGCAGCAAGTCACTGACAAATCACAAGCATTGCTGTCTGTTTTCCTAATCATATATTTCAAACACTATGTATTAGGAGACAAAGAAATGGTACAATGACCTAATTCTGGTGTATGTTTCCAACTTCTGTAAAGTTGGGAAAACAATTAAACTGAGGAGCATAAAAATAGTTTAAATCCTTTTCCACTTCACAGAACCAAAAAGGAAACTTGGCTTTCTCCTATAAGGTTTTCGATCTGGGACAGATAAAAATGTAATGTTAATTTTTTAACAACTCAACACAATGCAGCATCCATAAGAATGAATGTGATGAATTGGTGCAAGTCCTACACAGCAGGTAAAGGGGCCCTGAGGTTTGCCTACTTCTGTTACCACATACTCACTTAAACCAATGGTGGCAGCTGGTTCTTTGCATTTCAACTGAGGAGCAATGAGTGTATCACTTCTTTTCATATCAAATTATCCACATTCTTTGTGTTAGAATAACCTGGAAAGGTAATAAGCAATGTCCTTTTTAACTTTCAATGTAAAAAAATTACATTGCTCCTCAAAATATAGAATAAACTGTGATTATGTGGTCATAGATACAGTGTGTTCCTTACAACAGGGTTAGCTGATTTAGAAAATCAAAGTACAGGATTATTGAATAAATTTGACTATAAACAATGAAAAAAGTATGTTTTTCATACAGCATACTTATTCTAAAAAATTACTTGTTGTTTATCTGAAATTCACATTTACTTAAGAGTCCAGATTATATCTGGCAACCCTATCCTAAGTTCAAATTTCACTTTCGCTACCAGCTACACTTTGCTAGTTATTTAACCTCTTTGAGCCTGGAAAATTAGAGTGAACATATCCATATCTTTCATGGACTTTTTCTTTCCCTATTGTTTTACTGTGGTAAAACACATGTAATATAAATTGTACTATCTTAAGCATTTTTAGGTGTGCAGCTCAGTGACACTAAGTACATTCATACTGTTGTGCAACCATCAATACCATCCATCTCCAGAACTCTTTTCCTTTTTGCAAAACTGAAACTCTATACTCATTAAACAATAAATACCCATTTTCTCCTTATATCCAGCCCCCAGCAACTTCCATTCTACTTTATTTCACTACGATTTTGACTATTCTCAGTACCTCACATAAGTGGTATCATACAGTATTTGTCTTTTGTGACTCACTTATTTCACTTAGCATAATGTCTTCAAGCTGCATCCACGATTCATCTGTTGATGGACACTTGGGTTGCTTCTACGTTTTTAACTATGAGTAATGCTATGAATATGGTTGTACGAATACCTCTTCAAGAGCCTTCTTTCAATTCTTTTGAGTATATAGTCTGAGGTGGAACTTCCAAATCATGGGGTAATTCTATTTTAAATTTTTTGAGAAACCACCATACAAGTTTCCACAGCAGTTGTACCTTTTTACATTGCCATCAACAATGTACAAGGATTCCAGTTTTTCCACGTCTTTGCCAACTTTTATTATTTTCTGTTATTTTGATAGTGGTCATCCTAATGGGTGTGACATAGCATCTCATTGAAGTTTTGATTTACATTTCCCTGATGATTAGTGATGTTGAGCATTTTTTCATGTACTTATTGACATTAAGTCTTATTTTTGAGAAATAGATCCTTTGCCCATTTTTTAATTGGGTTAATTTTGTTATTGAGTTTTAGAATTTCTCTACATATCCTAATATTAATTCTTTATCAGATATATGATTTGCAAATATTTTCTCCCATTTTGTATACCAAGGGTAATGCTGACCTCACAAAATGAGTTCACCAGTGTTCTCTCCTCTTTAATTTTTTTGGAGATGCTTGAGAAGGATTTATGTTAGTTCCTCTTTAAATGTTTGGCAGAATTCACCTGTGAAGCCATCAAGTCCAGGGCTTTTCTTTGTCAGAAGATTTTTTTATTATCGATTCAATCTCTTTACTAATTATAGGTTTATTCAGATTTTCTATTTGTTCATAGTTTCGTCTTGGTAGGCTTTGTGTTTCTAGAAATTTGTCCACTTTATGTTATCCAATTTGTTGGAATAAAATTGGTCATCGTATTCTCTTAAATTCTTTTTATTTTTGTCGAATTGGTAATAATGTCTCACTTTAATTTCTGATTTTAGTAATTCAGTCTTCTTTTTTTCTTAGGTCATCTAGCTAATGGTTAGTCAATTTTATTGATTTTTTTGAGGAAAAACTTTTTGTTTCATTGATTTTTCTCTGTTGTTTTTCTATTCTCTATTTTTTAAATCTCTGCTCTAATCTTTATTATTTTCTTCCTTCAACTAGCTTTGGGTTTAATTTTGGTATGGGGAGTAATTTTTCCTTTCCTTTAATTTTATCAATTTTTGCTTTATTTATTTTGACAGTCTGCTTTTAGTCATGTAAATGCTTACACTTGTTATATCCCCTTGTGGTAATTTTTCCTTGCCTTTAATTTTATCAATTTTTGCTTTATTTATTTTGACAGTCTGCTTTCAGGCATGTAAATATTTACCCTTGTTATATCCCCTAGTGGTATTGAAAGTCATATACATATATATATATATACACACACACACACACACGTGTGTATATATATATATATAATGTTTTTTGTCTCGTAACATTTTTGTATTTAAAGTCTATTTTGTCTGATATTAAGATAGGCAGCTCTGATCTCTTTTGGTTACTATTTGCTAATAATTTTATTAAGGATCCGGTGTAGGTAATGAGTCACTTTGCTCTTGCTGCTTTCAAAATCTTTGTCTTTGTCTTTCAACAGTTTAACTATAATGTATCTCAGTGTCAGTCTCTTTGAGTTTATTCTACTTAGTTTGTTGAGTTCCTTGGATATTGACATTTATGTGTTTAATCAACTTGGGGAAATTTTTAGTTATTATTTCTTTAAATATTCTCTCTGCTCATTTCTCTCTTCTTCTGGAGCACCTGCAATTTGTATGCTCATCCACCCAATGGTGTCACACCGGTCCCTTAGGCTGAGGTAGCTTTTTTCCAGGCTTTTTTTCTTTCTGTTTTTCACACAAGAATTTCTATCATCCTGTCTTCAAGTTCACTAATTCTTTCTTCTGCCTTCTCAAATTTGTCTTTGAATTCCTGTAGTAAATTTTTTATGTCAGTTATTGAAATTTTCTATTTCAGAATTTCTTTTTAGTTTATTCTTAGATAGTCCATCTCTTTATTGATATTTCCATTGTATGTATACATCATTTTCTTTACTTTATTCAATTTACCTTCCAAGTCCTCCTTCAGAGATACAAGCCATTAATAGACTCTAGAGTTCTGAAATGCTGATATTGTACAGACTCTGCCAGTACAATTGTTACCTAGGAGGGGAGACATATTTCTGGTATTTCCTACTCCACTATCTTCCCCGAATTGCATTTTTGAGATAATTGAGACATTACTATGTTTCCTGGCACAGATGTCAGATCCGAAGTAAACCTAAACATAACTTTTAATATAAACACATATTATCAGTCAAGATAAAGTTAAGTATATATTATGCTGACAATGCCCAAATCTAAATCTAATATAAAACCAGTTTATTTTTCATATATCTGTCATTGGTTGGGATTCTATGCAATGGCTCAATAATCCAGATTGTCTGGGTCTTGAAGCCCTAAAATTTTGGCATGGGACATTCTCTGTAATTGTCAGGCACAAGTGAGGAAGGCATAAAAGTTATCTCACTAAACACTTCAGCCTCAAAGTGATATACTTCACTTTTCCATGCAACCTATAGACAAAACCCATCATATAACTATGCTTAGCTACAAGGGGATGGAAAAATAAAATCCCATATGCCTGAAAGGAGAGAAGAACCAGATGTGGTTAAGCACTACAAGCTTTTACTGCAATACTTACCATGAAAACTAGAAACAATAATAGAATCTGCAAGTTAAGTAAGTACTCAGCGGTCTAACCTCCTTCCTAATGTAGAAATCTCTTCCAAGATGTCACCAGTGCTTTAACTAGCCTTTGTTCAAATGCCTCTACTGGCATGGGGCTCACAGCCTCATTATTAAATATCTTCTTCTTTGTTAAAATCATTGAACCAAAATCTGCCTTCTGATAATTCATAAGATTTGCTTCACCCTGTGACTGTCACTTTCAATGTTTGCGCTTGATTAAAAAAAGAAAAACAACTGTAGAAAATAAGGTGCAAATTAAGAAGACATATTTATTTTAAAAATGAAGAAAAAACAAATACTTAATAAAAGAATAGATCACTTTTAAGAGCTAACAATGCTTAGGAAAAGTCACAATATATAATCTGTCAATTAGAGTTTTCTTGTAATTTTTTTAGACTACAAATTATTCTTCAGAAGAGGAGTATGAATGTGCAATAGGGCTTATTGTCTTTTTGCTTTTTGTTTTTATTGTTCTATATATGTAACACCTTCCTTATTACAAAATAAGTTTTACGCAGCAAATTTCTAACTTAAAAAAGGGAAGTTTAATAGCTTAGCTAAATTTTAAGCTACCTTTCTTAATCTATTAGCTAGATACAAGTATTTTGTGTAAAATATTATATTTCAAAAAATTATAAACTGTGATGATGGCAGTGACTAATGTTTAAAGACCTAAATTTTTTTATTCATGGATTAACATAATAACAGTAATATCTAATATATGCCTTCCATGAACAGAGAACATAAAATATTTTGTAACTGGATGATTATGATTCATCTCTTCAAAATAAGAGTTTGCTTTCCATTTGATCTTTCTTATTGATTAACATCTGGGTTTAATTTTCTCTCTCATCAGGTTCCTATTTTGTTTGTTTAAATTTTTCATGCATATTGGCAGAATATCATTGAACTCTTCAGAAAGAATATAGAGCTACATTTTTATTGACCTACTTATAATTCTATATAAGAAAATAAGTTAATAGTTGAGCTCATTTCAAAAAAGGGCCAGGTGTGGTGGCTCACACCTGCAATCCCAGCACTTTGAGAGGCCAACGTGGGCAGATCACTTGAGGTCAGGAGTTCAAGACCAGCCTGGTCAACATGATGAAACCTGTCTCTACTAAAAATTCAAAAATTAGCCGCGCGTGCTGATGGGTGTTTGTAATCCCAACTACTCAGGAGTCTGAGACAGGAGAATCACTTGAACCTGGGAGGTAGAGGTTGCACTGAGCCGAGATAGCACCACTGTACTTCAGCTTGAGCGACAAAGCAAGACTCTGTCTCAAATATATGTAAATATGGGAAAAGATTTCATAATGACCACTGACTAAAAGAAGACTCAAATAGCACCTAAAATATTACAATAGAATTAGACAAGGAGTTTGATATTAAAGATCATAGGCTACTTTGTCTATAATTGTTAATACAAGATGTTAACACAGCTCAAAAATGAAATATATATTGTATGAACCAATTTTTTAGCTCCTTAGACATGTTTGACTGCTTTTTATAATCATCTCTCTGCCCCTCCACACCTCCTTTAGTTTTCCTGTTTATTTTAAATGATATAATAACACAACCAGAGCAGTTGTAATGCTTTGGAAATAAATAGTGCTGGAAATGGCACTAAGAAGACCCGTTCAGTCTCAGCTCGCTTCTTTACTGGTACACAGATTTGAGCAAATCATTTTAGTTTTTTGAACCTCCATGAGTAAGGATATCTACCTTATAGAATTGTAGGAGGATTAAATATGAGATGTGTTGAAATTTGCCCCAGTGCTGTCAATACTTCTCGAGTTCCCATCCCTTTATGATGTCCACGGAGATAAGAGGTCTCAGACAAAAAGCTGGAATTAAGAAACAAGTGAAAATCAAATATAAAAATTGAAAAAAAAATCCATAGGCCTTTGAAAGATAGAAATATAGAATAAGTAGTGCAAGTGGGCCATTTTCTAATTTTTTAAAAAAGGCCTTTTTTCCTATAGAGTTTATATTAGTGCATTTTTACAATTATACTTAAGAGTTTTTATAAATATTTTACAAAATTAAGAAATTGCTGTTGACAAAGCCTTTTGTGGACCTCAAGAAATTCTGGATGCTGGCGTGATAGATGTGAATAAACAGACACGCCAACACCAACATTTAGAATAAAGAGCATGCCCTGCTATGCTATCAATGGCCTCTTTTTCTCAGTATGACCCATGAGAATACCAGCACATACTTTTCTGCTGCTTTTCTGAATGGGTGTGCATTTCCGCATGAAGACTACTACTTCCTACCCACTCCCTCTTACTGCACATTCTAGGTCCCTGGGCTTCCCGTTTAGTGGAGGGTTACTAAGAGATGTTAATTGACAATCAAGTGCAGAAATTCTTTTATATTACTACTAATAAAATCTTGTAACCCTATTCTGTGACTCTACAGTGAAAAGGTAGGATGGTATACAACCCCCAAATAAAAGCCTTAAGTAATCAAACTCACACAGTTATGGACATGACTTATTTTCATTATCTGCTTAAATTTAAGTGATATTTGTTAACCATACAGAGTCCATGGGGTAGCAGTGATTGGGAGTGCCTCCTCTTGTCTATCATCTTGTGCCTGAGCAAGGTTACTGCACTTGGACCCTCATCTTCCTGGCTTGGCTTCCACAGTCACCTTACAGCAACCCTCTACACCTCTCTCATGCTGCTCTCTATCCCTCTTCCAGCACCTCATTGCTACCAAATTCTTCATTCCCTCCTCTCTTGATGTAACTTCTAACATCCAGCCTCACGGCAGATTGTCAGAGTGCATAGGGAGGAAACAGAGGTAAATGTTCGTTCGGATGAAGAGGTAGAAGGGGTCAGGAGGTTTCCATCATTGTCTGTCTTCTGCAAGCTTATCTAAAAGTGAAGAGACATCCTTAAAGTGAGTATTGATCAAATGTCAGTTGTCTCTTCAAACTTCCTATGGTTTAAAAGCTCTGTTTTCTTACCTAAATTTGAGTTATATTACCAAATGCCCCTTAGGTAATGGGGCCTTTATAGGTTCCAGCATAAGTAGTATATGTTGTGTGCATGCATGTTTCTCTGTGTGTGTGTGTGTGTGTGTGTGTGCGTGTGTGCCTGTGTGTGCATGTGTGCGTGTGTGTGTGTGGAGAGAGAGAGAGATGGAGAAAAGGGAGGCGTGATAATCTTTCTAAACTTATCCAAATTGCTTGTGAGAAAAATAGCAGTAATCATAACACACCAAGTCCCTTATTGCTGGTAATGCTTTTCACGTATCTCCCCAGATTCCCTCATTTTAACTTCTTAAATGTCTCACCTCCTCCTCCATAGCCTGGAAAATTATAATATGCTGATTCAATTTTTAAAAGTTATTTGAAATGTAGCCAAACTCATTTGATCTTCCTCAATTCATCACTGCATATGGCTTTCATCCCATTTTATTAGTAAATTTGACACTGATTATGATAAATCCATCCAGAGCCACACATCTCCATCTGCAAATTTCAAGGTTTCATTTTAAACTTTTTAGGGTAAGATATTTTAAAAATATTTTCAACTTGTAGGATTTCAAATACCTTATTTCTAAATGTTTCAATATGATCAATCTTATACATGTGATTTTATACATCTATATCAGATATAAAAAAGATTTAGATTATTTAGACATTCAGTTAGTTCTCTTTATACATGAAGCTACTTTTACGAGCAAAATGAAGGGGAAGTGAGATAGTTGCAGTGCTGTCTTTTGAAGGACAGGCCAACTTATTTCTTGCTTCTAAAGGAAGTAGGCTTTACCCTTGAAGCCTTCCCGGTCATATGCTCTTGTATGTACTGTTTCCTTTCATCAGTAAGTTCTCCTGAGCTTCTCTCTCTCTCCTTCTCTCTCTATCTCTTTCTGTCTCTCTTTCTGTTTGACTGTTTCTCTGACATTACCCAAAGATAACTGGTTTTATTTTCTGGTCTCAGAATTATTTGATGTCCTTTAGTAATGAGGTCAGTTTCCACAAATGCCTTATTAAAAAAAAATTCTCCTTCAAATAGGCAAGAGGTGGAGGAGTTGAGTTCAAAACACCTGGAGTCTCCTTTGATTAGCAGTATTTAATTTCTGATAGTACCCATTTTATGGCATTTTAGTGAAGACAAGTCTAAAAGTTAACAGAGGAGTCAGGCCAATGGTTCCAATAGGAACATACTCCTTTGTTAATCTTTAAATGCTTTTCATTGCATTATTTGTGGATAGGGACCAGCAATGTTCCAAAATAGGAAGTGTGTTTTTGCCAACATTAAGTTCCATAGGTCTCTGATTTTCCTGTTTAGTGGAGGGTTATTAAAAGAGAGTACTTGATTTCTCACAGTTGGAAATTTCCCTGGTTTCTCTAGTCCACATAATTCTCCAAAATGTTATAGAGTAGACCAAGACCTGAATTTTACCTGTGTTTTTGATTAGGCCTCAGTTTGTTTTATGAACTGAAGTTCTTGTCTCCTTCTGTGCTTTTTCCACAGTGCAGGCAGTAATCACAATATCCTTCATATAGTGTACGTCCTTGCCCTCGATGATATTAGAAACACATGGTATCCATTCCCATTGTGCATTTAGATAATAGCAATGAAAGCACAGAATATTATCTTGGCACCATAGAAGCTCTACAATCCCCAAGCGTCAACAGTACATTTTCTTCAAACGTTAGCAACTTCAATCCCTGGCAAGAAAAACAAAAACAAAAACAAAAACAGATTATGCAATCTATAATGATCTTACTCTTCACCAAAATTCTATTTTTTGTGTTCATTATTAGAAATTTCCACAGACATATTTTGGCAGTCATAATTCTGCCTGCCCAACTAGATGTAAGCTCAATGAGGAAGGGGGTCTATTGCTTTCTTTAATGACAGAGACACTGACGAGTATATGAGGAATTTTACCCATTAGATGTTTGAGGCTATAGAGATCTTTGATCGTGCCACTGCTCTCTAGTCTGGGTGACAGAGTGAGACCCTGTCTCAAAGAAAAAAATAAAAACAATGTGTTCACTCATTTAAAAACTCTGTCAGACCACTCTTTGTTATAATTTTTTTAATTTTTTTAAAAAATTTCGTGGATGCAGAGTAGGTCTATATACTCATGGAGTACATGAGATATTTTGATACAGGCATGCAACATTAAATAAGCACATCGTGGAGAATGGGGTATTCATACCCTCAAGCATTTATCCTTTGAGTTACAAACAATCAAATTACACCTTTTAAGTTATTTAAAAATATACAGTTAAGATTGACTATGGTCACCCTATTGTATTATCAAATAGTAGGTCTTATTCATTCTTGCTATTTTTTTTTGTACCTATTGACTATCCCTACTTCCCTACTCCCCTCAGACCCCCACTATCCTTCCCAGCCTCTGGTAACCATCCTTCTAGTCTTTATGCCCATGAGTTCAATTGTTTTGAGTTTTAGATTCCACAAATAAGTGACAAGATGTGAAGTTTGTCTTTCCGTGCCTGACTTATTTCACTTAATAGAATGTCTAGTTCCATCCATGTTGTTGCAAATGACTGAATCTCATTTTTTACTGCATTTTGTATATGTACCACATTTTCCTGATCCATTTATCTGTTGATGAACACTTAGGTTGCTTCCCAATTTTAACTATTGTAAACAGTGCTGCAATAAACATAGGAGGGCAGATATCTCTTTGATATATTGATTTCCTTCCTTTTGGGTATATATCTAGCAGTGGGATTGCTGGGTCATATGGTAGCTCAATTTTCAGTTTTTTGAGGAAACTCCAAACTTTGCTCCACAGTGGTTGTACTAATTTACATTACCACCAACAGTGTATGAGGGTTTCCTTTTCTCCATGTCCTTGCCAAAATTTCTTATTGCCTGACTTTTGGACATAAGCCATTTTAATTGGGGTGAGAGGGTATCTCACAATAGTTTTGATTTGCACTTCTCTAATGATCAGTAATGTTGAGTATCTTTTCATAAGTCTGTTTGCCATTTGTATGTCTTCTTTTGATAAATGTCTACTCAAATCTTTTGCCCAATTTTGATTGGATTATTAGTTATTTTTATAGAGTTTTTTGAGCTTCTTATATATTCTGCTTATTAATCCCTTGTCAAGTGGGTAGTTTGCAAATATCTTAGCCCATTCTGTGGGTTTTCGCTTCACTTCATTGATTTGCTGTGCAGAAGATTTTTAACTTGATGTGATCCCATTTGTTCATTTTTGCTTTAGTTACCTGTGCTTGTGTGGTATTGCTCAAGAAATCTTTGCCAGGACCAATGTCCTGAAGATTTTCCTCAATGTTTCCTCATTGTAGTTTCATAGTTTGAGGTCTCAGATTTAAGTATTTAATCAAATCATTTTTTATTTGCTTTTTGCATATGGAAAGAGATAGGGGTCTAGTTCCATTCTTCTGCATATGGATATGTAGCTTTGCCGGCACCATTTATTAAAGAGATTGTCTTTTGCCCAGTGTATGTTCTTGGCATCTTGGTGAAAAATGTCTTTACTGTAGGTGTGTGATTTTGTTTTTGGGTTCTCCTGTTCCATTGTTCTATGTGTCTGTTTTTACACCAGTACCATGATGTTTTGGCTCCTATCACTCTGTAGTATAATTTGAAGTAAAGTAACATGATTCCTCCAGTTTCGTCATTTTTGCTTAGGATAACTTTGCCTCTTCAGGGTTTGGTGTTCCATATAAATTTTAGGATTTTCTTTCTATTTCTGTGAAAAATGTCTTTAGTATTTTGATAGGAATTGCATTGAATCTGTAGATTGCTTTAGGTAATATTGACATTTTAACAATCTTGATTCTCCAATCCATGAACATGGAATATTTTTCCATTATTTGGTGTCTTCTTCAATTTCCCTAATCAGTGTTTTGTAGTTATCATCGTAGAGATCTTTCACTTCTTTGATTAACTTAATTCCTAGGTATTTAATTTTATATGTGGCTATTGTAAATGGGATTACTTTTTTATTTTTTTTTCACATTTTTCACTGTTGGCATATGGAAATGTTACTGATTTTGGTATGTTGATTTTGTATCCTGTAAACTTTACTGAATTTGTTTGTCAGCTCTAATAGTTTTTTGGAGGAGTCTTTGGCTTTTCTTCAAATATAAGATCTTATCATCAGCAAACAAGGAAATATTGACTTCTTCATTTCCAATTTGGATGCTCTTTATACCTTCTCTTGCCTGGTTGCTTTAGCAAGGCACTATGTTGAATAATAGTGGTGACAGTGGGCATCCTTGTCATGTTTAGATGTTAGAGAAAAGGCTTTCAAATGTTCCCCATTTATTGTAATACTAGCTATGGGTCTGTTGTATATGACTTTTATTATGTTGAGGTATGTTCCTTCTATGCCCAGGTTTTTTAGGGTTTTACCACAAAGGGATATTGAATTTCATCAAATGCTTTTTCAGCATCAATTGAAATAATTGAATATTTTTATCCTTAATTCTGTTGATATGATGTATCACATTGATTGATTCATGTGTATTAAACCATCCTCACATACCAAGGCTAAATCCCACTTGCACGTGATGAATGATCTTTCTAATGTATTGTTGAATTCAGTTTGCTCATATTTTGTTGAGGAGTTTTTCATCAATATTCATCAGAGATATTGACCTGTAGTTTTCTTTGTTTTTTGTTTTGTTTTGTTTTTTGAGACAGGATCTCACTCTGTCGCCCAGGCTGGAGTGCAGTGGTGCAATCTCTGTTCACTGCAAGCTCCGCCTCCTGGGTTCACACCATTCTCCTGCCTCAGCCTCCCAAGTAGCTGGGACTACAGGTGCCCACCACCATGCCTGGCTAAGATTTTTGTGTTTTTAGTAGAGATGGGGTTTCACTGTGTTAGCCAGGATGGTCTCCATCTCCTGACCTCGTGATCTGCACGCCTCAGCCTCCCAAAGTGCTGGGATTACAGGCGGGAGTGTTTTCTATTTTTTTTAAAATGTGTCTTTGTCTGATATTGATGTTGCAGTAATACTGGCCTCATAGAATGAATTTGGAAGTATTTCCTCCTTCTTTATTTTTTGGAATAGACCAATAGGGTTTCACCCACATTGGCCAGGCTGGTCTCGAATTCCTGACCTCAAGTGACTAGAAAAGAAAGAGCAAACCAAACCCAAAATTAATAGAAGAAGAAAATAATAAAGATCAGAGCAGAAATAAATGAAATTAAAATTTTAAAAAATGAAACAAAAGTTGATATTTTTAAAAGTTAAACAAAATTGACAAACCTTTAGTCAGACTAAGAAAAAAAGAAGACGTTCCAAATACATAAAATCAGAAATGAAAAAGCAGATATTACACCTCGGTCCCTCAAAGTGCTGGGATTACAGGTGTGAGACACCACGCCTGGCCAATCCCGGGCTTTTCTTTACTAGAATACTATTTATTATGAATTCAATCTCATTATTTGTTATTGGTCTGTTCAGCTTTTGGATTTCTTCATGGTTCAATCTTGGTAGCTTGTCTGTATCTAGGAATTTGTCCATTACTTCAAGATTTTCCAATTTATTGGTATATAGTTGCTCAAAGTAGCCACTAATGATGTTTGAATTTCTTCAGTATTCTTGTAATGTCTTCTTTTTCACTTCTGATTTCAAGTATTTGGAACTTCTTTTTTTTTTTTTTTTTGTCTGGCTAAAGGTTTGTCAATTTTGTTTAACTTTTTTAAAAAATCAACTTTTGTTTCATTGATCTTTTGTATTTTTTTCATTTTAATTTCATTTATTTCTGCTCTGATCTTTATTTTTTTCTTCTACTAATTTTGGGTTTGGTTTGCTCTTGCTTTTCTAGTTAAGATCTATCACTAGATTTCTTATTTGTCATTTTTCATCTTTTTTGATGTAGGCACTTGTATCTATAAATTTCCCCCCAAGTAATGCTTTTACTATATCCCGTAGGCTTTGGTATGTTGTGTTTCATCATTATTTGTTTCAAGAAATCTTTCAGTTTGTAAAAAAGTCTGATGAATCACCCATCTGCAACATTAATTATTAATCAATATACATTTATAATTATTATGTTGTTTATTTCGGAGCCTTCAAAATAACAGTAGTTTTCAGTGGAACAGAGACTTCTAGCTGAACACTAAACTTATTTCCTCTTTTTCCTTGACATGTAGCTAGACTACATTAACCAAATTTCCTTTCAGTATGTGGGGTTAACTGGCTAGTTTTAGCCAATGGAATTTTGTAGGAAGTAATGTAGTCCTTTACAAAGTCTGGCTTATACGAAAATCTGCCTCATAATAATATTCTATACTCCTTCACCATCTTTTTTTTTTTTTTTTTTTGAGATGGAGTCTCAGTCACTCAGGCTAGAGTGCAGTGGTGCAATCATAGTTCACTGCAGTCTCAAACTCCTAGGCTCAAGCATCTTCCCTCCTCAGCCTCTTGTGTAGCTGAGTCTCCAGGCAAGCATCATCATGCCCAACTAACTTCTTTGCTATCTTGATGCCAATATGCACGGTGGTATTTGAAAGCAAGTGTTGAATAGGGAACGTTCACAAAATGTAAGAAATATGAGTCCTTTCACTTAGAGAAGGACTACTCTGATAAGAAATACCCATTTTAGATTCCACATGAGGAAAAAATTGGCAACTATGATAAACAACTGAGTGTCTGAAATTTGTCTACAACTGCAACTACGGCTGATAGTGAGATATCCATACCTTTTGCCGAAAGTATATGTTGAAAGAAGTGGAAGAAGAAATACCATGACTCAATCCCCAACCTCACCTTATTTATGATACCAGACAAGCATAACACAGAAGTTATAGGGCTCCTTCAGTTTTTGTTTTTGTTTTTAGAGATAGAGTCTGACCGTCACTCAGGCTGAAGTGCAGTGATGTCATCATAGTTCACTGCAGCGTCAACCTCCCAGGCTCAAACGATCCTCCCACATCAGCCTCCCGATTAGCTGGGACTACAGGTGTATTCCACCATGCCTATCTTTTTTTTTTTTTTTTTTTTTTTTTTTTTTTTTTTTTTTGTAGAGATGAAGTCTCGCTGTGTTTCCCAGGCTTATCTCAAGCTCCCGACCTCAAGTGATCTTTCCTTCTTAACCTCCCAAAGTGCTGAGATGACAGGCATAAGCCACAGTGTCTGGCCTCCTTCCTGTTTTTAAGTAAGGCAATATAAAAAAAAAAAAAAAGCCTTATTCCCCATTTTACATGCACATCCAATTAAATATAAAAACTATATTCTAGAGTCTAACAATTTCTAAAAGAGTCACTTTCAAAAATTGTATTTGTATTTATATACATATATGAATCATATATAACTATTATATTATGTAATTTACATATAATTATATATAATTATAATATTGCAATCACATTATATGTATTATAACAGTATGTATTCCATATTATATATGTCTATATATTATAGATACTATTATGGATCGTTATATACACATTACATCCCATGCCTTGCATTTTTCAAATACTAAGAAAACTTGGTTCAATATTTACTCTATATAAGGTGACACTTTTTCGCTACAGAATGCTGACTTCCTAATCATTTTTCCTAGTGAAATCTGTCACTATCCCTATGCCTTATTTTATGAAAATTATAATAGAAGTTAAAGCAGAATTAGTGTCAATATTATTGATATAGATATATAGGCTTGATATTTTGTTCTTTGCTTCATGATTTCAAAACATGGTTTAAAAAATAATAACAGCCAATTTGTTCACAATATATTCCAAAGCATTGGGCCCTGCTCAACTCTTGTACATAGTACATGCTAAATAATAGGATGATGCCATGGTGGTGACTACAGAGATATGTTGAGAAATGTTGAAATAATTGAAATGTTATCTTTTACCAACATCACAATGTAGCCTTAATCTTTGAAATAAACACAGTAATGTTTACTGTGCAACACAGGTACTTCTCAATTCCACTCCAAACACAAGTGTTTCTGATTATTTTGGCTTTGATACCTCACACACATGTAATTTAGAAATTTCTCATAGGGAAGTCTTACAAGGTGATTTGCTAAAACAATCAGAATATATGTCATTAGTAAGAGAAATATTTTAAATGATTAAATCTTAATTTAGCAAGAGAGAATTTCACTGAACAGAAATCAAATTATTGTTAACTGACCCTGCACCAGTATTTGCAATGTTTTGTTAACTTTTGAAAGCTCAATTAAGAAACTATTAGCATAGTGTATCAGCAAACATGTTATCTGAGACCTCAACTACAAAACATTCTGCCCTAAAATGGAAGTGTTGTTTGACTGAATCTCTGCTCAGTGACACAAAAACACAGGTCTTACATTCTCCCACTTTGCTTTCACTTAATTTAAGCTTCTCCATGGGGTAAAAACACATGACTGTTCTAACAGATGACTTTGAGTTGTCTTAATGCCTGTGAAATTCTAACCATTAATCTGAGCTAAGTACAATGAAGGGTATAACTTAATAGCATGTAATCCAATTGGACAATTAATATATTCAGTATTATTTGCCACAAATGATCACTAAATACATTAATACTCATTAGCAATTTTACTGAAAAATACAGATGCTCTTAAAACTCCTTTTCCTCAATTTAATCCAAACCCCTAATCTTTATCATTTAGATTTTTACTAATTATGTTATAAATGACAATTTTAAAACACTCTTAAAAAATGGGAAGGGGGTCAGTCCTTTTGTATGAGACACAAGCTTAGCATTAACTATGAAGGTATTCATGGTAACTAATTAGTAATAGTTACTAATTAGTAACACACTAATGGTGGTTACTAATTAGTCTTCTTATGTTGCCAACATGTATATTTCTGAACAGCCCAATTCTAAATTCTCTACCAAGTGTTCTTTCATGTGTTTATTTCCTGTTATCTTCATAGGTATTTCTTTGGTTTAAAAGTGCACAAATATTAAGAGATAATTTACTTCAAATAAGATAAAGGCCTAATAAGGGAGTAATGAATGATGGAATTAGGAACCAAGGAGTCCATTTTAGGTGGAGTGGTCAGGCAAGACCTCACTGAAGAGGTGATATTGGAACATGGACCTGTATGAAGTGACATAGCAAGTCATGCAAACACCTCAAGAAATGGCAGAGGGAATAATAAATGTGAGGCACTGAACTGGTAATAAGTTTGCTGTTGAACAAAGGGCTAGCAGGGAGAGCCATGGGGAGATGTTAGGAGGTTATCAGATCACACAGGCTCCTTCTGTAAGGATTTGGGTTTATTCTAGGTGGGCTCAGAAGCGGTTGAAAGGTTTTCACATGAGCATTAGTAATCAGATATGAGTAATCAAAGATCTCTCAGGATACTGAATGGAGAGCAAACTCCTGTGTGGTTAAGCGTAGAAGGTAAAGGAATAAATTAGGCTATTATCACAGTCCACGTGATAGATAATCATGAAGCTGGAATCAATTAGACCAACTGATAAATACAGGTTGTACAAACAAAGGGGAAGAAACAATGACTTCCGTGTGTGTGTGTGTGTGTGTGTGTGTGTGTGTGTGTGTGTTTCCAAAGCAATGGGGTTAATAATGATTCCATTTACTGCGACAGGAAAGACTGAGGAGCACATTGTATAAATATCTCATAAACTTTAGACACCTAAATGGACTGAGTGAGTAGACACTTAGATATATAAGTCACAAGGTTGTGACTTATATTTCTATTGCTATTGCTATTGCTATTAGAGTTACTAACTTGGAATTTACCAGCTCATAGATGAATTCCAGTACATGAATCAGATCAGCCAGAGTAATTGTTTCCAAAGGGGGATTCTTACAGCCCCTCAGCAGAAATATAAATCCATTAGGGTCCATAAAGAAGGTATCAGAATTGCATTTTACTTTTATGTTTATATTTAATTAGTATTCTATGAGTTGACACTGATATCCTCACTTGATCCATGTTAGTCTTTTTTGTGTCAGACTACACTCAGGTGTCCTGAGGTAACTATGGGAATTATACAACAAAGAAGTGCGATGCTCAAAGCCTCAGTCTTTTTTTTTGTCATAATGTAGCACACTGTAGTCTACCTATATCTGTACAGATGAGTATACATGAGTAGATAAAACAGTTTTAAAAATATCTTTATAAAATAAACATTTTATTTTGGAATAATTTTAAATTTACAGAAAAGTTGCAAAATTAATATAGTTTCCACATATCCTTCACCTCAAATTCCTCTAATGTTAACACATACTACTTAGTACATTATTCAAAACTACTGAAAAACCAATACGGGTAAATCGCTACTAATATTGCTTAAGAGAAAAAATGATCATCTAGTTAGATTTGGCAAGAAGTCTGAATAAAAAAATAAAAACTATCAAAAAGACTACCTGTATTTGTCCATTCTGTGTTGCTCTTTAATATAAAGGAGTACCTGAGACTGGGTAATTTATACAGAAAATAGGTTTATTTGGGTTCACAGTTCTGCAGGCTGTACAAGCATGGCACCAACATCTGCTCAGCTTCTGGTGAGGCCTCAAGAAACTTTTACTTATGGCAAAAGGTGAGAGGGGAACAGGTGTATCACATGGTAAAGGACGGAAGCAAGACAAAAAAAATGGCCAGGCATGGTAGCGCATGCCTATAATCCCAGCACTTTGGGAGGCCAAGGGAGGAGGATTATCTGCAGCCAGTGGTTCAAGACCAGTTGGGCCAGATAGTGAGACCCTGTCTATACAAAATAAATAAATAAATAAATAAATAAATAAATAAATAAATAAATAAATAGAGAGAGAGAGAGAGAGAGAGAAGGGAGCAAGAGAGAGTGGGGTAGGTCCCACACTCTTTTTAATAGTCAGATCTCTCAGTAACTCATTACCAAGAGGAGGACACCAAGCCATTCATGGTGGATCTGCCCCCATGACCCACTCAGCTCCCCCAATGCCCCACCTTCAACACTGGGGATCACATTTCAACATGAAATTTGGAGGGGACAAAACATGCAAACCACATCACTGTCTAAATATTATTTTATATATTTATTTTTCACAATTAACTTTGCTCTAAGTGAGTAGATTCAAAGCCTTGCAATACTAGTTGAGTGTTTAAAGCCATGAGAATTAGCTAGGTACTTTAAAATTAATCAACCAAATCTTGAAGACAAATACTCAGCATGTCTCAGTGATATTTAAATCTATGTAATATTCAATCTAGAACATTACAAAATTTGCCAACATTGATGTTTAGCATAATCTTTTGGTATACTATAATATAGATGACATACATTTAAATATACTAATACATAAGGATGCTTTGGTTTAAAAAATGAAGTATAGGTATTATAGTTTACTACTTTACAGTTATTCTTTATACTAAATTTGGAATCTGATGATAATATATGTAGAAGATTTTGATGACTACAATAAGTAAAAGTGTGAATTCACTGATACTAAATCCTTAATGGCATCTTCTAAGTATTTTTCACATTTAGCAGCTTTCTGACAAAAATGTGAAGAAAATCTTATTTTCAAAGTTAATCTGTTCTGAGCCCATAATGGAAATAAATAGGAAATCAAACCAATTTGTAAGCTTTTCTAATATTCATGCCAGTATAACAGAATTGTGCAATGTTAAAAATATGTTAAAAATATTGCATTATGAAAGAAAAAATGCTATGCAAAGTTATAGTACTCAATATGAGTGTGTACACTTTTCAAGTGGAACTCCATGTATGATGTATAATCAGGACTAAAGTTAGGTTTTGTTGGTTTTACAAAGATACTAGAGAAGAAACATTGAGCTATATTGAAAAAAAAATAAAGTGTGTAAAAACCTATTTAATAGCATCCAACTAAGACATATTAGGCTGGTGCAAAAGTAATTATGGTTTTCAATAATATAAAAGCAAAATATTTGAATCATGTCTTTTTTTTTTTGACGAAGTTTCACTCTTTTTGCCCAGGCTGGAGTTCAGTGGCGTGATCTTGGCTCACTGCAACCTCCACTTCCTGGGTTCAAGCGATTCTCCTGCGTCAGCCTCCCGAGTAGCTGGGATTACAGGTATGCGCCACCATGCCCAGCTAATTTTGTATTTTTTTTTTTTAGTAGAGACAGGGTTTCTCCATGTTGGTCAGGCTGGTCTCGAACTCCCGACCTCAGGCGATCCGCCCACCTCGGCCTCCCAAAGTACTGGGATTACAGGCATAAGCCACCACACCTGGCCCATGTCTCATTTTTATAGAAAATTTGCTTTCCATTAAATTCTGTTCATGATATATTGAATTACATAATATACTATATAATAAGTATAATGATATAATTGCAATTAATTTTTAAGACTGACTTTAAAGATTATTTAAATATTTTCTCGTTACCTATAAAACGTAACTTTAGTAATGCTTTTAAAACTTTCAGGAACCTAAAAATGCAATTATTTTCTCAAAATCTAATGATTTATTCTTGTAAGCAGCCTAGTATTGCTAACTAAGAAGTAAGACATCATCAGCTTACTCCAGACTGTAACCAGGTCTCTGCCTTCTGAACGTGTAAAGTGTGATAGAAAGTGTGTGCTTTTCTCAGAAAATGTCAGTTTTGCACTTTATAGCATCCTCCATCAGGACTTCTAGTTGCAACTTTCTAGGTAAAACAGGTTATTTTATAAATTATTTCTCCTTTCCCGAGGGACCTCTACCTTCTCTCATGTACCTATTGCACAGGTTCCTACCTACTATTTGGTAATATAATAATAGGCAAAAATTGTTGCTAAAACATAGGCCACATTATAAGGTAATGTATTAGAATTTTAACAAAATTTTCTGTAACAGGTCAGCATTTACAAAAGATATAAATTTCTGTATCTTTTAAGCCATCCCACATAATAGGCTTCGTGCTTTACTTACATGAGGCTCATAATATATTTCTATCAGCTCTTGTGATTGGTTAAATAGAAATAAGAAACATCTTTGAAAATCTATACCCATTTGACAAGAATATAACTCAATGGGGAAATTTTAAAATAAAAAGACCTATTTGGAATAAACACACCTCTTTCTAACTATTAATCTCCTTCAGCTATCAAATATAGTTTTGGATAATGGTCTGGTGATCAGTGGGGTAACTTGCATCATTTTTTTTACAACTGTGTAAATAACAAAAGTAGCCATAAATTCTTCATATGAATATTGAGTTTGGTGACTTGATTTAATGGTTATAGGTCCACTTGCTAAAGATATTGGTATACTCCTAGGCCATGCGACCCTGGAAATAGAGCCAGATTGTAATAAAATAATATAGTTCTAACCTTGTTTTTTTTATTATTCTATTAAAATCCAGGCCCAGGCTGTTGACCACATGCATTTAGGTCCAAAAATCAGTAAGATAGGTTGAATTGTTCACAGTATACCTGGGTGTTCATCTTCTCATACAGAAGATAATTGCCATGGAGAGATAAACACTAAAGAAATTTCTAGAGAATATACTTCAGGAAGAAGGAAAATGATACCAGGAAGATTTGAGCAATGAGAAGGAATAATGGTAAAAATAATTAGTAAACATTTAGTATGCTAAGGAAATATTTTTTAAAATATGATTAACAATGTCTACTTAGTTACTACAATGTCTACTACTACTAACAATGTCTACTACATATATATATATATATATACACACACACACATATATATATATAAAAGAAAGAAAAAGAAGGGAAAAACCATGCATAGAAAAATGAGATGAGTAAAAAGCAAATGTATGATGGTAGAAACTAATATAAATATATTATACATTTTAACAAAAATGAGTGAACCAAACACTCCATTTAAAAGACAGAGCTATTGACACTAGATTCAAATAAAATTAAAATATATGCTATTTACCAGATGCTGCTTTTAAATATAAGGATGTGAAAGGGTTAAAAGTAATGGCAAAAAAAAAAAAAAAAACACTAACCGAAAGAAAGCAAATAACTATAACAACTTCAGATAAAATTTCAAAATTAAAATGTGTTATCAGAGATAAAGAATATGGATTACTTGAGAAAAACAGTTTAATTTCTAGAAACACTTTAAAATTATAAATTTATTTGTAAATAATAAAATAATTTTATAATGTAAAAAGTAATAACTAATAGAATTAAAGACAGAATAAATAAAATTTTCATAATTATGAGAGATTTAACATCTAATTCTCAACCATTGATAGGTCATGCAGATGAAAATTAGTAAAAGTTTAACTCCCACTCATGAGTGAGAACATGCGGTGTTTGGTTTTCTGTTACTGTGTTAGTTAGCTGAGGATGATGGCTTCCAGCTTTATCCATGTCCCTGCAAAGGACATGAACTCATTCCTTTTTATGGCTGCATAGAATTCCATGGTGTATACGTACCACATTTTCTTTATCCGGTCTGTAGCTGACAGGTTAATAGGTGCAGCAAACCACCATGGCACACGTATACCTATGTTACAAACCTGCCCGTTCTGCACACATGTATCCTGGAACTAAAAAATAAAAATTAAAAATTAGTAAAAGTTTAGAATATTTTAGATACACATTTAAAAAGCTTAATTATCCTTGAAAATGGCAAAAAAAAAAAAAATGCATGTTCAATTCCACAATTAGAAAATATATATTTTCTCCAGCATACAAGTATAATTTTTAAAATTATCTCTGTCATGTACTAAGCCATGAGAAAGATGCAAAAAATTTTAATGAATCAGTTGAAAGGACACAAAGATAGACGTGTACCCGCCCCCCACCCGCTACACCCTTGTTCTGCTCTCTAATCTTTGCACATACCAGAGATTTCGTAAGTTCTGTGAGTACCTGGTTTTCTGCACGTACCAGAGATTTTGTTTTGCACATACCAGAGATTTTGTAAGTTCTGAGGCAAGGTCACAAGACGTGTTTAAGTAAGATAAACTCTTGCTGCCATAAACCTGCTCTCCCGCCTCAAAGTTTGAACCAAAATATCAGAAATGGCAGGAACCAATCATAGTTAGCGAAATCGCCTTGTTCAAACACTAGCCAATCATATATCTGATTTGTATAATAACTCTATGCCCACTTTTCTTAGACTATATAACATTGTTCGGAGCTGAGTGGGGGAGCTCTCCTGCCCGTCTCGTTTCACGAGCGAGGGAGAGTTCCAGGTTCGAACCTGTAATAAAGATCCTTGCTGCTTAGCTTTGACTCTGGACTCTGGTGGTCTTCTTCGGGGAATAAACGGTCTGGGCATAACACAGTATTTTTAAGATTTGATTTAATTAAATATATGCACTTTTCAAAGTATAAATAAAGTATGAAGCTATACATTTTAAAACTTGTGAGATCAATGAAATGAAAATAAAACCAATAAGGAAATAGGTAGCCATATTACTAAGGGTTCTTCAGAGCAATAGAATCAACAGGTGTGTGTGTGTGTGTGTGTGTGTGTGTGTGTGTGTGTGTGTGTGTGTGTGTTGTGTAAAGAGAGAGAGAGATAGAAAGAGAAATGGAAGAACAGAGAAAGGGAGAAAAGAAGATTATAAGGAATCCATAAATCTTGCAAGTCCAAAGTCTACATTGTAGCCCAGTAGGCCAGAGAGCCGGGAGAGCTGATGGTATGATGCGGTCTGAAAGCAGACTGCTGGAGAATTCCTTCTTACTCAGGGATGGCAGCTGGCTGCTTTGTTCTGTTCAAACTTTCAACTGTCTGAATGAGGCCCACACACATTACAGAAAGCAATCAGTTTATTCATTGTTCGCTAGTTTAAATGATAATCTCATCCCCAAATACCCTTAATGTTGATACATAAAATTTACCCATTACAATAGCCTAAAATATTTAGCAATTCTAAAGGCTAATTAACTAAGTATCCAACTTCAGTTAGAAGAACAGAATGAAAACAAAGTAAGTAAATGAAGATGATATAAGCACAAAAATTAATAAAATATATAAAATATATATTTGAAGTCAACAGAACCTGAAGTTGCTTATGTGAAAAAAAATTAAGAGTGAAACCTCTGGCTGAACTCATAAAAAAAGGGCAAAGTTACAAATAAATACTGTTAGGAATAAAGAAAAAGGCATAACTACAAACCCACAAAGATTAGAAATTAAATAACAAATACTGTATCAAGTTTATGTAAACCAAATTGAAAAGTTCAAAGGAATATAAAAACTCCTTGGAAAAATACATCAAATATGGCTCAAGAAAAAGTAGAAAATAGGAATAATTTACATGGACATTGAAGATATTCAATGAATAATTTAAATTCTTTCCAGAAAGAGACCAACAGTTCCAGATAAATTTATAAGAAACAAATTAATCCAAAATCACCTAAACATATTCATAAATTAGAAAAAGTAGAAACACTTCACAATTACTCCATGAATTCAGAATAACTTTGATGCCAAATGCCGACAAAACTAGCGCTAGAAGAGAACTTAAGATCTTATGAATATAGCTGCAAAAAATTCTAAACAACATGTTAGTCAACCTAAAATCAGAAAACAGTTTGGAAGAAGAACAATTTGAGAAGTGTTTCTCTACCACAGTAAGATCTATTAAGAAGTATAAAATAGTAATAATAATCAAAATATATACTATTGAAACAGAGATAGTCATGTTCACCAACAATTAAATTGCAATGGCAGAAATAAATCCTTTTATACATGAAAACTTGAAAGCATAATATTGTAGATAATTGAGGAAATGATGTATCATTCCGTAAAAGATGCTCTGAACACTGATTTTTGATATGGAATAAAAAATTTAATTATGATTCTGACGCAGGATTTTCTCAGCCCCTCCACTGAACTCTCAACAGGGATGGTCCTTCTACTCTTGCAGGAGGGATCACGTGAGCGAGCAACTGCGGGACCCATTTGGCCCCGCTGGACCCCAACATAGTAACTACCTCCGTGTGGGGACTGTGGCCAGACCAGGTGTAAGCAAGTGAGTGGCGCTCTGGTGCCCACACAGGAGCAAGCTGCATCCAAGTCCTGCGGCCAGACCAGGCGCGAGGGTGCCTGCGACCCTGGAGCCGCAGAGAAAGTGTTACGGTGTTCCTTTAGTTCCGCCATCCACAGTCCGACAGACGGTGGCATGTCAGCAGCTCAGTTGGCCCCTTGCCTTAACACATGGGGCAGCTACCCACCCCTGGAATGGTTGAAAGGTGGTGAAGATAGAGAATTTTACTGAGCGATGAAAATGGCTCTCAGTGGAGAGGAAAGCTGGAGGGGACAAGAAGGTCAGGTTGTTTCTCCCTTTACCTACTGAGTCTGGGGTCTTTAAAGGCACAGGATGGGGAGTGCATGTTGACTGGTTTGTGAGTGTGCAAAAAAGTTTAAAGCAAAGGCACCACTCAAAGGTGGGCATGACGGTGTAGAAAACCAATTAGGAATGTAAAATAGGTGAAGGGTGGGGACGAATCAGAAGAAAGCATGCCAAACAGGAAGGCAAGTTCTCAATCTAGTCCAAGGATTTAATTTGTAACTTAGCTTTCCGGCCTTAAGCTGTCTTCAGATTGGAGGTGGGGTTTCACCTGGTACCCATTCCTATCTGCCTAGGCATTTGGCTGCCTCCTGTCACTATCATGTACCCCTCTGAAGAGGTAATTTTTTTTTTTTTTTTTTGAGACGGAGTCTCACTCTGTCACCCAGGCTGGAGTGCAGTGGCCCGATCTCAGCTCACTGCAAAATCCACCTCCTGGGTTCACGCCATTCTCCTGCCTCAGCCTCCCAAGTAGCTGGGACTACAGGCACCTGCCACCACTCCCGGCTAATTTCTTTGTATTTTTAGTAGAGATGGGGTTTCACCGCGTTAGCCAGGATGGTCTCGATCTCCTGACCTCATGATCCTCCCACCTCAGCCTCCCAAAGTACTGGGATTACAGGCATGAGCCACCGCACCCGGCCCTGAAGAGGTACATTTAACTACCAGTAGAATAGGGGTGAAGACCAACCTTAATTACTTCCTGCTGATAGAGGGCACTATTTTGGGACAACAGTGGTCAGATTTCCCTCAGAGGACTATCTAAGGGGCCCCACTAAGAAGGATACATCCTTTGAGGCTCTGGTTACATGATCATTTGGAGTTCGATGGGTTATTAGAAGACATATATCAAAATGAAACAAGGTGGGTATGGAAAGCTCAAAAATCCCAAAGCAGCTGATACCACCAAATGACTGATAGCTATAGTTATGCTTGCTAAGATTTGGGTGCATGGGGCTTGGTTTGGTTACCTCCCTTGGTCTTATTTTCACAAAGAATGAAACCTCCAGGTTATGGGCACCCTATTTACTCCTGGTAGCATTTGCAGGATAATTGCCCAGAACTAGAAGGTTGATCCAGATTTTTTATATTGCCCATTCCTTCTGTTTCTTCTGACCGGCAGCCAGAGATTACTAGTTGGTTCACAGGAATAAAGAGGGTTAGGCCTAAATGTAGACAAAAGCTTAAAAACAACTAATGAGACTAGAATTTAATGATAAGAGTATGATAAGTTTTGAAACATATTTTTTCTCTCTCCAGTCCTCATTTTTGTTAAAAACAAATCATGATAGGACTGAGTCATTTGCAAAATAAACTTTACTCTTATACTGGCCTGATTATTTGCATAAAGTGCAGCAAGAATAATTGTTTTTCACATAGGCCTTTTAAATTGGCTTTGATGGAACTCTGTTCCACCATGAAGATCAGAGAAGACTTTTTTTTTTTTTTTTTTGAGACGGAGTCTCGCTCTGTCGCCCAGGCTGGAGTGCAGTGGCATGATCTCGGCTCACTACAAGCTCCGCCTTCTGGGTTTACACCATTCTCTGGCCTCAGCCTCCCGAATAGCTGGGATTACAGGCACCTGCCACCACGCCAGACTAATTTTTTGTAATTTTAGTAGAGACAGGGTTTCACTATGCTGGCCAGGATGGTCTCGATCTCCTGGCTTCATGATCCACCCGCCTCAGCCTCCCAAAGCGCTGGGATTACAGGCATGAGCCACTGCACCTGGCCCAGATAAGACTTTTTAAAGTCAAGCCCAGCCTTGGGTCTGTACCCTCAAATATCTGTGAGTTGGGTAAATTCCTATATTCTTGAGGTCTCAAGAACATGCGGCTCCTGGGCCTTTTAGAAAGTGACATTCTTTACTCACCACAGATTAGAAACCCTGTACACAGACTGTGTAGAGAAGGTATGAGGCATTTTTCCAAGGTGTTTTTACTGGCTCTTCAAGTTAAGCTTGATTCCTTAAAGGGAAACACACCCTTCCAGTCAAAGCCTTGGTAAAACAAACAGTTTCTCCAGTTGTGTCCTGTTGCAAAACAAAATGGTTTCTTATTGCACTCATGCAAATAACTGTATTGCCATAGGTTGAGAATATTCACAAACAGTCTCCAAATTCTGGAGAAGCCAGGCAGAGAGAAACGAATATGCTCCAAATGTTGTTCACAGGAATACACCTTACTCAATTATTAAAGGTTGTAAATGGCTCAAAATAAAAGTGGTCCTTGACTCTGAAAAGCAAAACAAGGATCAGCAACGTTTTAAACAAAAAGTTAAAAATATTACTTTAGTTTTTTATTAGTTCAGTCAATTTTGTTAACTCTTGTTCAGCCTGATAGTAATGAACATTTCAGCTCTTCATGAGTTGTGTATGTTTTCTTCTATTCCAATGTCACAATCTCCAAAGATATCAGAAAGTTGCACCTGTCAAAGTCCTATAGTTGATTATAAAACATCTTTTGGACAGGATCAAAGCAAGAGAACAATTGTCCGTGAAAGACAAAATATCCAGGGTAGTTACATTCAAAAACACAATTGACAAAGAAACTTGCTTATTTCTGTAGTTTACAATAACTTAACATAATAACTGTAATTATGATTGATAGCATGTACTCAGATATTAGGATTTCAGAAATCCCATACAATTTTGGAACATATATTAATAATATTCACTAAAATATATCCTGAAGAAGACTACATCTTTTTTTTATTTTGGTAATCCCATGTAACTAAGCTTGTCAAATAATACTGTTTACCTCTCTTTTGGATGCTCCAGGGGCCCTCTGTAGCATCCAAAAGTTAGGAGTCAGCAAAGAAAATTTGGGGGCTGAAATTTGATTTTCAGAAGCCTACCAAATATGTTAAAGGTTTAAAACATTTGATATCATGGAATAGAATTCCAGATTACCATGTCATTTATTTTAGCCAAAATGATGACTCAAAAATTTTAAAAGAAGGCAAAAACCTTTACTCATTAAGAGGGAAGATTTAGCTTTCCAAACAATCTGTCTTTAATATTACGTAAAAGTCCTGCTCAAGAAAGAGAAAGCCAAATTTCACCCTTGCATTAGTCTACTATTAATGTCAACCTCAATTTTTAATGAAACCTGATAGATAATTCTACACAATCTTAACCAGTCTGACCATGAGGTGAGATTCTTGTAAACCTTTCATAACCCTTCACAAATTGTTGTTAAAGAGCATACTGGTGCATTAAGAAAACTTTGTTGTGGTATTTCAATGCTCAATTTATGGCAAAACCATATACAATTTTGAATTTAGTGATTATGTTCACACATGTAACACATATATGATTACACAGACAGACAGAAGATCCAGTAGTTGTAAGATTTTTAATCTGCCAATCTCTGAATTGGATTATTGGCCTCAGTGTGGAGCCTTTCAAGAAGCAGGGCTAGGAAAGCATGCAGTTTCTAGGGCCTAATAAACAGACATAGCTGAAAGACAAAAACAGATTTTGAAAGGGATCTATCTGTTTTTTATTCTGGGAGAGCCATAAAAAAACAGAGGTGTTTCCCCCAAAAACCCCCCCAAAAAATGAGGTCCATGGTACCTTCTCTCTGTTTTTCCCAAGGAGTCTCATGCTCTCAGAGTCATCCTAGGACCTCTTGTGTGTGCACTAACAGTGGCAAGACAAAATGGAGAAAAATAATTTAGTCAACTGAGAAAAAAATCATTTTCCAGAAAAACAAGATCCAAGAAGAGAAAAACTTAAAGGCCTTTCAAATATACCTATAGTTTGATATTCACTTTTAAATAAGCCTATTGTTAACCATAGCATTCTTTAAGAGACTCTTTTTTTTTTTTTTACATTGGCCAGGCTGGTCTTGAACTCCTGACCTTGAGTGATTTGCCCACCTCGGCCTCCCACATTGCTGAGATTAGAGGCATGAGCCACCATGCCAGACCAAGAGACTCGTTTTAAATCCGTTGTTACCTAACTTTAGCCATGCCAAGCAGTCAATATTTCTGGCTTTTTAACTTTACCAAAAGTAACCTCACAGGTGAAACCAGTAAGCCTTAACTAAGGTTATGGCTTAACTGCAAATATATGAGGTATTTTCAAAGAGGTGGTAAGCAGTTTTTACAAAATCTAGAATCTTTAAAGATAGCTCAGAGAACGGAATTTTTAAGAAAGAAGCTAGAAGTTGTTTAGGGAGGGGAAGAGAATCAGCAAATGGTGAAAGTCACAGATATTAACCAGAAAGTACTCATTCTTTAAGTCAGGATTGAACCCAGGCCACCATTTAAAAATAGTAGAGACCAAAAGAAAGTATTGCCATGTGGTTACAAGGTCAAACTCCCAAGGATGTAAAAGAAGATGGAGAACTCAACCAGTTTTTTTCAAATCTTTACAGTGATCTTAACTATTCCGTTTGCCAGTTTGCCCAGGGAGAGAGAGGCCAGAAGTTCAACTGGAAAACAAAACAAAACAAAACAAAACAAATAAAACCTTTATTGCTGGCATGTCCAGCTTCTGGGTTCCCTTCCACCAGCTCAATTTTAAGCCAAGTTGTTCAAAATTTGGGGAAATTAACTTTCCTCAGTTTGAACAATGCATGTGAGGGGAGTGTGCTGTGGTATAGGGACACAATTATGCATCTGTGAAGAGGAGACAGAGGAGGAAAAAAAGGAAAGAAAGTTTTGTTTTGTTTTGTTTTTTCAAAGGAGGCTCAGTGATTCAGGAGGAATTCAAGAGAGGTATAGACTGTGAAGATGATTGGTTACCCATCTGGAAAGAAGGGAAAAGAGGTGTCCCTCAATTCCTTTCTCTTCCCAGTGAATACCTAGGGAACATGAGGGAGAGAAAGAAAAGGCATCCTCCATCTTCCTTCCTTCCTTATATCCCTGAGTCCCAGTGACCTCAGCAGGGTGCTTCTCATGGGTGTCAATGTAGCTTTGACCATGTTAACAGGGGGCCTAGATGGTGGGAATTATCCATACTCACCCATGTGCTGCCTTCCCCCGTGCTCTCATAGAAAAGCTCCCTGTATTTGCAGGACTATCTGAACTCCTGACATGGTAGAGAAAAACTAAAACAAAAACAGCTTAAGTGCAGGACAGGGAGGTGCCTGGGGAAAAAGCCTCTTGCTCTATGCAAATAGGTTCTTTCAACAGGGGAAAGACTTAATTGCCATACCCTCATTGCCCTAAGAACAGATGGAAATCACATTGTTCTGAATTGCATAGCAGATGACTGGGTCAATTCTACCCAGTAATATTTCTGCAGTTTGCAGCAACACTCTTAACATTATAAAAGGAGAAATAGGAGCCATTTCAAACTGTGAACAAAGAAAAGAAAACTACCATAGAAAGTCAGGGGCCTCTACTCAGCCTGCCACACTCAACCCCTCACAGGAGGGATCACATGAGTGAGTGAGTGCAGGATCCAGCCTGCTGCTCTGGGTGCCAACCCAGGAGCAAGCTCTATGCAAGGACTGTACAGCCAGACCAGGCGTGGGGGTGCCTGTGGCTCCACAGTCCCAGAGGGGGTGTTACACTGTTCCTATAGTTTTGCTGTTCACAGTCTGACAAACGGCAGTGTGTTAGCAGCTCAGTTGGGCCCTTGCCTTATCACATGGGGCAGTTGCCCTCTGCTGGCAAAGGCGAGGACCAATGTGACAGCCTTTTCTGGGTACCTGCACTTGGTGGGTCCTGAGCTCTTCTCTAGTGTCCAAGAAGAATCAGGTCACAGGAGTGATTGAAGGGTGGTGAAGCTGGAGAATTTTACTGAGCAATGAAAGCAGTTCTCGGTGAGAGGAAAGAGGGGAACTGGAGTGGGGACAGGAAGGGCAGGTCATCTTCCCTGAAGTCAGGTCATCTCTCCCTCCACTGACTGAGTCCGGGGTCTTTTTAGGCACAAGATGAGGAGTGCATGCTGATTGCTTTGTGAGTATGCAAAAGAGTTTAAAGCAAAGGCACCACTCAAAGGGCACAACAGTGTAGAAATTCAATTAGGAAAGAGTAGGTATATGTAAAACGGGTGAAAGGTGGGGACCAATCAGTGGAAAGCATGCCAAACAGGAAGACAAGTTCTCAATCTGGTCTTAGGATTTAACTTGTGATTTGGCTTTCAGGCTTTAAACTGTCTCAGCTTAGAGATGGGACTTCACCAGGTACCCACTCCTATCTGCCTAGGCATTGGGCTGCCTCCTATCACTATCAATTTCTAGCTTACATCAGGTGCAAGGTCCAATTGCATGTATGTTTAAAAGTTTAAAGGTACTCAATGTACAGGCAATATTTCAAGTACTTGAAGACAATGTAAGAAAATACTTCATTTCCCTGGAATAGGAATATTTTTGTTTGTTTGTTTTTGAGACAGGGTCTGGCTGTGTCAACCAGGCAGTGGTACAATCTTGGCTCACCACAAACTCCGACTCCTGGGTTCAAGCAATTCTCATGCCTCAGACTCCCAAGTAGCTAGGATTACTGGCACACACCACCACGCCCAGCTAATTTTTGTATTTTTAGTAGATTCAGGCTGGGTCTTGAACTCCCGACTTGCCCAGGCTGGGTCTTGAACTCCCGACTTCAAATGATCCACCCACTTCAGCCTCCCAAAAGTGCTGGGATTGCAGGCATGAGTCACTGTGCCTGGCAGAGGAAGGATTTCTTAAGCAAGATATGAAAACTAGTAACCATAAATTAAAAGTTTGGTACAATGACATGAAAATTAAGAACTGTTCATCAGAAGACTACATAAAGAATGTAAAAATGAAGCCACGAATTGAAATAAGATATTTTCAATATATTTATCTAATGGAAGACTAGAATTAAGAATATATAAGGAACTTCTACATATCAAGAAGACAAAAACACAATACAAAAATGGGTAATAGACATGAAAATACCATTTAACAGTAAGGGAAACAATAAGGATAAAAGCACAAGAATCGTATTAAATCGTATTAGGTACTGAGATTAATGAAATATCATTTTACATACATATAATTGGCAATTAAATCTATTAACATGAAGTGTTAGCAAGCTTATGAATCAATAAGAAATCTTACACACTACTGGCAGGAATGTAAACTGATATAACTACTTTGGAAAACAGTTTAGAATTCTTTTGTAAATATTCACAAACTCCATGACTAGCAATCCCCTTTCTAAATATCTACCATTAAGAAATTCTCATATATGTTCATCAGAAAACATTTAAAGACTATAGATGCATTATTCATAACACACACAAAAAAATCATGGAAAATAATCCAAATATCTCTGAAGAGAAGAATGGGTAAATATAATGTGGTATATTCTTATAATGATATTTCAAACTGCCATTGTTAAAAATCTGTAAAATACAGTATTTTATATGCAACAACTTGGATATATTTTGGATACATAGTACCAGTGGGAAAAAAATCTGGTCACTGAAGATTACTTCTACAGTAATGATACCATTTTTTGTTATTCTAGCCTAGAGATTCAAGAGGAAAAATAGTTGCCCCATATATGTGAGATAAATTATCACCAGAATTTTTCTGTTTAATAAAGCATTTTAGTAAATATCCTAATGTGTATATACATTAGTAGATTGTCATATAAGTAACAGACAAACAAGAAGGAAAGAATAACATTTTAGATTCACAAATATCTTAATAACCATAGTTGGATGTAATTGTAATAAATCATATTGATGATATAGACAAGGGATGATGAACAGGAAATTCCTTTTATTCTTTCTTACCTTAATTTATAGATATATCTTTAGCTGTCTTTTTTGTTTGTAACCATACACCAAATTATTTTATATAATTTTCTGGACAATTTGATGCCTTAGAGTCAAATAAGACAACTAACTCTGATCATGAATTATGATAACCTTTGTACAGTTATTATGTATTCCAAATAAAGATTAGATTTTCAAATTGACTTTATATGCATGGCTTTTCAACTCCAGAAGAACATTCCTCTGGAAATATATGAATCTATTACCCCTAGTTCCATTGGTCTTTGTTGTTCTTTGTGTTTGTAACCCTACATTCAATTATTTTAGATAGTTTTCTGGACAATTTTATGGCTGATGACAGCTAACCCTGATCCTGAATTCTAATAACCTTTGCACAGCAATTATGTATTCCAAACTAAAGCTTACAGTTGAAGATTGAATTCATATACATGAGTTTTCAACTTCAGGAGAACACTCCTCTTGAAATACAGGAATCTGAATCTATTACCCTTAGTGTCATCGGCTTAAGACTACTTGAAGAGAAAGTAGGAAACTAGAAGACATTGAGTAGGCAACTTCTAAACAATAGAAGTAGCAGTGACCCTGCAATGTTTTGCCACAGAGATGGACACCAGCCCCAGTGAAGGTAAGGGAGTTGAAGTTCCCAACTCCCCGTCAAAACCCACAGGCACCATGAGGGCCAATGTCATGTGCTGTGGTGTAACTGTACCTGATTCCTTTTCCACTACAATTATTCTCTCTAGAAATTGTAAGAACAGCAGCATCTGTTTTCAAGACAGAAAAGAACCAAAAGCTACTATCAGGTACAAACACTAGCCTGGCCTTTGTATCATTAGGAAAAGGTAGTTCATCTTGTTTCAGCCTCTAAAGATACACCGTGAAAGGAAAAAACAAAATCTCTGCAATGCAAACAAATCTCACTGGTTTCTCTGACTTGTATTCCAAATTAGTGCTTCTGGCCTTTACTTAAAACTGTAAGCATCACAAGGAAATCAGTAAGAAGGGAATCATGTGCTGATCAAGTCCTTAAAGGGCAGAAACATTCACTGAAGTGAAAAGGATTAGTAAAGGGTGGAAAAAAAGACTAGCCCCTCCTAGTTTGGGTGAGCAGATTTGGGATTAATTATCAGGCAGCAATCCACATGCAATTAACAGTTCTGACGTGAGAGGACAAAAAACTCAAGCAGATATAAAACATTCAATTCTAAGAGAAGTTCATCAGAGACATCCTTCAGGATTTTAAGGTACTGGAAAGAAGTCCTATGGGCAGTGGGTGGACTCCTCCCAAAATTCCATTAGTATAAGGGACTTTAAATCACAGAAATTAACTTGCTGGAAATCTGTTCCCAATTATTCCTTCAGCTCCAAGGTTAAATTAAATGTAATTAATGATGGTGACCTGCTAATTCATGCTTTTGATAACTGATACCTAGTATATATATAAGAAAAGAAAATGACAAAGACAGGTAATTTAATTATGTGGGTATCACACATGTGGGTGTTATACATGTCAAATTTTAAAGGTAAATTACTATTTTTATTATTTGTGTGAAATGTCATTTTCCATATGGATTCCATTTTGAAGGTGGTTTGGGAAGGGTTCATACCATTTTGAGTACCAAGAAAAACTTGCATAATCTCATTTTACTTACTCTTTTTCAGCTGAATTTTCATCTACATGCTTCAGTCTTCTCTACACAAAGGGCTGTGAAACAGATCTTTGTTTTGCACTGTTACTTCAAGCAGAATGAGTGCTCCTAAACTCCTCTCTCTGGGCTATATCTTCTTCCCCCTGCTGCTTTTTCAGCAGGCCTGGGCTCAGTTCCCAAGAGAGTGTGCCACTGTTGAGGCTTTGAGGAGTGGTATGTGTTGCCCAGACCTGTCCCCCATGTCTGGGCCTGGGACAGACCGCTGTGGTTCATCATCAGGGAGGGGCAGATGCGAGGCAGTGACTGCAGATTCCCGACCCCACAGCCCTCGGTATCCCCATGATGGCAGAGATGATCGGGAGGTCTGGCCCTTGCGCTTCTTCAATAGGACATGTCGCTGCAATGGCAATTTCTCAGGACACAACTGTGGGACGTGCCGTCCTGGCTGGAGAGGAGCTGCCTGTGACCAGAGGGTTCTCGTAGGTAAGTGGAGATATGAATGAGTTCACAAGTCCTGCATGAGACTCAAGGCTCTTAATAAAATCTTAAATCATTTGAGCTGCAAGAATACCTGGAAATCATATAGCTCAACCCTCTCTTTTTATAATTGAGGAAACTGAGGCTTAGAAGGGTTAAGAAACTTCTTTAATGTAAAGGGTTGGAGTTGAAGCTCAGAACTTCTGACCAATATTGTCTCCTGAAACATTGTTGAGCAACCACCATATCCTAGGAACTGTGTTAGGTATTATGACTAGTCAATTCAGTAACTCCTTCAGGTAAACATGTTAATTGTCATAGATGAGGTTCGGAAAGTTCAAACCCACACAGCTGATATTTAGTAAACCTGAAACTCAACTGAGAACTATCTATCTGGCCCTTATATTTTAGTTCTACAGCTACCCCTGCTGACCCTTAAAGAAGTTTCCTACCATGATGATCAAATTCAGGCATTTCAGATGAAGAGTTTGGCCTGCAGACTAAATACTATTAAATAACAAAGCATTAAACAGTAACAGCTAACAATATTTGATTTGTTCTATGTGTGAGATAGGAGACTAAAGGTTTAACAGAACATGTATTGAGTCTTTACTATGAGTTAGGCCTTGGGCTAATTGCTTTTTATGTGTGTGCTCTTTGAACTTTCAATTCTATAAAGCAGGTATTATGTTTATCCACATTTTAATGATTTAAAAAAAAAAAAAACCGAGGCTTGGAAAAATGTGCCCAAAGTCATAGAATAATTTTCTGGTGTTAACTACTATGTTATACCACCTAATTTTGGAAGATTTATGATGGTAAAAAGATAAAAAATTCCAACAAAAATGCCAATAGTGGGCAGAAATCAACACGACAAGGTCACAGAAACATAAAATCCATAGGTAAGATTAAAGAAAGGTAATAGAAATCATGCAGTAAATTGGAGAGAAGAAAAAGAGAGAGAGAGAAAAGGGAAGAAAGAGAGAGAAAGCAGGTTTGAAGAAAGGGTTTTAGTTAAGGATATTTTTAAAAGTATAAAATAATTTAAAACACATTTGAACAGATGGATAAATGGGTGGTGGCGTGTTACAAGATGATTATGCTCTTTCTCTACCCATCCCCTCAAGGCAGATGTTTTCATGCTTGAATTTTGTATCCCTAAAGTCAGGAGAAATCTTCTGGACTTAAGTAAAGAAGAAAAGAACCACTTTGTCCGGGCCCTGGATATGGCAAAGCGCACAACTCACCCTTTATTTGTCATTGCCACCAGGAGATCAGAAGAAATATTGGGGCCAGATGGCAACACACCACAATTTGAGAACATTTCCATTTATAACTACTTTGTTTGGACACACTATTACTCAGTCAAGAAGACTTTCCTTGGGGCAGGGCAGGAAAGCTTTGGTGAAGTGGATTTCTCTCATGAAGGACCAGCTTTTCTCACATGGCACAGGTACCACCTCCTGCGTCTGGAGAAAGATATGCAGGTATGTAAGAAGCGTTTCAGTTTTCAGACTCTTCACAGACAAGTTGCCTTGTTTGTAAAACATTTTAATTCACTAGTTTTCAGAACCATCAGGACATTTGATGAAAGAGCAATTTTATGTTACTAACTTGTCTTTGGCATTTTGTTTTCTCCTTGTTTTGGTTACTTATTAATTAATCTTTATCTTAGTGAAGTGAAAATAAAGGAATATCAATAATAAGTAAAATGAGACATTTGAAGGAATGAATTAAAAGTTTAAAAATATTTTGCAGTTTAATTGAAAACATGATTTTCATAAAATTTGAAACAGAAGAATCTCATTTGCATGTCTTCCTTCTCTAATAAATATAAGCAGATTCCTCCTCCTGGTCAAATAATGTGAGTTAGAGACTTCTCAATCTTTCCAGTCCCAAATGCATCTCTCATCATTCCAGTGATGATTCCTTCCAACATGGTACAGGGTTTAAATTACAAAAAAATAATTCCTTTCCATTTAGACTCTCATATTTTCATTGAACTATATTTTTCCATGTTCCCTACCCTTCGAGTCTTACAGAAGAAACCTATTAAAATATCACATCACTATGTAAGAGGACAGATATGTTAATTTGCTTGACTATAGTAATCACTTTACTATGTAGATTTATATCAAAGCACCATGTTGTACACTAAAATATATAAAATTTGAAAAAAAGTCAAAAAATACCAAAATAATTTTGTCAGTCAGGCAATATTTTTAGTGCAAAGACATTGGCTTTTTATTTGGCACAAAGTGAACCTCAACTCAAGCAGTTATTTCATGCTTATTTTCTAAGCAGACAAGCTTCAAACATATTAAAGCATCTAGTTACACAGATTCTTTACTCTTATTTCTTCTACCAACTTGTCTGTTTCTTGAGAAAAATATTGAAATTTTAAAATAAAATTTTAAGTTGTTAGGTATCAACTAGGAAATCCACAAAGTAAACCTGTTTTCTATGTGAAATAACAGCAATGAATCTCCCCTTTCAAGTTAAAGTATACAAATTAAGCCAAAACTATCTGAAGACAGGAAAGGTATTTAGATTCATTTATTAATTTGCAGAATGCTGTGCCAGCATTATTCCGAGAAAAAGTAAATGGTTAGAAGAGAGAGAATTAATACACTAAAATACAGGATAAAATATTCGTTTGAAAGTGCACTATCCATTTGCAGTTTGAGAGTGATTAAATGAATTCATCTGATACTCTGAACATCATATTTTATAGCTCTGATTGCAAGTGAGACATTTAGTAGATTATGAGTAGATAAATCTGTCATTTGTAATTGACTGCAGATCTTCATGCCTTCAAGTCATTTTCTCATGGGCACACCAAAATGAAAGGGCAGGTGGAAAGTATCTGAAAGCTTCACTTTTGCCTGTGTAAACTTCAACCTCTATGACTTACATTTTAAAAACCCAACAGCACAAGGGATCCAACAAATTACAATTTAAATGTAATTCATGGTTGAAATGCCACATGAATATGCTCTGGCTCCCAAATGTCAGTTGCTGAACCACAAACCAATTCTTAATGATCCCTTGGAAGCTGTCACTAATTTTTGTGAACCACAATGATGGCTTCTAAAGGAGGACTACCAACCCCTGGAGACCAATAACTGAGGATAACTTGGAAAGCTTTTGGCTCTCTAAAACACCCAAGGATAAGAAAATGCTTCCTAGGAAGGGATTTAAAGTGAAAAAGTAGAAATATACTGAGTGCTTGAGAGATAAGATAAAACAATTGCGATCCCTACATTTAAATCTCGTACCATAAATAGAACTTCTCAAGGCCCCAAAGAAATGAGAAATAACAAGGAAATGTATGGTTTAAAGCACGAATGAAATAAGCATGTGATCTTGAGGCCAGCATTTTTAAAAATGTGAGATCAGCTCTGAATGGAAACTAGGTCACTGATCTAAAAAACAATGGGCAGAAAGATTTACTCCAGCTTCTGTTTAGCATTTTTATCAGTATAAGATTTAGGCAGAAGCCTGAGTCTTGAAAGTTTGGATTCTAAGGCAGGGTTTCCTAAATAAAACACCTTCCATGCTCAGTGTGAACGAGTCCATTGGCCTGTGGCCAAACCAGAATCTAAATGCCTAGTCATTCAAATTAAATTTAAAAACAGAAATTAGCACTCCACAAAACATATTTTAAGGCTGGATCTGGCTGCAGACTAAGAGTTAATGATACTTGAATTAAAGATAGGAAAATGGAAAAGGTGGAAATGCCAATAAGTGGATGTTGTTATTGATAATTTTTATATAACCAATATAAATGTAATTACCTGCCTAAAAAAGAAAAAGAAGATCCTTTATCCCTCTAAATCATTTTCAGAAATGTCTGCATAATAAGTTGAGTTTCATTCCCTCTAATGCCTAAATGACACCTTGTAATAAATTACCAGCTTTGTTAAATAAGATTTAACTCCTCTGGGCCCCTCAGACACCACTGATATACTAACCAGTACCTTATTGTCTAAAGAGAGCTAATAGAAATAGGCTGTCAGAGAGTAGACCAAACAGAAAGGAAGAATTATAAACAGAAGCAGAGAATATTAATGTAGTTTCTGTGATCTAGGAAATGTTGCAAGAGCCTTCTTTCTCCCTTCCTTACTGGAATTTTGCGACGGGGAAAAATGTCTGTGATATCTGCACGGATGACTTGATGGGATCCAGAAGCAACTTTGATTCCACTCTAATAAGCCCAAATTCTGTCTTTTCTCAATGGCGAGTGGTCTGTGACTCCTTGGAAGATTATGATACCCTGGGAACACTTTGTAACAGTAAGTTGCAAATGATAGCTTGGAGTCAGAATTTCTTTTTAGATAAAGGGATTAAGTATGTTGCCTGGAAGGCCCTTCATTCTACTAGAGAATTCAGAGTAAAATCTACTTTTATTATAGACAAACAATGTACCAGGCATTCATTAAGCACCTAGAATGTTTAAGGCAGCGTGTAAGTTGCTGCAGGGGAAACAGAAAGCGCCTACACATTTTTGCACTGCTTTTCTTGAGTAATTTGGTCAATGTCTTTCTAGCTTTCTTATTTTGGAAATGTCTAGTTGTATACACTAATCCTCTTAGTTTTCTTAGCACTACTTAGTAGTCATGTGTCTTGTGTTGGAATTTCACAGAAAATGTTTCCTAACAAAATGTGAAAAATAGGCAAAAAGTTGGAAATGCCCTGGGAAGAAAAAAAAGAAAATAAACAAACCAAATGTATGCTTGCAGTTATAAAGTTAGAAAACAAAAGGTGATGTGGGAGATAGTTTTTAGAAAAGGAGGATATGGTACTGATGTCTGCCTCCTAGCTTCTTTCCAGCTCTTCCGAAGTGAACACAATAAGAGAATGCCTAACCAATTGTCCCAGCATCTTTCTCCAGTGATCTGAATGCCACCTCTGTCACAGGTCAAATTTCTGCCCCATGTAGATCTCTTCCTGAGCTTTCCGTTCTCTTCCTTGGATCATATTATTATTTGTGCCTGTGCTAGTAACACGAGGTTTAATTATTAGACACCCCCTACCTCATCTTATTTTTCGTTTTCAGGCATGTATGGCTCTCTTGATTGTTGTTCCATATAAAAATAAGAGTTATGTGAAGTTGTTTTATTATTATAGTCACAACATATTTATTCTACATATATTATTGTATTCATCAAACATTAAATTATTTTATGAACTTAAATAAGGAATATTCTAAATAAATCAAGAAGAATTAGATATATATTTTCACCATTAGATTATTTAGCAGTGTATAGGAATAAGAGAAGTGATAATATATGAACATCTCCTCTGTAGAAGTTTAAAACTTAGAATAAATTTGTATTTGTTTGGTATGCTGAATACATGGTCCCACCTTGTGGCAGAGAAATGAAATTGAGGATCAGGATGTCTGCAGATACCAAAGCATTTATTCTTTTTCTGACCAGGCCATTGTATTTTGGTCTGAGAGTTCTCTCTCTCTCTCTTTTTTTTTTTTTTTCTTGAGACGGAGTCTCGCTCTGTCCCCCAGGCAGAGTGCAGTGGCCGGATCTCAGCTCACTGCAAGCTCCGCCTCCCGGGTTCACGCCATTCTCCTGCCTCAGCCTCCCGAGTAGCTGGGACTACAGGCGCCCCCGCCACCGCGCCCGGCTAATTTTTTGTATTTTTAGTAGCGACGGATTTTCACCGTGGTCTCTATCTCCTGACCTTGTGATCCGCCCGCCTCGGCCTCCCAAAGTGCTGGGATTACAGGCGTGAGCCAACGCACCCGGCCTGCCTGAGAGTTTTCTAGACATTTCCCAATCACCCTGATGATTGGATACCAAAATAAAACACAGTTTAAATGAGTAAATACAATCATAGCACAGGAGGGGGAAGAAAGAAGGAGAGATTTTCTTTTCATCATAATTTGTGTTGTCAATTAATATAACAAGTCTCCTAACTCAGACACATAGTCTCATGACAAATTGAAGAATATTTATTTTAGGTTAAAAAAAATTTTAAGCTTATCCCTTGTCTCACTGCAAGAGATAAACAGCAGACATTTTATTTATAAGGCAAAGGAAAGGGAAAAATTATCATTGTATTGAACAAATATTATGTATCTGATGTGGTATGAAATGCATTGATATAATATCCTATTTAGTCTTCATAACAATTATCTCTTCTATAACCTTTCTTCTTAAATGATCTTGTCCATTTCTGTAGTTCCATTCATCATCTTTTACTGGAGACCCACACGTTTCCAACTTTAGATAAAACCTTCCTTAAGTATTCCATACCCCTGTCTTCACAAGCTTGTTGCATAGTATTTCTCCAATATTCAAAATTAATGAACCAAACTTGGTGGATTGAAAATAGTTAATTATTTTATTGCAGCTAACATTCTTCCAGCCACCAAAATACCATCCTTGAATCAACATACAAAAACACTGTTCTTTATTCACAATACTTCTCAAATGTATTTTCTTCTTCAGACATATGCAACTTTCCATTTATTTTTATGTGGAAATTTCACAGGACTTTGGTCCATAGGATGTTAGGTGCAATGGCAGAGGTTGTCCATATGCAAACAAATTTAAGAATCACTGGAATAAAAAATAAAATGGTTTATTTTTTATTTAAACTAGTTTCTTTACTATCAGCATTTTCTACTGTGGAACTCTGTGAGGGCAAATCAGAATGTAATGCTTTGAAACTTAAGTAATTAATATTTGTTTCTTGGGATTTATTGATAGCTTCCTGAGCAGCAATTCCCAAAACATCAGCTTGAATTGATAGTTTAGCTAGCGATGCTGAAAGTTTTTGGTGATCATGTACACTCAATAAATAGTTTCCAATCCCAACTGAGGCATATGTTTTAGTTACATATTATGTAAATTTTATTATGCTAACTTAACAGGTCCTGATTATTATGTTAATTATAAAGCATAGAACATGGGAAGCTTTCTGAATGAAAGAAAAGGAATAGGAGTTGAAATTGTAATATTATCGCTCCCCAGATTAGTGGATTATTTTGCTATCCCTCTATGGCACATAAATTCCTTTTGGAGACCACTGGGACAGAATGATGCAAAGTTCTCCTAACCAGTCACCTCTCCTCCCACCCATGTAAGGTTTTGACTTCTCTCCACTTCCTAATAAATTACACATAACTTTCTTATCTTGATACTTGATTTTTTTTTTTTTTTCCACAATATAGCTCTGGTCTAGCTTCTTTTCTTTCCTACAGTCCACTACTCTCCTGGCACATACTCCAGGCAAACTATTTCCCAAACAGGCCCCCCCCCCCTTTTTTTTTTTTTTACAGCTAACATGATATTTTCCATATAATGACAGGCACCAAACAACTCTTCAGCACCTATTAAATGCCAGGTACTGTGCTAAGTCTGTGGGATACACACGTTTTCTGTTATAGATAGGGGATTTTGTTATAGACAGAAGAACGTGTATCATCTCTTACCATTTCCTCTACCTAAAATGTTTGTCTTGTAAAATTTCTTTTATTTCACCTATGAAAACTTTTCTTAATCCTATGGGGCTCTTTGTAAATCTATCTTTATAAAGCTTTTCTGGAGATCTGAATGGGCAGGATCTCTCTCTTTCCCCGCTCCCTCCCTCCATCTCTCTTCTTTAAGGCTCCTATCATATTATCTATCCCTAGTATCACAGTTCTTTGTCATTATTTCTCACATTAATTGCTGAAAAAGTTGAAAAATGTGTGTTGGTTGAAATATGTATCACTTTCCAAAGAAATAGAAGGTTTTTTTTTCCTTATTTCTCTGAAGGTTTAAATAGGCAGCATTTGCATACAAAATATCACATATGTGTGACATATAGATTTTAGTGTAGAACTTAGGTTTATGGGATTATTTTGGCAAGATTCAATTTTCCATGGAATTTTCATTTTAATACATTCTTGTGAAAGAAGCATATATTGGTTTAGCAAATGTCAAGACCTGTATCTGTTAGTGTGATTGTTTTTTTTCCTTCAGATACATTTATGTATCACGTATCTACTCGATTCAAAGAAGTGGGACATGATTACTTAGATTTTCTCACTTTAATGCTACCAAGTATGCATTTTTAAATTTTGTTTTCTACCAAGGAAATCCTATATTTCATATTCATGCTATGTATAAAGTTTTAAAGAGCAATAATAAGACATCCAAACATTGTGTAAATGTTTGCACACCCCATTTTTTTCTGCAGGCACTGAGAGCGGGCCAATTAGGAGAAATCCAGCTGGAAATGTGGCCAGACCAATGGTGCAACGTCTTCCTGAACCACAGGATGTCGCTCAGTGCTTGGAAGTTGGTTTATTTGACACACCTCCTTTTTATTCCAACTCTACAAACAGTTTCAGAAACACAGTGGAAGGCAAGTAAATGAAATCAGTACTTTGAAAAGATCTAGCTATCAGAGTAAACTGAATTATTCAAAAGCAAGTTTCTTCGAGAAGGCTTTGAATAGTATATTAATCCTGTGCGTTTATGTGAATGAGGTTGTCTATTATGATACACCTGCTCGAAAAAGGAACTTTCTTAAAGAGAAGAGTCCAACCATGAAGCTCTTTTCATTATGGGAGAAGACCTTGGAAATCATGCTCCAATTTCTTAAACACTCAAAAACAATTTAAATTCAAATTTCTGGTAGCTAGTTGATCAATATGTGTAACTATATCAAGGTCTAGCATTGGCAAACAATATTCAAGACGTTGACAGTGTATTAAATTAGTTTACCTTTTTTTTAAATGAGAGAAATAATAAAATCATTCCAAACAATTAGTTGACACTGAGTAAAGCCTTGCTTGTGCATATGTGTTATTTAGGTCAGTATTAACCTGTAACTTTTTTCAAAAGTCTATACAAATTCGAATTAGCATCTACTGATGCTTAACTTGGTTTTCCTTATTTCACACAAAATATTTTAAAGCTGAGGAAAGTGAGGTATAAAGAGATAAAATTATTATCACAAGATATTCAGCTAGTTACTAACAGAGCATAGGTTCAAATTCAAATTTTCAGAATCCAGTGTCTTTATATAATACATTTTGATACCTCCAAATGATGCTTGATATATATATATATATATGTAAAGTCTTCAAAAGAATATAATTACTTTTATCTTATTATAAACTTGTTATTGTTAAATTTTACCTTCAGTATAGCATTGTCCACGTCTAATGCATCCCATCTCCCCAAAAATGCAAATAAATTTCTCTGTCGTATGATCAGAGATACTTGGTATATAAATCTAATAATTATTTTTAATTCTCTCACCTTTTAGTCTCAAAATTATATGCCATTTTAACCTATTTTTGATTATTTTAATAACTACCCAAATGCACTGATTTGAATATGATTCAATAAAAAATCACTACATTTTGGCTAATCTGTAAACTAAGGCCATCAGCACTGATTTTTTTTTTAAATGTGCAGATTGTGTCTTCTTAATGCCCAATCAGAAGACAATTATACTTATTTCCTGACAAAACGTATAAAAAGACTAGTGACAAGCCACCTTCCATATATATCACAGGCAATCTTTAAATGTTTTTGAGTCAAATAATAGTGGAATGGGTGCTTGAAAAAATGCATAGTTGACTACATAAGTGGCTACAACTATACAATTCATCTTAGATGAAGAGAGAACTGGTTAATGTATTTTAAAGTCTGATTTCATTTTATAATACACAACCATTCCCTGATCTCAAACCTCTGGTCCTTCCAGCCAATTAGACATCCTACATCATAGACCCTCCATTTTTATTTATGACCTGTCCTATACCTATCCTTGTTTTCTCCCTTATATATGGAATATATATATGTATATATGTATATATATGTGTGTGTGTGTGTATATATGGAATTGAGATATTTATCAAAAGCTGTATAAATGTTTTGACAGTAGGTTTTCTCAGTGTTTAAAACTAGCACAAAGATGGTAGAAAGCCCTGAGAAATTGTAGCTTCCCCATAAAAAATAAAGTAGTTTTCCAAAAACAAACATGCTGACAGTCATTCAAAGGTAAGGTAGGAGGCTGAAGTAACATCTGGCAACTTAAGTTCCAAAACAATCAGAGCATTCTTCTCCAAATTGTGTCAGCAGTTTTTAGTAGAAACTGGAGGGTTTTTCACTATCTTTATTCTCATGTAGAATAATGTCTGCCTTGTCAAATAGAGTGTCTATATATTTTGACTGGTATCCTTTGCAGGTCATTATTTTTAACCTGGAGGCTACATTTAGAATGTCATGCCACTAGCATAAAACCAATCTAGCTCTGGGTATAGCAAACAAATATCACCAACCATAGGTACAGAGAAGCAGTGCTATTATATTAAGGCAAAAACTGGCCTGACAAGCCTTGGAAAAATTGTTTCCCAATATAACCATTACTATTAACTGGAAAAGTAAAATATGTTCAATAGTTTTACAATTCTCCTCCTTATTATGTGTCTAGGTTACAGTGATCCCACAGGAAAGTATGACCCTGCTGTTCGAAGCCTTCACAATTTGGCTCATCTATTCCTAAATGGAACAGGGGGACAAACCCATTTGTCTCCGAATGATCCTATTTTTGTCCTCCTGCACACTTTCACAGATGCAGTCTTTGATGAATGGCTGAGGAGATACAATGCTGGTAAGACATTTTCATATGCCTTTTGCATGGTCAGCCAAGCGGACTGTTTAGATGGCATAGTTATCAGTTTAAGCTGGGCACTCAGTACATAAAAACACATTCAAAATAGGGATAACATAGCTGTAATATCAAGTCACTTCCAGACATTCAATTCTACTTTGAAAATGCAGGCAAGAAGTCTCTCCAAATAGTTATTATAGGATGATATTTTTAACCACTTGCTAGGACTAACCAAATCACCTCTCCTAATTTTTGCTATGAAAAAAATGCTACCATGTTTTACAAATTTTTCTCACCCTCATCTTCCAACATAAATTCTAATTACTTTTAAATATAAATGAAGAAAACCTTATAGAGCTCTTCTTTGATATCCCAAAAGACTAAAAATTGTATATCCATAATCCACAGTTCTTATTTTTATTGCTTAATGGCCTCTCACAAATAGAAATTTTGTTCCACTTGAAAAGTTAACGTTGGCTTTTATATCACACTACAGGAAATCTCTTTTAAGTTCATTTCAATGCATTCTTTAAAATATTATTTAAAATGCCTCCTTCTCTCTGACTTCCTATACAGCTGAGAGCTTAGCATTATTTTTCAAACAATAAAAGTGCTTCCACTGGTTAAAACATCACAAATTTTCATATGTTGAAAGCATTCTCAATTTTGGCTTCTGTGCCTTTAGTTCATCACACACATGAACATGATATTGTAGCTTAACTACCTATTGATTTATGTATCCATTAGGCATGCTTACATTTCTGTGTGTATATGTGTGCAGTAAAGTCCTCTAATTCAACCTAATTAGGACCATTAATTGATGAAATTGATGAAAATAGTTTGTTCCATCAAAAATTATTCAAGAAACAACTTACACATAAGCCTGTAATCCCAGCACATTGGGAGGCCAAGGCAGGAGGATCACTTGAGCCCAAGAGTTTGAGACCAGCCTGGTCAACATAGTGAAACCCTGTATCTACTAAAATCACAAAAATTAGCCAGGCATGGTGGTGGGCATCTGTAATCCCAGCTACTGGAGAGGCTGAGGCAGGAGAATCACTTGACCCCAGGAGGTAGAGGATGCAGTTAGCCAAGATCACACCACTGCACTCCAGCCTGGCTGACAGAGACAGACTTGATCTGAAAAGAAAAGAAGAAAAGAAAAGAAAGAAGAGGGGAGGGGAGCGGAGGGGAGGGGAGGGGAGGGGAGGGGAGGGAAGGGAAACAACCTACACATAAATATTGGTTCAGTTTTCAATCAGTTGTGAATTCAGTTATTGGAGTTTCATCTCATTTTTCATGTGTATTTATATACGTAATGGCAACCACAATTAATTATCTATAATTTACACTGTCAGCTTTTTTTAAAAGTGAAACAATAAATGAGTGACTTTTGAAATACGATATGAGGGCAAATATTTAGCCATACACCTTTAACAAATCTTTCCAAAGTGTTCATTTTACATACTACAAAAACAACACCCTCCTCTTTGTTTTACAGTCATGATGACCACTTTATGTTTGCTTAACTAGATTCCTTTTATTACAGTAATGAGTAAACTCGAATTAATAGGTTTAGGAATTAACAAAACCAACTTTTGTTAAACATGCACTTCTGGGAACCATATGGCAATGTTCAAGTTGTATTTATTCAGTTATTCACAATGCCTTGGGTGTTAGTAAACTTTTCAGAGGAAACGGAGACTATTCAGTAACCTAGCAAATCTCTTAAATGGAGTTTTCTTTCACCTTTGAAAGAAAGGAAAGATATTCCTTCGCCTTGTGTATCTTGGCTGAAAATATAATTATTTCACATTCATAGCAAGTTGTTAAAGGTTTTCCAGATTTTAACCTAAAGGTCACTGATGAACCAGAAAAACACCTTTTGAACATTTTTTTCTGACATTTTCTTTCTTTGCAATATATAGCAGAAGATTTCTCAATAACTTGAATTGTGGTGGGAAGAGAAGTACCATAAATGAAAAATAGGAAACTATCCTGCAGCACATTGCTGATAAAATGTGGCCATAAAATTATAGGATAGGTCAATGTAAACACTCCAAATTGCATGAAAGCTAAGCTGAAACAATTAGCCTCCTTCTTAAATATTCCTTGTACCTGCAAATACCTTTTAGAAAGCAGTGTCATAAAACAACTGTAAAGAAGAGAAAGAAAATTTAGAAAGATTACAAAATTTTATAAACTCTCTATAAAGCAGAAGTCTTGTTTAAAATAAGTCTAGGAGTGGAGGGATGGAATTCTTTTTCAAAATGATTGAAAGGTTTTTACAAATACAGAAAGCTCTTTACAAATTGCAGAATAATAGAATTATTAGGCTCAGAATGGAAAAAAAATTACACTTTACAAATAAAGAAAAGTAGAGTCATTCAAGTAGTAATGTCCATTACAGATTCCTCTCGTTAGACATGAAATAGTACAATTAAGAGCATCCAAACTCTAGTTACTACCATGTTAATTTCTATTTACTAATATTTCTGATCTATGTACACATTCAATTCAATTCCTTCTCTTTTATTTCGACTAAGAATTATATGAGGTAAGTTTTAAATATAGCAGCCCAGAAGTTCAGTGTATTTTCAGAAGAAGCAGTTTATACATTTCCAAGAGTAATCACTACTTTACTTTTTGAGCTGCAAGAGAAATGAAGTAATCACACATACACTTAAATCTTTTCATATATATTGTTTTCAAATCTACTATTTCCTGGTCAGTATTCAAGGTACCAGAAATATGATAGTATACAAAAATCCACCAACAAATTTTCTTCCTGAAACTTTTATTCCTGTTTAAAAATTGACAATAACCATATGTAAATACAGCATATTAGATGGTGGAAGTCTCTATAGACAGATAAAATCAGGAAATGGGAAAGGAAGTACTGTGTAGATATATGGAAGAATGTCCTAAGACAAAGGAACAGGGAGCCAACTGTGGCTGGAGTAGAGTGGGGTCTGGGGAGAGAATGGTGAGAGAGAGTAAGGTAAAAGGGATCACAGGAGGCAGAGCCTGAAGGATACTGGGATTAACTCTGAGAGAGATAGGGGGCCATGGAGGATCTTGCATAGGGAAATTACAGGACAATCCAATTGCTATTGTTATTTTTACTATTATTTCTCCCCTCATTTTAATGGACAAAACTTTACCACACAGCTGAAGCTGAACTGGATTGAGGCTGGTCAAATCAGAGTTAAGCAGAAAACTAAAATGGGGAATTAAAAAGTTTTCTAAATTATCTTAATACCTAATGCTAATAAACAATGAATTTATAATACATTAGAATGTGAATTATTTGAGAGTAGAAATATTGTCTCTTTTTTTCAATGCCACAGCCTAAGTGCCTAGACCAGCATCTGGCATTAGTAGGTACTCAGTGGATTTTAACAGATAAATATTTAATTAGCTTTAATACATAGTAAATTTAAAGTCACAAAAATATCAACACTACTTGGCATTTCTATGATAAATTTTTCTTCAATCCAGATGCTGAAACACCCTTCTGTGATTCACGGAATCACTGTACCTGTCAAGGTATTATATCTACAAGCAAAGAGAAAATCTAATACTTAGATAGCTGTCTTAGTTTGTTTTCTGTTGCTTATAACAGAATCCCTGAAACCAAGTAATTAATTAAGAAACTGAATTTATTTATTATAGTTATGAAGGCTGAGAAATCCAAAGTTGAGGGCCCACATCTGTGAAAGCCTTACTGGTGGGGACTTTCTGCAGAGACCCTGAGTCAACCCAGGGTGCCACATAGTCCAGAGGCTGAGTATCTTAGCTTAAGTGTCTCCCTCTCCCTTAATAAAGTTACCAGTTCTTCTCCCATGATAACCCATTAACCCATGAATCCATGAATGGATTAATCTATTCATTAGGCTGAATTCTCATAATTCAATCACCTCTTAAAGGCCGTACCTCTTAATACTGACTTATGTTCCCATTGGTGTCTGCCCAATCCCACTTCTAACTCTTTTGTGTGTGTGTGTGTGGCATTCTATTTGGTGTTTAATTGTACCAACATAAATATAGAACAAAAAAAAGAGAAACAAACATCTTTTGCCACAAAAAAATTTCATTCTTTTTATTCCTGATGATAGAAACTCATTAATAATATAAATAGCCATAGTTTATATTCATGAGGTATCAGGAAGTGAATAGGATTCCAGGACCTTGATTCAAAATTTTAAGCATTTTTTGCTAACAGAGTAAAGCCCTAGGAATAAAGCTAATATTGATTTCTCTAAAAGTAAACAGACAAAATAAAAAATATTGAGCAGAAATATTCATAAACAAGCACAACCTCTAATAGATATGCCGTATCTCAAATTTTAAATTACAGCTGATGCCACAGCAAATTACAGGTTTATGTTTTCTTTGGCTTTGAAAAACACATTTAATACCTTATTCAAATTGCTTTATGTAATTTTTAAAAACTGTTCAACATCATTATAGATGATGAAATACTAAAACTCCCCTGCTTTTAAACTCTCTTTTTTTATTAAGTGGTATATTGGTACTGTATTCAAAGCATTTTCTGTTTTATGTAATTTCCCATCATGCTGTAGTGAAAATTCTTATCTTTATTCAGTGTAAAATAAAAATAAAATTTTTTCATGTTCTCCTTGAATATTGGATCCCTTTAGAACTCAATAATGATATGAATATTAATTTTATTATGTTTATTAACAAGTTGTTTTTGGAATAATTTAGATATATCTACATTTCCATTGGAAAATGCCCCTATTGGACATAATAGACAATACAACATGGTGCCATTCTGGCCCCCAGTCACCAACACAGAAATGTTTGTTACTGCTCCAGACAACCTGGGATACACTTATGAAGTTCAATGGCCAAGTAAGTATTGAAAGTGTATTTTTACTGTGATAATTTCCACAAGCAAATATGTTGTCTTTAAAGTAATCACAGTGTTCTGAAGCTATGTTTTCCATTTGGACTTAGAAACTTTCATTTGTATTTTTATTTGAGGATAAGGGAGGGAACTTGATATTTGTTGAGAGTCCACACTAAGCTGACACTGATCTTATTGTACAGCACCCTATCTTATTTAATCCTCACAGTGCTTTGGGGTGAGTATGAAAATCTTCATTTTACAAATAAGGAAGCTGAGGCTTAAATAGGTTAGCTATTTACAGATTCACATTTCTAATAAGGGAAGAGAATGAGTTTGAGCTTAGGCCCATGGAATATGCCCCAATTCTTCTACTATACCATATTGCCTGCATTTATCTATCTTAAAGGAAAAGGGAGTGGGATACTTTTCAGTGTTTTTCTGAGATTTTGAAAACCAAAAACTTCTTGTTTAAATCTTTCCCCAACAAAGGCAGTAGGGCATAGTGGAAAAGTACAAGACTTATACTCTAAAATACTCAGGCTCCAAAGCCAACTTTACTTCTTACTAACCAGGTGACATAGGCAAGTGACTCAAACTCTTTGAGACATCATTCTCTCACTTTCACAAAATGAAATGGAAATAACAATGACTATCCCAATAGGGTCCACTCATTAAAAAAAATCAGGAAGTGGCTTCAAGGCCATGTGACCATTATAAATTAAATATGAGGATTTCTATTAAAATAGACATTTCTACCTAAATTTCAGGTGTCCAATTTTTGGTTATAACTATTATAATATTTATCTTTTTATTTTTATCTTTCTTTCCAAATAGGTCGGGAGTTTAGTGTACCTGAGATAATTGCCATAGCAGTAGTTGCCGCTTTGTTACTGGTTGCGTTGATTTTTGGGACTGCTTCTTGTCTGATTCGTGCCAGACGCAATATGGATGAAGCTAACCAGCCTCTCCTCACTGATCAATATCAACACTATGCTGAAGAATATGAAAAACTCTGAAATCCTAATCAGTCTGTGGTCTAATAGTTGCCCTACTGTCTTATGAATTAGTATCACAAAACTACCTGGTTGAATGTAATAGATTGAGTTGTTAACTGTATCTTCTTTCACTTTGTTACCTTCTTTCTAATACAAGCATATGTTAGAATTAAAGATCCAGGCATAATTTTCAAAGCTGGGAAGACTCTTTCAGAATCTTTTCAATGGGTTTTAATTTTCAGTTCTATTTAAAATGGTGAGTGGCACTAACTCCATGATATTTAAGGATAGTGTGAAGATCTTTGGCATGATTTAAAAGTTGAGTATGTGAAGATATAAGTAAGCTACTATGCTTTGTTTACGTGTAAAGGAAAATAATGTTTGATAGTGAATGTCCACTTAAAATACATGAATGGGCATTTCTAAAATGTTAAAACATAAACACATTTCCATTCATGGATATTTGTCAACAGCTTTAAAGAAAAACACAGTTATTAATTAAAGCAAATTATATGTAGTTATAAACAAATGAAATTTTGATTAAACTTTTCAAATTAATGTTCCAATTTGAAGACCAATCAAATATATTATTTAGTCAACATATACTATTTAGTCTCAGGTTCAAGGCTACAACAAAATCACCATCTTTGTCAAGCTTTGGAGAGGGAATATCTTTGCTTTCTTAAGCAACAGTGGATATTGCCTTTGTTTGCCACTGTGTTTTCCTGCCACTCAATTCACTGAAAAAGAAACTACCTATCTATACATTTCACCTACTAATTTCTCTTCTAACATCTTAGAGGTCCATGAAGAAAGCATATGGAGAACATGTTTTATACTGCTCTATAAATAGTATTCCAATCACTGTGCTTAATTTAAATAGCATTCTCTTATCATTTATCAGCCTTTTATGTATTTTCCAAGTAAAATATTAACGTATTATTTCACTGGTCTTCTTTTTTATCTAGTTCTATGTGAATGCTATTTTTCCCTTCTCTTCTAACATGATATATATTTTATCTTTTTGATCTTGTGCTATGACACAGTCTTCCAAAGAATTGTATAAGGTGGTCATAAGTGAACATTTTAATTAAAATCGGTAAAAATAAATAGTAACAATAGTAATCATACACTATAGAAAATGGCTAAACTGAGATTCTAAATTCTACAAACAGAAACAAGTTGAAGTTATGTATCCCTGATTGGTTAGTTGGTTTTCCTATATTCAGCAATATTAAGGCTATATATACACAAGATAAACAAATAAAATATATCAAAGAGCATGCATATAACAATAGGATATTTTACACTAGCATTACTCAATTTATTCTCCTGGAATACATTGCAATTTGTTAAAATACAGTATACTCACAGCTTTTCAAATAAATCATTGCATAACGTAAGATGCCTTTTTATATAGAACATCAATGAAACTAAATACCTCACTTTATATTTTTGTAGATTTACTAATTACTCATTTCAGAAACATTTATTAAGCACATACTAGATGTCAAAGATTTAAAGGCACTATAGATTTGGAGAGAAGAAAATAAGAATTGTAAAATTGAGAAGGTCATATTTGACTTGTGCTTCAAGGAATGCCAATGGATTTACCAAATATAAAAGCAGAGAAGGGCATTTTATTCAAAAGTGACAGTATGGACAAGGGCACAGAAGTTTAAAAGAGCATGGAACTTTTGAAAATATAAAATAGGTCAGTATGGTTAAAGCATAGTTTTTATGGCGGGGAGTAAAAAGACAAATTGGAAATGAAACCAGAGTGTCCTATATGCAATTCTTAATAATTGGAATTAATTCCATGGGAACTAGGAAACAGGGAGAGTCATAATCAAGCTGTATATTTATAAATATAGTAGTGATGGTGCTGTTCACAAATAGTGTTGAAGAGAAACAATTTGGAATGGTTAAAAGCTAAGAAACTAGTTAATATGGAATAGATTGTGGGAGAGAGAAAGAAGTCTTGTTTCAAAACATCAATTCTAAATAATCATAATTATAAGATAAAGTTGTACACATCTATAAATATAATAAATGCAGCTTATATTATAAATACTATATAATATTAAAGTTATAAGTATAATATAAATATAACTTTGAGTAAATCATTACAAAAACATCAGTTAACAATGGAAGAGAGATTAAACAATGTGAGAGAGGATTAAAACAAGAGCAAAACAGAAAACTATTAACAAAATGGCAGTTAGTAAGTCCTCACCAATCAGCAATTATTTTAATGTAAATGGCTTAATATCCAAAATTAGAATGCTTATAGTAGCTGAATGAATCAAAAAACATGATCCAGTGACTTGCTGTCTATGAGATTCACTTTAGATTTAAAAATACATATAGGCTGGAAGTAAAGGAATGGAAAAGGATATTCTGAAAATGGTGAAAAAAAAAAAAAAAGACAACAGGGGAGGCTATCCTACCACACAAAATAGACAAAGTGAAAAACTGTCTCTAGAGGTGAAGTTCATTATGTAATAATTAAAGGATCAATTTAACAAGATATAATAATTGTAAGTATATACATATTAAATATTAGAGCACTTAAATATACAAAGCAAATATTGATAGATCTGAAAGGAGAAATTGATAGCAATATAATACTAGTAGTAGAATCCAATATTCCACTTTCATTAATGTACAAAACATCCAGGTAGGAGATCCATAAGGAAAGAGAGTACTTGAACAACACTGTACACCAATTGGACTTCAGGAACTTATACATTACATACCACTCAACAGCAGCAGAATATTCTTATACTTCAGCAACATGTTCTTCTCAAACACACGTGGAACATACACAGGATAAATTATGTTAGGCCTCAAAACAAGTCCCCCAAAATTAAAAAGATAAAAGTCATTTCAAAGATCTTTTAAGGTCACAATTGAGTAAAATTAGAAATCAATAGTGCAAGAAAGTGGGAAATTCACAACGATGAAAAAACAATACACTCTTAAATAACTATTGGGTCAGTTAGGAAATCATAGAGGAATTTAAATTATACCTCAAAGCAAGTGAAAACAAAAATGCAACATACCAAAACTTAACGAGATTCAACAAAAGTACTAAAAAGGAATTTTGTAGCAATAAATGCCTACATTGAAAACTAAGGATCTCGAATGAGCACCCTACTTTATGCCACAAAGAACTAGAAAAAGAACAACAAACTAAGCCCAAAGTTAGCAGAAATAAATAAATAATAATAATTAGAGTAGAATAAGTACAGAATAATAAAACAAGAGAAAATTCCGAAAATTAAGGGGTTTTTTTGAAAAAATAAAAAAATTGACAAACCCTTAGCTAAATTAAGAGGAGGAGAGAAGACTCAAAATCAGAAATGAAAGAGGAAGCATTAAAATGTATTCCTAAGAAACAAAAGGATCAGAAGAATCTTTTATGAACAATTGTATGCCAACAATTGGATAACTTATAAGAAATGGATAAATTCCTAGAAACATACAACATACTGAGACCAATTTCAGAAGAAATAGAAAGCCTGAATGTAACAATAATAAACAAGAAAATTGTTGCATAATCACCCATTTCTTGTTGTATAAGCACCCATTGCACGTGAGTGCTACGAACTGATTTAAGCTTTATAGTCTAAGTGGAGTCAATTAAAATATCTGACTGTCCTACACATGAAAAATAAAAAGCTATTACTTTTTTGGCCTTCAGTTACATCTTGTCTTCATGTCCAGAAGCAGATTTCAGACATAGCGCTTACTTACAAGTTCGTGTAATTTTAAAACATGAAAAGATAAGTTTGGGGCTATTAAAATAACTGTTCCAAGGTTTAGTTATAAGACATTTGTTCGGAGCCCAGTCCGTGAATATCCAATAATGCTATGTATTTTTCCTTTGCTATAGCCTGCTCAAACTTTTCACAACGAACTGATCAATGGAAAATCAAGTTGAGCAGAGAGCTAATATAAATGTGAAAAAAATAGATTTGAAAAATGTATCTATAAACCAAGAACAGAGTCTGATATGAAGGTAATAAAGGAAAATGCAAAATATGGTAGTTAAAAAGCATGATGGCAAAATTAAAGGGTAGAAAGAGACAGGAGTTTTTGCAAAATAACCACGGAATTTTAATTTTAAATTAAATATAAGCCAATAGTGCAATGCATCCCATAAAGGGAAAAATGAAATGCAACTGATCAAGGAGGAAAACAGTGAGGTATTGGGCTTCATTAATACACAAAAGGAAACTCGTGGTGTTTGAATCACACCTGGCCTGTTTTACAACTTTCAGGCCACACATTAAGGGGAACATTGGCAAACTGACCTTCTGCCTGTATGTTTTATCCCTTATTAAAAGGGAAGTATTGAAGTCTACCACTATTATTGTATTGCTGTCAATTTCTCCATTCAGATATGTCAATATTTTATTTATATATTTAGATGCTCTAATATTGAATATGTATATACTTATAATTGTATCTTCTTAGTGATTGTTCATTTTATAATATAATAACCTTTATCTCTAGAGACAATTTTCAACTTTAAGTCTGTTTTGCCTGACATAAACATAGCCATTTCTGCTTTCTTTTTGTTACCATTTTGGAATATCGTTTTCTATCTTTTCACTTTCAGCCTATGTGTATCTTTGCATCTAAAGTGAGTTTCTTGTAGATAGCAAGTCACTGGATCTTGTTTTCTTCATAATTCAGTCTTGGCATATTGTTATATTCATTCATTTTCACAGTGCTATAAAGAAATACACAAGACTGGGTAATTTATAAAGGAAAGAGGTTTAATTGACTCACGGTTCCACATGGCTGGGTGTGGGGTGGGGGTGGCTCAAGTGACTTATAATCATGGCAGAAGGCAAAGGAGAAGTAAGTACCTTCTTCACAAGGCAGCAGGGAAGATAAAACAAAGGGAGAAGAGCCCCTTAAAAAATCATCAGATCGGCCGGGCGCGGTGGCTCAAGCCTGTAATCCCAGCACTTTGGGAGGCCGAGACGGGCGGATCACAAGGTCAGGAGATCGAGACCATCCTGGCTAACACGGTGAAACCCCGTCTCTACTAAAAAATACAAAAAACTAGCCGGGCGAGGTGGCGGGCGCCTGTGGTCCCAGCTACTCTGGAGGCTGAGGCAGGAGAATGGCATAAACCCGGGAGGCGGAGCTTGCAGTGAGCTGAGATCCGGCCACTGCACTCCAGCCTGGGCGACAGAGCCAGACTCAGTCTCAAAAAAAAAAAAACAAAAAAAAAAAAACAAAAAAAAAAATCATCAGATCTCCTGAGAACTCACTCACTATCAAGAGAAAAGCCTGGGGGAAATCATCCCTATGATCTAATCACCTCTTACCAAGTCGCTGCCTTGACAAGTGGGGATTGCAGTCAGAGATGAGATTTGGTTGAGGACACAGAGCCAAACCATATTGCCTGTATATTTATAAGAATTCATCAATTTCTTCTATATTATCCAATTTTTGGCACATACTCGTTCTTAAAAGTCCCTTATGATCCTTTATATTTCTGAGGCTTTTATTACAGTTATTTTTGCCCCTATTCATCAAGGATTGAGGCCCCTATAAATCCCCTCAATTCTCCTGCATTTAAGTGAGTGTTCTTAAAGAAATCTTTGTTCCCAGATTTTTAAAAACCATATTTACTGTAATATTATCAAGACATTACATTAGGAGCCATACCTTACCCATGTGTTCTTTGGTTTGTTGGTTCCTAATTTATAACTATGGGTTGTAAACGTGGTATGGAATTTTAGCAAAGTAGAAATTAAGCCAAATTCATTTATCCTTCAGCATAGCATACTTTCCAAAAGTTTCCTATTGAAACTTTCTTATAAAGATGGAATAAATCTGAGTATTGTCCAGTCTGGCTCTTTCATTATTCAGATAAATAAATTGCATTACATGGAGGTGAACATATTTGTACAAGACAATACAGCTAATAAGAACTTACTTTTATATTCCTCCACAACTCATTTCATTTGGTAAGATGAAATACAGGATAATGCAGAAATTATAGGATATGGCAAGGATATAACAGCCCAAAAATACTAAGAAGATGTGGTTGTCTCATAATCATGAAGATCAGAATAACTAAGCTACTTAACATTGTTTCACCAATTTCTAGTGCAGTGAACAGTAAATGTTTACAAGGGGGAAGAATGAACAGACACATTTTACTGAAATATTTCATACATATATGAAATTGAAAGATAAATGAAACCCAATACAGTTATTAGAAAGATGAGAAGATGAGATTGATAAGTTCCTAGAGAAATAAATATTGTTGACTGAGACTGTAGAATACAGGATTAATTTTTAATATATATTAGAAATTTTTCCAGCGATAACTTAAGCCTCAAAAAAGGTTGGAAATATGTAATTGTGTACATAAGGTATCACACTAAATGCTCTCAAAAAGCAAATAATTTGAATTTTGATTTGATTAAGATACACATTAATTGTATAATTATTTTGTTAGTACATTTTTAAAGTTTTTGGGAAATAGAGCCAAATCTTTGTATAGTTCTCTATCCTTATCCTAGTGGAATGTCTTGCATGTAATAAGCTTTGGATAAATACTTATTAAAAACAATAATAATGGTTTGAAGAGAAGAATGATGTCAACACAAATGAAGGATAATAATTATCATCTCAGGGCAAAGAGGAGGATTAAAAAAATCAAAATTTTTAAAAAACTGATTATCTAGAGAGAAATATCCTGGGAATGCAAGTGTTTCTATTGTTGAAAAAATGTACCCTATAATCAAGAAAAATAGGTCAATAGTTCCTATCGCCTTAAAGAATTCTAAAATTTTACTATTTTATTCTCTATTATTCCATGCTTAAATAGGCAAATCTATTGATTTGTCTGCTTTTTATAATAAGAAAGGAGAAAAAACCATATTCACGAATATTCTGCAAAATAAAGACATCATTATCAACTAATAAATTGTCTTTCTCTTATACCTGGGGATACCAGTAATATACACCTTTATTTTAGGACCTATCTTGTAGCCCTGAATGATTCGTATGTAAAAGTTCTAAATTTCACTGTTGTTAGAGAAGAAAGACTCAAACCTGAGCTAGCTTAAATAATGTCTGCAACTCAAGAAAAAAGTTCTTTTCTGTTGGAAATGATCTAACATAAACCAAGAAATGATCAAACACAAACTACATTTTATGTTAAGTGAAGGAGACAGAAGAATATAAAAGTCATATCTCCACAGGAGGTATGTGGAGTGTAAAATATCTTGTGTGTGGACAGTAAATACCTTGGAGGTGTGTGGACAGTAAAATACCTTGTTGAAAGGATATATTCAGTTCTATTAGATTAGAGGAATTCATCCAAAAAGGATTATAAAACACCAAACAAATTAAAAAGTGGGATAATTATTAATTCTAGGGAAACAACGATTTGTGTCAGAAAAGAAAGTCATTGTAGTGTACTATGTACTATGCTGTAAACAAAAATTCCATCTAAATAGTAAAAGAAATTGATTAAATAACAACAAAAATATGATATAACTAAATTGAAAAATGCAAGCAAGGGTGAAGTAAAATATGTTGGTGAGCAGGGCTATGATAAAAGCTGAGTCCTCATCATCCAAGGTAGAATATCAAAACTTACTATCTCTAAGTTTTTAAAAAAGATTAAAAATACATTTAAAAACAGAGGCAAAATTAGAAGAAATAATTTGAAGAGCTGAAAAAGTTGTATCAAAAAGTGTCATCTGTGTATAGGAAAGGCTGAGGCAGGAGAACCTTGGTCATTCTTTACCAACCTTGACTTTTTTAAATAAAAATTTTTAAAAAGCAAGTGATACTTCTGGAAACCTCAGTGAAGAATGATTTATCTCAGAATGTGTAACACTAAAGCAGAAATTCATTCTTCATGTGTTCTCCTATTATATAGAAGTATTTACACTTCTAATTTGGGGAAAAGAGAAAAAAGGACAGGGCTTTCAAATAGAAACTTAGCAAAATGAGTAAGAACAATCATTAAGCACTTTGATTAAATAAGTAAATTACACATGGAAATACACTCTGGCATTCTTTTTTTTATTTATGCTCCAAAATACTGGCTTCTGGCATGTTGTAAAATACATTTCTTCATTGTTACTTCTTTCTGGTCTTCAGATTTACTCAGACTTTTGCCAATATATCTGCTAAAAATTGAATAGAATATTATCCCAAGATGGCACCTTTGAACATATTTCAAAATGTTGATTATGAATATCAAACTGAAATGAGCAGTGAAGACACCTGTTATTCCTTTTCTGGTTTTAAAAAATGTTCATGTCATTCTTGAAAGCAGAAGAAATGAAATTTTCATTTTAGTAGAAATGAGTTTGTGTGATTAATAATCTACACAAGACTGAAATGTTCAACTAAATAACAATGACAAAAATGTATCTTCTTTATCGACTAAAATTCTCTTGTATACATTATCCCCCTTTATTATGATCACTGATCATAAAGCCCTTCCGGGCCACAAAATGAAGAGTGAGTGGCATATCACCCAAATGGTTTCACATACAATAGATGATGATGCCAGGACCAAAGACACTGATAATTTGTGACAAGGGTGAAAGGGCTAGCCAGCTCTGGGAATCAGCCCCAATCAGCTGCTGAGAATACAGTGAAAGTCATGGTTAACTTTGTACATGTACACTTAAAGGTTTCAAAACTAGCCTGAGAGAAGGCTCAAAAACTTATTTTAACTTACCTGGAAAAAATTATAATTTATAGAAAAGTTGCAAGAATAAAATAAATTCCCATGGACACTGCACTTAGATTTAACAATTGTCAATATTTTGCACATTTGCTTTTTTACTCTATCTCCACACATACCTATGTGTGTATCGTTATTATGAATATTTTTCCTGAACAAAATTGAAAGTAAATAGCAGATATTATGACATTTTATCCTTGTTTTAGTATGTGCCTCCTAAGAGCAATGGCATTCCCTTACATAATCACAGTACAACAGTCAGGAAATTTAAAATGGATGCAATACTATGTTCTAACATATAATCCATATTCAAATTTTCCACGTTTCAGTACTATCCTTTGGAGTGATTTTTTTAAAATAATAAACTCAACATTTTGAAGAAGAAATAAAAACAATATGACATAAAAATATAAACAACATAAGAGAAACTTAAAGAGTAGAAGAAAAGGCGAAGAGAGGACATTCTATCAAATTTCCTTTGGGGGAAAAAGTCAACATCTGTTTGTGATAGGCAACATAATAAGACTAATTCTATATTCAAGCAGCCCTAGTTTGGCTTCCTGTCTCTTTCATTTATTAGCAAAGTGTCCTTGAGCAAGTCCTTGAGCAACTCCTCTAAGCCTCAGTTTTCTTTATCTGTAAAATAAAGGCGGTTCTTACAAAATAGGGATTTTTAGAACATCAGAAGTGATAACGGTATGTCTCCCAATCCCTAAAATGTAGTACTTGTTTAGCAAATTTCAGCTTTTATTCCTAGATTCATAAAAACTTAACTCTTTACAGTTACCTCCTTAAAAAAAATGATTTGGCAAAAAAGAATTTATCTCTTGGTTCCTAAGTTAAATCTCTTGGTTCGTGATACCATGTTGCACACGGGTTTCCAACTGAACACTCTCATCCCACTGCCATTGAAGGGCATGTCACAGCTAATTATCTGTCATCACGCCCTGTTGCATAGGCAGTACCTTGCCTGCTGCTGCTGGGACCTCAGTGCTGTCTGTTGATTCATTTGCATTGCCTCCTGAGTGTCTCTGCTGTGTATGGATCACACAGAATGAAGCCCAGGGGCCAACTGGCAGACCCATCTGAATTGTGGAACATATCTAAGTCCCCTCCTCATTACTTAGTGAGTAATGTGGGGGATGTTCCCTAGTTCACACACCCTGGCAATGTAAACGGTCATCTGCTGCCTCATCTGCTTCTCCGCGTCTGGGGTGCAGGACCAGATCGGCTGAGGAACTTTGCTAGCACTTATGCAAATAGCTATGGGAGCTCCTGGGTTTGGCAACATTCCTTTCAGTAGCCTCATTTGTGGCTGCACCGTCTGCCTCTTTTGTGCTTTCACAGCTTTGTGAGGCAACCTCAAAATAGATCTCTCCCATACTCAAGTTGTATTTATGTCCCTTTACCATGGAAAGACTGAAACCCTTCCCAATACATTTAGTGCTCCCTGTTCGGTGTCTGAGTGACTGTGAGGTTTCCATTTAAACTCTAAAAGAACACGTATTTGAAGCAAAATCAGACTACGCATATCTAGTTCTGATTCCTCAAATTAGACTTAAAATATATAAATAAATTCTTACAGCATGTGTAGACGTAGAACAAGTCCCAAACTGTTAGGCATATATGTATAATACCATAGTTTTGTTCCAATACAAACTTCATTCTTCCAAATAAACTGCATAATACATACTTGTAAAAAAAAACTGCCTTGAATTTATTTTAAAAATTTATCTTCAAACTACTAACTTCAGAACGTAACTGTGGCATTCAGAACAGGGCATTACTGAGTGACAAGGATACTGTTTAATCTTGGTATGAATTCTTATTTCATTAAGGGATGAGGTTTCTTAATTTTTCCTTCTCTTTCTTCTATATTGCTCTATACCTTTTACTAGGGGATACTCCTTTAGAAACTAAATTTAAAGTCTATTTATAAAAGAAAGAAAAAACAAAGCATTGTAAATAAGCCCCAACCATGAGAGATTTCTCTATCTACAAGCGGCTGTAAGAACCACTGGAAATAAATGATACCTAAAGCTGATTTCCTCTAGGTGTCAGTATAGTCCCAGAAGTTTTAAAGCTTAGATTTAATGAAAAAATAGGAGCACAGTAAAAAAAATGTTTACTGCTAGTCCATACTATTTATACATTTGAAAGATTTTTTTTTTTGAAAACTGAACTAAATTTGCCACTATGAATGTTCATCTGTAGATGACAGAATAGATTTTGTACTAGAAAGAACAAGATATGGCTCTGATATATTTCTACAAACACACATTGTTTTTTTCCATCTTTTTTGGCATTGGAAAGCCCTATCATTCACTATTGGCTATCATAAGTTACCCTGTCCTCTGGGCAGACATTAATGTTCTAAAATTTCAATAAACTTTGCAGATAATTATTGATACCCATTACAATAATTGGGCTCAATTTAAAATTCTCATTGGCAGTGAGTCTTACATTATACCTTTATCACCAACAGTGCAGATTTGTTTAATTAGACTAACACAGAATTTTTAAAGTAACACAAGATACAAATATGTTAATGAGTATGTGACTGACATTTATCATAACATGTATTTTATTAAAACACTGTAGTCCACATTCCTCCAGCCATAGAGAATCCTTCTCTATCTTCTCTCCAAATTAAGTTTCCTGAGAAGGCTGTATACCAACTGGATGCCTCCCAATGATCAAACCAGGAAAGTAATAGTGACACTGCCGCACCTATAGTTTTAGTGTATTTAAGAAATTCATTATGCCCTATTTTGTAATTTTTCTCCAAGCTTTATTTTGAAAACTGTCAAAGCCCCAGAAAACTGAAAAAGCAAAGCAAAACAATGAATACTTGTACAGACTATTTATTTCAACAGTTGTGAACATTTTGTGACATTGCATTTCTCTAAATAAATAGACATGTAATTTAAGTAAAACATCTTTCTGAGGAGATCATATAAATTATTGTTAATCAAAATCTCAGGTAATGTAAATAGCTATATCAGTTTTCCCTGAAGTCCTCAATCCAATTTTTATACGACACATAAGGGGTGGATGGATAGATGTAGGTGTCTAAATTCCTGCTGATATGATTGCAGTCCCCAAAAAAGGCTGGAGATCTGGATCAGGTAGATAATCACATACAGAGCAATCAGTTAGCAATGCCAAGTTGATAGGATCTTTGAGATCCTTTTCAGAGCTCATACTTCAAAGCCAGCACAATCTCTACCCTCCAAAGACCCAACCGGTGCACTTTATGTCTCATATCTCTACTATTACTCTGTTACCTGAGGAAGGTCTGAAAAGCACCACTCGAAAATTCAGAAATATGATTCTAATGACCTCACAGATAAATCTCTCCAATCATGGCAAAATCTCTGATCACAGATAGGAAATTAAAAATAACTAAAAACTTAAAAAAAAAAAATAACATGATGGAAGTGACTTTGCCAAGTATAATGGATGAATCTTTATTCATTTCTTAGTTTGGATGGGTGACAAATTATTAGCCTTTCCTAGGCACCAAGTCTTAGTCTACTCAATTTTCTTCTATAACCTTATGACTAACCCAACTCCCAACTGATCATGTCACTCTCATAGTTCAAGATTAAATTTCATCTATCAGCTTTCTCCAGAGAATAAGATTGGGACAGTGTCAACTTTTTTTGAGACTTTATTTTGTACTTTGTCAAAATATTAAATAATTTTAATTCTGCTTAAGTAAAGTTTTTTAAAGAATATCTTTGAAGATCTCTAGTGAAATTACTTTATAAGTTTAAAGTACTGTTTTAGTTTTATATTTGCTACTATAACAAATTATGACAAACGTGGTGGCCTAAAACAAGACAAATTTATTTTTTTTTCACTTCTGAAAGCTGTTTTTTTTTTTATACTTTAAGTTCTAGGGTACATGTGCACAATGGGCAGGTTTGTTACATATGTATACATGTGCCATGTTGGTGTGCTGCACCCATTAACTTGTCATTTACATTAGGTATACCTCCTAATGCAATCTCTCCCCCCTCTCCTCTCCCCCAACCCATGACAGGCCCCGATGTGTGATATTCCCCTTCCTGTGTCCTAGTGTTCTCGTTGTTCAATTCCCACCTATGAGTGAGAACATGCGGTGTTTGGTTTTTTGTCCTTGCGATAGTTTGCTGAGAATGATGGTTTCCAGCTGCATCCATGTCCCTACAAAGGACATGAACTCATCCTCTTTTATGGCTGCATAGTATTCCATGGTGTATATGTGCCACATTTTCTTAATCCATCTGTCACTGATGGACATTTGGGTTGGTTCCAAGTCTTTGCTATTGTGTATAGTGCTGCAATAAACATACGTGTGCATGTGTCTTTATAGCAGCATGATGTATAATCCTTTGGGTATATACCCAGTAATGGGATGGCTGGGTCAAATGGTATTTCTAGTTCTAGATCCTTGAGGAATCACCACACTGTCTTCCACAATGGTTGAGCTAGTTTACAGTCCCACCAACGGTCTAAAAGTGTTCCTATTTCTCCACATCCTCTCCAGCACCTGTTGTTTCCTGACTTTTTAATGATCACCATTCTAACTGGTGTGAGATGGTATCTCATTGTGGTTTTGATTTGCATTTCTCTGATGGCCAGTGATGATGAGCATTTTTTCATGTGTCTGTTGGTTGCATAAATGTCTGCTTTTGAGAAGCGTCTGTTCACATGCTTCTCCCACTTTTTGATGGGTTGATTTTCTTGTAAATTTGTTTGAGTTCTTTGTAGATTCTGGATATTAGCCCTTTGTCAGATGAGTAGATTGCAAAAATTTCCTCGCATTCTGTAGGTTGCCTGTTCACTCTGATGGTAGTTTCTTTTGCTGTGCAGAAGCTCTTTAGTTTAATTAGATCCCATTTGTCAATTTTGACTTCTGTTGCCATTGCCTTTGGTGTTTTAGACATGAAGTCCTTGCCCATGCCTATGTCCTGAATGGTATTGCCTAGGTTTTCTTCTAGGGTTTTTATGGTTTTAGGTCTAACATTTAACTCTTTCATGCATCTTTAATTAATTTTTGTATAAGGTGTGAGGAAGGGATCCAGTTTCAGCTCTGAAAGCTGTTTTTACAAAGTCACTGGGCTGAAATCAATGCATGGTCAGGCCTGTACTGTCTCCGGAGGTCTTTTTCTTTGCCTTTTCCAGCTTCTAGAGAAAGTGTCATACCTTGCATTCCTTGGTTCATGGCTCTTTCTCTATCTCCAAAGCCAACTGGATCACATCTTCTCTGACTCTGCTTACATTTCCTTATGTCACAAGGCCTTCTTTGCCTCTGTCAAATCTTCCTCCATCTTCACTTCAAGCACAAATTTGTCATTGCATTTAGGACCCACCCACCAAATAATTCAGGATGATCTCTCCATTTGAAAGTCACTAATTTAATCACATCTGCAAAGTCCATTTTATCACATAAGAACATTCACAGGTTCCAGGAATTAGGACCTGAATTTTCGGGGGTCATTTTTCAGCTGACCACAAATACTTTCTTTGTGTGCCCATTTTGAGAAATTGGCTCAGTTATTACCAATAGATAAAAATGAGGCCAGTTCCAAATTCTTCATTTTTCTTCATTAAATTGCTGTGAAAAGTTTATTCTTAGACAGTTTTCTGGCAATGATAGAAGACACTGAATCAAAACTGTAAAACTGACTGAGGAATTCTGCTTTTACCTCATAAATCTTCCCTGAAATTTCCTGCTCTCCAATTATTTTTCTTCCTCTCTACATGGAATCTTTACTTTATGCTATATTTCTACTTAGAACACTTCTATGATAGACATTTTGGTTTCATCAATTAGCAGAGGGTTTCAAATTCCTCCTGTAAACCTAGTTTGTTTATAGGTTTGCTTTCGTTTTCTTTACATGTTCCCGTAATTAACATGGCTTTAGTAGTCACAGTTTGCACAAGAAAGGTTAACTCACCTGCCCTTGTGAAAACATCTTTCAGATTTAAGAAGAGTCCCAAGGGAGCACCCTGAGATTATTGCTCTTTGCAGGCTATAAGCTCTCCTTAAGTGATCTCAACCATTTTCACAGTTTTAATTACCTTCCCTAGGCTAATAATTCCTGAATCTCTATATTCAGCCTTAGTCACTGCAATGAGCTTCAATTTCACATATTTAATTGCTGGCTAGAGAAATCCATTTGACTAGCTCTCAAGACTTTCAAATTCCATATATCCAAAATGGAACTATTTCTTTTCCCTATAAAACAAGCCTCATCCCTCCTTTACCTATGCCTCAGCTAAAAGTGCTATCATCTATGAGACACTTCAGCAGAAACAAGGAAGTCAATTTGGATTCCTCCTTTCTCTTTAATCTGCCAGTTGGCCACCCCATCTTTATAATGAATATACAACATGTCTGCTCATGAATCTTCAACAAATATTTTTCAAGTCTTTTCTTTCTCTAATTTTTCACCACTGCCTAGCTAGACCTCTGCAACCCTTAAAAAAGGCCTAAGACATTTTCATTTCCTGAAACTTTCAGTATGTTAACAGTGAAAAAAATTGCTAAATTAGTTATCACTATATATATTAAATACTTAAACTGAATGAACTAATGGTTTCAATACAAGTAAAATGGTGCTATTCATGAGAAAAATATAGGACTTATAAAAAATTCAGACCGTTACAGGAAATATGACTAATATTGGAATACAAGTTTAAAACTGTTTGATAATATAGTCTTTCAAACTTGTCAGTGTTTATCTGAGACTAAATGCATAATTTTACTTTAAGATAATATTAAATGTCTATATTTGAGAGTCTGTGAATGTGAGTCCAATACCGCATGGCCTTTCTGTAACTTCCTCTGTCCTGCCTCTCCCTCACTGATAGATTGAAGCCTGATCCACCATAGTTTTCTCCCTGCCTTCAAACTATGCTCCTCTCTTCCAAGGCTTGGTCTACTAAATCTTAACTATCTCCCTGCCTTTAACAGAGTAAAGCACAATCTCAGCATGGTATTTTATGTCTTCTGTGACCAGTCTGTGACAGTTTGGCAAGCTCATCTTCTGTCTCTTCCTCTTCCCAAATTTTAAGTTCTAAGCCTATGAAATGTTTGCTTCTCTGAAAACCCCAATACTTCTTCATACTTCCAGGCTATTGCTCATGCTGTTCCCACTAGTCTACTGTTTATCCACCTAATTACTTCTCAGGAATCCACCAGGCAAGAGTCATTCACTTCACATAGCCTTCCCTCATGCCCTTGCTGGGTGCAGTCCTCTGCAATGCAATTTGTCCAAGGCGTATCCTTGGCAGTTTCCACACCTTCATGCTTGTGATGTTGTGTTCTTGGTGGCAGAAACCATGTCTTACTTATTTTTGTGACCAGATTCCCTGCAAATGATCTAAGACAGGATGTAAGCAAATGGATATTTATCAAGTTGAACAAAACTGAGTGAACTTGGAAGGCACTCATTTCACAACTTCCAACTTCCACCAGGTGGCAATATTTTATTCTCAATAGAGAGCAAATCACAAAAATAGGAACTTAATGCAAGGATGGTGTTCAGTATAGATATACAGATATGTCATTATTTTAGAATAGATATATATTGAATATATATAAAATATATACTGAACACCATGCATGTGTATGTGCCTGTGTAGAGTGAAGCTATTCTCCCAGCTACGCATTTATACTAGCGCAAAATATCAGTGGACAAGTTGATATTTCCTTTACAATCTTTACAAAAACATAGTTGAAAAATAATAAATTAGTGGGCAGTGGTTAGAGTAGATCTTCCTAAATAAAGGAGATCTTGTGTCCTTTACATCCGTAGTGCTATCACCCAAAGATTTTCAAAAGTAGATGTGACACTGAACTTCAATTCTTGGCATTGGTTGGGTGTGGCAGTAGTAGTAGTCTCAGCTCTTGAAAGGTGGAGGTAGGAAGAACAGCCTGGATCAGAGTGAGATGCTGTCTCTAAATTTTTTTTTAATTAAAGAAAAATATGAATTCTGATTGTTGGGATAATTCAAGTATATTCCCAACTAGTGAGACAGGAGGATGGAAAAATTTGGGGGGTTTATGAGCAAGGAGTTCTTGCCCAGTACAATTTTAACCCTCTGACATTCACTGCCTAGAGTATGAGAACTTAACAATAATGCTTGTCTTTAAACTATGTTGTGAAGGATTTGGCATTATGCAACTCATAATACATTTAAAGTAGCCAGCACAAAGAAGAAACTGAGAATCTGGTGACAATAATAATTATTAGAGACAGTAGGAGGTGTCAGGAAGTGGGATTTTCATCTGGCCTTAAAGTTTAAATATTTTAAGCTCCTTTTTTTTTGCTTCAATAGACTACTTGGGCTTGAATCTGCTTCCACCACGTTTTGATGTATGTCACCTAAACCTCATTTTTCTCAGCTATAAAATACACCTCTAGCAATCCCTACCACATTTGATTGTTGAGGGGACTGATTTAAATATTACCTGTAAGTCTAAAGAGTACTAGTGGAGCAAGAGTAGTAGAAGTCTAGAATGTAGCAAATCATTTATCCAAAGTTCTATCCATCTGTCTCAAGCTATGATCCAAAGCTCACATTTCAGTTCAGAATGCTGATCTTACTAACGGTGCTGGGTTCCGAGAAATTATGTTTAGATACTTCAAAATGAGTCTCAGAAATTGAACTTAATACATGTTTTGTGACCTCTCTCCCTCTACAAGAAGATGCTCTTTCCCTTTAAAGAAGCAAAGTCATTTCACCTGATGTGTGTATTTACATGGCAAATGCGAATGTGGAAGTGCTGCCTTAATTCCTATGCTGGTGCTTCCCCTAGTTGAATGACAATATAACAAGGCCACTGTTAGCAATAATATTCTATTTGGAAGTTCTGCCCTTCCAAAGCAGAGAGTAGGTACTTCTTGCTTTAATATTAGGTAGCCATAGAAGAAACAAGAAACCTGCGTGTGTGTGCGGTGTGTGTGCGGGGTGTGTGTGTGTGTGTATTTAAATAAAAACATGACTATGTAGAAAAGTATCCCTTTTTAATATTCCTTAGTATTCAGCTTGCCCAGTTGGTTGCTTGCTAGTCTAGCTAGCAGACTGCCTACCACTTCTATGGCTGGAACACAAAAGCACAAGGAAGTGAATATCTGAGCAAATAAATATCTCCCCCAATAAGTAATTCCTAAAACTCCACAGTTAAAGATTCATTCTTTTGATTTAAAACCTTTGACCCCTGGTAAACACATGCTTGGGCAGATGACTCTTGATGTCTTATTTGCACCTAAGTATGAGTGATCTTACTAGAATCCCTCCTCTTAAACAGATTTTGAAAAGGGGAGGGTGGAGGAAGCATAAAACCTCCAAAATCTTGAGGGGGATAGAGACAGATTTGGGGGGACACTAATTCCACCATTTTATATACTCCTGTCAGTCATGCTGAAGTTCATTTTTAAGTATATTTATTCTAATTTTATAGATAAAATGAAGCTCAGAGAGGCCAAGAAACATCAAGTAGTAGAGGTTTTATTCAGAAGGAAATATGCATGTCCAAATTATATAAAGTCATGCACCACATAAGAACGTTTTGGTCAATGACATATGGCATACAGCATGGTGGCCGCATATGATTATAATAGAGCTGAAAAATTCCTATGGCCTAGTGACATCATAGCCCTCTTAAGGTCATAGTGCAACACATTATTCACACGTTTGTGGTGATGCTTGTGTAAACAAACCTACGGTGCTGCCAGCCATATAAAAATATAGCACATATAATTATATACAGTATATAATACTTGACAACGATAATAAACAACTATGTTATTGGTTTATGTATTGATTATACTATACTTTTTGTCATTATTTTAGAATGTACTCCTACTTACATATGAAAGAAAGTTGACAGCAAAACAGCCTCAGGCAGGTCCTTCAGGAGGTATTCCAGAAGAAGGCATTGTTGTCATAGGAGGTGACTAACCGCGCCATATGTGTTATTGCCCTGAAGACCTTCCAGTGGGACAAGATATGGAGGTAGAAGTCAGCGATACTGATGATCCTGACCCTGTGTGCCTAGGCTAATGTGTGTGTTTGTGCCTTAGGTTTTAACACAAAAGTTTAAAAAGAAAAAAAAACTTAAATATTTTAAAAATAGTAAAAGTCTTATAGAATAAGGATAAAAGGAAAAAAAGATGTTTGTACAGTTATAAAAGTATTTGTGTCTTAAGATAAATGTTATTACAAAAGTCAAAATGATTTTTAAAAATTGAAACATCAATTAAATAATTAAATAAAGTTACAGTAAGCTAAGGTTAATTTACTCTTGAGGAAATAAACCTTTTTTTTAAATTTAGTGTAGCCTAAGCATGCAATATTCAGAAAGTCGACAGCAGCATACAGTAATATCCTAAGCCTTCACATTCACTCACCACTCACTCACTCAGAGCAACTTCTAGTCCTGTAAGGCTCCATTCATGCTCAGTGCCCTTTACAGGTGTACTGTTTTATAAATATTTTATACTGTATTTTTACTGTGCCTTTTCTATGTTTCAATACACAGCTGCCTACAGTATTCAGTACAGTAACATGCAATACAGGGCTGTAGCCTAGGAGCACTTGGCTTTATCATATAGCCTAGGTATATAGTAGACTATACCATCTAGATTTGTGTAAGTACAGTCTAGATGTTCACCTGATGACAAAATCTCCTAAAGACGCATTTCTCAGAACACATTCTCATCATTAAATGATATATAACATAGTTCCAAAGTTCAGACTACGAGACCAGGGTAAGATTGACTTTATCAACACAGTTCTGTGTTAGATACTCTGCCACTCCCATTTCACATTTCCACAAAGCTGCCAGGTTATGGATAGTTAAAGGAAATAAACTATTTAACTAGGGAATCCTTGTTAAAATGGCAACCCTGGGCTCATGCCTGTAATCCCAGCACTTTACAAGGCCAAGGTGGGAGGATCACTTGAGCCCAGGAGTTGACAACCAGCCTGGGCAACATAGTGAGATCCTATTTCAAAAAAAAGGCAACCCCAACTTTACAGCTGTTATGTATACATCTAGATTTCTCCACCTTATCATTCCACACATATAAATAAGCTTAATTTAATATATGTAAGAGACTTGAATGTGTTTTAAATTCTAGCCTATCTCTTGGCAGCCATGAGTGTCCATAGAACACACCACAAATAGTAGTTACTTTTTGAAATTTTCTTCACAATCAAAAATTATTTCACTTGTTATCCTAGTTGTTTTCTTTCCCCACTTACAGCAACTAAAATTTTAGATAATGTTGTGGAGAAAGCTAAAATGATACTATAGTTTCTTTCTTTACAAAATTAAATATAGAAATTGAAAATGACCTCTGTTAATAGTTTCCAAAATTTCACTGTCACAGCTTGACATAACTACTAGCATTTTTCAAAAGCGATGGCTCTATCGTGACGTTTTCAGCATTTTTGTCACCGTCTTGACAGGTGGTAAAGTGTATTTCTACTAGCAAAAGGACAGAAGAAAATACATCAAAATTTTTAGCAAGCAAATAATGTTTCTTAGTGCAATGCCAGGCCAGATCTCATAAATCATCTTTAAAAATTGGCCACTTTGTTGAAATTCTACAATGACACAGGACCTGTTCAGTCATGATGATCCCTAACACTCTTTTCTTATTTATCTACAAATGTGGTTTTCTAAAGTGCTTTCTTTAGTCAACTAATCAAATAGACTATCAAACCCCCTACTTAAGTATAGAATTTATGGAATGTGGCAAGAGTTTTATTTATTTGCTTATTGCTTCAATTCGTTCAACAAATAATATATTACAAGTTTACTGTGCATAAAGTACTAGGAGTTTACAAATATATGTAAGGCATGGGCATAGGTCTTGGTCCCTAAAAATGTATTACATAGGAAACTTGCATATAAAATCAACTCATGTTTAATAAACAAGTCCCCAAATAACTTTGCTGTGTTGAGCCCCACCAAGTTATATTAAGAGTCAAATGTATACAGGGACCAGCAGGTAATAGAAATGAATGAAATGCATCAGGAAACAAATACCCTTTTAAAAGGGCAGCTGCCACTCAACCTAAGCTAATTGTTATTATCCAAACATTTGTATGGGAGAAAAAAAACTTATCTTCCTTCTACCCATCTTAGGTTCATTGCCTGGCACTCCTGTAACAAACAAACAAACAAAAAACAAAAACAAAACAAAACAAATAAACAAACAAAAAACCCGAGCAAACAAACAAACAAACAAAAAACAGATCTATAAGATAAAGGCATAATTTACTTAATGTAAGTTTTACATGACACAGGAGCCTTCACAAGGAAAAGAAGACTTGAGGAAATTATTAAGCCTGTGTGTTCTTATTTTAGATTTGATGAAGAGTGGTCAGTTGTGGACAGATAGGGTAGGGTGAATGGTATGAGCTCCGTTATGTGAAGGAACTGAGGGAAACTTAGTAAGGCCTGTTTATTTGGATCCTTCTCGGTGTTCCATCCTCTTGAGATAAAGATGTTTTTTCCCTCCAGGTATAGCAGGGCACCTTTCACGTGAGGGTCTTAAGACCTGCTTTAGGAAAGAAGGGTGGGGAAAAAATCAGAGACCTTCCCGTTTTTGCCATTTTCTCAGACTTCTTCAGCTTAAAAATGTTCAGTACGTCAAAGTGCCACATTTTGGGGTAATGTGTCCTGGACCTCATCACATGCAGGTCCAAGACGGTCACGTTTTCTTATTTTTCAAAAGAAAATTCATATTTTTATGTGGAAACCTCTCAATATTTAATTAGCATCTCCTGTAGATATTTTTGAATTCCATGTAAGCTTTGAAAAACATGCAAAAACAAAAGAACAAGAACAAAAATATCAGCTTATAAATCTATATAGTCTCAAAAGAGAAAGAAATCATATCTGACCAGCATGACCTAGAAAGACTGGATGCAAAACACAATATTTTAGTTGTGTCTTAAAAAGCTGAAAAAGTTTTCAAAAGATGATGAGAAAATGAAGGACTTTATAAGGAGACAAAATTTGAAGAAAGAGAAGGCGGGTGGAAAATCTGTTTAGAATTCAGAGAGATGTTTTTATAAAAAAATACATCTCTAAAAGTCTTTATGTAGAAATACTCTAAGTATCTATTGATGGACAAATAGATAAAGAAAATGTGTGTATACATATACATAATGGAGCACTATTCAACCATAAAAAGGAGAGTCTACCACTTATGACAACATGGATGAACCTGGAGGACATAAGGCTGAGTGAAATGAGCCAGACACAGAAGGACAAATACTGTATGATCTCACTTGTATGTGGAGTCTAAAAAAGTGAAACTAATGGAAGCAGAGAGCACAAGCCTGACTATCAAGACCCCGGAGGGAGGAATAAACAAGGAGATATTGGTCAAAAGGCACAAACTTTAAGTTATAAGACAAATGAGCTCTGGGAATCTAATGTACAGAATAGTGACTACAGTTAATAGTGTTGTATTGTATACGAAGAGAGCAGTTCTCACCACAACACAAATATGGTATCTATGTGAGATGAGGAATATGTTAATTAACTTCATTTCACAATGTATACACATATCAAATTATCACATTGTACACCTAAATATATGCCATTTTGTCAATTATATCTCAATAAAGCTGGGGAAAAAAGAATTCTTTATGAGGCAATCATAGTGATCTATTGATCCTTTAAAAATTAATGATGAAGATACAATAGTGCATTCAGATTTAAATCATTTTGAAAGAGCTGTTTTTTCTTATTGTTAAAAAATGAAGTGAGTTTGAGAAAATACAGCTAAGCCAAGTTAAGAAAATGTTATTAATTATCCCATCACCTAAATACAACCGCTAATATTTTGTTAAATAAAAATAATAGCAAAAATGTACTGCATATTTACTATATTCCAGACACTGTGCTACTACTCTTACAGTCTTCACACAATTTTTAAGTATAAATATAAATTGTGAGTAAAAATTGATTATAATACATACGTTGTTTTTAAAATTAATTTGTACACAAAAATAGTAGGAATATCATTATATGTCATTATAGCTTCTTCCACAGTGTCACCCTTATCTCCTTCTTAATTTCCATTGTGGTTGCAATTATATAACCAATTCTCTATTGGTGGATATCTAGAATATTTGTAGTATTTCCCTCTATAAAGTATCAACTTTGATGGATTCAACCAAAAGAAAAGGAAAAGTCAACTCAAATCACTTAAACAGCATTGAGTGGCTTGTTAAGGTTCACATAACTGATTAAAATCCAGAAGTAGGGCACGGGTTAGCTGTGATTCAATTATAGCTCAGGCTCTATTTCTCTGAAATTCTCTTGGTCCTACTCTTCTGAAAGGGTTTGCTTAGTCCTTTTGCTGGTAAGAAAAAAAAAAATGATACCAGCAGTTCTGAGCCTCACATTCAAACACAGCAACATCCAGAGAAAGAGCCACTGCCTCTTCTAGTGCCCCCAGCAAATGCCCTCTTATGCCTCATACATTCATTTCTGAACCATTTCCTGTGATTGGAGAAAAGCTCTCAATGGGTAAGTGTAGGTCATTGTTTCCCAACAAATGACTGGAAAAAGTGGAATTTCCTAAGACCAATGAGGCCCAACTTTAGGACTGGGAGCAGGAAAATGTTAGCCCTGAATCAATATGGGTGACATGAATAAATGAATGTAAATGAAAAATCCTTGGAAAGGAGATAATTGGATAAGCAATCAATGGTTTTCATTTTTCATTACAATAAATAACAATATAACAAACACTGTTAGAAAAAGAAAGATGGAGAGACCATGAGGTTGTATACAATCATTATTACCTTGGGATTTATTCCTAGAAGAATAATAAATTGCTGGAGTAAAGGAGATATTTTAAAATGTGAAGTTGTATGCGTTTTGTTTTATTTTGTTTATGCAGTGCCAAATTGTCTACCAGAATTGCTTCACCAATTTATACTTTTTCCAGCAGTCTGAATTCCAGGAAAGAGAGGTCTATTTGGCTGACACAAAAGTGTGAGTGGTGTAAGTGGTTGATACTTGATAAGACTAGAAACAATCTTGGCCTGAACAGTGGATATCCTTAACTGCCATAATGAGGGATTTTGACTTTAGTAAGAATTTAACTATTTTAACTACTTTTTTACTTGAAATGGTACCTTTCCTAAAAGGGATTTTAACGGTCTTAGAGTGAAACAAATATATATAATAATATTAATTAAATATGAATATAGGCAAAAAAGAAGCCAGATTGGAAGAAAATATTTGCAAAAGACACATCTGATAAAGAGCTGTTATCCAAAATATTTCAAGAACTCCTAAAACTCAACAATAAATAATGAACAACCCTATTAAAAAATAATCAATGGACCTGAACAGACACCTCACCAAACAGGATGTGCAGAAGGCAAGTAATCATCATTAGGGAAATGGAAATTAAAATAACAATGAGATGCCACCTATTAGAATGGCCAAATCCAAAACACTGACAACACCAAATGCTAATGGGATGTGGCATAACAGGTACAATCTTTCATTGGAAAATGGTCCAGCCACTTTGGAAGAGAGTCTGCTGGTTTTTTACGAAGTTAAACATAATCTTACCATAAAATCCTGCATTTCTACTCCTAAGTATTTACGCACTGAAATAAAACTCAGGCTCACACAAAACCTACATGTGGATGTTTATAGCAGATTTATTCAAAATTGCCAAGACTTGGAAGAAGTCCTTTAGTAGGTGAATGGATAAACTGTGGTACACCCAAACAATGGAATATTATTCAGCAATAAAAAGAAATGAGCTATCAAGCCATAAAAAGATATGGAGGATGCCAGGTACAGTGGCGCATGCTGCACTAGGTTAGCATCAATAGGGTGACCTCCCTACCAGGAGCACGGGACTACCAAGTTGTCTAAGGAGGAGTGATCTGGATAAGCTCAGAGGCAGAACAGTTCAAACCTCCTATGCTGATCAGTAGTGGGATTGCATCTATGAATGACAGCTTTACTCTAGCCTTGGCAACATAGCAAGACCCCAACTCTGAAAAACAAATGGTGGAAATTTAAGTGCATATTACTAAGTGATAGAAGCCAATCTAAAACTACTACTTTCTGTATGATTCCAACTATATGACATTCAGGAGAACACAAAATTATAAAGACAGTAAAAAGATCAGTGGTTGCAAAGGATATAGGGAACAGAGAGATAAATAGACAAAGCATAGGGGCTTTTTAGGCAGTGAAATTATTCTGTATGATACTATAATGGTTGATACATGTCATTACATGTTTGTTGAAACCCATGGAATGTACAACACCAAGAGTTAGCCTAATGCAAACTATGAAATTTGGGTGATAATGATGCACCAATGTAGGTTTATTGATTGTAATACATGTACAGTCTGGTGGAGAATGTCAGTAGTAGGGAAGTTTGTGCATGTGTGGGGACAGGGAGTATATGGAAACTCTCTACTTTTCTCTCAATATTGCTGTAAACCTAAAACTGCTCTAAAAAATAAAGCATATATATATATATATATATATGCATATGTGTGTGTATATATACGTATATATGCATATATGTATATGTATATATATGAGGGGATTTTTTGGAAAAAGGAGTTTAAGTGCTTTAGAAAAAGATTAATCCACCATTATTGTTCAGAAATAATTGAAAGTAAATGAAACTGGCAGAAAGAAATGGGTAGAAAGCTACTGTAATTGTCCAGATAAGGATTCATAAAATTTTAAATTAGGATGACATCAGTAGACTACAATAGGATACCCATGGGAAATAGAAGAAACAATCAGATTTGCCCACTGACTAAATGCTGACCTCTTTGGGGCAAGAGCCCATTGAATGATCATGAAACTTGAGGAAAACCGGATCCAACTCCATAATTCTCGAGTGAGGAAGAGTCACTTTAAGCTGATCTTTGTTTACCTTTTCAGTTTCATCTTCTATAACTTCTTAAGCCCTGTTTTTACTCAAGCATCCCTCTAAACAGTACCATATTCTTTCATGCCTCTGTACCCTTGCACAATCTTTTCCCCAAGACTGAACAATCTTGCCCTGACAGAGCAGGTTAAAATATCAGGTTGGCCATTTATTGGCTGAATAACCTTGGACAAGTCAATTCCCATTTTGAGTTTCACTTTTCTATTTATAAAATTGAGGCAATAACATAAAAATACACACCTCACAGGTTTGCCAAGGCTACTAATTGAGATGATAAGAAATACCAAACAGAGGGCCAGGAACAGAGTCAATGTAAAACAATATTATTTTTGCTTTTCCAGTGACCTCTAGTAACCTTGTTTACTCTCTATCCAGTTCCCCTTAAATCCTGTTCTCATGAAAAGACCTGATAAAGTGATTTCTACAAATGTGTAAATAACTGATAACCCAAAAAGTGGTTTTTTGATGTATTTACCAGGTTGCATAGAATTTAAACCCCCAAAATTCCATAACTATGGAATTTAAGTGTCAGGTGATGACTGCAGAAGGTATTCTCTTGGGCAGGGGATTTCTTGTTCTCCTTGAATTTTTCTACCCACTGTGTCCCCTCCTCCCAACTGACTGAACCAGCAAGCCTCTACTTCCTTACTACCCCCAAGCATCAAGCTCTTGCTCTCCTCATGATGGTACCGCGCATTGTATATACCTCTTTTATAGCAGAAATCAAACTATATTTCTGTTGTATGTATCTTCTTCCCCACCAGCCTGTGAGCTACTTGAAGAAAGGACCTAGTTTTCCAAATTTGCAACCTAGGACCTTCAAAGAAACATTGAAAACCACAGATAATAAATAAACATTTATTAAATGTATGATGTATAAATTAATGATGGCAAAACAGCAGGTATTTTATTAATTTAATACAAGAGAATTCTGGCCCTTTTTTTCTGGAGGCCATATCTGTGGACATAAATATTTGGAGACTATATTGAGATTGCCACAGATAAGTTCTGAACTATTTCATGGTTACTTGTCAAGAGAAGGCATGGTCCTCTTTCTCTCCCCACCCATATTAGACCTCCACTGTGACCATGAAATGCAAGGATTAGAGGGTGGTGCAGCTTGCAAAGTATCAAGTGACACCTCACTTTCCCTTTTTTATTATTTTTACTTCTAAAGAACCACCCTGATAGTGTCAATCCTCCTTCAGAAAAATGAGCCTTGTTGCACTATGTCACATGAATAGTATAGAAGGCTGACAATGGCTCCCAAAGATATATTCCCCCTAATCCCAGGCATCTGTGAATTGTGCCTTATTTAGAAAAAGGATTTTCCAGAGGTAATTAAGTCAAGGACCTTGAGATGAGAAGAGTATTGTGCATTATCTGGGTAGCTCTAAATAACATGACAAATGTCCTTATGAGCGAAAGGCAGCAGGAGACTAGACACATATATACAGAGGAGAAGGCAATGTGAACACAGAGGTAAAGATCTGAGTGATGTGGCCACAAACCAAGGGATGTCTGCAGCCACCACAAGGTGAAAGGCATGGAATGTATTCTGTCCCAGAACCTCCAGAGGGAGCACACCCTGTCAACACCTTGATTTCCGATGCTGGCCTCCTTAAATTGTGAGAGAATAAATTTCTCTTGTTTTAAGCTACCAAGTTTGGGATAATTTGTTATAGCAGCCACAGGAAACTAATCCAAATAGGAATTTATCTGAGTCAGGCAAACCGTCAATGAACTGAGTGACTTCAGAAATTACCAGCTTCCCAGTATTTCCCTTTACCTACCCTTTCTCTGTTCAGTTATCCTTTTTCTCAATATTTTTTTCTCCTCTACTCCCTATAGTTCTCTATCATGTCATTTTCACTTACTCTTAGTTGGTGTTATGTCACACTTTCAGCCTGCCATTATTCCTCACGTAATTGATTCCACATCATGGAATCGCTCTTTGCATTCTTTCTGTGTTGTACTGCCTCAAGCTGCCAGCTCATTTTATTATTTTCCAGTTTAAAATCCTAAAAAGATGAAAATAATTGACCCAGCATAAGATAGATTACTTTGGATTTGTTTCCCTTGCATCAGATCTACAGCTCCAGTCAAATAAGCTAGAGTTTGAGACTCTTGGTAGCATTACGGCTGCCTATGTCTGGTCCTTTCATAGGAATCCCATGAATATGTAATTCTCCTTAAATATGACTGTAGGTGTGGCCCTGCATGACAGACTCTTTCCATGCTTTTTATGTTCATAAAGTTACAAACAGACTGAGGGGAGAATAAGCCAGCCACTGTCAGCACCATGACTTTACAATACCCTGCTGCTAAAGTCAAATGTAAATGTTGTGGACTTAATTCTGTCATAATGAGGTTTACTTTCCCAGACTTTTGGGCAACGATTTTGCATGTGTATCACTGCAGCAATTTTGACTGTAAAATTTTGACTGTCAAATATCATTGCTTTGGCTAATCTGTTCTTAACACCTTTGAATGAATGTTCAGGAAAAGAAAACCAACATATCTAGTCAGTTTACAGATAGACTTCAGTGTGTACACATGAAAGGCTCAAAAGTTATTGTGAGAGTGGAATGAATGGTTAAACGTCTGTTTAACATTCATCATGGCTTTACATTGTTATGATTGCATGAGGTCATTTTATTAGATGGAACAAGCAGCAAACCAATCTTGGTCAGGACAGGATAAGAGATACTAAGGGTTTTTCCTTTCTCAAGATGTTCTAGGTAAAATTGCATTCAGGATGCAGGAAGTTACAAAAATACTTTTAGGGGATTTCCTAAATGGGGTTATTGAGAATCAATTTTAATTTAAAAAGCAACAGCATTTGGCATAGGAGGAGGGGAACAACAGGATATAATGTTGTACACAAAAGCACATGCACAATTAGTAGTAAATATGGGCATGAGACAAAGGCCATTGTTCCACCTTCCCAATTCCATCTGCTTGCACTCAAAAGCTTGTATGAAAAGCTTTACATGTGATACCTGTAGGCAAGGAAACAAAGACAATGAAACAAGGATGGAAAATGTAAGATGATTTAAAATTTTATTGCCCAGTATCTTGGTCATATTCCCAAACCTGCCCATTTTGATATTTAGTCACATGTTTTCCTTGTGCTGCTTTGTTACTATTTAAATTTTCAATTAAAAAATCATGTTTTAAAAGGACTACAAGAACTACAGCAAATTATGTTTTTTAATCTTTTAATGTAAGAATAAATGACAAGAAATTACACCAGATAACCAGGTTATTTTGGTTAACTATTCATGGATTGCTTTCAGAAAAGTATTAACTTTTCCCTTCTATATTTATTATTTTAAACTAAGATAATAAATTATTCAAATTCACTTCTTTTGTGTTTCTAACGTGAGCATGATCTGCATTAGCCTTAGGTAGATGGTCTCGTTCCCAGGCTGAATGTTTTACGTGCTGCAGCATAGCTGCATCTCCACAGATAGAGACAAGCTCTGTGCAGTCCTGGAACTTCAGAACTCACAGCAGCTGATCTGACCTCCCAGCCTCCTCGTTAAGGGAATACAATTATACACTCACCTCCCAAGGAGCTTTCCTCTAGACAACCTGGCACTTTCAAGGTTAAGGCTAAGAATTGAAGATTCCCCTAGAACTTCCACTAAAACTCTCCCTCTAACATCTGTTTTCCTGTTTTCTTTTCTTTTCTTTTCTTTCTTTCTTTTTTTTTTTTTTTTTTTTTTTTTGAGGCAGGGTCTCACTCTGTCACCCAGGCTGGAGTGCAATGGCACAGTCACAACTCACTGAAGTCTTGACATCCCAAGGTCTAGGGATCCTCCCACCTCAGCCTCAAGAGTAGCTGAGTCTCTAGGCACCACCGCAGCTGGCTAATTTTTGTATTTTTTTGTAGAGACAGGGTTTCACCATGTTGCCCAAGCTGGTCTTGAACTCCTGGTCTTAAGTGATTCCCTCACTTTGGCCACCTAAAGTGCTGGGATTTCAGACTCGAACCAGGGCACCCAGCCTCACATCTGTTTTCTTATCTGAAAAAAACCGCTCCTACCTGGTGACTGGCTCAGCAATGCCCTCACTTAGGTGAGCACTGATACTTTCATGTAGAGGCATCAAATTATGATTCAGGTACCTTATAATTACAGCTTAGATTAGTACACTAGTGGTTTCACTCATTTGGGTGACAAGGCACCTAGAAGTCATAGATATTTTAGCAAATATCCTGAAACATTTATATGTGCTTAAAATAACAAACACATTGCTTTATTCTAAATGAGTAGCAATCTCACATTGGATATGTGGTGACAGATACAAAAACTTACAAAAAAAAACTTACGGAATAAAAATTCAAAGTTAAGGAATATCTATCCGTTTCATATGTTATTTCCCTGAGAATAAGAAAAGACTATCATCATGGAATTTTATTTCAGGCATGGAACCCATGTATTACATCCAAACACAGTTTGTGAATGACTACAAGCCCATAAATATAGCATCACACAAGGAGTAACAAGGGCAGAAAGTGTGGCGTCTGTGAGATTAACTGAGAAATTACAGAAGAGAGAGTTGTCCTTTGTCTGTAAGGATACTGACTTTAGGAATACATGCTATTTTATAAGACAGTTGTTTCTCAGCCTCAAAATTAAACCAAAACAATCTATTATCCACCAGGGAGCCTAGTTCTGTTCAGCTTTAGCAAAATGAGGCTCTGTCACCCTGTTCGCAGCCATTACACAATGGTATCAATGCAGAAAACATGTGTTATTTGAGGTTCATAGAAACTTTTATGTCTAAAGACACAAAGTCCCTTTAGTTGAGCTCATCTTCAGCCTTAGAGCTTGATTGGATTTTGAAGGAAACAAATCAGTTTAATAATTCTGATCATGCATTTCTAGAATTGCCTTTATATTCATGGGATGAAGTGCATTACTCTCCATTAATGAGCTCACTTCTTAATGAGTCTAGCCTCCCTTTCCCTCAGAGCTCCTTTAGGAATCTTTGCCATGTGGTTAAGCAGGAACATCTGCTACCCATTTTTAGATCCTCTTAATGGGACTTTTTCAGCGCTTAACAATAGAATAAGATCATTTCATATGTAGCCTCAGTCTTCCAAAGATTGTTTAAGGGTATTTTTGAACTATTTCTTTGTTTAAAAAAAAAAGCTGTAGTTTTTCCTCATATTTAGATATGGGATGAATGGGGAATGCTGTGAATCAAATGTGGGATAATTTTATCTTCTTGTCAGGGAATAGCTTCATGTTTTATCTTCTCACGAAATCTATAATGAGAAAGTTGTTTAGTTCAAGACTGGTATAGGTCATTAATTATTACTATCACAGGGAGGATTTTCTCATCCAAGCCCAACTTGTTGGAAAACTGTTTTTTTCACAGGTCACTGCCCTGACTCTGGCTTCCCTGGACTCACATACGCCCGGTTATGGAAAGCCTGTGCTCCACGTGATGTCTGCTATTGGGCTTGCAATGTTTCCTCCAAATATGGTGTGCAGACACCTGCATCTGAATCACTTGTGGGTGCCTGTTATGAAGTATTGGATCGTAACCCAATTCTACTGAAATATAGTCTTGCAGGTAATGCCCAAGAATCTGCATTTTACAAATTCTCCAAGTAAATCTTATAAGCATTTCTTTGGAAACAACTGGGGAAGAAGTAGAATAATGATATTACAACCCAGAGATAATATCAGTTATCTAAATGTGGTATCTACCTGTCCTTAGGAAACCAACTTGCTCTGAAAATAAATTAAAATGGAGAGGGTTTTATATTTCTTTCTGTTGATTTAGAAATCCTCTAATTTGGCCGGGCGCGGTGGCTCAAGCCTGTAATCCCAGCACTTTGGGAGGCCGAGACGGGCGGATCACGAGGTCAGGAGATCGAGACCATCCTGGCTAACACGGTGAAACCCCGTCTCTACTAAAAATATAAAAAAATAAGCCGGGCGAGGTGGCGGGCGCCTGTAGTCCCAGCTACACGGGAGGCTGAGGCAGGAGAATGGCGGGAACCCGGGAGGCGGAGCTTGCAGTGAGCTGAGATCCGGCCACAGCACTCCAGCCTGGGCGACAGAGCGAGACTCGGTCTCAAAAAAAAAAAAAAAAAGAAATCCTCTAATTTAATGAAATCCACATCTTCATAGTAGATTTAACCATAGCAGATTGCATAGTGATTCATCTGGGTTTCAGGATGTTTATATTCCCACTTAAAATTGACTTCAATTTGACTTTGCAGCAAAAAATCTATGAAAGCATTTAATGTCCAACTATATCATTAAATCTGTTGTGTAACAGAATAGCCAATAGGAACATCTGGGAACCAAACTTTATTACCAGTCAAGAAGTTTGTTGCCATTGGCACCAAGGAATCAGTTTTATGCTGCTCCAGGAGGCTACAAGAAAAATGTTGAGTAGAAGGGATGCCTTCGTGGTGACATATACATCTGTGCATGTTTTATAACTCTCAGTGCAATTACTTGATTACTTGTGGGGAGTTACAGCACCTTTGCTTAACAATCGTTTTTCATGTGTGGTCATTTTCATGTTAACATGCAGCTGGTTAAATATTTCTTTAACTACCAGTAAAAAATAAATACTTAATGCAGCAAGATTATAGCTTAGATAAATGCAGAAAGAGAGGGTGGGAGGGAGTGAGAAACAGAATGAATGAACTAGACCACTAGCTTTACACTTGTCTTAGGAATCTGGTCTCTGATTCCATTTTCAACAGGATAGTAACTGAGGGAAACAAGAAGTGCACTGGACTACAAGTTAATTCTACTCTCCTACTATCTGTGTGATTGTATGAAGATTTCACATTTCAAACCTCTTCTTTCCTTTTCTATAATATAAAGGAATTAAACTAAAGGAGCCCCCAAATTAATTTAATTTTTTTTTTTTTTTTTTTGAGACGGAGTTTTGCTCTTGTTGCCCAGGCTGGAGTGACATGGTGCGATCTCGGCTCACTGCAACCTCCACCTCCCGGGTTCAAGTGATTCTCCTGCTTCAGCCTCCTGAGTAGCTGGGATTGCAGGCATGCGCCACCACATCCGGCTAATTTTTTGTATTTTTAGTGGAAACGGGGTTTCTCCACCTTGTCAGGCCAGTCCCGAACTACCAACCTCAGGTGATCCTCCTGCCTCGGCCTCCCAAAGTGCTGGGATTACAGGCACGAGCCACTGCGCCCAGCCCGAATATCTTACATACTAGTTTTAAATATAGAAAATGTTATCCAACTTAATTTTAAAGTAAAATATATCATAAGTGAATTAATTTAATTTAAATTTATTTGTTAAACTATGGAGAAGTGGTTCAGACTTTTATGGGTGAGAACATGTCTTTTTAAATAAAACATGAATCATGTGATACTATTTTATTATCTATTGATTTTTCTAAAAATAAAAATCTATTAGAAATTCAGAAACACATGAATTTTTATTTTATTAATCATAGCAGTATCTATACTATCTTGAAAAATAACATCTATGAACATAAAATAGAACTAATTCAATGTAAAAGCAATTCTTAGTTTATATGAAGATTCTTGGATCCTTTGCAATAACTTCAAAAACTACTCCACAATATTTGGGAACTATCGAAAATAAAGAATGAAGAGAGAAACTTGAGCATCTTCTAAATGGGAGCTAGATCTTATTCATCTACAGGAGATATTAAAAAAAGTGAGAAACAGCTTAAACCTGACAGTCAAGGAAGTCTTTCCGAGGATGTGATATTTTACCCTGAAACCTAAAAGAACAGAAAGAACTTGATGTACAAAGCTGGGGGAAGGAACACTCCGGAGAGGCAGGATGTCATATAAGTCTCTGTGGGTAGACTACACTGTCTTTGTAGTGGCAGAGGTGAGAGGGGATGATTTTGGAGACAGAGACAAGAGCTGTGAGGCAAAGTCTTACAATTTGTTACCAAGAGTGTGGATTAAAACAAAGTACAAGGAGAAAATCGTGAACGATTTTAAACCAGCCATATAATGCAGCTACATTTTGAGAAAAATCACCTTTGCTGCTGTATAGGTAGTGGACTGGGATGGGGAAAGGCAGGGTAAATAAAAAGACCAGTAAAGAGACTCCTACAGTATTCCAAGTAAAACATGACGATGGTCTGAACTAAAGATGAAGACAATAGAGATAAAAAAAGAAATGGAAGAATGTGAGAACTTTTGGAATTAACAAGGCTTGATGATGGGTTGAATTCTTAAAACAAATTGGGCAACCAGAAATTACTCTATTTTTCTGGTTTGTTTTCCTGGGTGGCTGATACCTCTTCTGAAATGTGGAAGATTGTGGATTAGGAAATAATTGGGGTGAGGAGAAATACATGAATTATACTTGATGATTTTCAGGTTGAAGGCATTCTAAAGATCTGTGAGTTCCTATTAATTTGGGCATGTCAGTCATTTAGTGAAAATCTTATTCTCACAGTTTATCAGCGAAACCTTCAACCTTAACTATTCAGACTGGCCTGATTCTTATCCTTCCACTTTGAGCTTATGTTTCCAGTGGGGACTTGTGTCAGCCCTGGCCCTTGAGGCAATGTGCTGGAATGGGGAGTGGCAAGAAGCTGCTTATTAACTAGTCATGACAATATCCACCCACCCTGTGACTTCATTTTTGCTTCCTTGGAAGGGATGGTGAGTGGGTGGATATGGCTCTAGGGCTTTCTGCCTAAGAAATGTAAAGCTAAACTATTATTCTAAACCTGAAAAACGCAGGAGGTAATATTTTTCATATTTTCATTATGAAAATGTGCAATATACAACAAAGTTGAATCACCTTCCAAGTAACATCTTTTACACACCACCTAGATGCTATCACTAATATTTTAGCAAAGGTTTTCTTTTTCTTTATTTCTTCTAAAAAAACGAAAACAAAAAATCAGAATACATATGCAGAATGTGCAGGTTTGTTACGTAGGCATACGTATGCCATGGTGGTTTGCTGCATCTATTGATGCAGCCTCTAAGTTTCTGTCCCTCATCCCCCAACCCTCAACAGGTCCTGGTGTGTGTTGTTCTCCTCTCTGTGTCCATGAGTTCTCAATGCTCAACTGCCACTTATTAGTGAGAACATGCAATGTTTGGTTTTCTGTTCCTGTGTTAGTTTGCTGAGGATGATGACTTCCAGCTTCATTTATGTCTCTGCAAATGGCATGATCTCATTCCTTTTTATGACTACATAGTATTCCAGGGTATATAGGTACCACACCTTTATCCAGTCTATCATTGATTGGCATTTGGGTTGGTTCCAGGTATTTGCTATTGTAAATAGTGTTGCAATAAACATACATGTGCATGTGTCTTTATAGTAGAATGATTTCTATTCCTTTGGGTATATACCTAGTAATGGGATTGCTGGGTCAAATAGTGTTTCCAGTTCTAGATCCTTGAGGAATTGCCACACTGTCTACCACAATGGTCGAACTAATTTACGTTCCCACTAACACTATAAAAGTGTTCCCTTTCCTCCACAGCCTCTCCAGCATCTATTGTTTCCTGACTTTTTAATAATCACCATTCTGACTGGTGTGAGATGGTATCTCATTGTGATTTTGATTTGCATTTCTCTGATGATCAGTGATGTTGAGCTTTTTACATATGTTTGTTGGCCAGTAAATGGTTTCATTTGAGAAGTGTTTGTTCATATCCTTTGCCCACTTTTTGATAGGGTTGTTTTTTTTTTTTTCCTTGTAAATACGTTTAAGTTCCTTTTATTAGATATTAGACCTTTGTTAGATGGGTAGATTGCAAAAGTCTTCTCACATTCTGTAGGTTTCCTGTTCACTCTGATGATAGTTTCTTTTGCTGTGCAGAAGCTCCTTAGTTTAATTAGATGTCATTTGTCCATTTTGGCTTTTGTTGCAATTGCTTTTGCCATTTTTGTCATGAAGTCTTTGCCCATGTCTATGTCCTGAATGGTATTGCCTAGGTTTTCTTCTAGGGTTTTTATGGTTTTGGGTTTTACATTTAAGTCTTTAATCGATCTTGAGTTAATTTTTGTATAAGGTGTAAGGAAGGGGTTCAGTTTCAGTTTTCTGCATATGGCTAGCCAGTTTTCCCAGCACCATTTGCTGAATAGGCGATCATTTCCCCATTGCTTGTTTTTGTCAAGTTTGTCAAAGATGAGATGGTTGTAGATGTGTGTTGTTATTTCTGAGGTCTCTGTTCTGCTCTGTTGGTCTATATGTCTGTTTTGGTACCAGTACCATGCTGTTTTTGTTACTATAGCCTTGTAGTGTAGTTTGAAGTCAGGTAGCATGATGTCTCCAGCTTTGTTCTTTTTGCTTAGGATTGTCTTCTTCTTTGATTCCGTATGAAATTTAAAATAGTTTTTTTTTCTAATTCTGTGAAAAACGTCAATGGTATCTTGATGGGAATAGCATTGAATCTATAAATTACTTTGGGCAGTATGGCCATTTTCATGATATTGATTCTTCCTATCCATGAGGATGGAATGTTTTTCCATTTGTTTGTGTCTTCTCCCATTTCCTTGAGCAGTGGTTTATAGTTCTCCTTGAAGAGGTCCTTCACATCCCTTATTAGCTGTATTCCTAGGTATTTTATTCTCTTTGTAGCAATTGTGAATGGGAGTTCGTTCATGATTTGGCTCTTTGCTTGCCTATTGTCAGTGTAAAGGAATGCTTGTAATTTTTGCACATCAATTTTGTATCCCAACACTTTGCTGAAGTTGCTTATCAGTACAGGAAGATTTTTGGCTGAAATGATGGGATTTTCTAAATATAAAATCATGTCATCTGCAGAAAGAGACAACTGGACTTCCTCACTTCCTATTTGAATACTCTTTATTTCTTTCTCTTGCCTGATTATGCTGGCCAGAACTTCCAATACCATGTTGAATAGAAGTGGTGAGAGAGGAGGACATCTTTGTCTTGTATCAGTTTTCAAAGGGAATGCTTCCAGCTTTTTTGCCCATTCAATATGATACTAGCTGTAGATTTGTCAGAAATAGCTTATCATTTTGAGATCTGTTCTATCAATACCTAGTTTATTGGAAGTTTTTTAACATGAAGAGATGCTGAATTTTATCAAAGGCCTTTTCTGCATCTATTGAGATAATCATGTGGTTTTTGTCTTTGATTCTGTTTATGCGATTGATTACATTTATTGATTTGCATATGTTGAAACAGCCTTGCATCCCAGAGATGAAACTGATTTGATCATGGTGGATCAGTTTTTTGATGTGCTGCTGGATTCAGTTTGCCAGTATTTTACTGAGGACTTTCACATCAATGTTCATCAGGGATATTGGCCTGAAGTTTTCTTTTTTTGTTGTGTCTCTTCCCGATCTTTTGCTACAGGATGACACTGGCTTCATAAAATGAGTTAGGGAGGAGTCCCTCCTTTTCAATTGTTTGGAGTAGTTTCAGAAGGAATGGTAGCAGCTCCTCTTTGTATTTCTGGTAGAATTCGACTGTGAATCCATCTGATACTGGGCTGTTTTTGGTTGTTAGGCTATTAATGACTGCCTCAATTTCAGAGCTTGTTATTGGCCTATTTAGGGATTTGACTTCTCCCTGGTTTAGTCTTGGCAGGGTGTATGCATCCAGGAATTCATCCATTTCTTCTTGATTTTCTAGTTTATTTACTTAGAGGTATTTATAGTATTCTCTAATGATAGTTTGTATTTCTGTGGGGTTGGTGGTGATATCCCTTTTATCATTTTTTATTGTGTCTATTTGATTCTTCTCTTCTTCTTCTTTAATAGTCTAGCTAACAGTCTATTTTGTTAAGTTTTTCAAACAAACAGCTCCTGGTCTGTTGATTTTTTGGAGGGCTTTTCATGTCTCCATCTCCTTCAATTCTTCTCTGATCTTGTCTGTGGATCACATAAATAGAACCAAAGACAAAAACCACATGATTATCTCAATAGATGCAGAAAAGGCCTTTGATGAAATTCAGTATCTCTTCATGTTAAAAACTCTCAATAAACTAGGTATGGATAGAACAGATCTCAAAATAATAAGCTATTTCTGACAAATCCATAGCCAAGTTGTCACTTGTCTTCTGATAGCTTTTAGATTACTTTGCTCTTGCCTCTCTCTCTCTCTCTATTTTTTTTTTCTTTTATTTTGAGACAGAGTCTCTGTCAACCAGGCTGAAGTGCAGTGGCATGATCTTGGCTCACTGCAACCTCTGCCTCCCAGCTTCCACACCCGACTACTTTTGTATTTTTAGTACAGATGGGATTTCACCATGTTGGCTATGCTGGTCTCTAACTCCTGACCTCAGGTGATCCCCCTGTCTCAGCCTCCCAAAGTGCTTGGAATACAGGCATGAGCCACTGCGCCTGGCCTCTCTAGCTCTTTTAATTGTGATGTTAGGGTGTTGATTTGAGATATTTCTAGCTTTCTGATGTGGGCATTTAGTGTTATAAATTTCCCTATTAACACAGCTTCAACTGTGTCTGCAAAATTCTGGTATGTTGCCTGTTTGTTCTAATTGGTTTCAAAGAATTTGTTGATTTCTGCCTTAATTTCATTATTTATCCACGAGTCATTCAGGAGCAAGTTGTTCAATTTCCATGAAATTGTGTGGTTTTGAGTGAATTTCTTAATCTTGAGTTATAATTTGATTGCACTGTGGTCTCAGACTGTTTGTTATGATTTCAGTTATTTTGCATTTGCTTAGGAGTGTTTTACTTCCAATTATGTGGCTGATTTTAGAATAAGTGCCATGTGGCACTGAGAAGAGTGTATATTCTGTTGATTTGAGGTTGAGAGTTCTGTAGATGTCTACTAGGTCCACTTGATCCAGAGCTGAGTTCAAGTCCTGAATATCCTTGTTAATTTTCTGTCTTGTTGATCTAATACTGACTGTGGGTTGCTAAAGTCTCCCACTACTATTGTGTGGGAGTCTAAGTCTCTTTTTAGGTCTCTAAGAACTTTTTTGATGAATCTGGGTGCTCCTGTATTAGGTGCATATATATTCAGAATAGTTAGCTCTTCTTGTTGAATTGTTCTTTTTACCATTATGTAATGCTCTTCTCTGTCATTTTTGATCTTTGTTGGTTTAAAGTCTGTTTTCTCAAAGACTAGGATTGCAACACCTGCTTTTTTTTTTCTTTTCATTTGCTTGGTAAGTTTTCCTCCATCCCTTTATTTTGAGCCTGTGTGTCTTTGTGTGTAAGATGGGTCTCCCGTATACAGCACACAGATGGGTCTTGACTCCCTATCAAATTTGTCAGTCTGTGTCTTTTCATTGAGGCATTTAACCCACTTACATATAAGGATAGTATTGTTATATGTGAATTTGATTCTGTCATCATGATGCTATTTTGTTATTTTGCATACTACTTGATGCAGTTTCTACATAGTGTCTTTGGTCTTTATATTTTGGTGTGTTTTTGCAATGGTTGGTACTGATTTTTCCTTTCCATATTTAGTGCTTCTTTCAGGGGCTCTTGTGGGGCAGGTCTGGTGGTTACAAAATCCCTCAGCCTTTGCTTGTCTGGAAAGGATTTTATTTCTCCTTCACTTATGAAGCTTAGTTTGGCTGGATATGAAATTCTGGGTTGAAAATTATTTTCCTTAAGAATATAGAATACTGGCCCCTATTTCTTCTGGCTTGTAGAGTTTCTGCTGAGAGGTCTGCTGTTAGTCTGATGGACTTCCCTTTGAATGTGACCTGGTCTTTCTTTATGGCTGCCCTTAACAGTTTTTCCTTCATTTCAACCTTGGAGAATCTGATGATTATGTGTCTCAAGGTTGACATTCTCATGAAGTATATCATTGGTATTCTCTGTATTTCCTGAATTTGCATGTTAGCCTGTCTTGCTATGTTGGGGAAGTTCTGCTAGATAATATCCTGAAGTATGTTTTCCAGTTTGTTTCCATTTTCCCTGTCTCCTTCTGGTACACCACTCAATCGTAGGTTCAGTCTTTTTATGAAGTCCCATATTTCTTGGAGGCTTTGTTCATTCCTTTTCATTCTTTTATCTCTATTTTTGTTTAAATGTCTTATTTCAATAAGGTGGTCTTCAAACTCTGATATGCTTTCTTTGACTTGGTCAATTCAGCTGTTGATACTTATGTATGCTTCATGAACTCCTTGTGTTGTGCTTTTCAGCTCCGTTAGGTCATTTATATTCTTCTCTAAACTGTTTATTCTACTTAGCAATCCTTCTAACCTTTTATCTAGTTTCTTTGCTTCTTTCCATTGGGGTATACATACTTCTTTGCACTGGGGTAGACATGCTGTCTTAGCTCAGCATAGTTTTTATTACCTATCTTCTGAAGCTTACTTCTGTCAATTTGTTCATCTGATTCTTTGTCCAGTTCTGCGCCCTTAAAGGAGAGACATTGCAATCATTTGGAGAAGAAAAGGCACTCCGGGCCTTTTGGGTTTTCAGCATTTTTTTTTTTTTTTTTTGATGATTTTTCTCATCTTCATGAGTTTGTCTAGTTTTGGTCTTCGAGGCTGCTGACCCTTGGATGGGGTTTATGTGGGGGCCTTTTTGTTGCTGTTGTGGCTGTTGCTGTTGCTTTCTGTTTGTTTTTCTTTCGATAGTCAGGTCTCTCTTTTGTAGGGCTGCTGCAGTTGTTGGGGGTTCACTTCAGGCCCTATTCATCTGATTTTCTCCCGTGCCTGCAGATGCCACTCAAAATGGTGCCTTCCTTGCCTGGGGGAAGGGGGTTTCCCTTCCCCGTGTGGCTCTCAGATGGACTGCCACACCACACCATTCTTCCTTCTCTCCATGAGTCACACCAGCCTTTTAGTCAATTTTGATGAGATAACCTAGATACCTTGGTTGCTGGTGAAGGAGTCACATGCTTATTATGTTTTTTGTTTTTTTTTTCAGTGGGAGCCTCCAAAGGTCTCTGCTTCTAGTCGGCCCTCTTCAGAAGGTGTTTTATAATGTGTGTATCCATTTATCTATTCCTCCGTCCATCCAGTAATTCATCTTCTTTGATGCATTTTAAAGTAAATTGTGGACTCCAGCATACTTCCTACTAGAGACTTCAGCGTGCAAAACATTAAATAAAATGAATATTTGTCCATCTTTTTTCTTTCGATGAAAAAGTTCTTTACATAATATAAAATTCCTATGTGTACATTCTCTGAATGCTGACAAATGTATACATCTGGGTAACTCAAATCTCTGTCAAAATATAGATTATTATCATCACCACAGGAATATTCCTCATACTCTCTCCCATTAAATCTCTACTTTCACCTTCCCAGAAGCAACCACCATTCAGGTTTTTTCCATTCTAGAACTTCATATAATTGAATTCATACAATTTGTACAGTTTTGTTACAGATTTCTTTAGGTCTTTATGGTTGTTGCTTTCTATGATACAAGTAATCTTTGATTACCACCAAATCAAAAAGATCCCTCCAAGTTTTCCTCTAAAAGCTCTATAAGTTTCTAGAGTAATATATATATATATATGTAGTTCATTTTGAATTCATTTTTGTGTATGAAGCAAAAGTCAAGGTTCTTTTTGTAATATGAATATCTAGTTATGCAGTATCATTTGTTGAAAAGACTTCTCTTTTCTCCAGCAAGCAACTACCTTTCCACTATGTATTGCTTACCTTGAATTGTACTACTTAAAAATGCCTTTTATTCATTTGCATATTTTATATCTTTATTTATTTTTAAGAGAATTGTAAAAGGAGCAGTTTTTTTACTTAGTCAGTTCTATAAAACCTGCCTCATTCCCTCTAGCAAAAGCCAGTCATAATTGACCAGCTGAATCTGGCATATGTTGTCATTTCCCTATAATGGACAAAGGATTTTTTATTACACAGAATACAACAGCATTATACACTCTGATGAGTCAGAGATCCAGGAAAATTATGATTTAGTGTTGATTCACATGATACTTTCTTTAGTGCTGCTTACTAGCTGTAGTTTTATGGCTCAATTCTTACCACTCCCTGAAAGTTACTCTGCCCTCAACAATTCTGAAGAACTTATTCCCAGAAAAGCAGGTTTCTCTCACCTCCACAGATTTGTACGTGCTCTTATCTTTGCCTGTAATGCCTCTATCCTGATTTCGGAGCAATTCCTTTTACACCAAAGGAAACCTTTCTCAATCCCCCATCAGTGTTAAATATTCCCTCCTAGCTTTCCTTGTGGCTCCTTGGCATTAGATATATTTATTCATATTCCTCAAATTATTCTTCCTATCTTTCTCTCTCCTCCCCACACGTAGCCTCCTTAACAAAAGCCTCGGGAAAGCATAAATCTATTCTGTCTTTCTTTGCACCCCTGTAAATTACAACAACCACAACAATAGTAGATTTGCTGGATGAAAGAATTTGAGATTTCTGAGGTAGTTTAAATTTCAAGTCTCTTCTACCTTATCAATTAGTATATTTATATTTACAAGATCGCACAGCTTGATCACTTAGTTTGCGAATTTTAGGCATCTTTTCATATCCGAAACTGGCAAAAAAAATCTCCCTTAAAAGAATTTTAAAAAGACATTTGTAAATGTACCTAGTGCATAGTGTCAAGTTTCTTTATCATGGATATCGAACTAATGATTGTAGAAACACATTTCAAGTACATATTCTCAAAGAACTGTGTTAAATGTAGCCTACTGTTTTCCAAATGTTGTTTTCTCCTGGTATACTATTTGAGGTTCTGAAGAGAAAACATACAAATAAGTAGATGGGAGTCCCAATTTTGCTATTTATTCTCTGTGTGAATGTATCAGTGAGGACAGTCGGGGTGATGTTGCAATAACAGAGAAGCTGAAAAATCACAGTGGTCTCACTCCCACAAGACTAATCATAAGTCAGCTGCAACCCTATTTCTTGTTGCCATCACTCTGGGAATCAGGCTAGTGAAGAAGCCTGATTTTTAATTGATTTAAATTAATATTTAAAATATTGCCAGTCATCAAGACAAAGGGAAAAGAGACATGGAGAACCACACTGTTACTCTTAGAACTTCCTGCTGGGAATGCTGCATGTCACTTCCATTCACATTTCTAGTAGCCACCTCTGAGTTCATCAGGGCAGGACACATAATCCTCATGCAGAGAAGGAAGTCGAAATACTATGTTTCACAAAAGCAATTTAGTCTACCAAATAGATAATCTTGGAGAAAACATGTATTCTGTGTCAGTTTCCTCATCGATAAAATGACAATAATGCAATGATGATAGTAACTACTTCATAGATGTAGATTAGCAGAGATAATGAATACAAAACACTTAGCATAGTACCTGGCATGTAATTATCACTCAGTAAGTGTTAGTTTAAAAAACAAAAGGGGAGGAATCTCAGTTTCTGTATCTGTCAAGTAAGTAATAAACTAATTGATACCCATAATATCTGGGACTTCAGCTAGGTGGTTAGAACAACTAGAGATTAGTAGAATGGCTCAGTTGTGGACATATGTCTTGAATCTCTATTTTTCTCCATGTGGAGTCTGTTGGGGTTGAAAATATCCAAAACGACTCCCTCACTCACAAGTTCATTCCCTGATCTGGGATAGCTGTAACAGCTGGGGGCTGGCCAACATGGCTCTCTAGCCAACACATGGTGGGCTCAAGGTAGCCTTACTTCTTATATAGCAGCTGGCTACCCTCAGAACAGATATTTCAAGAGAGAGTATTCTAAAAGGCCCAGAAAGATGTTATAAGGCTTCTCAAGACATAGCCTGCGTTCCAGAACCTCAGTCTCACTGCATACCATTAGTCAAGCATATCACTAAGGCCATTAGGGTTTTTATCTCTTTACCAAAGTTGAGTGAGGAACTTGAGTGGATGTTGTTAGGGGAATACACATTATAGTAGCTGTGTGGTGGTTTATTTAGTTTTTGTTTATTTATTTTGCATTCCTTGTGCTTACTTGTCATCTGTATATCTTCTTTAGTGAAGTGTCCATTCAGATTTCTGGCCCATTGTTGAACTGAGCTGTTTGTTTCCTTATTATTTTGAGTTTTCAGATGTTTTAAAAGGTATAGTCTAAATAGAAGTCTTTTGTCAAGTATATGATTTACAATTATTTTTTCCAGTCTGTAGTTATCTTTTCGCTCTCTTTGCAGTGCTTTTGTAGAACAAAAGCTTTTGCTATTGATGAAGTCCAGTTTGCCAAGATATGTTTTCTTTTTCTAGATCGTGGTTTGGCATTATATCTAAGAAAATTACTTAACTCGAGGTCACAAAGATTTTCTGCTATGTTTTCTTCCAAAAGTTTTGAGGATATATTTTAAAGTTAGCTCTCTAAACCATTTTGAGTTAATTTTTGTATAATGTGTGAGACAGAGGTTATGGTGCTTTTTTTGTGTTTGTGTATAGAATGGCCAATTGTTCCAGTACTATTTGTTGACAAGACTATGGTCTTTTCCATTGAATTGCCTTCACACCTTTGTCAAAAATCAATTGCCCATATTGGGTATATTTTTGAACTATATTCTATTCATTGATTTATATGTCTATCTCTTTCCTAATATCACACTGTTTTATTACCATGACTTTACAGTAAGTTTTAAAATAAGATAGTTTGAATTCTCTAACTTTGTTTTTCTTTTACAAAAATGTTTTTGGCCATTCTAATTCTTTTTGCCTTTCCTTATAGATTTTAGAATCAGTTATTTAAATATGCAAAAAAGTACGTTGGTATTTTGATTTGAATTTCAATTAATCTATAAATCTACCTGGGAAGAATTGGTAGCTTAACTGTGTAGAGTATTCCAATCCATGAGCCCTCTATATCTCTCCATCTATTCAGGTGTTTTTTGTTTCTTTTTTTAAGTCAGAATTTTGTGCTTTTTTGTGCACAGATCCTGTACATTCTATTATATTTATACTTAAGTATTTCACTATTTGGAGCTACCATAAAAGATATTTTATTGCAGTTGTTCATTGTTTATGGCATGTAAAAAGAAATAATGATTTTTATATACTGACCTTGTATAAGAGGAAATTTTTAGACTCACTTACTAGTTCTAGAAGTTTTTGTGTAGATTCATTTGGATTTTCTAGGGAGACCATCATGTCATCTGAGAATAGGAATAATTTCATTTTTCCCTTTCTTATGTGTAAATTTCTGATTTTTTCTTGCTCTATTGTACTGGCCAAGACTTCTGGTTAAATAAACATGAAGAGAGTGAGTATCCTGCCTTGTTCACCGTCTTAGAAGTAAAGAGTTTGGCCTTTCATCATTAAGTATAATGTTGGTTAAAGGTAGATGCCCTTTATCAGCTTAAGAAAGTCCTCTTCATTTTCCTAGTTTCTTCAGAGATTTTACCATAAATACATGATAAATTTTATTAAATACTATTTCTGCATGAATAGTTGTAATCATGTGGTTTACCTTTTCAACCCATTATCATGATAAATTTTATAAATAGGTTTTTTAGGCTTATTTATTTAAATAGAGACAAGGTCTCACTATGTTCCCCAGGCTGGTGTCGAACTCCTGGGCTCAAGGGAGCCTCCAGTCTTAGCCCCCAAAGTGCTGTGATTGCAGGCATGAGCCACCATGCCCAGCCTGTTTTTTATGCTGCATGCTGAACTACCTTGCATCTCAAGATAAATTTCACTTAGTTGTTATGTATTGTTCTTTTTATATGAGTCTAGATTTGATTTGCTAATATTTTGTTGAGGATTTTTGTGTCTGTGTCCATGAGGGAAACCTGTCTCTAGATTTCTTTCCTTGTACTGCCTTTTTACATAAAGGTCATTCTGCCCTCATAAAATAAATTTGGAAGTACTCGCTCTTTAATTTCCTGGAAGATACTATATAGAATTGGTGTGATTTCTTCTTTTAAAAAATTTAATAGAATTCACCAGTGAAATCATTTGGGATTAGAGATCTCTGTTTTGGAAAATTTTAAACTACTAATTCAACTCCTATAATAGGCATAGAACTACAAAGTGAGAGTGAGTTTGGTATCTTGTGGCTTTCAAGAAAATGATCAAATTTATGTTGTTGAATTTATATACTTAGAGTTCTTCTTGGTTTTCCTTTATTAGCCTTTTAATGTCTGTAGTGATACATCATCTTTCACTGTTGATAGTAATAATTTTGTCTTTTCTCTTTTTTTACCTGGTCATTCCAGCTATATGTTTATCAACTTTATCAATGTCTTCTAGAAAAAGAGCTTTCGAGTTCATTGATATTTTTTCGCTATTTTGTTCTTTTTTCTATTTAATTGATTTTGGACTTTATGTTTTTTTCTGCTTTTTTTGGGTTAGTGTTGCTTTTCATCTGCTAGTTTCTTAAGTGGATACTTATATTATTGATTTAAGACTTTTCTTCTTTTCTAATGCAATCATTTAATGCCATCAATGTCCCTCTGAATGCTGCTTTAGCTCCATTCCATACAGTTTTATATGTTATATTTACATTTTAGTTCAGGTCAAAGTATTTCCTAATTTTCTTTGAGGCTTTCTCTTAGATCTCATGAATTATTTAGAACAATATTTTAACTTACACTTATTGGAGGATTTTGCAGATATCTTTCTGTTATTGATTTCCAGTTTAATTATATTAGTATCAGAGAATATAGTTCATATGAATTCAATTTTTAAACATTTGTTAGGTTTTATTTTTTTGACCTAGACTTGGCCTATCTTGGTTAGCGTTTCATGGTCACTCAACAGGAAAGTATAATCTACAATTGTTTGGCAGAGTATCCTATTAATGTCGTTACATCCAACTGGCTCATGGTGTGGTTCAGTTCTTTATACTGGCTTTCCTTCTGTCAGCATGTTTCATCAACTACTAAGAGAGAAGTATTGAAGTCTTCACAGCCATAATTGTAGATTTACTTATTTCTTGTTTCAGTTCTCAGTTTTTGCTTCATGTGCTTTGAAGCTTTGTTCTTAAGAACATACACATTTAAAATCACTAGGTATTTTTTGTGAATTAACTTTTATTGTTATGTAATGCCCTTTTCTATTCTTGAAATTTTTCCTTGCTCTGAAGCCTACCTTTTCTTATACGAATATACTCTTCCAGCTTTCTTTTGATTAGAGTTTGAGTTGTATATCTCTCTTCATGCTTTTATGTTATTTTTTTTTTTGAGACAGCTTCTTACTCTGTCACCCAGGCTGGACTGCAGTGACGTGATCTTGGCTTATTCTAGCCTTGATCTCTCATGTTCAGGTGATCCTGCCACCTCAGCCTCCCAAGTAGATGGAATTACAGGCACACACAACCATGCCTGACTAATTTTTGTATTTTTCGTAGAGATGGTGTCTCGCCATGTTGCCCAGACTGGTTTCTAATTCGTAGGCTCAAGCGATCCTCCCACCTTGGCCTCCCAGAGTGCTGGGATTGCAGGCATGAGCCAAGGCACTCAGCATCCTTTTATGTTTTAAACCTATGTAACCTGTTTAAATCTAACAGAGAATATTGATTTGTTGTTGTTTTAGCAGGTTGATTAGATTCTTCACATATTTTTGATTCACATTCTGTGGACTATGATTCCGAAGTTAGTTCACTATCCAAAGTGTTTGCAATGCAATTTGCATCTTTCTTATGTGCCTGCCACCCAGTGACCAGTCTGGGACCTAGACTGTAGTCTACCCCACAGTTCAGTTGTCAAAGCTTTTGATGTACTGTTTAGCATCAGACCCACCCTGGCTCTTGGATGAGCCCAGGAATTCATACACATTTCATGAGATTGTTTCCTCAAGCTGCTTCTCTTCTGGATCTTTCCAGCACTCCCCAGCACTCAGGAGCCCTCTTTTCTGGCCTTATGGCTAGACAGCCTAGGGTTTCATCGTTCTGCTCTACTGCATACTTTCCATGACTCAATTGGCCTGCAGGGCCAAATGGCAAGAGGATAAAGAGGGAAAAAAAGTAACAGATTCTCCCCGTTCTTTTTGGATCATAAGTCCTCTGGTCAGAGATAAGAATCCTCCTTCCTTAGAGTTTTATGCTTTTGCTCACAGCTGACACCATCATTGCCCCATAACAACTCCAAATGGTGCAAACATCAGAGCTCAGCAAGTGGGGCTTCTTTGGAGGCAGGGGTGGGATAGAGAGAAAAGAACAAAACGAAATGAAACCAAAAACACCAGGTTTTATTTCCCAGTCTCTCTGTCCCTAGGAGCTCTTTTTGTCATTTCTTAGACAATAAAAAGAGATTTCTTTGGAACATTTAGGACTTTTACCTAGTACACAGTTTCCAATTTGGGCTTTGCTTAAAGTTCAAGCAGGAAATATAGAAAAACAAAATTAAGCAAAACAAGACAAAATAAGGAACTAACCATGAGATCATTTATACGGTGTATTATTTTCCTTCCTAATCTGCCTAATACCACCTGGGTCTGAGTTCTCAGAGGCATTCTGTTTAGATTTTCAGTTGTATGCAGTGGGAAACATGAAGTTAAATATGCTTGCTCTATCTTATCTTGAGCTGCAGAATATTATATCAAAAGCAATTTGAAAGTGTAAACTTTTGTTGCTCCTTGCAGGTTTTCATATATTTTGTTTTGACATGATATTAATTCCAAATATGAAACTGTTCGAGCTGCATAAACACAAAATAAATATATATTTTTTATTATTTTGATAAAATGTATCTCAAAATGTATTTAACAAATAGGATTCCTAACTCTACTTATTTGAATCTATGTTTAACTGTTTGGGTTTAACGTGCATATTTGTATTGGAAGGAGGGGAGAAGACTGAGCTCATTATCAATATTATGATTACTTTATATATTTTAGAGACCAGATTTATGTTTCTGAAAATCACATTCACCAAAATTTTAATAGCATTTAAAGTCAACTCATGTGCCTAATATGGATTAGAATACACATATTTACTCAGCTGGATGATAATAATATCAGCATTGGCAGTTTAGGATTGGGGATAACAGATTAACTTTAGTCTGTTTATCACAAAGCATAAGGGTTGTGTATCTAGAGAGTATCCTCTCTTTGTAAAGCTACTTATACATGAGCAAAAACATAACTAATGAATTATGTAGATCATATGAAGCTCAATTCATGATATCTGAAGTAAAACATTATATGCAATGCAGGGTTTATAAAAGAATCTCAAATTGGTTCCAAAAATAGGAGAAAATATTCAACAAACACCATAGCAGAATTTTAGGAGAAGTGTTAAACCTCTCTCCCTATAGGCTCAAATGACTTTTGCAGATTTTGTGGAAACATTTTATTAAATGTTTTTATAGGAAAGTTAAACGCATTACATACAGTCTTTATTGTGTGTCTGAAAGAATACTAGCTAAGCACTCTTCAACATTTAGAAATGAAATGAATAAATTACATTTTCCATGGCATTTGTCTATTCTGAACCTCTTTTTGAGATTGAGTCCTTAAAAAACTAGAGTAGTCACTGATAAGTTTTGGCAGTTATAAATCTTTGGAAATTTTAGGCCCATTTTTGTTCAATTTTAAAAAGTTTGATAATGGGTTGACAGGTGCAGCAAATCACCATGGCGCACATATATCTATGTCACAAACCTGCATGTTCTGTACATGTATTCTGGAATTTAAAATAAAATAAAATTAATTTTTAAAAAAATGTCCATGTTGTACCATTTTTAATATTTTTGTTAATGAGTGGTCCCTAGTATTATCAAGTTCATATAACAGACATCCAAAGAATATTAAGAACTTCCTGTCCAGAGAAAACATAGAATGGAACCATGAACACAACAAGGAGTCTTCATTTATTTTCCTGCTTCCATCTATTCATGTAGCTTTGGACAAGTTACTTTCCCAGGTTTTCATTTTCTTTTTTGGAATCCCTGAAAATCTCATAATATGGGTTCTATAACTTTACCTATATTCAGTGTCCTCTTTTCAAACTTGGACCTATAGCCTAGGCTTTCAACCTAACTTTCGGCAATACTTCCAATTTCTTTGTTTATTTTTCTTTTTAATCCTACCTAAGTAGCAAAACATCAACCTAACCATCCTTGTTCTTCACTTCAACTTCAGTTCTCCCGAGGCTGTTAGGGAAAATCACCAAACTTTTATATCTGTGCTTCATGATTTCCCACTAAATTCCACTATGGTGGTTAATATCGGGGGTCAACTTGATTGGATTGAAGGACGCAAAGTATTGATCCTGGGTGAGTCTGTAAGAGTGTTGCCAAAGGAGATTAACATTTGAGTCAGTGGGCTGGGAAAGGAAGACCCACCCTCAATCTGGATGGGCACCATCTAATCAGCTGCAGGCATAACCAGGATATAAAGCAGGCAGAAAAACGTGAAAAGGTAGACTGGTGTAGCATCCCAGCTTACATCTTTCTCTCATGCTGGATGCTTCCTGCCCTTGAACATCAGACTCCAAGTTCTTCACCTTTGGACTCGGACTGGCTTCCTTGGTCCTCAGCTTGCAGATGGCCTATTGTGGGGCCTTGTGATCACGTCAGTTAATACTACTTAGTAAATATATATATATATATATATATATATATATATATATATATACACCCACTAATACATCTACCCTCAATGCCTCTTAGGAATTTATTGAGTGCTTCCCTAGTCAGTTCCCTTTTCCTTTCCTCACGATGAAACTCTCCAACATCTCCAACAGAACAAACTGGACACTTTTAGTGACTTTTGCCTGACAATGACTTATTCTCACTTTCCCAATCAAGTTCATCAGAGGAAACGTAAGTTGACATCCCATTGGCTAATCTCTCACCTTTTTCATAGCCATGAACTGTTATTTTTTATGCACACTACACCTAAAAACCTACCATCTGAATATCGGAACTGGTCCTAAATGAGATGCTTCAGTGGGAGATTTGTCTTCAGTTGCCTGCTATATCCGCATTCCATTTGCAGTACCTTTTTCTGTCCTCTCAGCACTTTGCTCAAACTATTTAACTAGCCAGAATCCCCAGCCTTTCCAGTTCTCTTTTATAAGACAAGAAATTAATTTAGGACAAATGAAAGTATATTCAACTGCTAAAGTCATCCTCTTCAGGGAGCATTTGCATTTTAAAATAAGCTTGCCAAAACAGGTTGCTTCTTTGTTAGAGAATGAGTCCTCTATTTGGATTTTCTAGTATACTTACTTACAAAAAGAGGGGTAAGTATGAGGCAGAGGCACCCCTAAAATAAAAAAGCACCTCTTCTGCTAATGTAAAGGATTGAAAGTGAGAATATATTGTTTCGTTTCATTTTGTGGGGGGTTAGATTTTGTGTGATTGTATGAGAAAGATGATTTGTATATTTTGTTGTCCACCATATTCTAAGCTTTAAAATACTTATAAAATCAGATGGAGAAATGAGTAACACAAAATTATTATATTATCTAAATGCATCTCTGATTTACTTACTAAACTGCATAAAAACTCATCACATGCTGTGCACAGTAATAATACAATATAATAATGATCTATAATGATTCATCAAACACTTTCTATTCCTCAGTGATAGTCTTATAAACACAGAGAAAAATCCATTTCACCCCCAAAAAGCTATTATAACTACTTACATATGAGTCTTATGTGTTTTTACTTAAACTGTAGAAAAGTAGTACACAACATATTTTATATAGAACAATAACCTCACAAAAACTTCTAAGAAAAAGGGATTTCATGGCTATGTAAGCTTAGGAAGAGCTGTAAACTACATACCCTCTTGGAAATTTAAAATGCACTTGACCCTATAAAATGCTCTGAATTGCTCTACAGTAAAGAAATCTATCTTTTTTGCTAAAACTTTCCCCAAATTGATTAGACCACTGAACTCTCCATTTCACATAATGCCCATTAACATTCTGAGCCAGTACACTTCATAACATATTTTGGGAAACATTCTGGTAGACTCTTGTCCATTGGGAGGGATATATTCTGGAACTCTCGTAAATCCCCAAATTCATGAATATCACTGTAGCATATAATTTCTATCATAAAATACACAAACGTCGATCCTTATTGCAAGTCACTGAAAGACTCTGCTGAATTGTTTTCCCTGTCTCTGTGAGCAATATACGGTAGATTCATTCATGTCATAAAGTCCAAATACCTTCATTGAATTAGGCACTAAACTCTTCATTTACCCCAAACTTCGTTGGTTAAAAACTGCTATTTCCTTGACTTATTTTTCCTCTACTTGTACTACAAGGATTAGCAAAGGAGAGTTCTGAGGACAATTTCTCTCTCTTTCTCTCTCTCTCATAAACACACGCATACACATACCACACACAGAAACATACACACACACAGAGTTTTCTTTTGTTGTTTTTGTTTTGCATTGTATTCTGTGGGGCAAGAGGGTAAATTGTGATGCAAGGTCTCAAGGCACTACATGTCTATAAGTGGAACTAATACATTAATATATATTATGTACATATATGTGGGGAAAAGAAAGAAAGATCAGACTGTTACTGTGTCTATATAGAAAGAAGTAGACATAAGAGACTCTATTTTGTTCTGTATTTGAGATGCTGTTAATCTGTGACCCTACCTCCAACCTTGCCCTTGCAAGAGACATGTGCTATGGTGACTCAAGAGGATTTTGGGCTGTGCAGGGTGTGCTTTGTTAAACAAGTGCCTGAAGGCAGCTTGCTGGTTAAAAGTCATGACCATTCTCTTAATCTCAAGTACCCAGGGACATGCACACTGCCAAAGGTCATAGGGACCTCTGCCTAGGAAAGCTAGGTATTGTCCAAGGTTTCTCCCCATGTGATAGTCTGAAATATGGCCTCGTGGGAAGGGAAAGATCTGATCGTCCCCTAGCCTGATACCCATGAAGGGTCTGTGCTGAGGAGGACTAGTACAAGAGGAAAGAAGGCCTCTTGGCGGTTGTTGGCAGTTGTGATAGAGAAAAGCATCTGTCTCCTCCCGGTCCCTGGGCAGTGGAACATCTCGGTATAAAACCCGATTGTATGTTCTGTTTACTGAGAAAGGAGAAAACCGCCTTAGGGCGAAAGGTGGGACTTGCAATGCTGCTCTTTATGCACTAAAAAGGTTTATGGAGATGTTTACATATGCATATCAACGCACAGCACTTTTCCTTAAACTTATTCATGTCACAGAGATCTATATTCATATGTCTTATTGCTGCCTTTCTCCCTATAATGATCCTATTATCCTGCCACTTCCTTTTCTTTAAGATGGTAAAGATAATTATCAATAAATACTAAGGGAACTCAGAGACCGGTGCCGGCGTGGGTCCTCTGTATGCTGAGCGCCGGTCCCCTGGGCCCACTTTTTCTTTCTCTATACTTTGTCTCTGTGTCTCATTTCTTTTCTCAAGTCTCTCGTTCCACCTAAAATGAGAAACGCCCACAGGTGTGGAGGGGTAGGCCACCCCTTCACATATATGCATGCACACACATATATATGAAATCAAACTTTCTGTTTAACCCATGATGATAAACCAATGAAACAGGAATTTGGGGAAATGCTGGTGTCATATTGGAAAAGATTTTAGAATCAAAAGAATTGGGCGTACCCTAGGCAACCTTAAACAAGTTACTTTATCTCTTTAGGATGTATTGTCCTCATCTGCTAAACAGGATTACAATAGTTCGACAACTAGCCGAGACAAGGTATATAAAGTGTCTGGCACATAGGAAATTATCAAAAGGTAGTAATAATTATATAAGGAACAGCCTCATATCTGAAATGAAGTTGAAAGAGTTCATGTGTGCCCACCTATATAGACACCAAGGCTAATAGCATGTTTGATTTTTGCAACACCTTTTGCAAGCTAGTTCAGATTTAAATAATACGAAAAATTCAATAAACATCTCTTCCAGCCCTAAATAAAGGGGATGATATTCCCTAACCCAGATTCTGAAAGTAAATAGAGAATGACCTCTCAGAACCAGTGCTCTTCTCAGCATAGAGGCCAACAGCACACTAATTTTACATGCTTCTCCATATCGTGTATCATCTTCAGGAATTAGCAATCTTTTTCTTTGAAAACATAGCTGGATGCTAACTTTCTACTTATTCCTAGTTAGGTCAATGCTCAGTAAGTATTTTGTAAGAAATTAACATTAGATGAAATTACTAACAGTCCAAAGAGCAGAGATTTATAGCACTGACTGACAACAGACAAAAGAAATGACAGTCATATGCTTATTTTTCCATGTAGAAGTTATTCTTTTTTTCTTCTCATCCTCTGTCTGACCTCTCAAATACTCTCCATCTAGCCTGAAACAAAAGAAGATGTGAATATAACATAATAGTAGAAAACTTTCATGTTCAGTCATCCTTTGTTCTACTCCCCTGTGTTGTGGCAGTGAAACAGAATCTCTATGAGGCAATGTGTCACAAATGGCAGGAATACAATACTTAATACACCGTCATCTCTCTGTCTTATAAACACACACACACACAAGTGGAAACCCATAGTATAGTTGATAGTGTTTCGTGTGACTGAAATCAAACAAAACACAAACAATGGCTGGATTATTTGTGACAACAGAGTCCATGCCATGGTTTCTGGGAAATTTTAAGTGCTTGTTTTCCTAACTTTATGTTAGCAGGACTGTGAGCTTCAAGATGCGTGCCTTATCCATTTAAAGAAGTTCCACTCATTCTGTGCTCTTCTCACCATATGAAAATAAGGCCAGAGCAAATAAATAATGCTCAGGGCTGAGTCACTTCACAAACCTCACTCAGAAAGAGTCTAGAAGGTCTTCTCACTTGCCCTGTATGGTATGGTAAAACCATAATATTAAGCTTGTTCTGGTTACCCTTTTTAAGATTAATTATTGCAGAAATCCTAATTTTGGAGGGGTATGGGGTAGGTTTTATTTGCTGTCATTTTGTCTTTTATAGATAGAACATTGATATGAAAGAAGAGGTCATCTTTCTTAAACAAGGTTAGGTAACATTTGACCCTCCAAACAATCCAGCGATATAGATAGTATTAGCTTTCTAATACAGAAAATGAAAATTTGATTCAACGGTTAAGCAACATGTACCAAACCCTTAGGAGAACCTAGATTGTAGTGTGTCTGGAATTGGTGGCTTCTTGGTCTCGCTGACTTCAAGAATGAAGCCGCCTACCCTCGCGGTGAGTGTTACAGCTCTTAAAGGCAGCCCGTCTGGAGTTGTTCATTCTTCCTGGTGGGTTCGTGATCTTGCTGGTTTCAGGAGTGAAGCTGCAAACCTTCGCAGTCAGTGTCACAGCTCATAAAGACAGTGTGGACCCAGAGAGTGAGCAGCAGCAAGATTTATTGCCAAGAACAAAAGAAAAATCTCCCACAGTGTGGAAGGGCACAAGAGCAGGTTGCCACTGCTGGCTAGGGCAGCCTGCTTTTATGCCCTTATCTGACCCCACCCACATCCTGCTGATTGGTCCATTTTACAGAGAGCTGATTGGTCCGTTTTGACAGAGTGTTGATTGGTGCATTTACAATCGTCTAGCTAGACATAAAAGTTCTCCAAGTCCCCACTAGGTTAGCTAGATACAGAGTATTGATTGGTGTATTTACAAACACTGAGCTAGACACAAGAGTGCTGACTGGTGGGTTTATAATCCTTTAGCTAGACACAGAGAGCTAGACATAAAAGTTCTCCAAGTCCCCACTAGGTTAGTTAGATACAGAGTACTGATTGGTGTATTTACAAACCCTGAGCTAGACACAGAGTGCTGATTGGTGTGTTTACAATCCCTTAGCTAGACACAGAGTGCTGATTGGTGCGTTTACGATCACTTAGCTAGACATAAAAGTTCTCCAAGTCCCCACTACACTCAGGAGCCCAGGTGGATTACCCAGCGGATCTCCCACCCAGGTTGGAGGTAGAGCTGCCTGCCAGTCCCGAGTGGTGCCTGCACTCCTCAGCCCTTCAGGGTCAATGGGACCCGTCACTATGGAGCAGGGGGCAGCGCCCCTCTCGGGCTGTGTGGGAGCCCACTGCGGAGGCAGGGTTCAGATATGGCGGGCTGCAGGTCCCCAGCCCTCCCCTACGGGGAGGCAGCTGAGACCCGGAGAGAATTTGAGCGTGGTGCATGTGGGCCACCAGTGCTGGGGGACCTGGCGCAACCTCCGCAGCTGCTGGCCCGGGTGCTAAGATCTTAACTGGCCTGCCAGCAGCTCCGAGTGCAGGCCCGCCCAGCCTGCACCCACTGGAACTGGTGCTGGCCTGTGAGCGCCCCCGCGCAGCCCGGGTTCCGGCCCGCTTTTCTCCCTCCACACCTCGCTGCAAACAGAGATAGCAGGCTCTGGCCTCGGCCAGTCTAGAGAGGGGCTCCCACAGTGCAGTGGCGGGCCTAAGGGTTCCTCAAGCACCGCCAGAGTGGACTCTGAGGTCAAGGAGGCGCCTAGAGTGAGGGCTGCTAGTACATTGCCACCTTTCAGTAGCACAGGTAATCTAAAATCCAACTTAATTCTTCCCAATTTACGCCTTTGTATGCCTTTTACTGCATTCATGAGCATGGTTCAGAAAATGTTTAGGAAACACCTTTGCCTAAGAAATATTTAATGAGGGCAAACAGTACAACTAAGAATAGTGTTATTGTTGGCAACTTCTACTAAGTCTATGTGTATAGTATAAGAAGGTAAAAAAATCAGTGAACACTTTTGAAGGATGATAGTTGTATTTAAAAAGCGAATAATAATCTTCTTTCACAAACACCTCCAAAGGTGCTTAATGATAAATGAGAAGGTGTGAATGTTATGATCTCAGCTCACATTGAGGATTCTTGTAACTATACTGAAAAATCCTTGATAGATCTATGTATTAGCTTTCCTAATACAAAATCAAAATTGTACAACTTGGGTGAGTGGTAAAAAGAATGAGTAACTCCATGATGATACACTTAAGTTCACAATATTATTGCCTGTAAATTTCATGTGAATACACAATCAACTGACAATCCTTTATTGCCCACATCAGTTCTAGATGTGGTAAGAGATCAAAACAAACATATGACACACGTCATCCTGGAGGAGCCTACAGGAAGTTGGCGAGACAAAATTTACAGACATAAAGAATTAAAATGCATTAGAAGATAATATAGAGTTAAATTTTATGAAACATCTTGCCCTATCTAACCACTATTGTTATCCACATTTTTCCCCAAAAAACAACTAAAGTTTACCCTGTGAAGACTTTTTGAATTTTCTAGCTTATAGAGTCCTCTCTTGGGCACTTTCTAATTAAATCACATCTTTATCAATTAGCATATATCTTTGCCTTTTTAATTTTTAAAAAATATACGATCTACTCCTCTGATTAGATTATGTCTCTTGCTCAAGGTCCATATATTATTCCTTCTCATATCTTCAAAGCCAGATGCTTTGTTTTGCAAAATGAAGGTACTACTCATTTTTTCCAGATTATCAGAAAAATGATGACGATGTTAATGAAGTATAAATTCACAGAACAAAGCAACCACAAAGACAACAGCAGGTACCACTGAATTCACTTTACTGTGAGTTCCAGCAGCGTGATAATTATGTCATTTTCATGTCTTATCTCTTGTTTTTGTCCTAACATGATGCCTGACACATATTAGATATGTCAATTTTTGACAAAGGAAGAAGAGTAGAAAGGGAGAGAGAATTGAAGGAAGGGAGAAATAAATCTGGGTATTAACAAATGGACTGGAATATAAGACAAGGTGTGAATTCTAGGCAAGAGGAATATTATCAACAAAGGACAGGTGGTTGAAATTGATAGTGTGTGAGTATGTGTATGTGTGTGATGTTATATGGAGGTCATTTCAACTGGAACAAAAATTTATTTTATTATGGACATTATGTTGAACAGGTGAGATATGCTTTATGCTGTGGAAGTCATACTATGAAAATTAGAATAAATAATTTAAAATTGGAGCTAGAGGCAATAAAGCCATTATAGATTCTTAAGATGATGAAAAGTATTTGTTTTAAATTACTTAGAGCATCTTGCAAGTTAGATGAGAAGGCAAACATTGAAGGAGAAAAATACATTTAGATCAAAATGTGATCATGGAGTGATAAACTAGAACTACAGCAGGATTTCCAAAATAGAAAAAAAATTACTGAAAGAAAATCAGTGGGGTTTCATGATTAACTGAATGTAATAGTAAAAGAGATAGAGACATCCTAAATATTACCAAACCTCTAGATGGTGGGAGAGGTGGAACTCACAAATTGTGGTGCCCATATATTAAAATAAGGAAGTACAAAAAATAGTTGGTTTGAGGAAAGTTATAAATTTAATTTTGGATGTGGTGATTTTATAGAGTGGTGCATAATTCAAAGGGATATACTGTGAATTTTAAAAATAAAGGGATAGATAGAATGAAAAGCCAGGGAATTGGGAGTTGCATGAGGTAGTAGAAAGGATGTCATATTAGAGATGAAATTAGCAAAACCACAAGTTCTGTTCAGAGCAACGGAGAAGGTATTTAGGGTTTGAATTATTATTTTCTTTAAGTCACTTAACATCTCTGAGTATTTATGTTTCTTAAAATATTAAAAGGGCACATTAATTTCTGCTACAATTATCACATTATGAGGATAAAATAAAATGGCGATTATTGGAATTCTTGGAAATTGTCAAATCTTATGTAAGTCAAAATTAGAGATCAGAAGCAGAGGTATGAGCTATATAGAGGTGGATTATCTGCTTTTCCTAGGATCTTACAGAGGAATATTACTCTCCCACATCTACTTTCAAAGCAATAGAAGATAGCAAAACTATGGAAAACAAAGAATTTATTTTCTGAAAAAACAAATCCTAGGATTGGTTGAGTTTTCTTCTGTCAATCAAACACTTTTATTTTCTTAATTATAAAATAAAAACAAGACACCCCTACACATTTATCGAAACTGTTTTACAGGCTTCAGCAAAGGGACCTGAACAGGTACAAAAACAGAGACCCTGAGTAGGTAGGAGAGAGAGACAGTGGTGCTGGTGACAAGGCTACATGGCCCTCTGAAAGCACTGATCTACAAAGAGCTAGATCCACGTAGAGACCTGATCACTGGGGATTTTGACTAAGAAAGGGGAGAAAGCATTTAATAATTATTAAGCACATGAACTCTGGATTCAGACAGAGGGTGTTTATCCTCAGCTAAACCACAGCTTCTAGGTGTGTAGCAATGGGACATTTACTGGTGAGCTAAGCCACTAATTATAATATGGACACATAAGACAACCTACCTCCTGATGTTGTTGTGAAGAAATGAGATACAGAGTAAGTACTCCATATCCACTAGTTGACATTATTAAAAGGAAATAGAATTAAATCTGCATTGACCAGCATGATGAGGACATCACTCTTTTCTACTTGAAGTTGTTAAATATAAGAACAAAGAAAGGGAGAAGAGAGAAAATGGCAAGAAAGAAAGAAAGGAAAAGAGAGAGCAAGCAGCTAGCATGGGTAAATAAAGAAGGGGAAATGGGATAAAAATGAGAAAGAATGAAGAGGCAAATAATGGGAAAATTTGAAAAGAGCAATGATAAAAGAAACCAGGGAAATAATGATTTAAATTAATACTTATAGCTTCAGATGTCTATATATTTTTCCTTGGCCATTATAATAGAAGCAGGACAAAATAAAGTATAACTGGGAATGAAACTGGATACAAATTTTACGGGAAAATTCATGGGAAGCAGAAGGAAAGGGGAGAAAAGAGACTTGGTGTTGGACCTATGGAAATTGATTGAAAGTGTAAAATATAACTTCATGTAGTTCTTTTCAAGGTCTTTTTTCATATCTCTATCACTATTTAAAACTATTTCTTAAATAATGTACAATGCAAGCCTTCTTAGTCAAATATGCCTTGGCCTTTATGCACTACTTTAAACAAAGTACACTTACATAATTAGGAATGGTGCTATAATACAAAGCAAAGGTATTATATTACACCAGGAAACTTCAGTTCTATAAAACAGAGGTTATATTTTAGCAAACTAGCAAGTCTTTTTTTTGATCCCTATTCATACACAATTCAGAGTGATGTAATGCCAGGTTATAAATCAACTAAACTATTCTTTTAAGGAATCTCTGACCCAAATGCCTATGGAATCTGTCTGGAGTTGATAGCATGCTGAAGAAATGAATAAACTCTGTGCTCAGTCTACTATAGATTACCACAGTTCTCATACAAGAACCAAAAATAACTCAATATAAGATGCTCACATTATGCTTAGAAAGTGAATACTAGTAAACGATGCAAGCTCATTGAGTTGGTACTTAATGCAGTTTTCTTATGAATTGAGATATCCTTCATATAGTCTGAGATTTACATATTTAGTAACCAAGAGACTTTTGGCTTTGTTTGTTTGTTTGTTTGTTTTTTCAGAGACAAGAGCATTTTTTTCAGAGACAAGGGCTCTCTATGTTGCCTAGGCTGAAGTGTCCTGCTATTCACAGGCGTGATCCCACTACTGATCAGCACAGGAGTTTTGACCTGCTCCTTTCCCACCTGGCCCAGTGTACCCCCCTTTAGGCAACCTGGTGGTCTTCTGCTCCCAGAAGGTCACATTATTGATGCCAAACTTAGTACAGACACCAGATCAGCATAGTACACTACAGCTCAGAACTCCTGAACTCAAACAATCCTCCTACCTCAGCCTCCCCAGTAGCTTGGACTATAGGCAGACACCTGCCTTTGCAAACTTTCAGTATGTAAGATGTGTACATTTAAGGTTGGCCAGAGACAAAATTGTATAGTACTTGCAGTTGTATTTCATGACTCATTACCTCTCAAGCCCCTCTCTTACTCATATACCCAGACATATATACACATGAACTCATCTATCTCCTTCTACACAGGGCTCCCAATCAAGTCCCTACTCTATAGTTTTGGTTTTGGCCCTTCCCATGATACTATCTTCTATCTCATTCTCCCTCCAGCCAGTGATTTGCTAACTATGATGGCATGACACACACCAGGCAAAGAGTTCCTGAATATTCATGAATTGAATTTCTTTCTAGTTATTATATTTGCAATTGAAGGGGAAAGTTAACAAAAACAAAGTGCAATGGTAATACTGTGGGTGAGACAATATTACTAGATCATTTATTAAAAATACAGAGTTTTCATTATTTAATAAAATAACATGTACTCTACTTTTGATTATTTTAGTCCACGTAGTTATATTATGCATTTGGCAATCATCTTGCACAATTCATAGAGTTACCCTTTGTTCTCTACTTAGGTTATTCCAAAATCAAATAATGTGCCAGAACAGGTAGCTCAATTAACTATGGGAGAGATATAAAGCAAATTTGTTTTGAAGTACCCAGAGAATGACCATATTATTGGCACTTTATAGAGCTAGGCATTTTATATTTAGTATACATTTAATATTAACCAAGGTTATTTAGAAAACTCTTTATAATCATGATACAGAGTTGTCCAGTAATGATATTTTTACTTGTTAAACACTCAGGATTCCCCTTCAAAAATATACTACTAATTTCTTTCTTCAGGCTTAGGAAAAAAAAAAAAACAGCTGTTAAATGTCACGTATAAGCATTAAACAATAAAGAGTTTCCTTTATTGCAAAGGAGTTATAAGTCTATTTACAAATAATACAAATTTGTCTTTTCAGCATTCTATTATTCTCCTAAATCATCTCTAGCGCAAAACCAAAACTTAGAGAGAGAGAGAGACAGATGTGTTTCTGCTCCAATTTATACACAGCTGTCAAATGAGATGGGTTACTGTTGTAACAGAGTGACCATTTCTGTACGCATAAAATTGTTAGATGTTTACCTCTATCAGAAGGTCTCTATTTCTCTCTCCCCTCCATCTCTTCCCCACTCCCTCCCCTTTTCTTAAAACAAGCTTTGAAGTGTTTGAACAACCAAAGCCAAAGTTTATTATAGAATTGAGGGTCAGCCACTGCAAAATCAGCTACAGCACATGGTTGACTATAGGAAAATCACCAAAGACAGAAGGAGTTGAGCAATTGCACTTTCAGCTGCCTTTTGTCTTCTGGAGTGGCAGGGTGTCTGGGACTCCAGCCTTCCCCTGTGAATTTGCCTTGCCCGTGGCATTTGCCACATAAGACTTACAAGGAGCAGTCACTGTGATCAAAAGGTCATAAACCCCTCTTTCCAGCTGCTGCTTGCATAAACTTTCATACAGCACCCTTTCATGCATGGGTTGCCTTCCCATCTTCACCTTTCTTTTAGAGCCATGACCTTGTGAACCAAAGAATGAATTCCCACATCTCTTCAGATCTGGGCTCCACCAAATGGCAGAATCAGTCTCAAATATAGGTCCTGTGTTAGAGGAAGGTGTGATAGTTCATACAAAATCAAAGGCAGAGAATGGGAACAGTCTTCTAGAACACTCTAATGAGTAATTATAAATGAATCTTCCAATAAAACATGTATCTCCTTTTTTCTTTTTTTCCTTTTGTTCATCTGTCTTTGACCTCTACCTCACTTGGAATATGAATTATCCAAAATCATCATTGGTAGTAACGACTGTGGCTTCTCAACTATGCAGTCATGTGCTATATAACATTTCATTCAAGAACAAACCACATATAATACGGTGGGCCCATAAAATTATAATGAAATGGCCAGGCACGGTGGCTCATGCCTGTAATCCCAGCACTTTAGGAGGCCGAGGCAGGCGAATCACCTGAGGTCGGGAGTTTGAGACTAGCCTGATCAACATGGAAAGGCCCCATCTCTACTAAAAATACAAAATTAGCCAGGCATGGTGGTGCATGCCTGTAATCCCAGCTACTCGGGAGGCTGAGGCAGGAGAATCTTTGAGCCTGGGAGACAGAGGTTGTGGTGAGCCAAGAATGCACCATTGCACTCCAGCCTGGGCAACTCCATCTCAAAAAAAAAAAAAAAAAGGAAGGTGAAAAATTCCTATAACCTAGTGACATTGTAGCTATCCCAATGAGGTGGCACAATGCATTACTTTTTCTATATTTAGATATGTTTAGATACAAAAATACTTACCATTGTTTTACAATTGCTGACAGTACTCAGTATAGGAACATGCTGTACAGGTTTGTAGCCTAGGAGCAATAGGCCATCTCATATACCCTAAGTGTGCAGTAGGCTGTCCAATCTATATATGTGTAAGTATACTCTATGATGTTTGCACAGCAACTAAATCACCTGATGATGCATTTGTCAGAGTATATTCCTGTCATTAAGCGACATGTGACTATCTATGTTCAGAAGTAGAACTCTTAATAGTTTTCAAAGAGGACTAATGCCCGTTTGTAGGTAATGGGAAAAACATGGGTTTGCCAATAAAATATATTTATTTTATTTTTTAGAGACGAGGGTTCTCACTATGTTGCCTAGGCTGGTCTCAAACTCGTGGGCTCAAAAGATTCTTCGGCCGAAGCCTCCCAAAATGCTGGCATTACAGGTGTGAGCTGCCATGCCTGGCAGAAAATAAAATATAATTTAGAACAAATCTCAGCTTTCTCACTTGATGCCAGTGGAACATTGTATGAGTGATTTCACCTCTTGGAACTTCAAATGCATCTTATTAGAGGAGAGTTAATCACGTTCGTTTTCCTGGTTTGTTATGAGAATTAAGCAGTACAAAATAGTGCTCAATACAACCTTTCATAAAATGGTGCTCAATACATAGCAGCTTCCCTTGTAGCCAGTACGTTTTCAGTTTCTCCCACATTATTTTATCATAGTGATTTATGCTACTTTGATGTGAAAGTGTTTTCTGATTTTAAAAAGGTCCCTGTTGATTTACCAAATGAATATGACCAGTAACTATCTTTCTTAATATTTTCAGGACCTAATTACAGTATTTATCTTTTATATAAGATGCATATACTCAATATGACTCATGATCACAAAGTATTCTCATTGAATCATGCATACTTCTGAAAGAAAATCACATACATACACACACACAGAGAATGAGGCTAGTTAATAGCTTAAGAAGGCTAATTTTCAAATGTAGAGTAATGCTCTTAAGCCGTAAGACTAGGATCTGCAATTCTAATATGGAGGGTTCTTGAGTTTTAACTCCCAAATAATGTCAGCTAATTCATGTATGTCTTTGCATAGAAATTTTGTGTTCTTTTTAAAATGGAAAAATGCATAAAGATTTTTGTTCCTTGTTCTCATTCTTCCAGGGCTTCTGAAAAGAAGTTCTGGCCGGGCGCGGTGGCTCAAGCCTGTAATCCCAGCACTTTGGGAGGCCGAGACGGGCGGATCACGAGGTCAGGAGATCGAGACCATCCTGGCTAACACGGTGAAACCCCGTCTCTAATAAAAAATACAAAAAAAAAACTAGCCGGGCGAGGTGGTGGGCGCCTGTAGTCCCAGCTACTCAGGAGGCTGAGACAGGAGAATGGCCCGAACCCGGGAGGCGGAGCTTGCAGTGAGCTGAGATCCGGCCACTGCACTCCAGCCTGGGCGACAGAGCGAGACTCCGTCTCAAAAAAAAAAAAAAAAAAAAAAAAAGAAAAAAAAAAGAAGTTCTACCCATCCTTCCAAGCCTATAGAACCAAGGATAAGGAGAAGCTGGGAGCCTAAAATATAGAAAAGAAATGATATATTCATAAGACACTGCCAGAAAAGCATAGTAATCACAAAATCATGACATTCGAGAGGGAATTTTATAGCATGTGCTGCATCCTGAGGTCAAAACCATAGTGGAATAGCATAGCTCCCTCTAAACCTCTTAGACACCACCCTCTCTGTGAGTAGTCACCATTGCTTTGCTTTTTTTCTACCCTCAATAGGGTTACAGTTTCAATTGCATAGCCTCTGTGTTACATTTATGATAACAATACTTCAAAAAAATCTGTCAAATCCTTTTTAAATCAAAGTTCAGAGGATTGCTTCTAAGCTAGGAGATAGAAATGGAGTGTTTCTTTAGGCCTTTTTATCTTTATTTTAATGATTATACTATAATTGTGAGGGCCATCTCAAATACAATTTTAAACATCATCAACGTATTCGGTGAAAGATATCAAAGGTGGGTTGTGTGAATTGTCTATGACTGTGCCACTGGATGGCAAAATACGGATGTCTCTGTGATTAGTTTTCTAGCTCATAAAAGCACACTTTTCAAAAAAGGCTAACAGCGGTTATTACCTAATTTATAAGTAATTGTACGTAGTGATGTAAGGTAGCCTGTCATTTTTAATACTTTTTTTGTGATTAAGTAAAAGTTTGTTATCTATTCTTTGCAGTGACTTTAAGTGTTCTTGGCTGTTCTTTGTTTGTTTGTTTGATGGAGTCTTGCTTGGTCACTAGGTCACCAGGCTGGAGTGCAGTGGCAGGATCTCAGCTCACTGCAACCTCCACCTCCCGGGTTCAAGTAATTATCGTGCCTCAGTCTCCTGAGTAGCTGGGACTACAGATGTGTGCCACCTCGCCCAGCTAATTTTTGTATTTTTAGTAGAGACAGAATTTCACCATGTTGGCCAGGATGATCTCGATTTCTTGACCTCACGATCGGCCCAACTCGGCCTCTTGAAGTGCTGGGATTACAGGTATGAGTCACCGTGCCCGGCCCTTGACTGCCTTTATACCTCTGCCAAATAAAAATAAAAGTATGAAACAAAAAGAAGATTCCAGTTATCTCATATTATTCACAGCCTCATGTCTCAACTACACTTCCAAGACCCCTCTACAGGGTTATGATTTGAAGTCTGTCCCCCACAAAAGATATCCTGAAATCCTGACCCTATGGTACCTCAGAATGTAACCTTATGTGGGGAATGGGGTTGTTGCAGTTATAATTTGCTAAATTAATCCAATATGGCGGGTGTGCATATAAGAAGACAGAAATTTAGTCATAGGCCCAGAGGCAAAACAGCCATGTAAAGACAGAGGCAGTGATGGGAGATATGCAAGCACAAGCCAAGGAATGCTGGGCCTCCCAGAAGCTGGAAGAGGCAAGGAGGCATCCTTTCCTAGAGGCTTTAGAGGGAGCATGGACCTAACCACATCTTGATTTTGGACTTCTAACCTACAGAACTGTAGGACACTAAATTGCTGTTGCATGATACTTTGTTATGGCAACCCTAGGAAACTAACATACACAGTTTCACAAGTTCACTAATCTTCCTGCTTTCTGACCTTGGGAGTCATATTCCCAATTATTTCTTTGCCTAACCCTTACACTTAAAACTGCACTATGTTTTCTGGCTTTGAGTTTTTATTTTCTTTCTTAACCATAATTAGTGATTGCCGTTCAATGATTTTATGAAACACAGGTGTCCTGGTGCCAACCAATCCCAGTTTGCAGGAGACAATTGTTAAAATTTGGAAATTTTGCAAGCTGGTTGCTAAACATAGTCATTATTTTAAAAATTACACTGTGTAAGCTTTAATATAGGGGAATGAAAACAAAGGTAACAAATAATCAAAACTCATGACTTCCTAATTATTTGAATACATTTTACTACTCTCTGTGTTTACTATTCTTGCTGCTTTTGAGATTATTTACATGTGTTTTACCTGTATAGTGGAAACACTATGTAATGCTGAACTGCTTCCCATCCTCTCCCAACTCACATCTCACATTGGTAGCTTGATATCAGCCATGATGACAGTATTTATACCATGAATGTTGCTAAAAGCTACAAATCAATTATTTTTATATTTTCAGAGAGTTGGTTGTAAACATAAACCAGCACAGCATTGAAATAACCTATCAAGTCCATTCTATAGGCCAAAATGGGATGGCTGTAGAGGAACAGACCAAAGTTAGCTGTAGAGATCTCTTTTCTTGGCCCTGCATTGTACCTTTCAGCAGGAATTTAGAGCTCAGGATAGCAAGAAAAAGCAAATAAAGTATGCTATTACAAATAATGAAGGCAGAGAGATTTGACAGGGATTGTGAAGAGGGGATAAGGAAGACTTATATGCTGGTGACCTACTTTTAGTATTGTCTACTAAATCCTCAGGGAAGTGTTTAGCTCTGATTATAAATATTAACTAGATTTCAATCAGAGACTATTTAAAGGGTCTGTACACCTTAGAGAGAGATATTTCAGACAGATTAATTGTTAAATAGATATAGAGATATAGTAATATATATAGCATTCTCATGTACAAGTGGTTCAAGTTGGTAATAAGTAGATGATTTCACATAGTAAAACAGACCCAAGCCAGCTACAAAATTATAGGTAAATTAAATGACTCTATAAATAAGCAGGATAAAACCTTAGTAACTTTAGCAGATATATAATTCAACTGTATATGGATAGGGTCAACATTCTTTAGCTTTGCTATAACATCTTCCTTGTTATGCATATAAACCAAACAAAAATATTTGTAGAAGCAGCAGCTCTACACATTTAAAAACAAACAGTGAAAGAACCTGATACTTATTAAATAGTGACTTCCTAAAATTCTTAGGCGTAATTTGAGGCTGTTGGCTGCTTGACATTATTCTGCACTGTGGGGAGTGGAGTCTCAGGTAAGAGACCCTGCCCTAGCCCTTGAACTCTGTGCCAGCAAGAGTTGGGAATGCTGCAAACTTGCAATCAGTGCCAGAAAGAAGGTGGAAGGTTTTTCTTCTTTTAACCACAATGCCAGCAGCAGACTAAGGAGTGGTGTTACCCACACTACGTGAAGCGTTGTTGAGTCTACTCTTGCTGGGAGTATTGTGTCTCAAACCAGGAAGTGTTCTAAGTGTGGAATGAGTGAAGCATGCATCACATCAGTCTGTTGTGACTGAGGCATTCTTTCAAAACCTGTCATCTGAGTCCAACAATGTTCCTATTAGCCACTAGTTTTTCTTTCTTTTTAATGATAAATAAGAGGCTCCTTTTCCTTCTCCGTGAACACAACATAACTAGGGAAGAAACTCAGTCTCTTAAAGTCCTCCATAGTTTAACACTCATTCTTAGACTCCTTATGCATTTTGAATAGAAAAAAAAGAGGCAAATCCAGCTTATACATATGGTGGTCTTAAAGTGAAGCACATAATAAAGTATAAAAAATTATATCACAAATAAAAACAATACAATAACCATTTTGACAATTTTACTCTGCAGTATATTATTAGGCTTAGAGAAACACTGTGAGTTTAGGTGTTTGTTGACATGGCAAATACTACTAATCAAAGAAAGAGAGGTAGTTGGAGATGGACAAGAAAAGTATGAGCAGCGAGGGAGCGCTACTAAGAGTGATATGACTCAAGAATTTTTCCCCGTCTTTCTCAGTCCTCCCTATGTTCCCTCTCCTACTTGTTGCTGAATTCACTCCTACCCCAAGCCCCCATCCTGGACTCATTACTGCAAAGTCTTCTCAACTGATTCCCCAAATCAGATGTAATTAACTTCTCAGGCTAAGAGCAATTGGTGAAACATCTCACACATTTTTGTCCTTCTTGTTTGTGGGCATTTTTGTCTGTTTATTGTTTTGTTTTTGTTTTTTGAGGCAGTTTCTCACTCTGTCTCAAAGACTAACGGACAGTGGCTCGATCATAGCTCACTGCAACCCTGAACCCCTGGACTCAAGCAGTCTTCTGGTCTCAGTTCCCCACCCCTAACCCCTTAGCTACGACTACAAGTGCATGCCTGGCTAACTTTTAAACTTTTTGAAGAGGTGGGGTCTCGCTATATTGCCCAGGATGACTCAGTTTCTTGAGAATCTTGAAATAAACAAACAAAATCATGCTCAAGAACCAAAGTAAAAAAATATATATATTTTCAAATAGAGTAAGAAATGTCCTCAGATCAAACCACATAAAGCAGTTATGGTAGCACTAACAACACTCTATTATAGATCCATAAACATTCAATGATTTTAATATATTCTGAAAACCAGTTAAAGCATCATTCAAAATGTCTCCATTTTAAACTAAAATGTCAATAGGCATTTAACTGAAAAAAATTGAAAGGCTTGACATACTAAGCTTTTGTTCAAAAGTTTGCATTTTTTAAAATTTCACTGGAACTAAAGGTTACTTTGCATATACATCACACTTTTACTTTCAGAGGAGTTTCTTCTGCAGACTTCTTTAAAAAACTATATATATGTGTGTGTGTGTGTGTGTGCGCGCATATATGTTATCCTCAGCCTCAAATACTGATTTTACAGTCTGTGATTCATAGCAAAGGAGGTGTCCCATTTTTCTATGTTGACACACAATAATTTGACTTTTTTTTTATTGATCAATTTCAAGCTAGATATTGCATCTATAAACTGCACTTAGCCAGCCCTATGGTGAACTTTGTAAGGGTTTTGTAATAATAAACTGTTCTTGACTGAAACACAAGCCTTTCATAATTACATGTCATAGTGCAATTCTTATGCAATGAGCTTGTGTTTCTCCAAATTTAGGACCAAGCATGTAGTTTTATCAGTGAGCTGAGATTTGGTCTTGTTTTCTCGTGATTCTATAAGTGGTAGTTCTAACTTTGAAATGGGTCACCTAACTTATAACTATTTTCTTCATTTCTTTTCAAAAGGGAGAAATAGCATGCAAATTTCTGGCATGTTGATAAGAAAGTTCAGCTTTTTTTTATCTGACACAAAATATTTCCTTTAGAATGCCTATGTTTCCTCTCCATATAAGCTGTCCTAGAGTCAGATATGATAGAAACAAACTCTGAGATGTATATATCTATGTTCTTACAAGTGTAAAACTTGAATGATGTCTCTGGAAATGGAGCCTCAGAGTGACCAGGAACACAAATACTTATTTGTCGCAGAAATAGAGGGGCACATACTTTGAAATATTTCAATGGAAATCAAAAATTGTAGTTTACTGGACTGAAATTAGTATCCTCTACTAATACATTTTTGACACAAACTCAATGCTGATTCAAATCTGTAATCCATGTAGCTCATAATAACTTACTTGGTAGAAGTATCGCAATTAATGAATTGTACAATTGTACAAATTAAAAAATTATACAATTTTTCAACTATACAATTAATTGTACAATTTGTATAGTTGAAAAAATCTATAAATTAATTTATAGACAAATTATTAAAGAAGACAACATTTTAAACAGTCATTCCCGATATTTTTTCTTTCATAATTAAAGTAAAAGTAAGTAGCTCAGCAACTGTTCCCTCTTAAAACTGCTGCTATCTCAGGAGTCATATAAGTTATCCTGGCTAATTAATTCTTCGCTTTTGTTTGCATACGGTAACAGTTGGTAGGATAATTAAGTTTGATTGTACATTTTCACTGAACTTTTGATGAAATTGTTTCACTCTTTTTATTAGTATAAAATTGCTAGGAAAGTCTTCTGAAGAGAAGTTTTTTGTTTGCAGAGAGATGGGAAACGAACGACACCAAATATGAAGTCATTCCTCTATCTCTCATTTTAAAACCTGTTTTAAAGGTTGTAGCCACCAGGCGATTTAGTCAGGAAAACTGAAAAATCAACTGTTACTCCTAACTAAAGCAGGACGTTAAAACTCTTCTACCAGCGACAGGGTTGGAAAAATTCCTCTTGCTCTTCTTATCTGTGATATACGGTACAAGGGTTGGCCCTGGTTTGGTCCACCTGCCAGCGGAGTTTAAAGTTTCCGAGGCTAAGAGGAACACAATGACTTGGATCAAACAGCCTAAATGGGAAGAAGGACATTTTTCCTGCATCAAGGAAGCCGTTAAACTCCTGCTAAGCTAACTAGCTCTTTTTTATGCGTCCATGCACAAGACTGAACTCCTCTTTCACTGACCAGAGATTATTTCTGACAATCCAGGATATCCCGAAAGCTTGGAGACATATGGCTGGAAAATGAAACGACCCAGGACATCGTTTCTGGCTGCATCATTATTTTGTGTCGCGTAGTACCAGATGGGCAGTCAGTGAGCGGCGCAGGGATGTGAACGGACGGTTTTATAATGTGAAAATTTTCCCTTGGTAAAGCTAAAACAGGTTTCATTTCCCTCTCTTTTCTTTCACTACTTGCTTTATTCCCCCTCTCTCTGCAATATCAGTGAACTCAACTTTGCAGTGAGGTGACCAAAAAGAAAGAGAATGAGGCGATCTTGGTCATCTTAGTGTCGGAGGAGTCGCAGCGACCAAGGAACTGCAGCTGCAACCCCCCGCGTCCTGTGTGGATTTCAGGGCTGACACCGCGAGGGCGGTTATGGAAAGGATGGTACACCGGAGCCGCGGAGGATAGAGACCCTGGGGCCCGGAGAGGTCTGCTGATCTCGCAGCAGCCTTCGAGGCCGAGGCTGCCTCTCATCTGCTGCGTTTTATTACCATTATCGCCGTTCCCGAAAAGTCATGGAAGACAACCCGCTGCCAGACCTCAGAGACATCGAGCTGAAGCTGGGGCGCAAAGTACCCGAGAGCCTAGTGCGCTCGCTCCGTGGGGAGGAGCCGGTTCCCAGGGAAAGGGACAGGGACCCCTGCGGGGGGAGCGGTGGTGGCGGCGGCGGCGGCGGCTGCAGTAGCAGCAGCAGCTGCTGCAGCTTCCCTCCCTCCTTGTCGTCCTCCTCTTCGTCCTCCCCAACCTCTGGCTCCCCACGAGGTAGCCACTCTAGCGCCCTGGAGAGGCTAGAAACCAAGCTTCACCTCCTCAGGCAAGAGATGGTGAGTGTGGTGCGCCAGCCGCGGGGGCTGGGACCTGGGCTGGGCCAAAAGATGGGGGGATCTAAGAATGGGGCTGGGAGATAGGAGGGCAGGAGCTGCAGAGCGGAGCGCTGGGCGCGTGGGAAATGCTGGGTGGAGGAACGCGCAGGGGGCGCTCATCCGAAGGCAGCTGCTGCGAGACTTGTTTATCACGGACTTTGCTCTGTCATGGCTTGCAAAGACAGCACAGTCGGCTGGCTCCAATGTGTTTACTTTCGGACAGCGCCGACTCACTGCGCCGGGCTCTATGTAGCTGCCAGCCCGTAGCCTCTTAGGCACCAGCCCGTTGAGAGTTTGCAGTTACTGCACCTTTCTAATGCCTGCTGTGTGCTGTTAACTCTTTGGGTAGGTTCAAAAGGTGGCTCAGCCCAATGCACTTACTGCAAAAATACTTCCTGGTTTGCCGGGAGGTGGCGTGGCAGGGTCCTTGCAGCCCTCCCTCCTAGCTCACCCTTCCACCAGTACCGCTCCGCCCTCCTGCCCTCCCTTCTTGGTGCAGCAGCCGCAGCTGTTCCAAGGCCACTGTTGAGCAGATTCTCCACAGCTGGTTCTGAAAAACAATGGCCCACTCGTCCTTGATGTACTTATGAATAGCTTTTTTCACTGTTTTGATCTCTGCGAGCAGGTGATCCCCAGGTCCAGGGATCTGCTAAAGACCATCTCCCACCCTTCTCCCTCAAGTCTCAATCTGCAGTTGTTTTCCCTGCTGTTTGCAAACGTTTGCCTGAGCATAGGACAATGAAACAAGTACAAGGTCTAAGAATACTCATTCTGGATGTATTTAGACTAAGACACTATTTACTTGTCATGAGCTCTTGGGCACGTCACTTCACTTCTGTAGACCTCCGTGAATTTGATGATCTGGTTAGAGAAAATGATCCCTCCCTAAGTCCTTTGCAGAATCTGACCACAAAGCAACAGCATTTTCTACCAGCTTGGAGATGAGGGAAGTTGCAACAGTGGGCCTCAAAAAGAGAGGATAATTTCATTAAATTAGCTTCACAGTTGTTTTGATTTGCTTCAAAGTAGGCTAGGAGATTTCTGTCACGCCGAAAGGATGCTGGAAATGATTTCTATCATTCTGTCATTTAGTTATTATAGAGTTCTGTCATTTAGTGATTATTAGTTTTTAGGTTGGACAAAAATTTAAGGAAAACCCTTAGGTACATAATGGAGAAGTTGGAAAGTGGAAGGCATCTTGATGAGTTTGCAAAATAGATGAAAAGATAAAATGGGAAAGAAGACAAACCAACAGGTCAGGGGATGCCTGATACCATATCACAAAGATCAGACATACGTGTGGAGACAAACAGGTAAAATTATTTTCCACAGGAAAATT